>NC_092042.1:65933493-66551194 GCF_003086295.3 Arachis hypogaea
TGAGTATACCATCTAATTATAACCCTAATATGAAAAATTACAATGCTTATCAATATTTGATCAACAACCCCCCATATTTGGGTTGGTTCCTATATCACAATCTACTTCAATAATACCAAATGTCTTTTCAACACAAGACGTAGGGGCAATGAGGTTTCCAGTAGGTGCAACACGTACTTTGAATTTTCCAAAAATGTCAAGACAAATTCCTGTCAGAGCGTCGTCTCCTAATATGGTCAAATCCTTAGCCGTGTTCAAATAGAAAATCGAAGATAGCCATCATAACTTAGTCAATATGCTTACTCAACAGATGACTACTGTGTTGAATTCAATGATAGAGAATAACAATGCTAGAGTAGAGCAAGTCACTCGACGAATTGATGATATTGCAGGAGCAATCAATCAACCTTTTGTACCACCCATAGGTAAAATGTGTAAGATTCAGAATTTTCAAAAAATCGTATTATGAGCCAAATTCAATTTATTTATTCATTAATGACTTTAATTTCAGAAATTATTTTATTAAAGCTAATTAAATCAAGTTTTGATAATTAAATTAGAATTTTTATTTAATCTTTCAATTATTGGATAAATTCTATATTTAAATTATAGATTTTATTAATTGTAAAATAATAAGTATTTTATATGAATTGATTTAAATAATTGAGATTTGGAGTTTAATATTCTATTTTTTTAATGAATAAAGAAAATTAATTATATTATCTTATATTTTAAATAAGAATACTTATTTAGAGATAATTTGCAAGTTGATGAATAACGTTATTTTCATATATAATTATTACTGTTTGATTAAATTAGGTTTTTATTTTACTACACTTCCAATTTTACCAAAATACCTACATTAGTCATAAAATCCGTAAATTTCACTTTTTCCCCAAATTAAACCCTAACCCTAATTTTTCACTCACACTCTCACCTCACTACACGTACATATACGGTTACAGGGATAGGGAAAAATCAGAAACACCAACACACCCACACACCGAAGCACTCAAGCTCGAGGAAGAAGAAGAGAATAGGAAGGGGAAGACCGTGCCAGCGCGCTAGACCTCATCGCCACCGTCACGTCGTCGTTAAACCATAGGGAGAGAGAGAGAGAGAGAGAGAGAGAGAGAGAGAGAGAGAGAGAGAGAGAGAGTTCATTCGTGGTAGGAGCCAGTGGAGAGAGAGGCGAGTGCAAGCCAGGACCGGGAGGGAGAAGGCGCCGCCGTGCATCCTCGTTGCCGTCGCTGGAGATCTAGTCGCCACCGCCGATCGTCCTTGAACCGTGTCGGAAACAGAGCTGCGAACGAGAGGGATGTGTGGCAGGAGCCCGACGCGAGAGGGAGAGTGCGTGCATGTGCGCAAGGGAAGGACGACGTTGCTGTCGTCGCCGTCGCTGAGGTTTCACCGCCACTGTGAAAGCTCCGTCACTGTCCAGCTGTCGTCGTCACTGTGGGTCGCGTTGCCAAGTTTCTGTTATGGGGACCCACTTCCGGTAAGGACGTACTTGCTTCTAGATTTCATTTTTTTGAATTCCTGGAACCTTGTTTTCACTGCCTGGCTATTATAGTTGCTGTCATCAAAGATTCGGGCCACCGGCGTCACTTGAGGTAGTTTCCGAAGTTGCTGTCGCTCTATTGCCTCATTTCTCTTTAGCCGTAGTGAGTTATTCTAGCCTTGAAATCCTTACCGCTATTATTTTGCTATAAATTATTGAGAATTTCACGATGTTAATATCCCAGGGTTGAGTTTTGGAAATTGTATGATTAAAATAAAAGCCGATGGAGTGTCATCCTGCATTGTTTCTCGCGGTGAGACTATTTGGTTCCGTTCCTGTTTACCGCAATATTCTATCACTAATTATATTTTAATTCTGCTTAATATCAACTCCTCGTTAATTTTGATTTTTTTCAGATAAGTCGTCATTGCTGTGAACCTTGATTGTCACTGTTGATATTGCCTAGAAGTCAATGAGGTTGCTGCCGCAAGTTAAGAATAAAAAGGGATTCGACTTTTGAGGTAGGGATTTGTTTTAATAAGAAAATATTTTGGATTTTGAATACCTGATAAGTTTAGTAGATTAATGCAAATGGATTAATGCATGTGATGTGTATGATTTTCTGTTGAGATTGATGTGTTGTGTTGTTATCAAATTAGTTTATTTCTGGATTTTTGGTGAAATGGATTGAATCTTTGGATTTTGTTTTTCTTTGATTTAAACTGATAATGATTGGTCATTAAATGCGGGATTTGAAAATGTTAAATTGAAAGGTTGGTTTTTGTTGAGTTGAAGTTGAAAAGAGGGGACCCGTGATGGGTGGTAAACTTCGGTTTTTAGTGGAGGTGCTGTCGAAATTTTTTTAAGAATTTGGAGTTGATTTGGCTATAATTTCAAAAACTGAGTTTGATTTGAAATAATTGCCAAAAGAGACAAGTTTTAAATGTTTTAAAGGATTACAAGAGGATCGGATTTTTATGATTTGGTTGATTTATGATTTAAACTTATTTGGTCTTTATAATAACGATAAAGATTTGGTTAACTAGCTAGGGATACCAGGAAGTAAATTAATTATAAATTCAAGGGTTTGGGAATAAAAGTGTGAGTTTGAAGGTTTTGTTTGAGATTGAGAGTGATTTTGATGATGAATGGTAATTAAATATGATGATGAAGGATGATGATGGGGAGTTTTAAATATTGTTGAATCTGAGATTGAGAATGAGATTGAAAATGAGATCGATGATGAGATGGATTATGATTATGAAATGATATTGAATATGATTTTGATTGTGATACCTGAGTAGTAGCAAGGATGGTGGTTCGTCCCACTTGCTCCAGGTTAATGTTTGAGATTTGATAACGATGATGCTTGATTTAAATTGAATGAATGTATGTTGGAGACCCTGGGCAGTAGCAAGGATGGTGGTTCGTCCCGCTTGCTCCAAGTTAGTGATTGTGACACCTGGGTAGTAGCGGCAGTAGTGATTATTCCACTCACTCCAGGTTGAGCTTTTAAACATCTGCCTGGGTAGTAGCCACAGTAGTGGTTATTCCACTGGCTCTGGGTTGAGCGGGTAGTAGCAAGGGGGTTGTAGTTCAAACCTACTTGCTCCGCGATGGGTGTTTCAGTCCATGGTTAGCGACCAGGACGTGTCGGGTTGGCTATATAACCAACAAATGATATTATCAGCTATAGGATAAGCATACATCATTTGCATATGTTTGAATTATTTGGGTTTGCTTATTTGTATTGGTTTGTCTAACTGTATATGCCATTCTATGTGATTATGTGCTATTTGCGTTACTTGAACCTACTTGTGTATTATTTGTCTATATTACTTGTGTTTGCATAACCGAGAGATCCCTCATGATGGAGGTGGTGATACTGAGGGTTGTACTTGATGTTGATGATGGAATGTTGCTGAGAACTGAGTTTTAATACTGAATTGTTGAATTATATGCTGATAGACTATGGTAATGGAAAGAGATAGGCTGAGTGGAGTGTTGGATAAAAGCTTGAGAATGTATGTTGTAATTATACCTGGTTTCGGATTTTGAATGGGAGAAGTTATTGGGTAGAAAGCCCTTTAGACACGCTTGTGGTCCTTTTAATTTTAAACTACTCACCGCACAATTTTGTAAACTGAAGAAGTTTCATTGCGGCTTTTCAAAGTAACTATCCGTAAAGCATTTTTTAGGGTTATTTCAAGGATAAACTGTTTTTTTTTAAATGAAACTAATTCTATTTGCAAGTATCTTTTTACTTTGATAGTATTTTCGCCTCTACTGAGAACCTGCGAGGACGATGTTCTCAACCCCCTACAGATTTCATTTTTAGTGACAGGTTCAGGAAGCGTTGGCGCGAAGCCACGGCCGATCTACAAGATTTATACATATATGTTGTATTTTTTTTGTTTGATGGTTTAGTTGAGATTTTTACCCCTCGTCAATTGTCATTTTGAGATTTTAGAGGGGCAGGACTTGTATTTTAAGTTTTGAATAAGTCTATGTATTTATTATTGTGTGATTAGGTGAATTAAGTAAAGACTTTTCGATTTCATAACTAGGGATTCGGTTTGTATTTGCGAAGGCTCAATATTAAATAAATATAGTATTAAATTAAAGGAGAAGAGTTTAGTAACGCTTGGACTTTAGTACGATCATGAGGTGCTAAAAGTTAGGGTGTTACAAAATGAATGCCAATAATCCTCCCGTAATACTAAATAGGGAAGATGACACTACAAGAAAAATATTGAGTACCGTCAGATTTAGCGTCACAGAGTAGCGACGGATTTACTGGCAATAACCACATCAAATTCATAAGGTTTTTTTAATTACCGATGGATTTTATTTTTTAAAGGTAAATCCGCCAGTAATTTTTGGAGGAAAAATAAATTAAATTGGTGATGCATTTTGTTGACCCACAATGGTTTACCGTTATAATTTTCTGATGGTAAATTTGATCGTAAAGGTGGCTTAAATTAAAATCACGAACCTCTTTCCCCTCATTCGAGCCCTCACCACCATCACCACCATGCCTTTCTCTCTTGTGTTCCAGCTGCCGCCATCGGACCACCGCCGTCGCCACCCCCTCTCTGTCGCTGTGAACCCCCACTGTCGACGTCTCCTTCTCCTCCTTCTTCCCTTCCTTCTCAGCGCCGCTGTGGTCCTCTCGTCCTTCTCCTTTCGTCCTTCTCAACCTATAGCTAGCAGCTCCCTGTTCTAGCAGCTGACGAATGCCATCTTTAGCGCCGGCAATAATCTAGTGTCGTTGCCTTCCTCCCTCCTTCTCTTTGCTTTCTGCACCCTACATTTAAGGTTTCTTGTTTAAACTTTTTTTTTCAAATCCTGTTAGTTAGTTTTAGTTCATTAGATTGATTTAATTAGTTTAGTTAGTTTAATTTTTTGTTTTAGTGGATTTAGGTGGTTAGGATAGTTTAGTTTAGATTTATAGGTTCTAAATTATTGTTGAAAGTGTGTGGAACTATTCTGAATTTGCTGATTGAATTAATAGAGAAATTGTTGCTAAGTTTATTTGGTTGATTATTTAATTGTGCTCATTCACTGTGTTAATTGGTATTTTGTTTTTTTACTATTTTGAATTAATTAGACTAATGTCTAATGAATTGAGTTTATGATCAACGCTGTTAACTTTTTTTTCTTTTTGGTATTATTGATGTTGAATTTTAGAGATAAGCCTCAATGTAGTCCCTGAAGTTGCACTCGAGCCTCAAAGTAGTCCCTGAACTTAAAAGTTCCTCAGAGTCATCCCCGAACTTGCACTCCGGGACTCAAAGTTGTCCTTCCGACAATTTCAGTACATGTGGCGCAACCGGAAAGCTTAGCTGGCAGCCTTGGTGACATGTGGGACTCACAACGGCTAGCTGATGTGGCAGAGTAAACTCTTCCGACTCAATTTGGTCCCTCAGGGTTAGTTAAAACCCTAATCCCCAAATTTGAAGGCCACATTGTTCACTCTACTCTCTTCTCGTTGGTGCTGTGTTCTTCTCTTCTCCCTCTCTGAAACCCGCCGGTTATGGCTATCACGAGTAATGCAGCTGAGAGCTCGAACAACCCACGATCATTTGGAAGCATCATGAGGAGAATGAATAGAAACAGAGAAGCTCGTTTGCCAGAATGGTGTGCCTGTGGGTCGAGACCGGTGCTCCGGTGGTCAGGGACAGATTCTAATCCAGGGAGACCGTTCCTGGGTTGCCCAAACTACAATGTAAGTGTTGTTGTTGTTGAATGCTGTATTGGAGGATATAAATTTTGCTGATTGAATTTTCTTTGATGTGCAGACCATTGGGAAGAAATAGTGTGGATTGTTTTTGTGGGTTGATAAAGTTTTGGAAGATGCCATGCCATGTGATGATAGAACAAGACATTCAGTTGATGATGAAGAATGGAAGATGAAGATGGCTTGGAAATTTGGTAAATTAGAAGCTGAAATTAGGGTTCTAAAAATAGGGAGAATTTTGATGTTTGTGTTCATGCTGCTGGTGTTCTTGTATTAAAGCTGGATAGACAGCAGGGTCAACTGTATCTAGAAAAAAACAAATGACATGCATGTTATATGCATTCCTTGTTCATGTAGTTGTTCCTATCCTTTTGTTTGAAAGAAATGAAAATTAAGGTGTTTGATTATATGCATACTTCTGTTTCTGGACCTCTTTTCAATGAAATAGAAATGGATAGCACTTGAACTAGTCTTAGATTTGTAACAGAGGATAATATATTAAAGAAAAGGCTGAAAAAACTCAATTGAATAAAATCATAATTCATAATTCATATTCATATTGGTAATGTTTGATTCAAAAAAGGCATTATAAAGCCAAAACACCAGCAAAATAGATACAAAAAAAAACCTGCTTTCCCTAAAATCCCCAACACTGGGACAATGTTTTAGGCATTGTAAACAACATCAGCAAAATAGATACAAAAAACAGCCTGTTTTTCCTAAAATCCCCTACACTGGGACAATGTTTTAGGCATTGTAAACAACATCAGCAAAATAGATACAAAAAAACAGCCTGCTTTCCCTAAACATAATCATCATAATCTTCATTTTTTGTGTCTGGGTGCCTTGAATCCAGGATTGGGCACAAACTTCATGAAATTTGCAAGCCTTGTAGCAGTTCCCTGTGTTGCACCTTGCATAGGGTTAGGTGGGGGATTCCTTGATGTATGACTACTTCCTAGTGGGTAGCAGCAGGTGGGGTGGTTACTGGTGGATTACTACTTCCTGAAGCTGGTTTTTCACAACCCTTGGCTAACTTTCTTTTTTATATATTCTTTTCATCTTCGTCTTTAACTTTTTACTCCCACTTGGCTCCTCATCAGCATCTTTTCTTCTTTTTTTCTTGAGTGGTCCGGGCTTGTTTCTAAATTTTGGTGCTTGTGGTCTGTTATATGGTGATTTTTTCCATAGTGCTTGACCTGGAATTGGATTGATATGGAAGGCATATGTGTTGTTATATGCTTCCATGGTCAACCACTGGTGACAGTAGTCCTCCGGTCTCTTACCAGCCCTTGCCAGTGCAGCACACGCATGCACACATGGCATCCCTAAACAACATTCACACAACAACGAAGACAACAACAGTAAGCCTACAACAAAGGTTGATAATGATAATAAGACTAAGACAATGAATTTAAAAAACAGTACCACTCAATTGCCAGAAACTACATGTGCAGAGCCTCTTTCCTAAGTCCACAACCATGTTGGTCGGCCAGCCATGTACTTCGAACTTCTCATAATCTGCGTCACCAGACCACATCGGGACCCAATTTTTTGATTCCTTCCGTATCTTTTCTAACCTTCTGCGTTGTATAGGAGGTAGAACTCCAGTGTTCGAATTCAGCTTCACCTTGTTCCTAGCTATCGATCTCATTGCATACATTCTGACTTCTTCCAAGAGTGTGATAATAGGCTTAGCTCTAGCATCTTTGATCCTGGAGTTGAAGACTTCACAGGCATTGTTGCAGATGTTATCTATTTTAGGTGCATTACTAAAGAATGCCCGGCTCCAAGAGTCTCTAGGCCACTTGTTCAAATACTCCCAGGCTTCCTTATTAACCTTTTCAATCTTTTTGATGATATCAAGGAAGCCATCTTGGCTAGTACACCTTGCACAATCTCAGAGTAGCCCTCTAAGCTGGAGATCCTTCCATTGCTTGTTGAAGTTCTTGCACAGATGCCAAACACAGAATCTGTGATGCACATCTGGAAAATCCTCCTTAACTGCATTTATAAGGCCCTGTTTCAGATACCAAAGAAGGGGTCAGATAGTTGTTATCGGGCAGTAAATCTGTCCCTACAGTTATATAAGTGACATCAAAATAGTCCCTAGACTTGTTCAAGTGACATCAAACTAGTCCCTACACTTATGTAAGTGACATCAAACTAGTCCCTACACAGCACTATTACAGAACATTATGCAGAACAGGATAAATGAGTAACAACAGATTGACAGAACATTATGCAGCATATAATCAGTCCATGGTTAATTCTGCATATATAGACAGCAGCCCAGTGTATTAACATCAGATAGATAACTACAATAGATAGGTTGACACTAAATAACTTAGAATTCTTAAGTCACAACCACTGTATAAATAAGTCACAATAGATTAATTCAGCAACTATAGACAGCAGCCATGTGTTATTATCATCATGTTGAAACACACCCAATAGGTAACTAATAAGTAACAACAAGTGACTTGTTATAACTAAGAAGTATTAAGTCACAACCAGTGTATAAACATCATTTTAAGTCACAATAGATTAATTCAGCATATATAATCAGCAGCCCAGTGTGTAAACATCATTTTAAGTGACAACCTATAAATATTGCATACCTTCTGCATATCTGAGATAAAACAGAGCTTGTTCTTCTTATAATCCCCCAGGTCTTGATGGAGTAATTCCAAGAACCATCTCCAGTTTTCAGTGTTCTCAACAGGGACAATTGCATAGGCAATAACATATATATGATTGTTTGCGTCTTGGCCAATTGCAGACAATATCTGACCACCAAAACCAAAAAACAAAAAACAAAAACCTTTGATTCATTATCCATTCTTTGGATAATGTCTATGAATCACATGATTTTATCAAATGTTTGAAAAGAAGATTATTGACAAAAACCAATGTACCTGAACCTGCAATTCTTGAGCAGAAAACTCCAGCAAGGCACCTAAGAGTCTTCTCTTGAATATAGGCAATGCTTCCTCAGGCCTTCAAGACATTCAAGAATAGTAATAATATACATTAGGACCTTTTTTTTTATTCGAAAAAGTGTAGTCATTGAAAACTTTTTGGCAAAAAAAAAAGTTCCCAAAAGACTTCTATGAAAAGCTAACCAGTATCATAATTGTGTATTTCAAGAAAAAAATAGTTAAATGAAGCACATAAAGCTAAAAAGCAGGTTGCTTTGCATGTTGCTTGATCTGCAGCTGAAATTCTATGGAAATTAGGTTAACTTACTAAATTGCTAAATATGCCTTGTTTGGAACCTTTAGCTGGTACTTTGAATTGTACTTTGGCTAGGTAATATATTGGTGTATAAAGCGGCATGCTTCCAGAAATGGAAATCGAAAAGAAAAATTCATACACTAATTTTATGATTACTTTTGCATATTTTTAGTGGTTTCTATGTTGTAACTATATACTTAAACTCACCATTTTTAGCTAAAAAACCACAATAAAAGGGATGACTTAGGAATGATAAAATGCCAAATCTGATATGGAGGTTGCAAAATTCTAAACCAGATAGGTACAAGTGTAGAATTGATATAAATTAACAAGGTAATTCAAACCCTGCTACATCAAAGTTCAAAAAGTTAACCTTGGTCATTAAAGACAATCAACTACTATTATTGACCTAATTTCTAATTATTGTGAAATAAATTTTTTGGTTTAAAAAATTCGACTGAAAATTGTAAGGTGAAAATTATGAGTATTGAAAGTGTCAATCGCCACAGATTCTAGTGTTATTGATAAATGTTTACTTAGTTTTACATAGTTAAAATGGACTCTCATGCTTTCACCAGGTTCTTTTCTAATGGAGGTGCTAGCTTTAAGTCATGCAATCATATGAGGCTAACTCATAGCTTATTATCAATTTATCAAAGTATTTTTGACATTTTTAATAGAACTCTAGAGATATTTGATAATGGAGCTGATATTATATAAGTGCTGACTATATTTGTATCACATGAACCATTTTCAAACACTAACTAGGTGTGCTTAACTATGAGTGAAGCTATTTATTTTTGGATAAGCATGGACATTTGGAACCAAAATGATTGATGAGAAAAATAGAATCAGAAGACAAAAGGATACAATTGTGCCTACATGCCATAAATAAAATGTTTGAAAAGAAGATCATTGACAAAAACCAATGTACCTGAACCTGCAATTCTTGAGCAGAAAACTCCAGCAAGGCACCTAAGAGTCTCCTCTTGAATATAGGCAATGCTTCCTCACGCCTTCAAGACATTCAAGAATAGTAATAATATACATTAGGACCTTTTTTTTCTATTCGAAAAAGTGTAGTCATTGGAAACTTTTTGGCAAAAAAAAAAGTTCTCAAAAGTCTTCTATGAAAAGCTAATCAGTATCATAATTGTGTATTCCAAGAGAAAAATAGTTAAATGAAGCACATAAAACACAGAAGCACATTTCAGCTAAACTTCAGATAATGGCTTATCATCATTTAAAACCATTCATGAATTTTCTCTTCTACAATTTTCATCATCACTCTCACTAATCAGTCAAGTTCAGAATCCATTATCAGAGTTACAAAAAATTTCAACTCCCTAAAAATATTTACTTCTACTGTGATCATGTAAACTCTGTTAAACAAATACATTGATCAGAGTCATTCCCCTCAAACACATTAACAGTTTGAAAACTCTTCCACTAAGAGCAGTAAACCCTAACACATAGAGAACACGTTTTCATATCATCAAAACACAAGAAACACTCCTACTCTACAATTTTGCTTGGCCAAACCACTACGAAAGCCAGTAGTGATCAAACCCTAACACAGAGAATAGAACAGAGGTGTTCATACCCACCAATTACAATCGAAAAAAAGGCCTGAACTTTGTGAATATTAGATGAACAACAACATCAAAAAACAGAGGAACCACATTTTTTTTCATTTTTGGCTTACCTCTTTCAGAGAAACAAGGTTGCCCAACTTTGTGTATAAAGGAGAGGAAAGCAGCGATGCTCCAGAGCCAACGTCTTCCACTGAAATCGGTCCGGTTAATGGAGGAGCACATTGACAAATGAATTTTTGACGGTTTAGAAATTATCAAGTAATCAATCATAGTATAGTCTAAACCGACGCAAAATCCATCATCAAAGTAATTCTACAATCTATAACCGAGAGTATTAGTCCCGAGTCGTTCTTCCCTAGGAATGCTACAAGGATGCATGTTATTGGTTAAGTGGTCTTTTGTGGCTTGAAGAGTGTGGCATAAAAGTGCTAATAAAAGAAAACAACAATCAATCAATATTAAAAGCCTTGGCCAAGGTTGAACATTGGAAGTTCCATCACTATAGCTTCCTTCAATTGTGATGACAAAGGAGTGTTGCTTTACTTAGTTAACCCCTAATTATAGAGGGAAGTCAAGTAAAAGTAACTAACTTGAGTCACAAGTCCTAGTCTTACCCTAGGGAAGTCTAGCTTTAGTGCACTCCAAGTCAATTAGCAATTCTCAATTCTTAATCAACAATTGACATCCATTATTCAAGTGTCTCCAATGACTCAACCACTAGGCCAAGTGAGGGAATGCTACTCCATATCTAAAGTTGGCATTTTCTCAAACACTTGGAGAGCAAGAATGAAAGACATAGTAAAATGGAGAGAAGAGAATTAGAATCAAAGCAATTCAACACAAGAAATTAACAACAATCAACAATGAACAACAATGAAAATGAGATCTTCAATGAATCAATAGAATCCAAAACAACAAAGTTAAACCTAAGATCTATGAGAATTGAACAATTACAAACACTAATTGAGATTAGAGAAGAGGATCTACAACATGAACAAAGTAAATTGAGAGTTGTAATAGATCTCACCAAGGAATGGTTGAGAATTGAGAAAATGAAGATGAATCCTAGAGAGAAGTTGGAGTTTCTCTCTCTACAAATGTAACTAACTCAAAAAATCTACCTAAGGATCTAAAATTAGTCTATGGGTGTGAATGTGTGTCAATCCCCTTCAATCCTTGGCTCTTATATGCATTTTGGCGCCAAAGTTGGTTGCTGAAACCTTCCAAAATCGCCAGGCACGTGTTGCAATAAAAGAATCACGTGCGGACCACGACGCGTGCGCGCACGGTACGCGTGCGCGTCTCTGGCTAATTCTGCGATGTGCGCGCGAGCGCCTTGTGCGCGTACGCGTGCTTGGCCGAGATCAACTCTTTGGCTTTTTGTGCTTCTCTCCACTTGCATGCTTCCTTCCTTGCTTCCTTTGATCCATGCCTAGCCTATTTCAATCCTGTAATTACTAGCAAACACATCAAGGCATCTTATGGAATCAAAGAGAAATTAGAATTCATCAAGATAAGGCTTAAAAAGCATGTTTTTTCACTTAAGCACAAATATGGGAGAGATAACAAAACCATGCTAATTCATAGGCTAAATGTGACAAAAGGTTATCAAAACACTATAAACTTAATACAAAACAAACCGTCAAATTGGGGTTTGTCACACATGCGCCATTGGAGATTGACGGAGGGAGAAGAAGAAACCACACTCTGTGTTGTGTTTGTTTTGTGTGTAGAGAGGAGGGAGACAAAACGTTATGGAAACGTTGAGGGAGGGACGTAGTGAGCGTGAAACGACGTCGTTTCATGTCATTTTGGCGCCACAGCCAAAACGACGTCGTTTCTGTGAGTCCCAGGTGTCAACGACGCTGCCAGCTAAGCTTTCCAGTTGCGCCACGTGTGCTGAAATGGCCGGAAGGACCACTTTGAGTCCCGGAGTGCAAGTTCGGGGATGATTCTGAAAAACTTTTAAGTTCAGGGACTACTTTGAGGCTCAAGTGTAATTTCAAGGACTACATTGAGGCTTATCTCTTGAATTTTATGAATTGGTGTTGCACATATTACTTGTTAATGCTAAGCTATGTTGTTTATGACTTTAGATGCCAAATATTTGTAAATATGCCTAAAAAAACTTTTTATTGAAAATTTTAGTCAATCTCTTGAAATCATTGCTTGTTCTTCTCTTGTTTTGACTATTTGCATAGAAGAAATTTGATTTGTTTAATTTTAGTTTAGGTTTGATTAGAACTTCATTTTTAATTTTCAATCAGGTTCAAAGTTAGTTCAATTTATTTTTCTAATCTTAGTGGATTTAGGTTGATTAAGTTAGGTTAGATTCAATACACATTAGGTTTTGAATTGTTGAACTGTTTGGAATTGTCTAATTGTGTTAATTACTGCATTGATGACTGTTTTGTTGAGAAATTATTACTGAGATTGTTTGATAATTTGATATTTACAGACATGTTGACAGGTAGAGGTGATGGGATCAGGTTGCTAGTCGTGGTCGTAACTATTGTCAAGGTAGAGTGAAGGTTTCTTCCGGTACCCTTGGGAATTCTGGCTCCTTTTCCCCAACTCCGACCACCCCGGTGACGGACAGGTTGCGGGTTTAATAGACCAGCCGCTCATCATGGTCCTTAATCCCAACTACGTGCCTCTGTCTATGGCGATGACAACACCTCCTACCGCTCAGCAGTCCGCGTCTACGTCGACGCCGCCTCCAGCCACGGATGCCACGGCCCCAGTATCCAGCCACGATAGTGAGCCAGCAACTGATGTCCCACCACCACCTCTCATCATACAATTGAAGATTTGACCTGATGGCAGCATGGGATAAGTATCAAGTTAAGTCTCATGTATTTTCTGTTTATGGTTATCGGTGAAAGTGCCTGGAAATTAATTCTAGTTTAGCAGATTTAGGTTTGAATGCTGGTTAGTGTTTTTAAGTTTCAATGATTATGATTAACTTTGTTGCTGAAAGTTTCTGATAACTGATTTATGTCTAATAGATTTAGGTTGATTTGGTTGCCTGTTTAGTGTTTCCTATTTCAATGATTATGGTTATTGTTGAAAGTTCTTGAAAATAGGTTCTTTTTTTTATTAGATTTAGGTTGATTTGGTTGGCTGACTTGTGTTTTTAAGTTTCAATGATTATGATTAACTTTATTGATAAAATTTCCTGCTAATTGATTCCTTCTGCGCCGCCGACTTAGGGCTACGAGACCGAAGACGACGACAACTGCCTAGATCTGTAGTTATTAGTTTTTTGTTTTATTGTTTCATTGTATTTATTTGATATAGTTGACTTTTAATTTATTTGAACATTGTATTATTTATTTTAAATAAAAGTTTTTCATTATTTATGAATGGACCACTAATTGTGTGAAAAAAATTTAATTTAAAATTAAAATTAACTATTTATTTCAAATTAAAAAAAATTAACATTACTGTCGTAATTACCATAGGAATAATTCAATAGTAATAGTGCGCAAAATAATATTATTCTACACCACAATACCATCGAAGGAATCCGCTGGTAACCAACTGGTTTTCCGAACTGATAATCCATCTCAACATTCGACGATAATTAGCGTCGTACGAAAAAATTCCGATAGTAAGTATTTACTGACGAGATTTATACCCTCTGATTGTTTCGGACGGTAAATCAAATGGTAATTAAATTACCATCGGATTTTATTTGTTTTACTGACGGTAAATTTGATAGTACTCAACATTTTTCTTGTTGTGTGACCCAAACAGGGTATTAAATGAGGCTAGAGCAAATAATGTTGCTCAAGCCTACAGTCAAAACATAACCCAAGATGTCGAACAAATCTTAAATAGAACAAGGTTAAAGGGGTGACAAATCAACCTTATTTCATATCTCCTTTTCTCGATTATGTTTTACAAGTTGAACTCGCCAGAGGAGTCAAAACTCCAGAGTCCCTCACCAAATTTGCTGGTGAGAGTGGGGAATCGACTGTCGAGTATTGTGCTCGGTACACAGTTGAAATTAGGGAAATATTTGGCAATGAATATTTGAAAATGAGATACTTTCCTTCTTCTCTCACAAACAATGCCTTTACTTAGTTTTTAAACTTGCAACCCAATTTGATCCATAGTCAAGCTCAATCAAAAAGAAATTTTCATAATCAATTCTTTAGAGGTGAAATAAAAGTAACGTTATCCAATTTGTTCACACTAAAGAGAGAAAAAGCAGAGTCAATTGACGACTACTTAATACGATTTAAGAATATGAGAAACAAGTGTTTCACTCCTATTCCTGAGCCTGAAGTAGTCAAGATGGCCATCAATAGTCTCAATTTAATATTCGAAAGAAGTTAGTAAAGCAACAATTTTTGGATTTGGCTCAATTGGCTGATAAAGTGTAGCAAATTGAAAAACTAAATAAAAAAAAGGAACTAGAGTCGAATAAAAGAAAGCCTTTCTTTAACAAGAAAATACATTACGTTAACTTCATGAGTGAGGAAGATTCCCACAAAGAATCTGCTTTTTCTACAGAATTAAAAGATGGACCTCCATATGTGCGTCGATCTCTCAATCTAGTAAAAGACAAAACTCCTTTGTAAGGAAAGAAACTATTCCTTTGATTTGATAAAAGCTAAACAAATATTCGACATGTTATTAAAAGACAAACAGCTTATGCTCCCTGAAGGGAAGAAAATGTTTCCTGTTCTGAAATTAGAAATAAAAAGTTTTGTAAATTCCATCAAGCGTTTGGGCATTATACTAATAATTGTGTACATTTCAGGGACTTGATACAAAAAGCTATTGAGAGTGGTTGACTAAAGTTTGTAGAGAAGTCTAAAATTAAAGTAGACTCTGATCATTTTCATGTCACATCGAATTTTGCTAAAACAGAGGAAATCTCAATCAACATGGCCTCTGTCGAGCTCATGGGAAAAGATGATCAACTCGAATTCGACATGTTTGAAATAAAAAGGCATATCTATCCAAAGGCAGGAGAGGATTTGTTGGACTTTTTGCTAAAGCAAAGGGAAGAAGAAGGGAATAGTGCCATATGTCCTCAATTGATGCAAGGAGGTAAGAGTCGAGACTCATCTAGCATGCCTATTAAGAAATATATGCGCACTGTCATCATAGTTGATCAGAAGCCTCAAGGAGTATCAAATCGGACTGTAGTTCCTCCTGCTAATGTGTCAAATAATAAATGAATTCAGAACAATGCTCCAAACTACTCAAGAAATTATAATTTCAACATTCCTAGAGATTATTTTAGAAATTGGACTAGAAACCAAAAGAGGGGTGCCTCACGGTAAGGGGTATATAGGAGAGATGAAGGTCGAACCCAATCTCGACACAACTCCTAGGATAAAGCTCACATTATTCCAAGAGTCATAGCTCAAGCACAGGGTGCTTATGTCGAAATAAAGGGTCCATACCCAGAGTTGATCAAAGAGGGCAAATCGCCTCAAAAGTAAGAACAGAAGAAGGATAAAGTACCTTCAGTGATTAAGAGTCAAGAGTCAAAAAATGAGTTGAATGAAACTTCATTAACCAAGCCGACTCACAAAGGGAAAGAAGAGGAGGAAGCATTGACAGAAACATTTGAATTGGGATTCGAAGATGACTTAGATGTGATGTTTAGAGAAACTGATTTTGGATATGTGGCTATGGTATCTGTTCTCCCTTTTGACTTCCAAGGTAACCCTAAAGGGCTTTAGAATTGTCTCAAAGGAGATTGTGATGATGTCATCCGAGGAGATGAATGCAGGTTTGTCGAGAATAGATTGATTAAATATGGGTTGTTCGAGAATCCTGATGAAATCACCAACGGTCATCTTCGACCTTTGCATATTAAAGCTAAGGTCGAAGGACTTATGATCAATCGTATCCTTGTTGATGGAAGAGCAGCAATTAATTTACTACTTGAAATTATGCTACCCTTGCTTGTTCCAAAAGACAGTCGAAAATCTGATAAAAACAAACTTGGCTGTCAGTAGGTTCAATGGTAAGTCGATAACAGCCTTGTGAATGATCCCACTCAGGGTCAAGGTAGGAAGTGTCGAGCGACCAACAATGTTTATAATAGCATCCACCAAAGCAAATTTTAACATGTTGTTGGGAAGAGATTGGAAGAGAATAGAAGAATTGAAGAGATCGATGCTGATGACAATCCTTGCTATGTCGAACAGATGAACGTCATCTTTAAAGAATATCATGCTAGTATTCGACCACTATATATTGATATGAGCAGCTTGACCCATTCTTATCAAAGGTTTCTATGTCGGGGTTCACGGCATGAAGTTGGTCTTTAAGGCCAAGGATAACATAGCCACAAAATCCATGTAATGAATATAACAAACCATTGAGCTCGACACTCAGCCTACATGGCTGAGAAGAAAGAGTGCACAGGTGAACGTACACTAGATTGTATATATGATCTTGACCCCTTAAGATTTGAGAAATCTGATTTATTTTCAGAAGATTTTCACAATAAAAAGGTTGAAGTACAAGATTCTCTTGATGAAGTTGAGATTTGTAGAAAAGGTCAAATTACTTATGTAAGTAAATGCCTAGACCCTGATTTCAAAAAGAAGTTAATAAAGGTGTTGATGGAACACCAAGATTGTCAGGTGCCTGAGTTGAATAGCTCGCTTGTCGAGCATAAGCTTCCCCTCCTTAAACATGCTCGACCTATCAAGCAAGCTCTACGACATTTTTCTCCTGAAATCATGGAAAAAATTAAAGAGGAGGTTGAACGGCTGTTGAGAGCTGGATTCATTCGAACTGTTAGGTATGTCGAATGGATTTCTAAAAATTGTGCCTGTAATTAAGAAAATGGAAACTAAAGTGTGTATTGATTCCAAGGATTTGAATAAAGCTACTCCAAAAGATGAGTATCACATGCTAATCGCAGAGGTGTTAATCGACTCTGCAGCAGAAAGTGAACTTCTGAGCTTCATGAATAGATATTCGGGATATAATTAAATATTTATATCCCAGGAGGACGTCTCAAAAACGGTGTTAAGATGCCCAGAAGCTATCGATACTTATGAATGGCTAGTCTTGTCACTTGGTTAACCGAAAGCATGGACAACGTACCAAAGAGCAATGAACTCGATTTTTCATGATTTCATTGGTAAGTTCATGGAAATCTATGTCGATGATGTGGTTGTGAAGTGCGAGTCAAAACAATCTCATTTAAATAATTTAGAAACTAATTTTAAGAGAATGAGACACTATCGACTGAAAATGAATCCATTAAAATGTGCTTTTAGTGTATTTGTAGGAAATTTTCTTGGATTTATAGTGCAAAAAAAAAGGAGTAGCCATCGACACTAACAAGTGTAAGGCTATTTTCGACTCACCAATGCCTAAGAACAATAAAGAGCTCTGATCTTTCTTGGGTAAAGTCAATTTTTTTCGACGTTTCATTTCAAACCTCTCAAGTAAAACGAAGGTATTTACTCCGTTGTTGAAATTGAAACAAGGAGAAAAGTTCAAGTGGGAGGAGGATGAGCATCAAGAGGCATTTGACCAGATAAAGCAAAATTTGACTTCACCACCAATCCTAGCGCCTATCAAACAAAGTCGACCATTGAAACTATATATAGCTGCATCAAAAACAACGTTAGGGAGCATGGTGGCCCAATAAAATGAAGATGGTAACGAAAGAGTAGTTTACTATCTATGTCAAATGTTCACTAATGTAGAGACCAGTTACAGTGCGGTTGAAAAGTTTTGCTTAGCCCTTTATTTCTCTTGTACTAAACTAAAAAGTTATTTAATTGGAAGAAATATTTATGTCATGTCGAAATTTGATGTTATTAGATACAACTTTCTTATCCAATTTTAAAAGGTCAAATTGGCAAATGGATGCTAGGATTAGCCGAATTTTCTTTATTCTACGTTCTTGCTAGGGCTGTCAAAGGACAAGTGGTTGTTGATTTCCTAGAAAACTACCCTTGTGTTAACATTGACGATGAGATTGTCAAAAATATAATTGGATATTTAGAACTTAAGCCTTGGAAGTTATTTTTTAATGGATCTAAGCATCAGTATGGGATACGTCAGGATAACGATAATTGCTCCTGATTATGTGCCAACTAGATTTATGTTTCGATTAGAGGTAAGATTCAAATAATGAAGCAGAATATGAGGCTTTGATCATTGGACTAGAATTATTAGTCCAAAAAGGGGCCGAATAGTCAAAATTCTGGGAGATTCCCAACTAGTGATTCAATAGTTGATCAGAAATTATCACGTCATAAGCCAAAATTTGGCTAAGTATTTTGTGGTAGCAGTTCGACTTTTAGCCACATTTGATCTCGTGTCAATAAAGCACATATTTAGAAAGTTGAATCAGGATGCTAATGAACTTACTCAAATGGCTTCTGGCTATAAAATATCTCCCAGTTTGATAAAAGAGTTCAATGAAATCGAAACTAATTTAACTCCTTTGGATTTAAGAGAAGTTTGTTATGCAAACACAATAGACCTAAGTGATTGCAGGTTCAAGATCATTGACTATCTAAAAAATTCCAATCAAATAACAGATCACAAGGTTAAGTACCTAGCGTTGAGCTTTGTATTCATTGGAGGGGATTTGTTTAGAAAAAAGTGTCGACAGTTCTTTACTCTAGTGTATTGGCATTCAAGAAGCTCATCTAGTTATGGTTGAAGTACATGAAGGTATCTGTGGAGCTCACCAGTCGGGTCAAAAAATGCATTGGATTGTGTGTTGACAAGGATTGTATTGGCCTTCGATGATGAAGGATTGTATTGAATTTGCTCGATATTGTGATCAATGCCAAAGGCATTCATCTATTTAGAGAGTCCCTGCCTCCGATTTACATGCTATAGTCAAACCTTGGCCATTTAGGGGATGAGCTCTCGACTTAAAAGGAATGATTCACCTCCTTCGACTAAGGGGTGTAAATTTATCTTAGTAGCAGTCAACTACTTTACAAAATGGGTGGAAGCTGTGCCTATAAAAGAAGTTACTCAGGCTAAGATAATTGACATCATTGAGGAGTCGATCATTCATAGATTCATCATTTTCTAGATTTTGGCTACAGACTAAGGAACCATGTTTACAGGCCAACAAATAAAGGAGTTTGTTGAATCATGAGGCATTAAAATAATATATTCGACCCCTTATTATGCACAAGATAATGGCCAATTCGAGGCCATCAATAAGTCTCTAATAAGTTTAATTAAAAAATATATTGGGAGATTGCCTCAAAACTGGCATAATACCTTGAGCCAAATGTTATGGGCATATCGACCTAAGGAGGCGATAGGGTTGACACCATTTGAGCTTGTATATGGCCATAAGGCTGTCTTGCCACTTGAGATAAATTTACAAACCATTAGATTGGCTAAACAAAATAATTTGCCCATCGAACAATACAGGTCGAGTATCATAGATGAGCTAAATAAATTAGATCAAACTCGACTAATGGATTTAGATAAAATGATTCGACAGAAAGAATCTATAGCTAAGTCATACAACAAGAAAGTAAAGAAAAAGCGATTTGTAGTTGGTGACTTAGTTTTAAAATTAGTCCTTCCTACAGAACAAGTTAAAGAAAAATGGTCACCATTTTAGAAAAGACCTTTTAAGGTTAAAAGAATATTTGATGGCAATGTGTATGAGCTAAGAGACATAAGCACTAATCGACAATTAGGACACATGAATGGAAAATATCTCAAAACATACCATTATCAGTAAAGCAAAATATGATAGTTCATACAAAATATCGACTACATGTAAAGAGTCGACCATCAATTAAAACAAATCAAGATTCAAATAAATTCCTAAATCTAAGCTTCAGTCCTTTTGTTTCCGACCCAAGTTGATTGCAGCTTCAGAAATCGACTCGAGACTTTGGAAGAGTGTACCTTCTTACTTTTTTCAAGTTGAAGAGTGAGAGTCAAGTTAGCTGCTGCAATTTTTTTCTTGCTGGCTTTCAACTCAGCCAATTCTTTTTCAAGAGTTTCAAACCTTGGCACCAAAGTTTGCTCTTTAGTCCGACCCTTTGATAGAACTTCTTCAATTTGAGACTTGGCCATTTTCACATTTCTTTAACTGCGAGTCATGGGTAGCCAAGGCTTTAATCAATTTGCTCAAGTTTTCCCCGAATGTTTCAAACTTAGAAATATAATTGTAAATGTCTTCGATGAAGACACTTAAAACTGTATGAAATTTAGCTGGAATTTTTGTATCCAGAAAACAAAGAGCATCAAGAAGTCAAACCTTCAGGTCAGCATTGTTTTTTATCTCCTCTAAAGGATGGTTGAGACAGTCGAGAATTACGCTTACTCTCTCGACAACCAGAGGATCAGGACCTGGTGACAGTTGAGGCTCGAGAGAAGTAACCTCCTTTATGGGTTGAAACAATTGGCTTTGATTCTTAAATAGAAGGAACAATTTTTGGATCCTGACCAGAAGAGGAGAAAACTCTTGTTCCTTCTGAGGAGTATATCTGTCGAGCTTCTGATAAATGTTGGCAAGATCAAAGTCGAAATCTTCAAAATTTAAATCCCCACCCTCTGGTGCAGGAACATGGAATGGGGACTCAAAGTCCTATTCGATGGCAATTGCATTTGCATCCAGAGTGAGTGTAGAAGTGGTTGCAACAGTTGTCAAAAAAGGACACAACTCTCGATGTGTTTTCGTATCACTTGGAAAAGGCATATAGCTCGCCTACAAAATTAGGTAGGTATGTGAATATGAACAAATAAAATGAAATAAGGAAATGGTAAAAAAGTTACCATTGGAGAATCAGTCAAAGCCTAAGAGGTAGCAGTCAATGGATTAGGCTGTACTAGACTTAAAATAGGAATGGGTAGTATAGTCATCAGTCGAGGAACTATGGGAGGAGTAGGTTGAGTCACCTTAGTCTCGACACTGGATGGGTCAACTTCTATTTCAGAGTGACTGCTTGCTTCCACCTGATATTTGGACCTTTGTTTCAACTGTTTAGAATGAACAACAAAATGGTTAATTATATACAAATCTAACTTCAACTATAAGCTTAAACGTGTTACAAAAATATCTTAGAAGAAATAGTGGGATTTGATTTTTTTTTTCACTTTCTTGGGGTTAGCCCTAAGAGGGATGTCGATAACACCGCACTTTTTTAAGGAAAGTGTGGCTTCACTTGACCGTCCTCATATTCCCTGACTCTGTTTGGATTTGGTTCTCTTTAGAGCAACGTCCTTTTCTGATTTCTAGGTTTTCTCGACTGGTTTGGGTCCGGGAGCTATACCAATTAGCTTTGTAGGTTGAGAAATTGAAAGACATAAAGAATATAAGATAAGTAAGGACTTAAAAGTTAAAGTTTTAAGAAAATATGGTACCTGAAGGATATCCAGCCATCCTCGTTCAACCATCAATCTTATCCTTAAAGCCCCAATAATAGACAACACTACTAGTCGTGTTTATGCCCAGGGTTCGAGGATTTTTCTTTTGGAGCCATTTGTTTACTCCCGAGGCTCTTTTAAGAAGATAAGGCAATCGATCAACGAGACCAAAAGGGGCATTGGGAAAAGGAAGAAATTGAAATTTTCACATAAACTGTCTTTTTTAGCATAAGGATCTCGAGCCAAAGCCTTATAGTAACAGTCGAGACATCTATAAAAATGCTTTTTTTTTTCTTTTTTCCATACCTTTAAGGCCTCGTTGAAAACGTACTTTACTTTCTTGAAATGCCATTTTACCTTATAATATTTTTCAAACTTAAGGATTTCTTTAATATGCTCACCTTTAATTTTCTTCGATGTTGCGTCAGTCTGCGCAGAAGAAGAACCAAATTAGAGAGAGCTTGTTCAGAGGAGCTACAATGAGAATTGTAATATGTCGACCAACACTTGTGGAAGGCAGGTATTGAAAGAAAGCAAAACTTGATATCATATCTTTGATATTGATAAGTCACCCTTTCATAATTAAGGTCTAAAATTTGGTCAAATTCTTTCAAACTCAACACCTCGTAATAGATCATTTGTGCCCCAAGGTCGAGAGAAAGAGAAGAAGGCAATGCTTGTGCAAGACCAAACTGCCTCGACACAAATTGGTGACCAGTTTCTTTTTTTAGAGCCATGGTCAACTCATGAGGAAGACCCATAAGAAGAATTTGGGGAGTTAAGGTTTTCGACCAAAATTCATCGACAGTCTCTTGATTTTTAGGTTTGCAACTAGTTAAAGAATGTAGATACCTCACAATACTCTTTCAACAAGTAAATGGGTTTGCGTAGTAAGAAGAGTCATCATTACTCTTGATGTTGAGAAGAAGATTGATGAAGTGGCAAAAAGTGTCGATAGATGACATGCCTTTTGGTTTCGATCAGGAAAGAAAGAAAAGATGAATACGATCAAGCAGAGCTTCTGGAACTTCAGAAGAAGAGACAGTGAATTGAGGTTCGAGCACAGCCTTCAACCATAGGATTATAATCCAGAGAGGACCAAAGGTGTTGATCGAAGACTCACCTCGTCGAATCTCACCAACTACTAAAGAAATTTTTCATACAATTGACTCAGAATTAGAGAAGGTTGATTGACATATTTTTTAAATTGAAGCATGATAACTAATGGCAGATGATTGCTTTTTTGGATCTGAATCAATTTTGGACAAAAAGTAAAAGCATTCAGCCATTAGAGTAAGAAAGTTACACGCTCATTGTCAATCACAAGGTCACTCTTGGAAGAACTTATGTTTCTTTGAATAAAGCTCGATACAAAAGTCAAGTTGAAGTTAATGTCGAAGACATCATCAGGGTATGAAGTGGTCCAGCATGCATCTTCTCCATCGGGATCAATGCTAGTCAAAGCAGAAATTTTCATCAAGGTCGAGTCCATCATTCCATAAGGAAAATGAAAGTTATTGGTGGCTGGGAACTGGTGCATGAATCCCCATGCTTCATACAGCTGAACCAGCAAGTGCACTAGTAGGTCGTCCAAGTAATACCTGAGCAAGTCAGGGTCGATCCCACGAGGATTGTGGTTTGAAGCAAGCTATGGTTATCTTGCAGATCTTAGTCAAGCAGATAGAAGTGTTATTGGTTTGAATTTGGTTAAAATCATAAAAGGAATGCAAAATGGTAATCAGAACTCAGAAGTTGTGTAAACTATGATAAGAAGGTGGTTAAGGCTTGGAGATGCTTTGTCCATCTAAATTAACTCTGGTATTACTATCTTCTTCAATTGTGAATAATTTCTTCTATGGCAGGCTGTATGTGATCAACACCGTACGGCCGTGATCATCAATCTCCTCTACTTCAGATCAAACGCCGGGTCAGCGGTTATTCAATCTGAATGGAGGTGAAATTCTAGCAGTCTATCCCCTTGGTGATCCTACTTAAAACGCCACAAACAAGGTCGAATCTTCCGGATCAGAGAACGTTGTGTCTTTGGGTTCTAACCTCTATCACAGAGACCCTAATCTCCCCATACCTCGACTGAATTGGTGTCTCGAGAAGTCCCCAACTAAGTCGTGGATTAGCCATCTAAGAGATGTATAATCAAGCTGGCGGTTCGATGCTTCCAAGTCACGTATTCACACGAACCCAAGAAGAACACGGGTGGTTGTCAGGCATGCGGTCTTAGTATGAAGAACGGATTTGATTGTTAGGGATCATCCCATTCATCAAGTTGAAGAACGAATATACATCTTTGAATTGAATCAAACATGAATTAAAGAGAAACAGTAATACTTTTATTAATTCATAGAACTTAGTAGGGCTCCTCCCCTCAACCTAGGAGGTTTAGAAACTCATACTGATAGAAACTATAATGTTAAATAAAAATACGGCATAAAGTCCTCTTATGATTATATAAAATATCCCTTAAATACTAAACTAATGACTAAAGATTACATAAGAAAGGCTAAAATAGTCTTTTAGTGCTAAAATCTACTTCTGGAGCCCACTTGGTGAGTGTTTGGGTTGAGCTTTGATGAGATCCAAGTGCTATGAGACCTCTAGGGCATTAAACACTGGTTAGGGGGTCCTCTTTGGACATTTCGGTGCTGGTCTCCTCCTTTGGGCGCTGGTCTCCTCTTTTGGGCGTTGGACGCCTAGAATGGGGCAGGAGGCTGGCATTGGACGCCAGTTTTGGGCCTTTTATTCAGAAGCAAAGTATAGACTATTATATATTGCTGGAAAGCTCTGGAAGTCAGATTTCCATAGCCGTTGATAATGTGCCTTTTAGACTTCTATAACCCCAGAAAAGCTCTTCCGAGTACAAATAGGTCAGATCCGGACAGCATCTGCAGTGCTTTCTCTGTCTCTGAATTAGAATTTTGCTCCAACTCCTCAATTTCAGCCAGAAAATACCTGAAATTGTTCCAATACACAAAACTCAAAGTAGAATCCAAAAATGTGAATTTAACATTAAAACCTATGAGAACTTAATAAAAATTAAATAAAACAGGCTAAAAACTATAAATGATGCCAAAAAGCGTATAAAATATCCGCTAATCAGCCATCAAAAGTACAAACTAGCCCCTAAAAGAGGTGAAATATATAACAATTCAAAAGTGGCTAATCTAAGAGCATAAGCAATGCCTAAAGAATTTCATATGGGCTTGTAAGTTAAAGATAGCCTCGACATCCAAGTTGAAAATAAGGAGCAAGATTCCTTAGGGGGTGCTATTTTGAAAACTCGACCGGCAAAATACCTAGCCTTAACATTTTTTACAAAAAATCAAAGAGAGATATTCAGGGGGAGACGAAAAGAAAGAAAAGATATAATCAACTTGTTCTTGAGTCAAAAGTGGCCCAAATATGAATATAAGATGTTTGTGATCTATAACGGAAGCAATAACTGGCTTCTCCAAAGTTCGATAGTCTCAACATTAGGATTGGGAGCTCGTAGAGTGCCATCATCATTGTAAAATTGTGACACATTGGCCACTAGACAAGGAGGAGCTACAACGTGAACAACATCATCATCTTCTTCTTACGAATGAGAAGCATGAGTAGCAGAAGCTCCACTAGGAGCAGAAGCGGCTGTCACAATGGTAGTAGTAGAGGCAGGAAGAGAAGATGATGTAGTCGCTCCCATGGTTGAAATGGTAATAGGAACAGTAGTAGAAGTGGTGCTGGCAATGGTAGTAGAAGAAGAAGCAGCGATAACAATGGCAGTACTACTAGAAGGGAGGCCAGATTGAGAATCCATAGAGAAAGTGAAGAAGGATTTCAAGGAAAAAAGGAAAGATTTTTTTTTTTTTTGCAGAAATGAAGAATGATGAAAATGGTGAATGAAGAAGTGATACATGAGAATATGAAAAGATTTAAAAAGAGGAGGCCCATTAAATCCCATGGAAACATTATGTATTCCCAAAGAAATACGCGAACTATTTTGTTTCTGCATAACTGTCTTTTCACATGTTTGAAAATTAAAAATGGCACATAAAAGGTACGTGATCAAGTGAAACTCATCATTTCATTTTTTGAAAAGACAAGTTTCAAGGGGCAATATGTTAGCACAAAAATTTGACATTTTAAATATCTCGATCATGATCGTTTGACCTAAAGGTGAGTCGACAATATGTAAGTCGAGGTGTCATAGCATGTGGGTTATTCCACGAGAATGTAGGTTGAAGTATCACAACATAGGTTGTTTCGTAAGAGTTTCAGCATAAGGGTTCGACTCATCCTTGAATGAGTCGAGTCGATGACTTCTAAAAGTCGAAATAAAATAAATTGCACGAAGGCTTCAACTAGAAGCTAAGCACTTTATGGATCGTGGGGCTTGAAGACCAAGGTAAGAAGAGATGTGGGACGTCAAACTTGGGTGTCAAGATTTTTCATGGTCAAGGCAATGTCATGACCTGAGAAATAGAAGGAAGCTAGATCGTGGGAAGAGAAGAACACTTTGCAAATCTATCCTTGTGGTCTATAAATACAAAAAAGGCAGAAGAGATGAAAAAAGAATTTCAATTGGAACACTACAACATCAAACAAAAACTCTACAAAATCCAAAATCACGCTAACACTAAGAAAATCCATAGAAGTGCATGTGACTATATAGAGTCAATTTTCTTTTGTTAATTTTATTTTCATTATTTTTCTCTTTTGTTCTATTTTATCGTTTTTCATTCCGTTTAAGATATTTTAATTCATTTCGTTCATTTTAAACTTCAATTTACTTGTTATTTCAGTTACCGTTCTTATTTATTTCATTTCTTTTCCTTTTTATCATTTTTTTATTCTTTTCTTTCAAGCATTTTATTTTCAAGTTTTTATTTCGCTTTGTTTATTTTCTTGCTTTGTAATTTATTACGAATATTTTGACATATACAATTTCGATGCCTACGCTAAGTCATTTCATGGTCGAACTCACTCTTTTTCAGAGAAGTCGTATCTGCTCTCAGAACTGAGACTTTACCAAGCCCAAGAATGTCAGACTCCCAAGCTTGCATTCATGAATAAGGACAATTTTGAAGTATTTATTTATTTTTCAAATGAAACACT
Source organism: Arachis hypogaea (assembly GCF_003086295.3). Classification (NCBI taxonomy): domain Eukaryota; kingdom Viridiplantae; phylum Streptophyta; class Magnoliopsida; order Fabales; family Fabaceae; genus Arachis; species Arachis hypogaea. Next base: position 65,960,528 of record NC_092042.1, read on the forward strand.
AATTAAATATGTATGCACCAAAATTATCGTTCATGGAGCTAATCTGTTGGAGGATGGTAAAAGGGGAAAGCCACCTTATACCTTGAATTAACTATGTATGCACCAAAACTATTGTGGATCCAAGAGATAGTATCTTTCCCTTTGACTATTCGTGTATAAAGAATCTATTGCACTACATTTTCACTAAAACTTTCATTAATGAATTGAATGTTCCAGTCTCCATCGTTGTTCAACAGTTGTCTAACATACAACAAATATTCATTTCTGCAATCTTACTCAGCCAAGCAAAAAGGGGGCGCATCACCAAACCATGAATCTTCTTTGATTCGAATAGTGCTATGCCTCGAGACTTTCCATTTCATTCCTTTCTCTAACACCTTCCTCCCCTCACAAAGACTCTATCAAGCCCAAGAATGTCAGACTCCCAAACTTGCATTCATGAATAAGGTCAGTTTGAAGTATTTATTTTTGAAAATTTTATAGAACAAAGAATGAGATTTCATTAGGAGATGCCAATCCTGGTTTGCTAGAATGGCTAAATTAAAAGCATGTAGGTCTTTGAATTCCATCCTCCTGAGTCTTTGTCTTTGCTTACTGTAACCATGTCTTTGACCCACCAGAACCCCATTATTAATCTATGAAGCTCTTTTAGATTATGTCCCAAAAAATTCACTTTGCACAAACATGCAACTTTTCCATTATAAATAACACAAAACTTCATTCTACCCCATCATATGCCTTACTTATATCAAGTTTTACAACTGATGATTTGGATTTTTGATGGTTTAGAATTTCACAAATGAATTCTCGTTGCAAGTATAGTTTCCAAACCAATCAAAATCCTTTCATACAAAAGATTGTTTGTCACAAGTAACAAACCCCTAATTTTATAAACCGAAGTATTCAAACCTCGGGTCGTTCTCCCTAGGAATTACAATAAAGTGTCTTGTTATTGGTTAGAAATGTGTTTTGGGGTTTTGGATAAGAAGCATGAAAAGTAAATGGCAATGAAAATAAACTAACAACTATAAAAAGGCTCTTGGCAAGGTATGAAAATTAGAACTCCTATCCTAGTTATCCTTCTCAATTGTGATGAGAATTGTTCATTGCTACCACTTAGTTAACCCTTACTAAATAAAGGAAAGTCAAGTGGATGAATTGACTTGAGCCACAAGTCCTAGCCAACTCCCAAGGAAAGACTAGCTTTAGTGCACTCCAAACCAATTAGCAATCTCTCCAGTTATCAATCGACAAAGGAATTAGATAACTCAAGTGTCACTAATTACTCTACCTAGGCCAAGAGGAACAAAATCTATACTATATCTAGAAGAGGTATTTCAACAAACACATGAAAGGCAATAAAAGTAAACAACATAAATTGCAAGAATTAAAGAGAGATCTAACTACAAAGGCAAGAGATCAACAATAGAAAAGCAAAGAAGAACAATTATTATGAATTACCTCTTATTGAATTGAAAGAAAACGGAAGGAACAATAGTAGATCTACAACAAAGTATAAGAACAACATAAAGGAAATTACAATAAAAGAATGGAAGAAGAATGAATCTAACAACAAGGAATTGAGAAGTAGAAGTAGAAGAATGAATGAATGAAAACCTAGATCTAAGAACTAAGCCTAATCCTAATCCTAATTCTAGAGAGAAGTGAGAGCTTCTCTCTCTAGAAACTAACTCTAAAACTAAACTATGACTAATGGTAACTAACTTCTAAAGTATGAGAGTATGTTCATTCCCCCTTCAATCCTTGGCTTAAATAGCATCAGAAATGAGTTGGATTGGGCCCACAAGACTTCTAAAATCGCTGGCCACGTTTTGCTTTAAGTGAACCAGGTGGCAGCAACGGCGCGTGCGCGTACTATGCGCGTACGCGTCACCATGCGCGGTTCAACCATAGCAAATCTTATATCGTTTCGAAGCCCCGGATGTTAGCTTTCCAACTCAACTAGAACCGCATCATTTGGACCTCTGTAGCTCAAGTTATGGTCATTTAAGTGCGAAGAGGTCGGCTTGACAGCTTTCCGGTTCTTTCATTTCTTCATGAGTTCTCCAACTTTTCATGCTTTCTTTCTTCATTCCCTTGATCCAATCTTTGCCTCCTAAACCTTAAATCACTTAACAAACATATCAAGGCATCTAATGGAATCAAGGAGAATTAGATTTAGCTATTTTAAGTCCTAAAAAGCATGTTTTCACTCTTAAGCACAATTAAAGGAGAATATACAAAACCATGCTATTTCATTGAATAAATATGGGAAAAGGTCTACAAAATACTCTAAATTCAATACAAGATAAACCGTCAATTTGGAGTTTATCAACAACATATCATATCCTCTATGAGTCTTATTTTTCATGAAATGCATATATTCGTGCACCACAAAAATATTATCACTAATTAATTATCCCCGGATGAACACACTCTCACTATCACTAGTAATCTTATTCATTATGGGCTGTAGTCGGTGCATCAAAACTTTAGAAATAATCTTGTAAAATACGATGCTGAGATTAATCGGCCTAATCTAATTCATTGTCATAACATTAGAGACCCTAGGGATAAGGTATATTTGAATGTGGTTAAAGCCTTTTAGGATTTCACCACCTCCAAAAAAAATTTTAACCACCCTACAAATATCTTTTTTATTAATCCACAATAAAAATGATAAAATCTAGCAGTAAAACCGTCATCTCTAGGCCTGTCGAAGGGTTATAAAAAAATAACATTCTTAATTTCATCATCACTAACTGTCTTGGTGAGACTGCAATTTGTCTCTACTAAAATTTTTTTCTAACTCTATTCAGCAAAGGGTTTGGATTTTGAAGACTGCTCGTTCTAAACAAATTATCAAAATACATCTGTGCTCTCTTTTCTATAGAATCTAAAGTAGTGCACAGTTGCCTGTTTATATCTTCTAGCTGTCAAATCTTGTTCGTTTTGTTTTTAATTTGATTTCTTGATTGAAAGTAGTTGGTGTTTTGATCTTTTCTTTTAAGCTAATTAACCCTTAATTTCTCTTTCTAATAATTGTGTTTTTCATTGGTGATAGTATTGGAAAGTTCCTTATTACATGATCTTTATTTTGTTTGTTGTCTCTTCCATAGCACCATCAATAATTTAGAATAAAAAATCAATAACATTAACTCAAGAATCAAAATTAATAAAATTAACAAAATAAACAAAAATTAAACTTTTAAACCCTAAAATAATTTTTTCTCCAGTCTCAAATGGTTCTGATTACGATGATTCCTTCCTAACATAGTAATAAAAAAAATGCCTCAAGCTCCAATTGAATAAAGAAAGGAAAATTGACTTAAAAAACAGGGGAAGTCAAGGCCATCTCCTTCATGCTCCTTCTTATTGCCATCTCCTTCATTGCAATGAAGGTGCGGGAGTTGGCAAACGCAGTGAAAACTCGGAACGACGATCAATTATAATAGTGCTATCTAGATTTCTATTAAGATAAAAAAATATCCCGTCAATAATTTTAAAGAAAAACAATTATATTTGAACAATGTCTTTATACCAAGGTTGCGAGAACCGGACCGGTCATTGAACCGATCGAGTAACTGGTTTAATGGTTCAATGGTTTAACCGTGGTCGAACCGGTTTAGTTAAATATAAAATAAAATTATTAAAAATACAATATACTAAAACCATAAATTTAAGAATACATCATATTTAGTTCCACAATGTAAATTCTATATTCTGTAATTTCTTCTAAATTTTTTCAATCATTCATATAATAATAAAATTTAAAATTTTATAACCCACCCACTAACTAAACTATATATCATCTCATCATTAAAATTCTACATTCAAATTCAAAGATTACAATTTATAACTAAAAGAAATCATGGCATAAAATACTATATCCATATTCAATCAACAATCACCAACAATCAATAATAATATCAATAATTACTTAATTAGACAAAACTCACTCAATTAATGCCAAATTACTAATTAGAAATAGTTATGGACCAATCTCAACAGTAACATTTTCTCAAGATGTGCAAAACAAACTATCCCCTTCCCCTTAAAACCCAACTTCATGTTTCAGCCATTACAGTAAAATAAAAACCTCAGCCATTACAGCAAAATTCAGAATTACAACAATTCAAAATCTAAAATTATATCAATTCTGTTCAGCATTATAAAATTATACCAAAATTCAATTCAGCATTCAAAATCCAGGATCTGAAATTATATCAAAATTAGGAGGATAATTAGAAGAATACATTACAGAATATAGAATTCCACAGTATGATCACTAGTTTTCAATATTTATTCTCTAAACTTTGTTACCACTGTATTCCATTAACATAAACATGGAGAAGATTATGAATTTCCATAAATAATGTAGTGAAGCAATGCATTATAGCAGTATCAATTGATAATTTTAAAAAAATCAGCAACAAACAAGTGAAGCAACTCAGAAATCAGAATAAATAAAATTAACAAATAATCAATTACTCATTCCACCTACAACAGAGGAAACAAATAAAAAACTAAAGTGAAAAAGGGAGAAAATCAATGAAATAAAGAAGACTACGAAGAAGATGTTGAGGAACGACGAGGATTGAAGAACTCATGGCGACGGCGAAGAGTCCAATTCGGCGCGGGTACATTCGCACTTCACAGGGCGTGGTGCTCGACTCACAGAGAGAGAGATGGCTCGAAGACAGAGGCATTTTGACGACGAGAAAGAGGTGGCCGATGACGGCGAGGACAGAGGTGGGCTTCACGACGAGCACAGAGACAGTGAGGAGAAGAGTGACAGCGGCTGAGACTGAGAGTGAGAGAGACACTGAAACAACGAGAAGAAGCCATGCACATCAACTCAGATACAGCTCCACTGCCTCCTTCCTCCGCCGCTTTTGAGGGCTCCGCTCATTCTTCCGCTCCTCTCCAAAGCTGCCACCTTTGAGATTAGGGATTTTGCCAGTTGAGAGTGAGACTGAGAGTGAGTGAGAAGGGAGAGGGGCATTTGGGGGGTCTTCACACGTTTCTTTTTTTTTTTTTTAAAAAAAATAAAACGACACCGTTTTTATGTGAATGAGAGAACCGGGTCTTAAAAAACCGATCGATTCAGTCGGTTCACCGGTTAATCACCGGTTTGACCGATTTTTTTACCGGTTTTTTGCAGACAGATTTTAGACATTAACCAGACCGGCTAACTGACCGGTTCCCGGTTAATCCGATCGAACTGGCCGGTCCGATCCGGTTTTCAAAACATTGCTTTATACCACAACAATTAACAAAATCTAAACGGCAAAAAAAACCTAGCAACAACATTTACAAATTAAAGCAGAAAATTCTTGTCGTGAAATCATTTAACTATTAAAAAAAATAGAATAAAAAAAGTACACAAAATTCAGCAACAAAATAACAATAATTAGTTAAGAAAAAAGTTTTACCTTCACAACATACAAGAAGAATCAGTGAGCAATGAGCATAGAAGAATCGTGACTCTAGCCTCTCCGTATCTTTTCTGGAATTACATGAACCTAAAGATTATCATTTCACCAAATCATACCTGCACAATTTTAATTTTTTAAAAAGCTGGTACATTGAAAAACTCACCATTTGAGTCCGCCATGGTCTATGCATAATTCCATCCACCTCTTCCACCCCACGCCACTCCTCGTGAAATTTAAACTGCCTTTTGCACTTAGGAGTCAAATTTGATGTTAATTCCATCATTACTTGCTTTTGTATCATCATTATTTTTCACTCAATAGCATAATTCACTTGTTACAATATTTATGAAAAAAACATCTCAACCAAAACAATTTCAACAAATAAGACTATTTTAAGTATTAAACTAAAAAATATTAATAGGTAATATATTTTTTTTTATCTCAACAAATTTTAAAACCCCTAACAATTTGATTTATATTTGGGAAACTAAGTTTCAGTTTAATAGCTAACCATTAGCTAATGTTACAAAGTTTATTATCATTACTTCTGGAATTTTTATTGAATTGTTTCATTTATTTATCTTTAGTTTAATTTCAATATTAGGTCATTTAAGAAAGCAATTATTGTATATTAAATTTAATTAAATAAATGTCAATTCTTAAAGCCCTTTTTGCTGTGTTTAGGAGACCCAGACAACCTTTGGCACTTCGCCTTACTGTCCTTTATCATCACATGGCAACTGCTCAGGATTTTTTTAATCTTTAATTTATATTTTTACTTACGGATTATATATATTTGCAGCTTATTTTTATTATATTTTCCTTTATACAATTGAATATTGTAAATATTTTTATGTGTGTGATAATTTTCTCTATCAAATTGTTACTCATATTGGTTTGATGATAAATACTTCATATACATTAATATTTTTTTACTAATGAATAAACTAATATATAGTAATAAGATGTGAAGTACGTCATGTAAGAATTGTTTAATTATTTATAAATTTTATTACTAAAAGTATTTCTTTAAATATTCAATTTCTCATAATACAAATTATAGTTGTTGATTTGTTCATATCAATTTGATCAATATCTAAAAGAGTGAGAATTAAAATATTAGGTAATTAATGTGATACTAACAAATGAATTAAATAAGTAAATAAATAATAAATAAAAATATTAATTATTTCAAGTTTTATTTTGGAGAGAAAAAGAAAGAATGAGAGATGACTAAATAGTTTGAGATAAAATCATCAATAGTTTATTAAAATGATATTCGAAATTTTACATCTCTTACAAAAATCACCTCAAAAGATACAAACAATAAATAAGTTTCTCGAAAAATTTAAAAATGTGATAAAATAATTTTATATTAAATATATATATTCTAAAAAATACTTTAAAGATTAAATTTTAATGTGATTTTTTCAAGCATTATTAGATAAATAAAACTTTTTCATCCTTTAAAACGTGATAATTTTATGTTTGGTGATTTTTTTTAAAAATTTATTGTGAATGCTTAATTTTTGTTTTTGAAAAATGAAAAAAAAAGTTTAAAGATCTACTTTTGCTTCAATTTTTTGTGTGCACATTCTAAATGAGTATTTAAATGTCATCCAAAAATTAAATTCATATCAAATACACAAATTATTTATTAAATACAAATTTTTTTATACTTATAAAATATAATATTTCTTAGTTAATTTTGTTATATTTTTAAATTATTTAAAGACTTATTTATTATTTATATTTTTAAAGGTTATTTTTGTGAGTGATATGAACTTTTGTATATCATTTTAAGAATTTACCTTTAGTATATTAAAGATGAGAGAAGAGATTGAAATGTTGTGTAAAATTAAAACCAAGCATTATGGTTGAGAACAACAAATTAAGTAAACTTATATTTCAATAGATATTATTGCAAAATAAAAATTATACTAAAAATATTTTATTTAAAACGCACCATTTTCATTAAAAGTCCTTCAAATATTAACATTTTAATTAAAGACAAATATGAAATTATGAGAAGCAACTAAGTAGTATATAATTTTGTTGGTAAATTTTGTAGAAGTATTTTTAAAGGTATTTGGCATATTTTTATATAGATTTAATTGTTCTATTAGTTTTTATAGTTTCACCAAATTTTTAATTAGGTCTTTATATTTTTTTTCTTTCAGTTGGATCCCTACACTGCTTTTAATTTTGTAATTACGTCATTTTCATGTTAAAAATGTTAAAATTAACATAATATTTTTATCAAAATATATGCAGTCAAAGATTTAATTAAGTTTTTAATTATAAATACCTTCAATTTACGAAAAAATATTCAGTTAACTCTAATAATTTTTATATTAAGAAGGACTTAATTATAAAATTAAAGCAGTCTAGGAACTCAATCGAAAAGATAAAAAGTATAAGAATTTAATTAAAGTTTTGATAGAATTATAGGGACTAATAGAGTAATTAAACCTTTTATATAATATAGTTATAGCTTCATAAATATCTTTATATAATTTATTAACAAGAATATATACTACTATATGACTATATCCGCTTTTTATAAAAATGTTATTGTATTAAATTGAATTTCAATAAAATAGAATATTTTTAGGGTATTATTATAATGATATTTTATTTACTAAAATAATTATTAAACTATAAATATATTTTTATCCTCAAGTAACATTTATATGTTTAATTTTATTTTTATTTTTAATATTTTATTTTAATTTAAAAATACTGAAGACCACTACTTTATGTTAAAAAAAAAAGGGAATGAAAATAAAATTGTTGATCACCTAATATGTTCTCTCAATTTTATATTTCAATATTATGGCCTAAGCCTAAAGCCTTTTTCCACCATGAATCTAATTTCTCACTTCCCCATAGGAAGGTCAAGGCATATATATCCACAAAAAGCAAGAACGAAGGAATTTACGAAAGAAAACAGGATATTCGAATTATTATACAATTTAAAAGTGTAAGAAGGGAAACAAACATTTTGGGATATTAATTGATTGGATTTGATTCGTATATTCGTAATATTTATTTAATTTTAATTTAAAAATTGTAGATATTAATTCGATTCGTACACTAATAAAATCGAATTGCATATTTTAGGTTGGTATATGTATATCTGCAAATATATAAAAATAAATAAATAAATAAGTAAATATTTTTTTATGTTTTATTTCAACTAATAATTATCATATATATTATATTATATTATATTATTTTTATTATTTTAAAAAATATATTTGATAATATTTTAAGAGTAAACATATATGTATAAAAAAGTGGAAAAAAATGAATTTTATTGATATTTTTTAATAAAAATAAACTTTTAAAAATATTTTAATGTTTTGTGAATATATTTGATATCCGGTTTGATCCGATTCGTAAATGTACGGATTAGATCTAAGTTTAAAATTTGCAGATATTGAATTTAATCTAATAATTTTGGTGCAGATAGAATAAAAATTTTGGTCATATCCGATCCAATTTATATTCACCCAAAATATTTAGAAGGTAAATTATATTGTCTAATTTTTTTTTTTAAATATTTGATCAAACATGTGTGTTATACAGGTTATTTGACATCAAGTGAGTTTCACTCTGTCATGAATTTTTTTTTAAAATGTTTTGTCTAAATTTTTTTAATTAAAAAAGTTACTGATGTTTTTATTAAAAATATTTTCTTTTTAAAAATTTGAAAATCGCTAAGCAGAATTTCTGTTTTGTTTGTCATATTTTTTTCAATTATTAAAATAGAAAAAAGGGCATCACTGTTTTGTTCTTTATTTTTCTTAAATTAGGAAAATAAAAAACGATTTTGCCGTTTTGTATTTTAACGAATTAAAAAATTAAAGTTGCAAACTTGCAGCACTTTCACAATTCGGTACAACACACATAATATATCATTTTTGGAGATAACACACATAATATATCATTTTTGAAGGCAGGGGGGCATTAAAGTAAAAGCACGCCTTTTTAAAATCATAAGCATATGCGCGGTGTTCTTCCCATTCAATTTTCAACGGGTATTTTTCCCATAACTCAAATCGCATCCACCTTAAGCAGAAAGGAAAGCCAGAAATCTCAATGGCTTCTTCTCTCACGGTAAGTAATGCTCAACTCCGATCTCTTTACTACCCTGAATTTTACAATTTTTCTTTCAACGTAATCCTCACTTCCAACTCGCGTGTTTCTTTCGACGAACGTTCTGGCATTTTTTTCTATTATTTTCAAATCTTATCTTATTTTCGTGGTTATTGTTTCGTTGTTGCATGTTTCAGGGAAAATCTAGGGAGGTTTCATCCCGGATCCCTGACAGTCGCGAACCTCGGCCAAGTGGTATCTTTTATATTTGTTTATGTTACAAATTTTATTTTATTTTATTTTTAATTTTTCTTGAATCTTCTTGGTGTTCTACTATATGTTTGGAGCAGTTGGTGGGAGGAATTTCAAGGTCCTTATGGAAAATGAACGGATTAAAGTTGGCAATGTGCTCATGTAAGTGTCTTTTGCGTGTGTGATGGATACTGTATAATTTATGCGTATTTATGCTTACAATTTATTTGTAAGAAAATAATTTGAATCTCTTTTTAGGAAATCTGTGAGAGAAGCATGTGCAACTTCGAGGTATGTCCTATTTCCTGATTTTGGAAGGCATAAATTCTGCTCTTTGAATTTTTGGTAGAGCTGAGCTGAGATTGTCGAAAATTGTATAATACTTACTTCTGGAACTGATTGTTAATTGGTTCTTCTTTGTTCTCGTTATATCTAACAGTGAATGTTTTCAGTTTTGTTTTGTTGTTTACTTCTTTGAGATATTAGATACATTATAAGGAGATGTTAGTTTGTCGAGCTTTAAGAATTAAACTTTTTCTTTGTTTAGATTCTTCCTAGGATTGGAACACTTGTAGGGCATATATGAGTACAAAGCTGCTATGGTGCTACCTTGTTTTATGATTTTGTAAGGCAAGGTTTGATGTTGTTGCCTTCTTTTGGAAACCAATGTGACACATGTTATGGCAGAATGGTCGCTTGTTTTCTTTAGATTGTAATCTAAGTTTCTTGAGTATAAAGAGCAATCTAATACTCTATTTGTTTTTTCTCCCACCACTTTGCAATTTATGAAGAACGAGTGCTACAGTAGCTGGTAATCCTAAGGTAATTTAATTCTAAACTTAACTTTCCAAATGCTAAATAAAGTGTCTTTGTATTTGTGCCTTTTGAATTTTTTGTTATGCGATTTCTTACACACTGTATACATAATTATTTTGTAACTTCACTGGTGAAGGGAGGCTTCAAAAGTATGGATAAAAGCAATAGCAAATATGTTACTTCTGGTAAGTTTTTACTGGACTAGTTTCCTATTACATTTTGAAAAAATATGTTTATGTTTGCGAAACACATTTATCATTTTCTCTTATGTTGGATGTTGGTAGCAAATAAAAATGTGAGAAAGGCATTGGCTGATGTTAGTAATGTTCAAGGAAACTCTGCAACAAATATTGGACGTGACAGCTCCAAAATGAAGTGAGTATCTTCATTATTCTGTTAAGAGATGGAATGTTTGCAAGTGAGTGTAACTTGCTTCGTATGTTGGATGACAGAGATACTGCTATATCAACTATTTTGTCTAGAGATGTTTTGAATTTATGATAGGTCCAGTGGCGAGCTTAACTTTATCCCTGTTTTTAATATTTTGTTTGAAATATAGGCAGGCCTATGGTATATAAGAAGAAATTGTTATATTATTTTTGCAACATAATTTCAAACAGGTTAACATAACATCTTTACTTTTGCTTGAATAAGATAAGATAGTATATTATTTCTATGTCACTTTATTCCGTCCAAACATTGTTTTCTTTACTGCTGAATATTATTTGACTTTTGTGTCTTATGTGCTTTCTTAGGGGTTTAGCAGGTTCAAACATTAAAAAAGGGGGTGGTATCACCTTGAGGAAATCCTTCACGGTATGGAAAATAGTTATTGGTTACTATCTGTTATGTCTCTTTTCTGTTTTCCTGTTTCCTTGTTGCTTTGCGTTTTCTTAATTCTTTGGTAGTCTTCTCTTCTATCTACCGAGTCATTTGTAACATTCTCTACATAATCCCAACTTTCTTCCTCCACCTGGCTTTTTTAGCTACCCCAAATTTTTACTATTGTATCCCTCTCATACTTTTAGTTATTGTATAGTTGAAATACATGTAAACGAAGAAAAAAGCTCTTTCTCCATGAGTGTACTAGAACTTTTCCTCTTCCACTAGACCTATTTAATGTTTATGATAACCCCTAATGATACAATGAATAAAACTGCAGCTCTAAACTCTAGGAATCACTTAATAAGGCATACAAGTTTAGGGTGAAATGCTACATAACAGTTCATCTTGATGCTATAGTCTGAGAGGTCAGCAAATTGAGTAAAAGAAAGAAAGTTAGAAAATGCTGCTCAGAAAGAGAGAAAATGAACCGTACATTGATACAGTTGAAACTGGATTGATGTTGATCTAACCACCTAATTGTCAACTAAATTACACTGTTCATGTGTACCACGTGGAATAGCTGTGTGGGCAGTGAACTATGTGTCCTGTAATGAACTCTAACACCCGGGGATGGGTGAGACGGTAAGTTTCATGGAGGTAGAGCAGACTGAAGAAAAACCTATGGATGAACCATTATGGACTTAGATGTAAATGGTTTGTGCACAATTGAGTCATTTGATCTATGTAGCTGAATCCACATAGGGACTAAAAGGCTTTTGTTGTTGTTTCCCTTATTTATATAGTACCTTTACAACAGTTGCATGTTCTGTAATATTGTTTACCTGATACCAGAACTGGCATCCTATGTACAGCATATTTTGGTAAATTTTGGTCTTTATTTCTATCATGATCGTTATCATATAACAACACAACCTTCTGGAAATGGTAGCCAGTAGGATATAGTGGCAGCAAAGCTATATGATCGGATATATCAGCAGGCATCTAACATCACATTCACACCTGTGCCAATTTTCTCCCATATTTTCTATCATTAAGAAGAACTGATTGTGAAACTTATCCTGTTTTCGGGCACTGGGACTAGCATGTTAAAAAGGCAGCATATATGAAATGATAGCATATGAAATTTGATTTGGTCAACGATTACAAAGTTCTCACTCCTGATCACTTTTCTTGCTTAAATTAGGGAATAATGCAAAGAAATAGAAGCAATGATGTCCAGTCAGATGCTCCAAAGAAAGGTGAATACTTTTCTGTTTGATATACTTTTATTTGAATGCTCTATGTCTTATTAAGGTCTTTATCTCCCTTTCATTGAATTAAGAACTAGGCATAGATGTGAGACCAGCTTCAAAGGATCAGAAGTATAATTCACATGGAGGCCCATCAGTTGTCACAAAAGACAGGTACTCCACATTTTGTCTCTGGTTTGTCACATGACACATGATAGTGGATTTATTGAGGTTCATGTTTATCGTCCCAAGCCCTTCTCTAAAGAAATTATGTGGCAATTCGTTTTCTTTTAGGTTTGCCAAGAAGCCTATATTACCTTCAAATCCAAGGTCTGTGAAGTATTTGTTTGTTGATCGATTCTAATTTTTATGAATACAAATATGGCTGAAACCAGAGTATTTATTTGTCCTTTTCAAGTAATTCAAGGAAGTCCTTACCAATACCAAGGAAGTCCTTACCAGCACCAAGGAAGGTATACAGAGCAGATGTGAGTAATACAATGGTTTATCTTTCCAGGCAGTACAATATTTTCTCTTCATGTATTTCTTTTTCTTTTTCTGTTCTTTAAATATATTTTTTATTTTATTTTCTTTTTTATGTTACCCCACTTTACTTCATTTTAGGAAAGTGCTGGAAGTTCTGAAACAGCAAAGGCACGAAGTTCTCTCCCCTGTGAGTTGTCTCATGGATAAGCAATCTGTAAATTTCAATGAATTGAGTTATACTATATCTACTAAGCCTATTGTCATTTCAGCTAAGGCAACAGCAAGTAGAAGAGTTAGTTCCCAGCTAACTAATGCAAGAAACAATGTGCGGAAGATACGAGTGAGTGATGGCTTTACTCAAACGTAAGCAATAATAAATTTTGTCATAGTTTTACACTGTACATAAACATTTTGGCTGTTTTAGTTTGTCTTTAAGTTGCAATATAGGATGAATCTAGCAAGTCAACCTATAATGGTGGTAATCATTCTAGAAACATTGGTATTTGGTAGTAATCACCTCAGAAAATACTTAGGTTGCTGTGGCTAAAGAGAGGATACATGAAAGGATCAATATTAAGACTAAAGTTACTGAATAAAGTGATTCATGGTGCTATCAAATTTTCATATTGCTAATAATATATTATATGTTAGCAATTAAAAATTATAAGGGAAAGTTGAAAACTTGTAGAATTTAATTCTTTGTTTTGCAGGAATTTTATCCTTAACCATTTTTCAAACACTAGTTGATATGTGGAGAATGCCTCTATGGCCTAAATTCAAAATAAGGGCAGAGTTTTCATATATTTAATGTTTTCCATCTGAATAAGAGATAGTGAATTATCATTGCGCAGTTATTTGCTTCCACAATTTTGGTCTTGTTATAGTCCTACACAATCATGCCAGCAACATGGATTGACATCTTTTTTTGTTTCATTTTGTTGGTATTCTCTATTAAGTAAACTTGTGTTTTTTATTTGTACTCTCTTGCAAGTTAATATTCGATGTGTGGATGTCAAGCAAAAGATCCTTTCTTTGAGCAAGCAAAACCCATGTGTTTTCAAAACATGGGAGTTCCAAAATCTCTATTTACCTGGATGCCGTGGTGTTGTATTATCTGTTACCATATTTTCTTTTACTGGGTGTTGCTTTTAGACTTAGATTTTTCAAGCTGATAACTTATACGATGACATTCGTTGTAACTTTCTTGCAATTCATGTTGAATGCAGGAGTCAATCCAAAGTTTTATATGGATCTTCAAGGAAGTACATCATGGTATGTCTATAGTTGCTGTATTTGATTGAACAATGCAGAAATTGTTTAGAATTACGTTAATATTCTTTGAGGCTAGGCACATTTCTGTACCTATTTTATATTCAATTTGGAATTTATGTGCCATTGTTGTATAATTCTAGTGAAGGGGAATTATGTAGTGTGCTGAGGTGAAACTCTATTCAGAAAACCTTTTATGTGTATATGTGATTCCTCTACACATTCTGATACTTTAAAAGGAGAAAGACAAGTCAAAATGGTTCACTCTTGAAATGATAGAAGCTGAATAATATTCTCTCGATGTTAAAGATTGTGCAAATTATTTACAGCATATAGCTATTTATAGAAGATTTGCCATATAATCAAACTGACTTTTACCTTCTTGTTTGCAGCCTCTTAAGACTAAAGTCATCGCTTCTACCAATCACATGACTTTAAAACCTAAATGCATATCAGATCAGAACATATCACAATCAAATGCTACAATATTGTCTCAGGATGAGGAAGCACTTCCATTGCCTCTTCCAGTGAATGGTTTAGAATCAGTTTCCAATGATGCAAATCAAGGATGTGTTCCATCTGATGGAGAGAAAAATTTGGTAGTACATTTGCCAGAACTCATTCTAATGAAAAAGTCAAGACGCAAGAAATCTTATACTAGTTCATTGATGGAAGGATCTAAGGTTGTTCACAGTGTGTGCCAAACCATTTTTTCCTTTTCATTTTTTATTCAAATTTATGTGACATGTAGCCTTATTTTGCAGCTTCTCAAGCAAACGTGTGAAGTTAGCCAGCAAGATAACCTACCAAATATAGACAATGATTGCAATCATTTAGAAGTACCTGAATATGTTGATGACATATATCAGTACTATTGGGTTAGTGAGGTAATATTCATAACATTCTGATGCATATCAGTGTGCCTCTTTCTCTTTGATGATGCTTGGTCTTGTTGTGTTCCAACAACTCTAGGCTTTTAGAGTTTTAGTTGCTTTACTGACTGCAGAATAAGTAAATAATTGAGTAAAAAATTTTGATCTTAATTAATAAGCTGCTTTGGACATTTCTATAAACTTAAATGTTTCTTGCATCAAATATAATTATAGAAAAACTACTATTTCATCCGTGGGGAATGTTAGGGGTGTAACAAAATTCAAAGCCAAACTAGGAAGAACATACATATAATTTGGTCCCAGAATTTAACAATATGATCTCCTAAAATGTTTTAACTTGTTCTAACAGACATTTGTTTCACTCCCCATTTTCAGCGACAAGTTTGTTTAGCTTTTAAATATAATATAATTCAGTAGTGACATTTCTTCAGAATTATTGCATGTTTTAGTGGTTGTCACCCAGCTTGTTTTGAACTGTTGAAGTTGGGTGGAAGTCATCCCAATCTTGTAGGAACTGTCATAGCAATTACTACACACCAATACAGTCAAAGTTGATATGCTTAAATGCGTGCAAACTTTCTATAAGTGCTACACTGCAGATGCAACATTCTGAGGAGAAAGGAATGAGCCACAAATGTTATTTGATGTTACACTTTTTCAATAGTTTTATATGTTTAAGACATGATGCAAACTTGTCTATTTCTACCACATTGTTTGACTCATTTTGTATTCTTCTTGATTGGCATAAATCAGATGGCACTAACGTCAGAGCCTATGCAAATTGATATTATTTGTTTCCCTCTTATTCTGGAATTTCAATCAACATTTTTTGGTTATTTCAAATGTGCTTTTAATTAAATGCAGGCGCAAAATCCATCTTTGGCAAATTACATGTGCATTCAGACAGAAATTACACCTTATATGCGGGGCATTTTGATCAACTGGTTGATTGAAGTATGTATTTAGTTCTGCCATCTATGGGATGACTTTTCACGTGTGTGTCACTTTCTTTTTACGTGCTTAACTATGTTTTATGATCATTTTTTCTTTGGATATCATTCTTGCCTATTACAGGTACACATGAAGTTTGATTTGATGCCAGAAACACTATATCTCACAGTTACATTATTAGATCAATATCTTTCCATGGTGAAAATAGAAAAGACAGATATGCAATTAGTTGGTCTTACAGCACTTTTGCTGGCTTCAAAATACGAGGACTTTTGGCATCCTAGAGTATGAATTATCCTTTTTGTCAAACATCTTTTCTTGAAGAAAAAGGAACATGATTTATCATTGACTCTAAATGTTTTCCCCGTAGGTCAAAGATTTAATAAGCATCTCTGCTGAGTCATATACAAGAGATCAAATGCTTGGAATGGTATGCAATTGCATTGCTATCCGGTTTTTTATTTTATTTTGGACCTGTAAACGGCTTAACACCCATTATCTCATGGTTTGTGTTCTAACGTGTGGAATGGTTTTGCTACTCAGGAGAAGCTTATTCTTAGAAAATTGAAGTTTCGTTTGAATGTTCCTACTCCTTATGTTTTCTTGGTGAGGTTTCTAAAGGCTGCACAATCAGATAGTAAGGTATATATTTCTCCGAGGGTTAATTGTTCGAATATGGTGTATTGAACCAATATTAATGTTGCTAGGTTGAAGGATGATTAGTTAATTTGGATGATAAATTGATCGTTTTAGGAAGTGTCTTATACTGTATAGTAGTTTTCTAAGATTGATGGTTTCTAATTTTCTCTGTCCAGCTTGAACACATGGCATTCTTTCTCATTGACCTATGCTTGGTTGAATATGAAGCTATAGCATTCAAGCCCTCATTATTATGTGCATCAGCTCTCTATGTTGCACGTTGCACTCTGCAAATTGAGCCGCCATGGACGCCATTGCTGCAGAAGCATGCACACTATGATATTTCACAAATGAGGCACTTCTATCTACTCTTAAAAAAATCAATATCCAAATTCAAAATTTGTGTTAATTCTTATTCATGTTGACTGTAATTTTTTGTAGGGGTTGTGCCGAAATGATATTGAAACTCCATAAAGCTGCTAGCATTGGAAAGCTAAAGGTTACATATGAAAAGTACTCAAGAAAGGAGCTACGTTTGGTTGCAGCCGTAAGACCGTTGGATAGCCTTCCCTGATTTTAGCTGCAATCTTATACTATAATATGTCAAACTTAAAAAAAAAAATCTTAGAATGTTGTAGCTACATCTGTGATACCATCTTTTATCCATCTATTTTTACTATATAAAAGTTGATACTAACTTCTTTCACATTGAATTTTTCTCTAACAATGTTATGTCAACAATTTTGATTACTTAACAAAATTTAAAAATTACCCAATCAATTATTATGAAATTATTGCAAATAGTACAAATTTTTCTATTTCTCTTTTTTAATGGGTTTGCACTGCAACCATCACAAATTCACAACTAATTAAAATATAACTCTCATAATTGATTATTGGCCGCGTGAAAGGTTATTTAAGAAAACGGTTGTTATTGTAGGATTGTGTAAAATGTTTTATATTGCATTAAAACTAAATTCTTTTGTACTATCACTGTAAAAGCATTTTACACATGCATTCAATCACATAACGCCATATTAACAAAAATAACTACCTTTTACATTGACCACATGAATGGTCATTTAAGAAAACAGTTGTGATTGCACGATTGCGTAAAATGTTTTACACCGTCAGTGCATCAAATTAAGAATGTGATTTTGATACAGTGTCAGTGTAAAGTCATTTTACATGTGCATTCAATCACATAACACCACATTAGCAAAAATAACTATTTTTTACATTAACCGTGTGAATGATCATTCAAAAAAACGGTTGTGATTGCAAGATGGTATAAAACGTTTTTTATACTATCAGTCCAGGCTTTAGAGAAGAAGTGTGTTTAATTTGCTAAAAATATAGTTTATGTTGATCTTAATTTATTGTTTTTGTCATTGGGTTGCTGTTAACTAAATTTTGTTATTGTTTAGATGATAATATCAATCAATTTAATTCATTGTTTTGTCATTGGGTTCTGTTTGATCTTAGTTTATATTTTTGTGGGTTTTGATTATTGATGACAAATTTTGATGTTGGCATTTTATGTTTGGTTGTTTTTTATTTTATTATTTGACTTGTGGCTTTGTATTTGGATGATAGTATAATAGAGGTTGATGTAATACTTTTGTTTTGAATAATATTTTAAAGTTTAAATGAAATTATAAATATATTTTAATGTGTTTTATATTTTATTATAAAACGGTTATTTCGGTTGAACCATGATTGAATCGGTTAAACCAATAAACCAATAAACTGGCAGTTAGAGCGGTTCAATAATCGGTTCGATTTTCAGAACCTTGGTTCTTACCCCTATCCCTGTGATTGATAATGAATATGCCGAAACCTTTCGTAGACATCATAGACTATGTTTAAGTTGAGAGGATGAGAGAAACTTTTAGATTGTTGTTGCTGACTCTGAGGAGAGGGTCTGCTTCCCCCAACTTGATAGGTTAGAACGACATTTCATATATGTCTATAATTGTTTTTTCATGAAGTTAGGAGTTACCTTTTCTTTTTCTAAGTTTGAGTCCGAGGCCCTTAAATCCTACAACGTTGCTCCTACCCAATTGCATCCCAACTCTTGGAACTTCTTAAAAATATACCAACTTCGTTGTCGAAAACTATATGTCCGACCTTCCCTTAAAGTCTTCTTTTACTTCTTTGTGCTCACTAAACTTTTTAGTTCTAAAAAAAATGTTGGTTCTCTTTCCATCCTATTTTGTGTAGAAAAGTTTTTGCTATTTTTGCTAAGTCCTTCCACGACTTTAACAATTATTTCTTTAAGGTCCGAGCTGTAGAGGGTGTCCGACTTTTTTCCTAAATGATGAGGATGAGCCCATTTTTCCTTTGTATCGGCAAAAAAATCCTGTGATAGTAAGCTCGGATGACTTAGACGAGGTAAAAGAGAATGTGGTCGGGATGTTTCAGGAGTTTTGGGGCCGAGCTCCTTATTTGGATATGAAAAGGTATTTAGGGAAGCCGAGTCAGCTTTAGTCCGGGTTAGGTAGTTTTCTCTTCCTTTTATGGATTTTGCTTGTAAAATTGTGTTGATGATTAATGTGCCCTTATTTGGGTGTTGCAGAAAGGATGGCTCCCAAGTCAGCTACCATGAAAACGCTCCAAGCCACTAGAAAGAGCGTTATTGCAAGGAGCATACAACTGAAGGAAGATAGTGAAACTGCCGACCTGTCCTTGCCCTCA
Organism: Arachis hypogaea; assembly: GCF_003086295.3. NCBI lineage: Eukaryota > Viridiplantae > Streptophyta > Magnoliopsida > Fabales > Fabaceae > Arachis > Arachis hypogaea. Next base: position 65,980,145 of record NC_092042.1, read on the forward strand.
AAGTCAGACTCGGGCGCCTCACCCTCTTTAAAGGTTATCCTTCTCCGTCCAGCTCAGCCAAACCAGCAGCTCGTCCTTCCCCTTCTACTTCCGAACCGAATCCTAAAAAGCGCAAGTCCTCAGAGTTGGGGAGTATATACGAGCAGGGCTTTGACGGCATTGCTTGGAGTGAAAAGCAAATCTTTTCACATAGCTATATCTGCATGGATAATATAGCCATCAGAAGCCACCTTCAGCTCTTAGCCAGAGGTGAAGTTCAGACGATAGGCATTTGCGCAGTCTTGGCTAGGGAGTTCAAGAGGACTCCCCCTTAATGCCACTCAGAGCTATTTGGCTACCTCACAGGCTGAAGTGGCCTCCTTGAGAGAATCCAAGAAGGAGTTGGAAGAAGAGAGGGACGCACTACTCTTCGACCTTGGTAAGCTCGGGATAAAGTCAAACAAGCGGAGGCTGCTCTGGCCATATTAGAGGGTTTGAAGAAGAAAGCTGAAGAGAACTGTTTTTGGGAAAAATACTTTATTTGGTGGATGAGGTTACTAAAGCCTGGGATAAGTATGCAGAGCTCGAGGAGTCTGTGGTTGAGGGTATGAACGAGATGGTTGAAAACCTGAAGGCTCAGTTCCGAGTTGTTGCTCCCGAGTGGGACCTCTCCCTCATCAGCTGGACAATATAGTAGTGGAAGGAAAATTGTTGCTGCTCCAAATGATGAGAAGGACTCCCTTGTGCCCAATCCAAAGACCTCGGGGGCGTATCTCAGACAAACTTCTCAATTTCCTGACCCTTAATCTGGTGGTGAGCTCCTTCCTTCTCCAACTCGTCCAATTCCTGCGGTGCTAGTGTCTGAATATGCTCCGACCTCTGCCAACCAAGCCGAGGATGCTGTCACAGGAGAACAACTTAACCTTTTGTAATTTCTTATAACTTTTTATAGATTTGAATGGCCCAACCTATGGGTCTTTAGTCTTTGTGATAGTTGTTTTTGAACAATTTCTATTTTGTCTTTAGTTGTAGTTTGAATAACTTTTTGATTCTGTTTAAAAAAACATTCTTCCTCTATTTTGGTATGAATGATTTGGGTCTTTTGAAATATATCTTAGTTAGTATAGTTGTTGATACGTTTGCATCTTTAGAATTTTCTCTTAGAATTCCATTCAATAAACGAAGAATTGTTGCAAGATAAGCAGTGGTTTCATGATTAATTGAGCAAAACTTTGAGTTAGTGTGCATTCATTGATTATAGGAGAATATGGAAGAGAGTTGGCAAAAATTAAAGAAAAAGGAGGCCAAGAATCACTTTGAGCAAGAATAGAGAAGCAACTCAGAGAGCTCTCTAGACCAAACAGAGAGCTTCCTGGATACAAAATGTTGAAGACGTGCAATGTGGGAGAACAAGTGTGCCATGCCAACCAATTATGCCCTCCCAGGGGCACTAGCTCTTTCAACGTGCAATGTGGGAGAATAGGCATCCAACGCCAAAACGAAGGTCGTGCGTACGCATCTCCCATGCGTTTATACAAGTTGTAGAATGTGCTCATTCATGCGTACGCATGACTCGTGCGTATGCATGACCCCATTTTAACGTGAGACGTAAAACCATCAACGTGAGACGTGAAGATATCAACTAGGTACGTGGGTTGTCATGCGTATGCATGATGCATGCGTATGCACAACAAGAGAATTTTAAGGCATCATGCGTACGCATGAAGCATGCGTATGCACAACACCTAGTTTGCGTGGAACGTGAGATTTTCTACGATCAATGCCTGGGAGAAAACAAAGGCCAAAATTAAGAGAAAAAATAAGCCACGTACCACGTGAGAATTTCCACGTCCAACGTGATCTATCTAGGGAGTGAATTGAATCAAGAATGGGCTTCACGTGTGACGTGGGATTATGGGACACTCTCCAGGGACCTCAATTAACATACTAAGTCCTCTAATCCTTCAACAATTATCTGATTTACTCAAGGCTCAACTCAAGCCCATAAACTATAGCATTTATTGAGGATTTTCAAGAAGGAAATATTAAAAGCTTGGCTTGAGGAAAACATTAATTAGTTATATTTGATTTCAATTTCAGTTTGATTCTGTTTTAAGTTTGAATTTGAGTTTCATTTAGGTTAGTATTTAAGGAGATAAGTCAGACGTTTTGAGCCCCTTCCTCTTCTTCGACACTTTTTACTTTTCATAATATTAGGTTTTCTCTAAAGACATGAGCAACTAAATCTCCTTGGTTAATGTTAGGAGCTCTGTTAATTCCTATGGACTAATATTCTAGCTTTTCTACCTTTGATTAATGCATTGATATCTTCTTAAGAAAAAGTTTTCATTCTTCATCCAATAAATTTGAATGTGTTGGGAAACAATTCTCTTCTAACTTGAATTTTTTTAATTTCTTGAAAAAGTTAATTAATTGAATTAATCTTGAAAACTTATTCTCACAGTTCTTAGATTTTGAAACTAGACTTGATAAGTGACATCAAATCAACTAGGGGAGATTCTTATGAATTGTGTGGCTTATAAATCAGTGAACATTCTTTAACTCTTTTCTTAATAATTGACTAAGAAATTAGCAATTAATTAGGTTAAAGAGAAATTGAATCACCGCATTGGGGTTTGATTATTTATGATTTTCCATGAATGTATCTTTGCATGATCAAGGTGGAAAGTGAAAAGTATTAACCTAGAAGTCTCAACATCTCTAAAACCTTAACTCTTTTAATTATATTCTCTTTCAACACTCACTGTTTACTTTTGTCTATTTTACTGTTTATGTTAAAGCTTTTCAAAACCCTAAATTGTGATTGTCTAACTAGAATAATCAATTGACCATTGTTTACTTAATCTGTTAATCCTTGTGGGATCGACACTCACTCACCATGGGTTTCTTACTTGATACGATCCAGTGCACTTGCCGGTAGTTTGGGGTTTCAAAATCCGCATAAGTTGTTTGGTTGAAAAATTTTTCATCACTTTGACAACTTTTGATATTGTTTTTTTTTTTTTTGCTAAATTTAGAAGAGACATCGACGAGGTATATCAGTCTTTTCTAAACTTATGTACAAGTATTGTTTTTCCCTTTATGAGTTTCGACTTCATGTAATCGGGCTTTCGCTAAGTTACTTTTACATTTCATTTTGGTCTGACTTATTTTGTACGTCAATTTTCGAACTTCTTATATTAATTTGTACCTCGTCGCTTCATCTTGCCAACCATATAGGTCGGTTAATGATTTTTGCAATTTTTCGAGTTTAAATTAATGCGTTTGAGAATGGGAAATAAAAGAAATACTTTATTATTGATAAGAGAGAAAGGGTTTACATAAGTTTGCTACTAAAGATTTTCTTATAATCTCTAGCCCTTGCTGTGATGCCTCATTAAAATCCCTTCAGGAAAACCCTTTTCGGGATAAAACCATGAAGTCGGAAAAAAGAGTACACCAGGGAACAAGGTAGCTTCTCTAACTGTAATACCTTTTTTAAGTTACAGGTGTGCCATAACATCAGGAGCTAGTTCCCTTTTAAGTCAGACACCTTATAGTAACCCTTTATCTAAGACCTCGCTGGCCTTGTAAGGCACTTTCCAGTTTGTTGCCAGCTTTTCTCGCCCAATTTCTAAACTCTGATGTCATTTCGGATCATGTATAAGGTCATTAGTGGCAAAGCTTCTCTTGATTACTTTCTATTTGTACCTTAAGGGCATCCTTTGCTTCAATGCTTCTTTTTTTATTTGAGCTTATTCTCAGACTTCTGGGAGGAGGTCAAGTTCTTTTTTTTGTGCTTGGACATTGATCACTTCATCATAGAATCTAACTTTTGGAAATTCTTTAGCGATCTCTACAGGAATCATGGCTTCTATGCCATAAGCAAGTCGGAAGAGTGACTCCCCTATTATTGAATGGATAGTTGTCTGATATGCCCATAGAACTTGAGGAAGCTCGTCTGCCCATGCTCCCTTTGCATCTTGTAGTTGGCATTTCAACCCAGCTAATATAACTTTGTTTGCTGCTTTAGCTTTTCCATTGGCTTGTAGGAGTTATACCCATGTGAATTGGTGCTTGATCTTAAGGCTAGCCACCAAGTTCCTAAAGGTTTAGTCGCTGAATTGAGTTCCATTGTCCGTGGTGATAGAGTAGGGAACTACAAACATTATGACAATATTCTTATAAAGAAATTTCCGACTTCATTGGACTGTGATGGTCGCTAATGGTTCTGCCTCGATCCACTTCAATTCCTACGATGAGGTATTTTACTTGTCTTGGAGCTTGTGAAAATGGTTCGAGGAGGTCAAGGCCCCACTTTGCGAATGGCTAGGGCAAGGTGACACTAATAAGCTCTTTTGGGGGGACAACATGGAAGTTCCCATGCTTCTGACAAGGCGAGCATTTTTTGACGAACTCGGCCGCTTCTCTTTGCAAAGTCAGCCAAAAGAAGCCGGCTCAGATCACCTTCTTGGCTAGTGGTCGTGCTTCTAAGTGGTTCTCACATATGTTATTATGTACTTCTTCTAATACCTCTTCGGTGTTAGAGGTTGGGACACACTTCAATAGAGGCGTAAATATCCCTCTTTGGTAGAGAACCTTATGGACCAGGGTGTAATTTTGTGCTTCCCTTATGAGCCTTCATGCCTCTTTTTCATCTTTAGGAATAATATCAAATTTAAGATAGTCAACTATGGGAGTCATCCATCCTAAACTTTGGCTGGATATGGCCATTAGTCCCGAGCTATCATCTCCCTTTGACACGGATGGTGCGTGGAGAATTTCCTAGATGAGGCTTTTATTGTTGTCCCCTAGCTTGATACTGGCTAACTTAGAGAAGGCATCTTCCTGGGCATTGGATTCTCGAGCTATATGTCGGACCTCTCATTTGAAAATTGTGCTAGTTGTTCTCGTGCTTTCTTTAAGTAGTTCTTCATGCTGGGATCTTTGGCTTGATAAGTGCCGTAAACTTGGGAAGTTATCACTTGAGAGTCACTAAATGCTATCCTTTCTGTCACAACTTCTTTAGCCAGCTTCAAACCAGTAAGCAAGGTTTCATATTTTACTTGACTATTAGAAGTAGAAAACTCGAACCTTAGTGATAGTTCTATCCAAATTCCTTGCTCAATTCCCAAGATGACTCCTGCTCTACTTTCGACTTTGTTGGATGATCAATCTATATATAGGTTCCAAGTCGTCGGACTTCCCTGGCCTTCAGTGTATTCTGTTACAAAGTCGGCCAGATACTGGGACTTGATTTTTGTCCAAGTTTCATATCTCAAATCAAACTCAGACAGTTCTATAGCCCATTGTAGCATCCTTCCTGCAACGCCTGGCTTTTGTAGAGTGTGTTTCATAGGTTGATTAGTTCAGACTTTTATGATGTGAGCCTTCTAAAAATGAGGATAGCATACATGAACTTTTCTATCTTTTAATAGTTTAGTTCTTCTCCTTGTAGGACTTTGCTCACGAATAAATAGGTTACTGTCCGTTCTCATCTTCTCAGACTAAGGCTAAGACAATAGCTCGGTTCGCCACTGCCAAGTAGAGGATGAGATTTTCTCCTACAATAGGTTGGGTAAGTATTGGGGGATGACCCAGAAACGCTTTAAAATTCTGAAAGGCTTGCTCGCATTCCTGCGTCCATTCAAATTGATTCCCTTTTTTAAGTATCGAGTACAAAGGTAAAGACTTTAATGTTGATCCTGCTAGGAACCTAGACAATGCTGCCAATCTTCCATTTAATTGTTGGACTTCTTTGAGAAAGGTGGGCTTTTCATCTTCAATATTATTATGCATTTGTCCGGATTGACCTCTATGCCTCTTTGGGTGAGCATGAAGCCTAAAAATTTTTTAGCTTCCATTGCGAAGGTGCATTTTGAAGGGTTCAATCTCATCTCATGCTTCCTTATGTTGGAGAATACCTCAGAGAAGTCTGACAAAAGACTAAGGTCGTCCTTGGTCTTGATAAGCATGTTGTTCATATACATTTCCATGAGTTTTCCTAGGTGAGAGAAAAATACCTTATTCGTTAGTCGTTGGTATGTGGCTCTAGCGTTCTTTAATCTGAAAGGCATTACTACATAACAATAGTTAGCCTTGGGAGAGATAAAAGAAGTCTTTTCCTGGTCCTGTTTATACATTGAAATTTGATTATATCTCGAGTATGCGTCCATAAAGGACAGATACCTATATCCTAAAGTTGAGTCAACCAGGGCATTGATGCTGGGGAGAGGGTATGGATCCTTGGGGGCAAGATTTGTTGAGGTCTGTTAATCAACCCGCATCCTCCATTTTTCATTCTACTTTTTTTACCAGAACTACGTTAGCCAGCCACAAAGGATACTTTTCCTCTCTTATGAACCCGGCTTCCCATAAGGCTTGCACTTGTTCTTCCATGACATGTGTCCTTTTAGGATTGAGTTTTCGCCGCTTTTGCTCAATAGGTCGAGAGACCAAAAAGACGATGAGCTTGTGAGACATGAGGTCGGGGTCTATACCAGGCATATCGGAGGCTTTTCAGATGAAGAGGTCGGAGTTCTTTTGTAAGATATCAACGAGTTATGCCTTTAGACCTTCCTCGAAGTTAGCCCCTATATTCATTGTCTTTTCAGCATAATCCCCAATTTGTACCTTTTCTATCTTCCCTTCAGGTTGGGGATATAGTTCTTCCCGAGTTCAGACACCGCTGAGCTTAATAGTGTTGACTTCTTTTCCACCTATGTTGCCTTTTAATTGATACTTTTATTGTAACACTTTTTTTCCAACTTTTCCCGAGTTCAGACACCGCTGAGCTTAATAGTGTTGACTTCTTTTCCACCTGTGTTGCCTTTTAAATTGATACTTTTATTGTAACACTTTTTTTCCAACTTTTGATCTCCTTTTATGGTAGAAATTCCTTCCGTAGTTGAAAATTTCATACATAGGTAGGGTGTAGAAACAACTGCCGCTAGTCGATTTAAAATGGCCCGACCTATTAAGGCACTTTAAGCAGACATAACATCAACCACGATGTAGTTAATGCTTAACGTTCTTGACCTCATACCTTTACCAAATGTGGTGTATAATGAGATGAATCCAAGAGGTCAGTCGGCGTGTCCCTGATGAGCGGATAATTTATACGCTTTTTGGCATTGTTTTTAGGTAGTTTTTAGTATGATCCAGCTACTTTTAGAGATGTTTTCATTAGTTTTTATGCTAAATTAACATTTTTGGACTTTACTATGAGTTTGTGTATTTTTCTATGATTTCAGGTATTTTCTGGCTGAAATTGAGGGACCTGAGCAAAACTCTGATAAAAGGCTGACAAAGGACTGCTGATGCTGTTGGATTCTGACCTCCCTGCACTCGAAATGGATTTTATGGAGCTACAGAACTTCAAATGGCGCGCTCTCAACGGCGTTGGAAAGTAGACATCCAGAGCTTTCCAGCAATATATAATAATTTATACTTTATTCGTGATTAGTTGATGTAAACTAGCGCTCAACGCCAGTTCCATGCTGCATTCTGGAGTCAAACGTCAGAAACACGTCACGAATCAGAATTGAACGCCAAAAAGACGTTACAACTTGGCGTTCAACTCTAAAAGAAGCCTCTGCACGTGTAAAGCTCAAGCTCAGCCCAAGCACACACCAAGTGGGCCCCGAAAGTGGATTTCTGCATAAATTACTTACTTCTGTAAACCCTAGTAGCTAGTTTAGTATAAATAGAATATTTTACTATTGTATTCAGTGTCTTTGACCATATTACATCTTTGGTCTCAGTTTTATTCTATTATTCATCTTAGGAGGCTATTGATCACGTTCAGGGGGACTGGCCATTCGGCCATGCCTGAACCTTCATCACTTATGTATTTCCAACGGTGGAGTTTCTACACACCATAGATTAAGGGTGTGGAGCTCTGCTGTACCTCAAGTTTTAATGCAATTACTACTATCTTTTATTCAAATTCAATCTTATTTCTATTCTAAGATACTACTCGTACTTCAATCTGATGGATGTGATGATCCGTGACACTCATCATCATCCGTCTCTATGAACGCGTGCCTGACAACCACTTCCGTTCCACAAGCGAAAGCTAGAGTGTGTATCTCTTGTATTCCTGATGCATAACGCATGGTTGCCCTCGCCTGACAACTGAGCCTTCCATTCCGTGAGATCAGAGTCTTCGTGGTATAAGCTAGAATTGATGGCGGCATTCATGAGAATCCGGAAAGTCTAAACCTTGTCTGTGGTATTCCAAGTAGGATTCCGGGATTGAATGACTGTGATGAGTTTCAAACTCGCGATTGTTGGGCGTGATGACAAACGGAAAAGAATCAAGGAATTCTATTCCGACATGATCGAGAACCGACAGATGATTAGTCGTGCCGTGACTGAGCATTTGGACCTTTTTCACTGAGAGGATGGGATGTAACCATTGACAACGGTGATGCCCTACATACAGCTTGCCATGGAAAGGAGTAATAAGGATTGGATGAAGGCAGTAGGAAAGCAGAGATTCAGAAGGAGCACAGCATCTTCATACGCCTATCTGAAATTCCCATCGATGATCTACATAAGTATTTCTATCTTTATTTTCTGTTTATTTATTATTATTATTCGAAAACTCCATAACCATTTATTATCCGCCTGACTGAGATTTACAAGATGACCATAGCTTGCTTCATACCAACAATCTCCGTGGGATCGACCCTTACTCACGTAAGGTTTATTACTTGGACGACCCAGTGCACTTGCTGGTTAGTTGAGTAAAGTTGTAAAATTATGTTTAGACCATGGTATTGAGCACCAAGTTTTTGGGGCCATTACCGGGGAATCAATTTTGAACAACAATTTAAGTATGAATCACAATTTCTTCCACCAAGTTTTTGCCGCCGTTGCCGGGGATTGTTCGAGTTTGGACAACTGACGGTTCATCTTGTTGCTCAGATTAGGTAATTTTCCTTTTGTTTTATTTTCAAGAATTTTTCAAAAATATTCCAAAAATTTCTCATCTGTTTTCGAAAATTATTCTAAATTTTTAAAGAATGAATTCTAGTGTTTCATGAAGCATGTTGAAGCCTGGCTGGCTGTAAAGCCATGTTTAATTCTTTTGTACTGAGGCTTCCAACCATCAGCATAGAGGCAAGTTAATTGAAATATCAGCTGTTGTATGTCTGATTTATATCCTAAAGCTGGCTAGCTATTAAGCCATATCCAACCCTTGGATTGGAACTTTAGGCTAATATTGAAAGATTCCTGGAATTCTTCTTAAAAATTTTTGAAATTCTTATTTTCTTTTTCCTATATATTTTTCGAAAAAAAATATAAAAGAAAATACAAAAAATCATAAAAACATAAAAAAATAAAAAAATTTTGTGTTTCTTGTTTGAGTCTTGAGTCAATTTTTAAGTTTGGTGTCAATTGCATATTCATCTTGTTCTTGTATTTTTCGAAAATTCATGCATTCATAGTGTTTTTCATGATCTTCAAGTTGTTCTTGGTAAGTCTTCTTGTTTGATCTTTAAAATTTCTTGTTTTGTGTTGTATGTTGTTTTTCATATGCATTTTTGCATTCATAGTGTCTAAGCATTAAAGATTTCTAAGTTTGGTGTTTTGCATGCTTTCTTTGAATCAAAAATTTTTTAAAATCATGTTCTTGATGTTCATCATGATCTTCAAAGTGTTTTTGGTGTTCATCTTGACATTCATAGTGTTCTTAAATGCATCATGTGTTTTGATCCAAAATTTTCATGTTTTGGGTCATAATTGTGTTTTTTTTCTCTCTCATCATTAAAAATTCAAAAATAAAAAAATATCTTTTCCTTTTTTCTCTTAAAATTTCGAAAATTTGAGTTGACTTAGTCAAAAAATTTTAAAATTAGTTGTTTCTTGTAAGTCAAGTCAAATTTTCAAATTTAAAAATCTTATCTTTTCAAAACTTTTTCAAAAATCAAATCTTTTTCATTTTTCTAATTAATTTTCGAAAATATTTTTAAAATATTTTTCAAAAAAATCTTTTTCTTAATTTTATCTTTATTTTCGAAAATTATACTAACAAGTAATATGATTGATTCAAAAATTTCAAGTTTGTTACTTTCTTGTTAAGAAAGGTTCAATCTTGAAATTCTAAAATCTTATCTTTTAGTTTCTTGTTAGTCAAGTAATCAAGTTTAATTTTAAAAATTAAATCTTTTTTATCATATCTTTTTATCATATCTTTTATATCATATCTTTTTTTTTAAATTTTATCTTTTTCAAAAATTTGATTTCAAAATATCTTCTTATCTTATTATCTTTTCGAATTTGATTTTCAAATCTTTTTCAAGCTAACCAATTAACTGTTGTTCATTTTTTATCTTTTTCAAAATCACCTAACAATTTTTTCCTCTCTTTAGTTTTCGAAAATACTTTCCTCTTTTTCAAAAATTCTTTTTAATTAATTAATTGTTTTAAATTTTAATTTTAATTTTATTTCTTATCTTAATTTTCGAAAATAATTAACTCCATTTCAAAATTTATTTTCGAAAATTTCTCCCTCTCTCATCTTATTCTATTTATTTATTCATTTACTAACACCTCTCTTCACCTCTCTTCATCTCAAATCACTGCCTCTATCCTCACCCTTGTGTTTGGATTATTTATTCTTCTTCATTCTTATCCCTTTTCTTCTTCTACTAACAATAAGGAACCTCTTTACTCTGACATAGAGGATTTCTCTTCTTTTTCAGTTCTCTTCTCTTTCATATGAGCAGGAACAAGGAAAAAGGCATTCTTGTTGAAGCTGATCCGGAACCTGAAAGGACTCTGAAGAGGAAACTAAGAGAAGCTAAATTACAACAATCCAGAGACAACCTTGCTGAAATTTTCGAACAAGAAAAGAAGATGGCAGCCGAACCCAACAACAATAATGCAAGAAGGATGCTTGGTGATTATACTGCACCTACGTCCAAGTTTGATGGAAGAAGCATCTCAATTCCTGCCATTGGAGCAAACAATTTTGAGCTGAAACCTCAATTAGTTGCTCTAATACAACAAAACTGCAAGTTTCATGGACTTCCATCAGAAGATCCCTACCAGTTCTTAACTGAGTTCTTGCAGATCTGTGAGACTGTTAAGACTAATAGAGTAGATCCTGAAGTCTACAGGCTCATGCTTTTCCCTTTTGCTGTAAGAGACAGAGCTAGAACATGGTTGGACTCTCAACCTAAAGATAGCCTGGACTCCTGGGATAAGCTGGTCACGGCCTTCTTGGCTAAGTTCTTTCCTCCTCAAAAGCTGAGCAAGCTTAGAGTGGATGTTCAGACCTTCAAACAAAAAGATGGTGAATCCCTCTATGAAGCTTGGGAAAGATACAAGCAGATGACCAAAAGATGTCCTTCAGACATGTTTTCAGAATGGACCATGATAGATATATTCTATTATGGTCTATCTGAGTTCTCTAAGATGTCACTGGACCATTTTGCAGGTGGATCCATTCACCTAAAGAAAACACCTGCAGAGGCTCAAGAACTTATTAACATGGTTGCAAATAACCAGTTCATGTACACTTCTAAGAGGAATTCCGTGAATAATGGGACGCTTCAAAGGAAGGGAGTTCTTGAAATTGATGCTCTGAATGCCATATTGGCTCAGAACAAAATGTTGACTCAGAAAGTCAACATGATTTCTCAAAGTCTGAATGGATGGCAAAATGCATCCAATAGTACTAAAGAGGCATCTTCTGAAGTAGAAGCTTATGATCCTGAGAACCTTGCAATGGCAGAGGTAAATTACATGGGTGAACCTTATGGAAACACCTATAATTCATCATGGAGAAATCATCCAAATTTCTCATGGAAGGATTAACAAAAGCCTCAACAATGCTTTAATAATGGTGGAAGAAATAGGCTCAGCAATATCAAGCCTTATCCATCATCTTCTCAGTAACAGACAGAGAATTATGAGCAGAGTACCTCTAACTTAGCAAATTTAGTTTCTGATCTGTCTAAGGCCACTTTAAGTTTCATGAGTGAGACAAGGTCCTCCATCAGAAATTTGGAGGCACAAGTGGGCCAGCTGAGTAAGAAAGTAACTGATACCCCTCCTAGTATTCTCCCAAGCAATACTGAAGAGAATCCAAAAAGAGAGTGCAAGGCCATTGACATAATCAACATGGCCGAACCTAGAGAGGAAGGAGAGGACGTGAATCCCAATGAGGAAAACCTCATGGGATGTCTCTCAGGCAAGAAGGAGTCCCCTATTGAGGACCTAAAGGAATCTGAGGCTCATATAAAGACCATAGAGATTCCATTAAACCTCCTTCTACCATTCATGAGCTCTGAAGACTATTCTTCCTCTGAAGAGGATGAAAATGTAACTGGAGAGCAAGTTGCTTAATATCTAGGAGCCATCATGAAGCTGAATGCCAAATTATTTGGTAATGAGACTTGGGAAGGTGAACCTCCCATGCTCATCAGTGAACTAGATACATGGGTTCAGCAAACCTTACCTCAAAAGAGACAAGATCCTGACAAATTCTTAATACCATGTACCATAGGCACCATGACCTTTGAAAAGGCTCTGTGTGACCTGGGGTCAAGCATAAATCTTATGCCACTCTCTGTAATGGAGAAGCTGGGGATCATTGAGGTACAGCCTGCCATATTTTCATTACAAATGGCAGATAAGTCAGTAAGACAGGCATATGGATTGGTAGAGGACGTGTTAGTAAAGGTTGAAGGCCTTTACATCCTTGCTGATTTCATAATCTTAGACACTAGGAAGGAGGAGGATGAATGCATCATCCTTGGAAGACCTTTCCTAGCCACAGCAAGAGCTGTGATAGATGTTAACAGAGGAGAATTAGTCCTTCAATTGAATGGGGACTACCTTGTGTTTAAAACCCAAGGGTGTTCTTCTGTAACAATGGAGAGGAAGCATGAAAAGCTTCTCTCAGTACAGAGTCAAACAAAGCCCCCACAATCAAACTCTATGTTTGGTGTTGAGAGGCCACAGCCAAACTCTAAGTTTGGTGTTGGGAGCTTACAACATTGACCTGATCACCTGTGAGGCTCCATGAGAGCCCACTGTCAAGCTATTGACATTAAAGAAGCACTTATTGGGAGGCAACCCAATTTTTATTTATCTAATTTTATTTTTCTTTTATTGTTCTTTAATGTTTTGTTAGGTTCATGATCATGTGGAGTCACGAAAAAAAAATACTAAAATTAAAAACAGAATAAAAAACAGCGGAAGAAAAATTACACCCTGGAGGAAGGACTTACTGGTGTTTAAAAGCCAGTAAGGAGCATCTGGCTGGCGTTCAACGCCAGAACAGAGCATGGATCTGGCGTTGAACGCCAGAACAAGCAACATCTTGGCGTTTGAACGCCAGGAATATACCCTGAGGAGAGCTGGCGCTGAATGCCAGAAACAAGCATGGAACTGGCGTTCAACGCCAGAAACATGCTGCAATTGGGCATTAAACGCCCAACATAAGCATCACTTTGGCGTTTAAATGCCAGAATTGTATGCAAAGGCATTTTACATGCCTAATTGGTGCAGGGATGTAAATCTTTGACACCTCAAGATCTGTGGACCCCACAGGATCATCCCAGGATCTGTGGACCCCACAGGATCCCCACCTACCTAAACTCACATTCTCTCCTCTTCTTTACATTCATCCTCTCTTCCCCATAAACACTCTTCCCCAAAAATCCTTCATCAATCACCTCAATCTCTCTTTCCAATTACCCCCCTTCACCACTCACATCCATCCATTCTTTCCCATAAACCCCACCTACCTTCAAAATTCAAAATTTCTTTCCCACCCAAGCCCACCCTAAATAGCCGAACCTACTCCCTCTCTCCTCACTATATAAACCCCTCCATCCTTCTTCATTTTCACACAACACAACCCCATCTTCTACACCTTAGCCGAATACACCTCCCCCCACTCTCCTCCATATTTTCTCTTCCTCTTCTTCTTTTCTTTCTTTTTTTGCTCAAGGGTGAGCAATATTCTAAGTTTGGTGTGTTAAAAGCATAGATTTTTGTTTTTCCATAACCACCTATAGCACCTAAGACCGGAGAAACCTCTAGAAAAGGGAAAGGGAAGACAAAAGCTTCCACCTCCGAGTCATGGGAGATGGAGAGATTCATCTCCAAAGCCCATCAAGACCACTTCTATGATGTTGTGGCCAAGAAGAAGGTGATCCCTTTCAAGCTCAAGAAAAATGAGTATCTGGAGATCCGACATGAGATCCAAAGAAGAGGTTGGGAAGTTCTGACCAACCCCATTCAACAAGTCAGAATCTTAATGGTTCAAGAGTTCTATGCCAATGCATGGATCACTAGGAATCATGATCAAAGTATGAATCCAAATCCAAAGAACTATCTTACAATGGTTCGGGGGAAATACTTAGATTTTAGTCCAGAAAATGTGAGGTTGGCGTTCAACTTGCCCATGATGCAAGGAGATGCACGCCCCTACACAAGAAGGGTCAACTTTAATCAAAGGTTGGACCAAGTCCTTATGGACATATGTGTGGAAGGAGCTCAATGAAAAAGAGACTCCAAAGGCAAACCGGTTCAACTAAGAAGACTGGACCTCAAGCCTGTGGCTAGAGGATGGTTGGAGTTCATCCAACGCTCCATCATCCCCACTAGCAACCGATCTGAAGTTACTGTGGATCGGGCCATCATGATTCATAGCATCATGATTGGAGAGGAAGTAGAAGTTCGATTCCTTGAATTCTACAAAATAGCCAAAAAGCCCTCTACCTTGGCAAGGCTAGCTTTTCCTCATCTTATTTTCCATCTATGTTACTCAGCTGGAGTTATCATAGAAGGAGACATTCCCATTGAGGAGGACAAGCCCATCACTAAGAAAAGGATGGAGCAAACAAAAGAGCCCACTCATGGAACCCAAGAGACGCATGAGGAAGCTCATCACCAAGAAATCTCAGAGATGCCTCAAGGGATGCACTTTTCTCCCAACAACTACTGGGAACAACTCAACACTTCTCTAGAAGATTTGAGTTACAATATGGATCAATTAAAGGTGGAACATCAAGAACACTCCATCATTCTCCATGAAATTAGGAAAGATCAAAGAGCAATGAGGGATGAGCAACAAAGGCAAGGAAGAGACATAGAAGAACTCAAGGACATCATTGGTTCTTCAAGAAGAAAGCGCCACCATCACTAAGGTGGACTCATTCCTTGTTCTTATTTTTTCTGTTTTTTTCAGTTTTTATGCTATATGTGTGTTTATGTTTTATGTCTCTACCTCATGATCATTAGTATTGAGTAACTATGTCTTAAGGCTATAAATAATTCCATGAATCCTTCACCTCTCTTAAATGAAAAATGTTTCTAATTCAAAAGAACAAGAAGTACATGAATTTTGAAATTATCCTTGAATTTAGTTTAATTATATTTATGTGGTGACAATACTTTTTGTTTTCTGAATGAATGCTTGAACAGTGCATAATTTTGATCTTGTTGTTTATGAATGTTAAAATTGTTGGCTCTTGAAAGAATGATGAACAAAGAGAAATGTTATTGATAATCTGAAAAATCATGAAATTGATTCTTGAAGCAAGAAAAAGTAGTGAAAAAGCAAAAGCTTGCGAAAAAAATGGCGAAAAAAATTAGAAAGAAAAAGAAAAAGCAAGCAGAAAAAGCCAATAGCCCTTAAAACCAAAAGGCAAGGGTAAAAAGGATCCAAGGCTTTGAGCATCAATGGAAAGGAGGGCCCAAGGAAATAAAATCCAGGCCTAAGCGGCTAAATCAAGCTGTCCCTAACCATGTGCTTGTGGCATGCAGGTCCAAGTGAAAAGCTTGAGACTGAGTGGTTAAAGTCGTGATCCAAAGAAAAAAGAGTATGCTTAAGAGCTCTGGACACCTCTAACTGGGGACTTTAGCAAAGCTGAGTCACATTCTGAAAAGGTTCACCCAGTCATGTGTCTGTGGCATTTATGTATCCGGTGGTAATACTGGAAAACAAAGTGCTTAGGGCCACAGCCAAGACTCATAAAAGTAGCTGTGTTTAAGAATCAACAAACTTAACTAGGAGAATCAATAACACTATCTGAAATCCTAAGTTCCTAGAGATGCCAATCATTCTAAACTTCAAAGGATAAAAGGAGATGCCAAAACTGTTCAGAAGCAAAAAGTTACAAGCCTCGCTCATCTAATTAGAACTAATATTCATTGATATTTTGGGATTTATAGTATATTCTCTTCTTTTTATCCTAATTGATTTTCAGTTGCTTGGGGACAAGCAACAATTTAAGTTTGGTGTTGTGATGAGCGGATAATTTATACGCTTTTTGGCATTGTTTTTAAGTAGTTTTTAGTAGGATCCAGCTACTTTTAGGGATGTTTTCATTAGTTTTTATGCTAAATTCACATTTCTGGACCTTACTATGAGTTTGTGTATTTTTCTGTGATTTCAGGTATTTTCTGGCTGAAATTGAGGAACCTGAGCAAAACTCTGATAAAAGGCTGACAAAGGACTGCTGATGCTGTTGGATTCTGACCTCCCTGCACTCGAAATGGATTTTATGGAGCGACAGAACTCCAAATGGCGCGCTCTCAACGGCGTTGAAAATTAGACATCCAGAGCTTTCCAGAAATATATAATAATTTATACTTTATTCGTGATTAGATGACTTAAACTGGCGCTCAACGCCAGTTTCATGCTGCATTCTGGAGTCAAACGTCAGAAACACGTCATGAATCAAAATTGAACGCCAAAAAGACGTTACAACTTGGCGTTCAACTCCAAAAGAAGCCTCTGCACGTGTAAAGCTCAAGCTCAGCCCAAGCACACACCAAGTGGGCCTCGGAAGTAGATTTCTGCATAAATTACTTACTTCTGTAAACCCTAGTAGCTAGTTTAGTATAAATAAAACATTTTACTATTGTATTCAGTGTCTTTGACCACGTTACATCTTTGGTCTCAGTTTTATTCTATTATTCATCTTAGGAGGCTATTGATCACGTTCAGGGGGGCTGGCCATTCGGCCATGCCTGAACCTTCATCACTTATGTATTTCCAACGGTGGAGTTTCTACATACCATAGATTAAGGGTGTAAAGCTCTGCTGTACCTGGAGTTTTAATGCAATTACTACTATCTTTTATTCAAATTCAATCTTATTTCTGTTCTAAGATACTACTCGTACTTCAATCTGATGGATGTGATGATCCGTGACACTCATCATCATCCGTCTCTATGAACGCGTGCCTGACAACCACTTCCGTTCTACAAGCGAAAGCTAGAGTGTGTATCTCTTGTATTCCTGATGCACAACACATGGTTGCCCTCGCCTGACAACCGAGCCTTTCATTCCGTGAGATCAGAGTCTTCGTGGTATAAGCTAGAATTGATGGCGGCATTCATGAGAATCTGGAAAGTCTAAACCTTGTCTGTGGTATTCCGAGTAGGATTCCGGGATTGAATGACTGTGACGAGCTTCAAACTCGTGATTGTTGGGCATGATGACAAACGCAAAAGAATCAAGGGATTCTATTCCGACATGATCTAGAACCGACAGATGATTAGCCGTGCCGTGACAGAGCATTTGGACCTTTTTCACTGAGAGGATGGGATGTAGCCATTGACAACGGTGATGCCCTACATACAGCTTGCCATGGAAAGGAGTAATAAGGATTGGATGAAGGCAGTAGGAAAGCAGATATTCAGAAGGAGCACAGTATCTTCATACGCCTATCTGAAATTCCCATCGATAATCTACATAAGTATTTCTATCTTTATTTTCTGTTTATTTATTATTATTATTGTAAAACTCCATAACCATTTATTATCCGCCTGACTGAGATTTACAAGATGACCATAGCTTGCTTCATACCAATAATCTCCGTGGGATCGACCCTTACTCACGTAAGGTTTATTACTTGGACAACCTAGTGCACTTGCTGGTTAGTTGCGAGAAGTTGTGAAATTATGTTTAGACCATGGTATTGAGCACCAAGTTTTTGGGGCCATTACCGGGGAATCAATTTCGAACAACAATTTAAGTATGAATCACAATTTCGTCTACCAGTCCCCAACCTGAAAAGGTTGTCTGGGTACGCCTTCAGATCCTTTTCTTCTAGTATGAGCTTATTGAAAGCGGGCTTGAACAGTATGTCTGCCGAAATCCCTTGGTCCACCAAAGTTTTATGGAGATTTGCATTGGCAAGGATCATTATCACTACTGATTTTCGTGGCCAGGTGTCACGCTTTGAACATTATCTTTGGTGAACGAGATGGTCGGTAAATCAAAAATTCTATTTCCTTTTCTGACTTGGTATACTTCTTTAAGATGTCTTTTACGTGAAGATTTTGAGATTCCTCCTCCAACAAACCCTCTATTTATTATATGTGTGTGTCTCTCAGGAGTTTGTAGGGGCCAATCTCGCCGTCCTTTGTCATCATCATCTCTTTTTCGCTTTCTTTGATCTTCTAACCTCTTGGCTAGGTATCTTTTCTAGCCGACCTTCCATGGACAACTTTTCTATGACATTCTTTAAATTCTAATAGTCATTAGTAGAATGTCCATACAGCTTGTGGTGCTCGCAATATTTCTTTTGACTTCCAGCCTTTTTTGTTTGACGGGCCGAGGAGGTGGAAGCTTTTCAGTGTGACATATCTCCTTGTAAACATCTAGAAGAAAAACTCAAAGTAGGGCGTAGTTATGGTATCTTTGAGGCTTTTCTGAGATGTACTCTTCCTTTTTCTTAGCTTCCTTCTCCTTGTCCCAAGCTTGGTAGGACAAGTTTGGCCTTGGGGAGGCTCTCTGAATCAGAAAT
The DNA here is from genome assembly GCF_003086295.3 of Arachis hypogaea. NCBI lineage: Eukaryota > Viridiplantae > Streptophyta > Magnoliopsida > Fabales > Fabaceae > Arachis > Arachis hypogaea. The sequence goes on from NC_092042.1 coordinate 65,998,909, forward strand.
TTTTTTCATGTTGATGTATTTTTCTGTCCTCCCTTCTTTAAGGCTATTAACCAATCCCATTATTACCGCTTCAGAAGGTAATTTTTATATTTCCAAGCAAGTTTTGGTAAATCTCTCCATATAATCTTGGAGTGTCTCTCCGACTTCTTGTTTGACCTCTAACAACTTGGAGCATGCTTGACTTTGTCTTTCTGAATTGAGAATCAGGTAAGGAACTTCTTTGCCAGGTCATCAATGCAAGTTAACGACTTGGGTGGTAAGTTATCAAACCATTTCATTGCTGCTTTAGTCATAGTTGTCGGAAAGACTTTGCAATGAGTTACATTAGAAGCATTAGCTAGATACATCCGACTTTAGAAATTACTGAGGTGATGCCTCGAGTCGGTCATTCCATCATAGAGATCCATACGCGCAGGGGGGTCTTAAAATTTTTGAGAACCCCAACTTGCATGATTTCTTCAACAAACGGATCTTTCCCTCTGAGAGGGCTTTCCTCCCGATCTGCCCGATTGCTCCGTGACGTTCGGATTTTCTATCGGTAAAGAATTGCACAAATATAATCGCATTGTAAGTATAGTTTCTAAACCAACAAAAAATCCTTTCATACAAAAGTTTTGGTTGTCATAAGTAACAAACCCCTTTGAAATTGATAATCGAAGTATTTAAACCTCGGGTCGTCTTCTCAAGGAATTGCAGGAGGTATGATTTATTATTGGTTATGGAAAAGGTATGTTTTTGGGGTTTTTTAATGTATAAGATAAAAAACAAAAATAGTAAATGGCAAAAGGAATAAACTAATAACTAGAAAAGCTCTTGGCAAGGTATGAGAACTGGAAGTCCTATCCTAGTTATCCTTATCAATTGTGATGAGAATTGGATTTTTCTCCCACTTAGTTAACCTCTAACTATGAAGGTAAGTTAAGTGTATGAATTAATTTTGATTCCTCAGGTCCTAGTCTTTCCTTGGGAAAGGCTAGAGTTATTGGAACTCGAATTAATTCTTGAAGAATTCCAATTTTCAATCAACAATGAGTTTGATAACTCAAGTGTCTCCAATGACTCAACCAAAGCCAAAAGGGAAAAATCTAAATTATTTATATAAATAAAAGAAAGCAATCATAATTCTAAAATACCTCAAATTATATTAAATAAAGATATCAATTCTAACATGAAAAAGTTCATAAGCCAATTTGACAACATAAGTCATGAATAAATAAAAGCATTAAAATATCTAGAAGAGAAGTCAAAATAAAGGAATATTGAACCTGTGATTGAAGAAGATGAAATCCTAATCCTAATCCTAAGAGAGAGGAGAGAACCTCTCTCTCTCTAAAACTACATCTAAAAACTAAAATTGTGAATTATGAATCCTCCTCCTTCATTCCTCCACTTTGCAGCCTTTAATCTGTGTTTTTCTGAGCTTGAAACTGGGCCAAAAATAGCCCAAAAATCGCTGGGACCGAATTCAAACACGTGCAGGTCGCTGGAATTTCTGCAGAACGATGTGTCCGCGTGGTTCACGCATACGCGTCATTTTTCTGTATGGCCACTATAGCGAATTATATATCAAATTGAAACCCCAGCCGTTATCTTTCCAACGCAATTGGAACCGCATCGTTTGGATCTCTGTAGCTCAAGTTATGATCGTTTGAATGCGAAGAGGTCAGGCTGACAGCTTTGGCAATTCCTTCAGTTTCTTGTATTCCTTCCACTTTTGCATGCTTCCTTTCCATCCTCTAAGCCATTCCTGTCCTGTAATCTCTTAAAACACTTAACGCACATATCAAGGCATCGAATGGTAATAAGAGAGGATTAAACATAGCAAATTTAAAGCCCAAAGAAGTATGTTTTCAATCATAGCACAAAATCAGGAAGGAGAATGTAAAACATGCAAATAGTATGAATAAGTGTGCAAAGGCTTGATAAAAATCACTCAATTAAGCACAAGATAAACCATAAAATAGGGGTTTATCACTCCGTCTTCTAAGGTCGGCTTCTAACTTTACGAGCTTTTCTTCCAACTCTTTCCGTTGTCATACTTTTTTATGTAATACTCTCTCTGCTTCTCGTTGTCATTTAGCCTCCAGCTCAAGTTGTTCCAATCGACTACGATGGTCGTGAACCAACCCTAATATCTCCGCCGGATGCAGAGGTTCTACGCCTTCAGGTGGGTGGATCTCCGAGTGAATCCATCGCGGGTGATGATTTCCCGACGTTCCCTTTCCATGGGGCATTTGTTCTCTCCTGGGATAGAGGTAGTGCCAACATCAAGTCGTCGTTATGAGGCTTTGGTTCCGACTCAGATGTCGTATGATCATTTTCATACCGGTTGTTCGCTATATGTAGGTGTAGACTTCCAGGTTCTCGGCAACGGCGCCAAATTTTGACAATTATTTGAAACGGTGATTTGGGCCCGAATTTGAGGTCCAGATTCATTCTTTGGTAGTGTCCGACTTATGCTGGTGCCGAGGTGCCGCCGTCTGAGTTCTTCGTGAAGAGGTGGAGGTGGTACATGCAAGAGACTCCGATACTTAAGTTAGCAAGGGTTTTTAGCAGGTTTTTAGTGGATTGGGTTCTGAATGTACCTGAGGTTCTGTCAGTGCATTTATAGTAAAAAGATAACCACCTTTAGAGTATTTTCACCTTTGATAGCAGATGACCGTTTCCTTTATCTTGAGAATTTGTTGAAATCTCTCTTCCAAATAAAGTAGAGAGATAGTAGGAGATATTTCAGGGGATAGTTGCTTATTCAGATAAGTAGGGTTGAACCATCCTTGTCGTGCCCGACCTCTATGAGGTTGGGTAAGTAAATGAGGCCACCTTTTTGGGTAGGCTTTTATTCTTATCGGGCTTGACTTTATATTTTTGAGCCAGGGTATGAATAAGAGTGATTTTTGTGTCGGATCCGATCTACTTCGATCCGCACATTTGCGGATCGGATATCAGGTATATCAGCATAATTGAACCTTCTCTTTTTAATCATATTTTTATGTAAAAAATTCAATAAAAATGTTTATTTCACACTTTTAAACCTATTTATTCCTAAAATATTTTTAATCAAACTTTTCTTAAATAACAAAAAATAAAATAATACAATATATAAATAATAACTACTAACGAAAATATACAAACAAGTAAAATATAATACAAAACATATATATATATTAATTATTATTGTACGGATTTGTAGATTCGCGGATCCGCAAATTGGATATGCGGATGCAGAATATATATCCGCGATCTGATCTTTAAAGGGTGCGGATTGAATTCTATCCAATTCGATCAGTTTGCATATCGGATCGTATTCGCAATTTTTAGATTGAATACGGATATTTACCGCAAATTTGCAGATACAATTTGATCCATGAACACCCTTTGGGACGATAATACAAGTTGCTCTAAGAGGCGGATGGGTTAGACTCAATTTGGGTTAGCTCCGGAATGAGATACATTTGGGCTTGAATAAGTCAGGAAAAGACCAAATTGGTGGGCCTTCGGTCCAATTATATAGACTGACAATGGAAATGGAATATTTCAAGACCCAAAAAGAAAATAGAAAATGAAATATTTGGATTCCCTCCAATTTTTCTCTGTCCCTCCACACAGCTGATGAGATGAATAAAATGAACGGAAGGTAAAGCAATCGCGACTGCAAGTGCAAGTAAATACCTACAATGTCTTCTGAGGAGGTGGACCTGCTGCTTTCCCTTCAGGATCAGGAGAAGGTTCTCGAAACCCCTCCCGCTTCACCTGGATTCGCCGGTTACCTCTCTGACGATGACCGCCACGATGGAGAAAAGCCTGATATGTCAGTGTTCCGAGACGCTGTTCAGGATTGCCTTCAATATGAACCTAACCCTAACCCTGAGCCTAACCCTAAACCCAAAAGCAAGCCTCTTCTCACCAACGACGCCGATGTTGAGAAGTTTTCAGGTCTCCGAATAAGGTTTGCCTCCGCCTTTCACTTGTTTGAGCCATATAACTCGACTATAAATTATAATGATTATTTGTTTTTGTCCTTTCTTCAGGAATCAATTGCTTACCTCTAACGAGATTAGAGAATCCTTCTCAGACATTCGTTTTGTTCGCTTATCTGTGATCAAGTAATATTCTTCTTCATTTAGCGTTTGTCAATTTAAGTAAATGTTACACAATTGATAACTTTGTTAATGTAATTGTTTGTTATAGGTAATTTCATATCAATCTAACAATTTTGCTGAATTGTTGTTTACTGAAGGAATTTGTTGATTGGGGATACTTTTTCCGGAAGTTGGGTGACCGTTGGAGTGTTGACTGAGAAAGGGCCTCCGAGGACGAGTTCAACAGGGAAGACTTATTGCATTTGGAAAGTCGGCTGTCTCGATGAGAATACTGTTTCCTTATTCCTCTTTGGTGATGCTTACCAGAGGAACTCCCAGGAGCAAGTAGGAGCCGTCTTTGCGTTGTTCAATTCTGCTGTCCGCAAAGATCCCAAGGTTTCCGATCTCCTACTCTCACTATCACTTGCTTTATTCTTCTCTTATTTTCGTCACGGTTTGCTTAAGGTTATGCAATTTTTTTTTAAATGTTTTTGTAGGCTAATGGTTTTTCGCTGAGTGTATATTCCTCTGGTCAAATTTTGAAGATGGGCACCTCTGCTGACTATGGAGTTTGTAAAGGCAAAAGAGCAGATGGCATGGCTTGTACCCTTGTCATAAATAAGTACGAAAACAAATAAGAATCTAAAATTATATGGATATGATTGTCCAGTGAAATTGCATTAATAATTTATTTTTAGTCTATCTAGACCTTATCCAGTATGCTTAAGTTCTCATTAATGCAAACATGGCGTTAAACCCACTGTTAAAAATGCTCCCTTTACTGAATATGCTTATTTGAAATTACGATCTGGCACAGCTTGTTTCAGTCTCAATTATGGATGTTTTACCTTTTGCAATATCTATCAATGGTTTAATAACCATATATAGATTTGTTACAAAACTATGAGCAATTAATTGTAACCTGGATCCATGTGCTCGGTGCTTGTCGTGTATAAATGGATTTTAAGCTGTTTCTTTTGTGATACAGCTCATTCAGTAGATAACTTCCCCCGGATATTGTACTATAAACTTCACTCACTACTCATAATTAACTTCACTCATTCAGTAGATAACTTGCTTTTTAGTCAATTTCTCAAGGGAATATGTAATAACACTATATATACTAAAATAGGCTTAATGTCCTTAGGGTATGAAACTGTTTAATTGTAAAATATGCTTCTTCTCATTCTCCTTGCAGTATGATATTACTTTCCAGATGCTTATTGTTTGACTTCATAATTGTCCATCTGTGTTATTTCAGGCGTTCTGGAGCATATTGTAAATATCATAAATCAGTAAGTGGCATTTATTCATGCCCCCACCTCTCCTCTTGTTGACGTTTATTCTTAAAAGGATTTCAATTCACCTACGCAAAAATTTCTTGTAGAAAGCATCGGGGAAATATTCTACAATGAGAACTGAACTCAAGGGAGGGTGAGTCTTTTGCTCTTTCTAGTTTAGTTTGAATGTCTGACTTTTGCATTTAGTTTGTGCTGATTGATGAGCTTGTTTGACTGATTTGTCTAAATTCATCTCAGATGTGATAAACTTTTCTTCTTTTATGTTTTGCTTGCAGAAACTTACACACAGCATTTAGGTCTAGGGATTATCTCAAGTCAGAAGGAATTTACTTAGTTGATCCTCTTGCTGGAAAAGCAAGCTTGAAAAAGTCTCAGCCAGTGAAATTGTTGTCAGTGGATGGACTCAGAAAGGCATTGAGGTGTGTCATTGATTCATTGTTACCATGGTCTTGGTTCCTGCTGAGCTATATTGGATAATAATCTTAAGATTTTTTAATTATATTGAGTAAAGTGACAATTTTATCCTCAAGGATTTTGATTTCGGACTAATTATCTCTTGAAGGAAAAAAAAAAGTACTAATTAGATCTTTCACGATAGCAAACGGTGGATATGTATATCCTTTTGTCAATAGATAGTGCAGAACGAAATGAAGTTGTCTATATATTTCGTTGTCTATAATGGTGCGTGTCCCATTGCTACTATATAAGCATGGAAACGATATAGTTTTGGACCGTGACAGCATGGAAATGATATAGTTTTGGACTGTGAAACAGCATGGAAACGATATAATTTTGGATCGTGAAACATTCATCTTTTGAGTTTCTATATAATTTTTGTTGACCGCTCCCTATTGATCATAAATTTTATCAAAACAGGTGAAGTTTCACTCCGAAATTTGTTATGTACGATCTTTCATAAATAAACACATTAGGGTAGTTAACGATACATATAAGTACTATCATTAAATTTTATGTGATGAATTGATAGAAGGACATAACGTGTCTATCGTTTTCTATCGTAGAGGACCAAATTAATTTTTTTTTTTCTTCAGGTGATTAGTCTAAAGTCAATTTTCAAGGATTTAATTGTAATTTTACTTGTTTGTTTTTTTTTATTTTTTAAAACTTTTTTCTTCTTTTGGTGCCAAGTACTAATACTTTAATCTCTATATCAGCAACGCAGGAAAAGTAACAACTAAGACACACTCTCAGGGGATTAGATTTCTTGCTGAGGTCACAGGTGATTTGATTATCTTGAAGCTTTAATGCCAATAATTTATGTACTTATTCTATTGTATTCTTTAGCAGCTTTTTTTTTTTTTTTGGTCAAGTGGATTGGACAGCTCCCAATCCTAGGCATTACACACATATTTCACACACACACACAACACACTCACACACACTACCATGGGTATCATGGGTTCTTAAACCAACAACCAGCCTCAGCTGGGATTTGAACCCGGGTGCAGCGTTATATGAGACGGACAGGTATGCCAACTGTGCTGGGCCTCAGCTGCTTTAGCAGCTTTTTATTTTCTTATTTGCAGCTCTTTATTTTCTTATTTGCAGCAAAGTCAGGCCCAAAATTGATGAACAAAGGTCCAAAGGCTCCAAATGAACAAAGCAATGGCACGGATAAGAGGTGCGTGGCGAATAACGTTGCTCTCGCACTGTTGCATCTTATGCATGGACATATTTTTCCCTGTTAGAAACACGCTCTTTATTGATTGCTTTCAGGAAATCATCTTGTGTGAATGTGATGGGATCTTCTCCAGTCATAAGAAACCAACATTTGAATGCTAAAAGAACAAGAACTGACGAACAAATTGTCGTTGATAAAACAGTGAAGAGTACTGGAAAGATTATTGAATTGGATTTTGTTAGCTCTGATGAGGATATATGAAACTCAACCGTTGCTACAGTTGGTTTTTCTGCTGACTGCATAAACGTGAATGAAGGCTTCCTAGCGGCTAACGTCATTGGCGTTTAGAAGGTTTCTGTCTTAAGTTATATACGCTAAATTCTCTCACAAGAATTTCAAGTTTGTTTCACTCGGCGACATCAGTCACATAGGAAGAATGATTAGATCATTCACACTTATATTAGGGCCATGGGGCAAACAATCCAATGCAGCATCTTAACATATTTAGTTCGGAAATTCATTAGGTTCAATTTTGAACTTGATAATGCCGTGGAGTTGGATTACTGGATTTCCTCGAAAAATTAACGCTTCCAAATTCAACACATTTAGGATAGGTTTTTTTTTATCTTTATGAAAGTAGAATGAATAATATATTTTAATGTTGTAATTTTTTATATTTTTTTAAGATTGTGAAAGAAACCAAAATTAGAAAGTCTAATTTCTATACCTCAAAATTTTTTAATTTTTTGAAATAGAAATTGAATTTGAATTAAATGGCAACACATTTAAAATCAACACTCCAATTCATAATTAAAAAAAAAATGTCTAAAAAATAGTGTTAGGATAGAGAACCTTTGCTCAATTCAAGGAACGGCCCAATCTTAGTTTGGGCTACAAATTAAGTGGGTATTAAAATGTAGTCGGCCCCTGTTAATTTAAAAGAGTTTTTTGTTGGATTTTCCTGTTTTAAAAGTAGCTAAAATTTCCTTTTCTTGACTAATATTTTAAATTTTTAATACAAAAAAAGTAGCTAAAATCTTACATGAGGACAATAAAAAGGTTTACTTATTTCATGTAGTTTGTATTAATCTTTTTTTTTTCTTGGTATAGACCTCGCTTCAATAAAAAAATTCAAAAACAATATATATAGGTAAAACCCTTCTTATAATAATATATAAATTATTTTCTATGATATGTCGTTCTTTAATTGGTTGTTATTTTAACTATGGTTAAGTTATTTTAAAATTAAATTATAACCCAAAATAGATAATTGTATAATTTACTAAAATATTTAAAACTGAATCTTTGCTTCTTCCCCAAATCATGCTTACAGAGAACCCTAATTTAAGGAAGGCATTCGGAGGCAGGACACATATACATGAACAACACATGTTTAAAAAGTGTTTGGAAGTAGAGACATGAACACTGAACACATTGTCTTTGAGACAATTTTTTATATTTTTGTGTCTACTCTCTTACGAAGGACATTCATGGACACGGAATTTGGAAGAGTGAATATGGACTCTTTTATAAATTTTGTTTTCTTTTTTATCCATAGATATTTTTTATTATTCCACTATTACCCCTTCTTATTTTTTCTATTGCGTTATTCTCAAAGAGGTACTTTCTTCTTCCTGCTCTTTCTTTGTTTCTTTCTTTTTTAGGTACTCTCTCTTTTTTTAGAATTTTTTTATTAGGGTGAATAATTCTTTCCTTTTTATCGTTTTTATTTCAATACCATTTTAACTTTGTATTATATTATTTAATTTGTAATAAAAAATAATAAAAATAATTAATCCTAAAACTTTTAAAAGATAAATATTATCAAAAGTAAAATTGATCTTTTAAAATATTAAAAAATAATTTATAAGTTGTAATTGATTTTATATAGTTTAAAGAAAAATCAGTTTTTTGAAAAGAAAAATAAGTTTTTAGATAAAAAATTAGTTTTCTAAATAAAAATAGATTTTATGTGCAAAAACTAATTTTTTTTATGTAAAAACGGATTTTTTTTAAAATTGATTTTTTATTTAAAATTAATTTGGCTTATTAACCTAAATAAAATTTTTTATTAATCAAACTCAGATTTATTTTTTTTTAATCTTAACCATATGTATTCCTACATATTAATAATAAATTTAAAAATAAAATAATTATATTTATAAATTTTATTTTAATATAAATACTATTATATATTTTTTTATTAAAATTTTTGGCCTCTTCAAACATTTTTTTTCAAGTTTCGTCTGTACTCTTACGTACTCTCATTCTTTATTAAATTAGTTTGTACTTAATGTATAAAATTTGGAATCACATGACTACTTTAGTCATTTCATATAATATTTTAGTCTTGTGCATGTGTATCCAAACATAACATTGGACATTACATTAGTATTTTGTACATCGTATCCAAACACAATACACAAAAGATAATTTTTAGTGTCTCCGTCTTAATATTCTGTCCTATCTCTAAAAACAAACGCAGCCTAATTGATGCAGTGGAAATAGCAGGACCAACTCTAGGACCTGTTCTACTTTTAATGAGTGAATATTTGATGTCTAGCTTCAGTAAATCATACCAATCTAGGTCCACTCTTGGTTTGTCATATTTCATAACTGTAAGCATTTGTGATAAGAAATTATATCAGACTTGGAAAAAAATGTATCATTAATATAGGAAGAATGGCACAAGATGAGAGGATAATAGGCCTGTCTTACAAAAAGAAAAAAAAAACAAAGAGGAAAGAAAAATCAACTAGTGAATCATAGCCTTTCGATCCCACAATATATTTAAGTAGGAAAGTCCTTTAAAAAGATGCGAATCTTTGTACTGTACAGGGGCCAAATATCTAGTTCTGTCCTATAAAACTTGTTTAACCGAAAATCTACTTTGAAGGTGCATAAATTGTGTTCCAATCAAATACATGTATAAATTTTCTAAAATAACTAAAATGAAAAAAAATTAAAAAGGCGAAGGTGAAGCTTAGCAGGAACGAATTTGAGTAGGAAGGAACAGTAGAAGGGAAGAAATGTTCTTTACTCACCAAGGGAGGTGTTCTTCAATGAAATGGTGGAACGAATCAAATTAATGCTGATTTGGTAAAAAACATATAAATTTACTTTTTAATATTTACAAAAATGATATAATTATCCATCTTAAAAAAATATTTAATTACAAAATGACTCTACTTTAGTTAAGATGTTACTTTTTATTGGGTTAAATTAACTCAAATTAAAACTAAACATCCAATTGAAATGTGCCACGTCATAGAGGATAATTTACAGGTTGATTTAGATGGGATTGGATAGAACTCACCATGTTATGAGATTTTTTATGTAAATTAAATAAATATAAAAATTACGAAAAATAAATAAAAGGTGAGTTATTTACAAAAATATACTACGAGACACACCTCGAATATTGAGGGGGTAACCCAAAAATGAGCACATTTCGGATGCTGAGACTTTGTGCTATGACCAGGTGACGCCGAGTCACATCTTGAGTGCATCTGGGATATGTATAAGTATAGAAATTGGATACTGTGCATCCGAGATATGAGCATTACGTGTAGGGGGTCTTAACACCCCGAGATATGTACAATCGTCGTGATTATAATCTCGGTTTTTTCATTTTTGTGACTTTCTAAACGCTTGAGTTTGAGTTCCTTCAAGAAATATGTCCCCCCTAACAATACGTCCGCGAAGTAGATATCAACAAATTGAATGCTACTTGGCACGTAGTTAGAGTTTTAGACTTTGAGGTTAGTAGTTTAACATTGTTTTATTGTTAGTGAATAATAAGTTTAGATGTTTAGTCTTTAGTAACTTAATTAATGGGATAGGTATAGTGAGTAGACTAAATTAGAAGATCTATATTAGTTTCATTGGTATACCTAGTATATGGTTTTATACTTTGTATAATTGATTGTAATTACTTAAGTTAAATAAATAAAATAGGTAACTAGTTATGAGTTAAGTTAAATAAATAAAATAAGTAACTCTCATTTAATATGTTAGTCCGATGACGGAGGAAAAATGTCGGTAGAGATTTTCACAAAAATATCGCGTTGCAAGTATAGTTCTAAACCGACAATTAGACCTCAATTAATATTTAAATTGTTTATCACTTAAGCAAACCCAATAAAATTAACCGAAGTATTTAAATCTCGGGTCGTCTCTCAAGGAATTACAGGGAAGTGTACTTATAATTGATTGTGGAAAAGTATTTTTGGGGCTTTTGTGATAAGAGACGAGTAATGTAAATAACAAGGAAATAAAATAACAACTAAGAAAAGTCCTAGCAAGGATTGAGAATTGGAATTCCTATCCTCATTATCATTATCAATTGTGATGGTAATTGCCTTTTACTTTCACTTAGTTAACCTTTAACAATAAAAAGTCAAGTGAGCAAAATGAACTTAAGTTCACAAGTCCTAATCAAAGATTAGATTTAGTGAAGTCTAAGTCAACTAGCAATTTTCAATCACCAATCATCAAAAGAATTTTGATAACTCAAGAGTTTCTAATTGATCAATCCAAGTTAAGAACATAAAAATCTAATTTAAAATCCAACCAAGCATTTTATTAAACACTTGGAAGATATAAAATAAAAACAAAGAAAACTAACAAGACATAGCAAAATCTAAGACTACAAAAGCAAGGAAATAACAATAGCAAGACAATTGAACAATAAGAAACGTAAAACATAAATTGCATCAATGAAAGTTGAAAGTAACAGACAAGTTCATAAACTAAATTAGCAAAATAAAGGAATCAATAAGAGAAATAGATAACTAAAGTGCTAGAACAAATAGGAGTAGAAGAAAACTAAATTAAAGCATGGTAGAAATATGAATTTGAGAAGAACTAAAACTAAAAGAACCCTAAAACCTAGAGAGAGGCTCTAAAATTATGTGAATGAAGTGTAAATGATTGATTCTCCCTTTCTAGCTCCACTCTGCAACCTCTAATCAATAATTTCGGGTCTGAAACTAGGTCAAAAGCAGTCCAGAAATCGCTTCCAGCGAGTTCGATTAAGTGCAGCACGTGGCGCTCTGTCGCGCGTACACGTCACTGAACAATTCCTGGTCACGTGTACGCGTCATTTGCCTCTTACACTGGTCACGCTGATCTTACGATGCGCATGCATGGGTGATGTGTACGTGTCACTTAACTGTAAGGCAACTATGGAAAATTGCATATTATTTTAAAGTCCCAGATGTTAGCTTTTCAACGCAACTGGAACCGCCTCATTCGGACCTCTGTAGCTCAAGTTATAATCGATTTAGTACAAAGAGGTCAGGATTGATAACTTAGCAATTCCTTCAATTTCTTGTGTTCCTTCCACTTTTGCATGCTTCCTTTCCATCCTCTAAGCCATTTCTGCCCTATAAACCCTGAAAACACTTAACGCATATATCACGACATCAAATGATAATAAAGGAGGATTAAAATTAGCAAATTTAAGGCCAAAGAAGCATGTTTTCAATCATGGCACAAAATAAGGAAGAAAATTGTAAAACATGCGAATTATATGAATAAGTGTGAGAATAATGGATAAAATCCACTTAATTCAGTACAAAATAAATCGTAAAATGGCGGTTTATCATTCGATAAATAGGTATCTATTGCATTTAATATAAATGTTTATCTAGGTGGTTTATAAGTTTTAGCAATGTTTAGCAACAAGTAATGGTTTAGACGAGATTAATATGCGCGAGTAAATATTTTGAGAATTACAGAGACTACGGTTACTGTTGCCACACTGTTTGACACTGGGTCTCCCACCACCGGCCATCCTGTTGCCTTAATTATATAAGGGAGGCTGGATTTGGGCATGCAGTAGAGTTGAGAGATTTCATGTTTGACAATTTATTTATCTCTGTATTTGTCGAACGGTGGAGGCCCAAGACCCACACGTTCCACCATCCATGGGGTGAGACTAACATTACGCTCCAAGATGTTGCCTACCACATTGGTCTGTGCACGGCTAGAGAGCCCATTGGTGGTTGTATCAGAGACTTACAGTGATGGCATATGGACACCCCACATGGGAGTGGATTGAGGATTTACTTAGCGCCAGGCCCTCACCACAACCGGAGGGAGGGAAGCAGATTTTCGGGGTGAGGATAACCTGGTTCAGGGACAGGGTTGCACACATTCCTGCTGAGGCAGCCCTGGATACACTCTGTCAGTATGCCCAATGCTACTTGATGATACTTATTAGGGGGTTTCTATTAACAGACAAGTCAGCTACACTTGTTCCTTTGAGATGGTTGCCGCTGCTGGAAGATTTCGATCGTTGCAGCCAGTTGTCATGGGGTCTGCATTGCTCTGTCATACGTACCACTCATTATGCACCGTGGTAAGGCGTGATGTGACTGACATTGCAGGATGCATGCCACTTCTTGTCTCGTAGATCTACCATAGGTTCCCGTATTTTAGCCCGATGGGATACAACGTCGTCAGGTTCTCACTTGCTTCTAGGTACCTACATATTGTAAATAATTTTTAACTTACCAAGTAGTAGTCATTGAACATGTGTTATGTTATGGAATATAATTAATTAAATTATGTTCATCTATCTTTATTCTGCGTATGTTGGCAGGACTAGAGCAGCAAAGTAGATCGTCATTCTGGTAGGATCCAGAATTTGCGTCATTGCATTGATGCCCTAACATTTGACCAGGTATGACAGTTTGTGGTTTCTATATTTTTTCCATGCATTGGTATATCGTTTCTAATTATGGTACTTTAACCTGATGTGAACAGTTTCGATGTACACCTTACGAGGATCTCCAGCTACATCAGATTGCGTCCGACTAGCTTATGAGTGACGTAAAGATTTATACATCGAGGGCTGTCGTCCCTCTCATCTGCTTTCACTTTGTAGAATTTCATCATGTAGACAGAGTGAAGAGGCAGTTAGGGGGCAGCAGCACATGCTTGCAGATCCAATGAACGTTGACAACTATCTTTTCAAGACGACGAAGGGAGATGACACTTAGTGACCCCACGTGCACCATGAATAGTACAATCTATTCAGGGCCGTTACCTATAACGATAAGCATTTTCGAAAAATTTAAAATATAAATAAGTTATAATTTATTTTATTAATTTGAGCTCCTTATTTTTAAAAATTAATTTATTAAGGTTAATTAAATTAATTTTATGATTATTAAAGTTTAATTTAATTATAATTTATTTTATTAATTTAAACTATTTCTTAAAAATTATTTCATTAGACAAAATTAAATTGATTTTTATCATTATTATTATCATTTGAATTTGGATAACTTAAGGTTATTATATAATTTTTCTATAATATGATATTTTACATAATTAATTTTATGATAACTAGAGTCTAAATAAATTAAAAGATTTATATAATTTTTATTATAATAAGATATTTCGAGAAAGGACAAATTATTATTATTATTATTATTATTATTATTATTATTATTATTATTATTATTATTATTATTATTATTAAAATAAAGTTTAGTGAATATTATTAATATCGAGTTCAAAATCTGCTAATATGAGTAAATATCAGTTCTCTTCGGTGAGCTTAGTTTTGCTAATATTTCATCGTATATCTTTTATCATTATGTTACTAATGTTATTTATATTAGTAATTCATACATATTTATTCCAATATATATTATTACTTATGTTTTAATATATTCAGCTTTCATAGTTATCTGTTCAATATATTTATAACTTGAACCGCTGACTCAGCAGTTTAGAACCTTGACACATGGTCACTTAGTGACACTTGCCCCTTTTAATCAAACACATTATCACCATCATAAATCCTCTCTTGATCACCGAAAATCACAAAAAAAAAGAAAAAGTGAGCCGTGACTGATAGAGAATGAGAACCCCCATGACTGAAAACCTTCGACTCTTGATTTTTTGGAGATCCATAACTCCAATAAAAAATCTAATCCCATTAAAGTATTCGTATCTTCCTTCTCTTCACGTTGGTGTCACTTTTCTTCGGGAGAAGTCGCCGGAGGAAGCCGCTGAACCTTCCATAGCCGCAGCAGTGAGGAGCGTCTCTGTCGAGTTACCATGAGAAGAGTCAAACAGGATAGAGAGAAGATATGATGGAGAAGAGGGGAAGGCGTGGTGGTTTTGTTCATTGCCGTTGCAGCCACCAGAGCCGTCAGGAGCTGCAGTAGTTGCTGTTTGATGCTGACCGGAAGAGTGGAGGTGATGGTGGCGCTGCTCTGTGTGACAACAAGCGGCTGCGTTGTCACTGAAGCTCTCTGTCCCTGTTGCTGGACAGGAGAAATAAGATTTTTGGATGCGTTTGGTTTTATGAGTTCGACTATTGAGGTAGGTGCGATTTCTTAAACTCAATTTACTATTCAAGAATTGTTACATGTCGATATTAATGTGAAAAATATATTTTTATGATTTTTGTAAGTTCTATGGATTAAATTGAATTATTTAAGATGACTCTAATCATTTGTTTGATTGAATTATTAATTGGCTGTGGTGGCTAGAAATTATGATTTTTTATTGTTTATGTTGAAGATAGTTTAAATTGTGATTTACTGGAACCGGTTTGATTTTGAATTAGTTTGATTTTATAAATAATTTGCTATTGAAGTTGGTTAGTGTTGGAAAAAGATTTAATATTAGAATTGGTTTTGTTGATTTATCGAAAATGATTTTAAGAACTAGAAATGATTTGAGATATAAAAATGATTTGATTTTTAAGAAACGGTTTGATTTTGAAATGATTTAATACTGGAAATTATTGGGAAGGGTTTCAGGGATGTTAAGATGGGACCCTTGAAGGATGGCAAACTTCGGATTTCAGAGAAGATGCTGTCCAAATTTTTATAAAAATTGGAGGCTTCGTTTGAAATGATTATTTAAAAAGATTTGGATTTAAGGGTTATATGGTTTGAGTTTGAGTTATTAAGAAAATGATTACGTTTTAAGCTTGATTTATTTAGAAAAGAATGAATAATGTTTTAGGTTGGGACTGTTGATGGAGCTAGTTTTGGTGTTGGAAGAGATATGTGAAGTAAGTAAGTGATGTGATGAGTATTAAGATTATGATTGTGAATTGTGACAGTATGTTCTATTCCGTTCTTGTTGCATCACTTTCTCTCTGTTTGTAAAGTGTGTCGGACACTATATCGCATGAGTGTGTCGGGCACTATATCCCAAGAGCGTGGCAGGCACTATATCCCAAGAGTGTAGGAGTACTTTACTCTAGAAAGTGTGTCGGGCATTATATCCCAAGAGTGTGTCGGGCATTATATCCTAAGAATGTGACGAGTGCTATATCCCAAGAGTGTGGGAGTACTTTATCCCGGATAACGCAGTGGGCACTATATCCTGTGAGTGTGGCAGACACTATATCACAAGAGTATAGGGCATGTCAGAGAGACGATATCCGGGTTAGCTACCAGGTGTGTTGGATTCTGGCAAAGTAACCGACACGTGAGCTCACGGCTAGTAGGACAGGCATGCATCATGTTGCATTTGTTTGCTTTGTTTGGTGTGCTTAAGTGTTTTGGTTTACCTAACTGATGAATTCTATTTAACTGGTAACTGTGATACTTGATGTAACTGTTCTTTAAATGTGTTTGCCTTGTATTTATTTGTGCTTATGATTGATTTCTATTTTGAAGTATCGGTGATGGATTGATGATTAGTTTATTTGTTTTGAGTTCGATCAGAGGCCGGGTTGATTTGATTTGGGCCAGAGACCGCGATTGGTTGGATCAGTGGTAAGCTTGTTTGTAATGGTTTCTTAGTAACCGGTGAAATGTTTGGTATGTTTTTTTGTGTGAAATTTTATAAGAAAAATATAAGTTTTAGATTTGGATAATGAACTGACAATCACTGTGACTGAAAATAGTTTTATTTAAAAAATATTGTCTTATATCAATTCTTAAAAATTCTCTACTGAGAACCAGCAAGGACGATGCTCTCACTACCTACAGACTTCTCTTTTAAGGACGGACGAGGAAGCAAAGGAAGTTTTTGCTAAGTCTTTGGTTGTACTATTTTTGATTGTGTATAAGTCATAATTTTTCCTTCGCCCTTGTCATTAAAACTGTGTAAGAGGGATATGAGTTATATGATTGGTATGTCTATAATATGTCTAAGTTTCTTGTATAAGAAGTTTTGTACATATGTATTTGCATGTTGGTAAAAAATTAAAAGTATTTCCGGTTTTTCCAACAAAAATAGCGATACGTTTTCGAGTCAAAGGCTCATATCGTATTATTAAATATATGAAAATCGTTGTAATATTCTCGCTATCAGAGTGGCGCAGCCGGAAGCATGACATTCTGATAGTAATTAAGGGTATTACATTACCAGATACAGCATTTGGTTACGATCGATGGCCATCTGGACCTTCGTCCGACACGTGAGTACCTTACCTAGTGGCAACAAGTTTGTAGAGTTAGATTTCTCTCAGGGGAGGAGGTCCTTACCGATCTCAGAGTAGCAGCCCTACTGAACAATATCCTCCCTACGGCTCTTGGTAAGAGAGACGAGTTACAGTTACCATGGGATGTCCTAGATCAGAGGCGACGGGTGAAGAGGCGCGATCTCGAGATAATGTCCGGAGACCGGGACAGAGGGCACGCGATCAGCGCATCAGGAGGGACGGCAGAGATCCTCAGAACGGTGATAGAGACTAGCACTTGTCAAATGAGGAGGCTGAGTATGCACGACAGGAGGGTATACCGGAGGATGACATCCTTGATCCACATGTAGAGCTTCTATCCGACGCATTCTTTGCTGAGCATGAGGCCGACATGGCCAGGACGCTTATGCCGGGTACCTCCATCCCTAGTCACCACCCGACTGATGACACCGCTTGGGACCAGGCCCAATTCGACATTAGATCTGATGTTGTGATAAACCTTGATGACATGTTCCAGATCGTAGGTGCGATTGAGGATGCGATGGATGAGTTGGCAGGTCGTTATCAACAGCAGAGAGACGATACCAACATACCAAGGTCATCGAGCTGTGTATTAGTCCAGCATGGTTCAGCTCCATCATCATATTACTAGACTTCGCCTCCACCCCACCACCAGTATGGATCCGCACCATCATCCTATTATCAGACTTCACCTCCACCACCATAACCACCTTTGTCAGGATCCATCTTGCCACCACCTCCTCCGCTGCCTTCTGTGCATGGAGCAGCTCCTCCAACACCACAGCCACCTTTGTCGGGATCTGTCTGGCAACCACCTCCTCTGCCGCCTCCTGTGCATGTAGCATCTCCTCCACCACCACCCCCAGCAGACTCCACCCATTGCAAGCCACCCAGCTATTTGTCCTCAGCCATACCATCCTCTGAATATGTGTCGTCCTTGTGGATGTGGGACTAGACACCATTTGGACCCCGCAGGCAGACGGTGTTAGTGTACATTATGACTATGTATTTTGATCATCAATTATGCTTTTTTTAGTTGATTATTCATATACAACTCTAGATATTATGATCGTCAGTCATGCCTTTTTAGTTCATTATTCATGTATGACTCTAGATATTATGATTGCCAGTTATGGTTTCTAAGTTGGTTATTCATGTATGCTTTTTACGTTAATATTTTAAGTTGATTATTCATGTATGATTATGTATTATGCAGTATCGAGATCATTAGTTACGCATCCTTAACATTAATGCTTTAAGTTGATGTGAAAGCAACAAAAGTAAAGAGTAACATGTTAAGGATTCCTGGCTGTAGAAAAATATGTTGTCTCAAATTCGAGAAGAAAAATGATCATGACTCTGTTGCCTCAGACTCAACTAATGCGAAAGCTATGGGAAGAATGTTGTTGTTTACATATTGAGCCACAGCAATTAACATCACGCCCCCGTACTTTTCATACAAGTGTGTCCCGTTCACAAATACAAAAGGATGGCAATGCTTAAAGGCTTCAATATATGGAGGCAATACCCAAAAAACTTTATCAAACTGACTCCACTCTCTGTTAACCATGTCCCTATTGTAATAAGGAACAACGCAACCATGAATCATACCTGGAAGGCACTCCTGCAAAGCTTGTAAGAGTGCAGGTATCCTGTTGTGCGACTTTTCTCAGTTGCCATAAATCTTGGCAATCGCTTTCTACTTTGCCATCTACACATTTCGATATGAGAGCTTAAAATGGTAACTCTGATGCACCACACTTTGCAACACCGGAATAGACACCGACGGGTCAGTCTTTATCATAGGTAATATGACCTTGCAAATCAAACCACTATCCAGCTGAGCTATGTTCTTGAGATACGGTAGGTGCCAGACAGGTATGTAATCCACTAAACCTACGCACCTCCCTACAAATTTCTCGTGGATGTCAACATTATGCAAAATACAAAACTAACGTGATAGACTCTAATGCATCTAAAATAAATCGTAACATATACCAGTAATTCAAGTTTTATTGTAGTGCCATACTAAGACTCCATAAACAACCATTGGTAAATTTCTTGCAACGACAGTGGCATTTAAGCATATCTGACTCCAGAATTCTGTACTCTGCATTCCATCGAATACTGTAGTTCTTCACTGCCATTAGAATTGCTTTAGAGTTCCTGAACCTATGCCCAACTTGGAATTCCACCCCACCATCTGTGTTATAATCCTCCTCGTCATCGGTGTTCAGAAGATCGTAGCATTACGTCCGAGTTCAACGTCTGATAATGACTAGGAACATCTGACAGTCGAGAAATGGCCAAAGGGGAAAGCTGAAAAAACCTACCAACACCACTCCTAGGAGTCTCCAGCACATACTCATCTTCAGAAAAATATAAGTTGAATCCCCCTTATTGTCATCCTCGTCGGCACTATCATGAGGTTGGGTGTAGTGGATCAGTGTGGCCTCGAGTGGAAAAACTTCAGGACTCAAAGGAGACGGCCAACCACTGACAACCATGTCACGGACTGCAGCATACCACTTCATCACATGTTGCGGCATTAGCCGTGCATGTGCACCGAACATTACCCTCACATGTTGATTCCCATCAATCCAAAATAGTATGGTCGGTAAATCCACCATTCGGAAGTGCGTGCAGAAATCTATATGCAACTCGCCTAACCTCCTTCGTACCTACTCCCCCCATATTGCTCAGCATAATCGTCTTTAGCGCATCCAGGCTATCAACACGGTTAGTGTTCAACAGGACAGTCTTATCAGACTCAAAAATCACTCCTTCATCACCGTATCTGACTATCCCATTGGGATAAACCACAACAAAGAAGAATTGATTATTCTCCATCAGAATAAAATGGAAAGAAGAGAAAGAAAATATTAGTTTGTGAATTGTGTGAGGGGAGGTATTGGTATGGGCTCTATAAATAGACTTATTTTCTAACATATTTTGGGTGTAGAGACATCTAAACCATTATACACATATTTTGGATGTTGGGACCCTAATTAAGTCGTTTACTATATCTCGGATGCTGATGGAGAAATTAGGGAGTTGTACATATCTCGGATGCTGAGACTCCCTTCACATAATGCTCATATCTCAGATGTTTAGTATCTGATTTCTATACTTATACATATTTCGGGTACACTTAGGATGTGACTCGGTGTTACCCGGTCATAACACGGAATCTCAGCATCCGAAATGTGTTTATTTTTTGGTTACTCTTTTAGTATCCGAGATATGTTCTATAGTACATTTTTATAAATATCTCATCTTTTATTTATTTTTATAATTTTTATATTTATTTAATTAAAAAAATTCCCATGTTAGGAGGTCGATGAGACAATGTTTTGTTCAGAAATTGTATGTTTTTCCTCTATGCATGTATTAACTGATTGGTTTCTTGTCTGGATGCATCCTATAGTTAATTGATCTCTATTACATGGGACAATTGTAAATTGGAACAGGGGGTTGTGAAATTCGAAGTATTGAGAGAGAGAAATTTTAGGGTTCTACGAAATTAAAATTCAGAATAATGAAGAAAGAAGAAGGTGCTTACTTTATTGATTGGCTTTCATTGCCGTAAATGTGGAGTTCACTTAAGTGTGTAACAGATAACAACCATTTTTTAGACTCAAACTTTTTTTTTAATTAAAAAATTGCTTTGATAATTCTTCTCCTCTAATATTTTAGAAATTGCAAAATAGGCTGTATTGGAAATTCTGAAAAATTACACAAATATCAATTTATATGATATTTGGATTAGCTAATGACATTATTTCAGTTTTTTACTTAAAAGTTTCTAAATATGTAGTTGAATTATTTTGTTTCAACTGGATAATTATTGTGATATTAATGTTATTTTGAAATTTGATATTGAACTTCGAAAATTATATTGATGAATTTGTGATTTTTATTACTCTTATCAAGTGGTACAAAGTAAGTATAAATATAACTTCATATTATTATTATTATGAAGCATTAAGTTTGAGAACTTAAATGATAAAATATTATACAAAATAATTTATAAAGTGAACATTTTTTCCCGTGTAAGGAGTGAACATTTATTTCAAAGTCCTTCGGCCATACTCTTTAGTAATATTATTAAAATATTAAATAATTTATACGTAGACTTAGATATCCAATCATAATTTATAACATATTTGCAAGAAACGTGTATGAACAAAAAGATTTGGATCCTCTAACATTTGAATTTCATTTTAGAGAATAAAGTGTGATTTTCTATTCTTGAATAGTTTCTCTTTCATATTTATTTTTGATCCTACTTATGAAATAAATGGTGAGAGATTATACTTTACTCTTTAAAATAAAATTCATGATCCAAATCCTGGATAAAATACAGCTTGGCCTTTGCTTATAGGAGCATGCATCTATCTGTGCATTGATCCATACTTTGCAGTTTGCATGCTGGAATTGCTTATTTGCTTTTTGTTTCTATTAGGCCTCACCCTTGATTTTATCTATCTATATAACTTTACATTCATGTTAATAATTAAAAAAAAAACCTATTAAATATATGATTATTAATTTTTTGTATATACATGATCTTTTTAATAATTTTAATATAAAATTATATATAAACAAAAAAGTTATTTAATAAATCAGTTATTTGGGTATGAATATATATTATTTTATATATTTTTAATCTGTTTTTATATTTTATGTAATTTATACAAATAAATGATTTTATCTATGTAAATAGAATTACACTATATTTCATAAAAACGCACAAATAGTGTCCTTTATGTCGTTCGAGTTGTAGGAAGCTACTACGCGCAGAATTGTCATGATTCAAACCCTCGACACTTGTTTAAGCTGACAAGTAAGTTGACCACTCGATCAATCCAAGTTACTTTATGCTTTCGAGAATCTATTCCCATCATGTGTTCCAAATTGAAGATGTTTTCTTGGCATTGATTAGAACCCAACCCAACTCAAAGGCCCAATCTGAATTCAAGACCATGAAAACCTAGCATTAAATTCTCCAAAATTCTAATAATTTGAGTTGGTAGAGTAGTCAACTCACTCGTCTGCTTAAGCAAGTGTCGGGAGTTCAAATCCTCTCTTGTGCATATAGTAACCCATTGGCAAGTGACGGACACTTAAATATATCTTTTGTTTTTCTAGTTGCTTTCTTTTGCTTGTGCTCCGCTTCTCTTCTACTGTCATTTTTCTACATTTAACAAGAAATCAAAGGACTCAAAATATTGATAAAATATCATACAAAAGCACATGATAATCCCCTTGGATTTTTCGGTGACCACCTTAGCATCCTTTTCATCGGAAGTATCCTCCGACGAGCTTAGGAGCACACTTGTCAAATTTTAAAATCATTTAGAGACTATTTTGTCAATAACAAAAGTCAAGTACCATTTTGTCAATGATAAAATCTTTGGGTATCGATTTAGTATTTGGAGAAAACTCTGCGTACAAGCGATTAGGGCTTGTAAGTATTACAAGCCAATTAAACTCTAATCCCCAAAATTCGCTGCAAGTGCTACGTTCCTTACACGCGCTACATCCCTTCTTCTTCTCCTTCTTTTTCGATCGTTCTTTTCTCCTCCTTTCTCACTGGTTTGTTCTTCGTCGTTGACGTTAGTTCCTCCACATACTGTTACGGCACGTTTTCACTGCACATTCTTCTTCTTCTTGCTGCACGTTCTTCTTCCTCTTCCTCTTCTTCTTCTTCTTCTTTTCTTTTGTTTCTTGCCTTCTCTTTCTCCTTATTCATTTACGTGCTTTTCTCTCTGTTTTCTTTTTTCGTTATTCTCGATTTCTATTGTTTTTTGACATCAAGTTCTGAAATCGTTTTTGAAGAAGAAGAAGTAGCAGAAGATGAGGAGGAGAAAGAGAAAGAGTTCTGAATTATGAGACAACTACAGATAAACTGCATTATTGTTATGAGACAACTACAGATAAAAAAGAGTTCATTTAGAAAATCAGATCAACTACTCCATATACAATCAATAATTAAATCTTCTGGATTAGTTACTCCATGTTACAAGATGTAACAAGCAGTTGACTTTATTAACTTGGTTACATATAGAGATTAAGACTTTGATGAAACTGCACCTCCCTTCTAAATAAAACAGAGGAAGAATCCAATGTAATATTGTATATGACAATCTAATTCCATCCTTTTATTTCTTAATCCATTGATTATCAGGCAAACACACTAATGTCGAAACCCTAAGCCAAAAAAAACTCCCCTAAAATACTTAAAATCAAATTAATGGTACAAAACCAGGGAATGATTGAACATCTAACTAATAAGCCAAAAAATTAAATGGTAGTCACTGAAAACATAAACCCTATCAGAAAATAAATACAAAAATTAACATATACTAACATGTAAAGCAAAATGCATTTAGCTAGAATGTATAAAAAAGAAACAGAAGAGGAACCAAAAGTGAAACAAAAACACAAAGCATCATCATGGGTATAGAAAATTTTTTATTCACTATTTTTCTTACCTCAAACTTAGTTAACGTAGGTGAAGAAAAGACGGCCGGTACAATGCAAAATGGTTGAAGAGAAGAGAATCGCGACTTTAACAAATCTAATAAGTCAGACTCGTAACAGCACTATTGAAGAGAAGAGAAAGAAGAACAGTCCCATTTATGGGGAGACGCTTATTTAACTACCACGTTTGCCATCTCAAAATATGATACCATGTTTTGTGTTGTTTAAGCACCAAATCAAAACGACGTCGTTTTAGTAAAGTTCAGTATAGTATTTTATTATACATGTTATTTTTTTGATAATGATTCTGTGATAGAAATTATAGGAACTAATGTAATTAAAATTTAAAAAATTTAAAGACTAAATTGAGATAATTAAAAATTTAAAGACTAAATTGATATTTGAGTGTAACTTTGACGGACAAAATTAAGTATTTTCTCAACTGATCTGATATTGGTGTAACTTAGCAGAGTAGTTATTTCTTTTCATTATTCTGATATAGGCGCCACCCTGCAGCACTAAAGAGAAGGCTGGTTGATTCGTTGAGGGAAGAAATATGAGTGAGAGACTGAGACGCTTCTCTTCTTCACCATCACCTCCTACACACACACTATCTTCTTCTTCTTCTTCTTCTGCGAGTCAACCCTCAAATTCTTCACCCATTGATCACTCTTACATCGCTCGCATACTTTCCAGAACCGATTGGGCTTTGTTGCTCAAACACGAATTCTCCAAAAACAAGGTATCTTTGCTCAACCCTCGTTTTGTTGTAAGCATTTTTCAAAACAAATATAATCCTTTACACTCCATACGGTTCTACACGTGGGTTTCTGCTGCAAACCCCTCTTTGGCAAATAATCAAACACTTCATAGGGTATTAGGGAACACTCTTTATAGGACTGGCCCTGTTGTTTTGTCTGCTGATTTGATTAAGGATGTTTCTGATTCCGGTTTTCGGGTGTCCGAGGAATTGTTGTGTGTCTTGTTTTGGAGTTGGGATAGGCTTGGTTTGGCCATATATTGTGGTGATGTTTTTGGGCAAATTTCATTCTTGGGGATTAGCCCTAGAACTATGTTGTATAATGCACTAATTGATGCATTGGTGAAGTCGAATTCGATTTATCAGGCTTATTTGAGGTTCCAGCAGATGTTGGCGGATAATTGCACCCCGGATCGGATCACCTACAATATCCTCATTCATGGTGTATGCCAGAAGGGGGTGGTGGACGAGGCGCTTTGATTGATTAGGCAAATGAAGGATAGGGGGCATTTCCCTAATGTTTTCACCTATACAATACTAATTGATAGGTTTTGTAACGCAGGGAGGGTTGATGAAGCCTTCCGAGTTCTTCATATGATGAAGGAGAGTCGAGTTAGTCCAAATGATGCCACACTTAGGACATTAGTTCATGGGATTTTTTTTATGTATAGAGGATACAAGTAAGGCACTTGAATTATTATCCGATTTTCTTGAAAGGGAGCCTACCATTTTAAGTTAGGTTGTGATACCATTTTGTATTGCCTACAAATAAGTGGACGGCAAACAATGTAATTGTGTTTTTGAGGAAAGTGCTAGGAAGAGTTTGTCAATGTTATAATGGTTTGTTTGGTAAAAGGAGCAAATCATAAAGATACTTGTGAGATGTCTGAAAGTTTCAGAAAGCTAGGTTTGAAGCTGGGGGTTGATTCTTATCTTTTACTTCTTGAAGCCTTATACAAGGACGGACAGAGCGAAGAAGGGGATCGAATCTTTGATCAAATGACTGTGGATGGTCTAATTTCGAGTGTTTATGCGTATAACATGATTATTGATTGCTACTGCCGAGCCAAAATGATGGATCATGCATCAGCAAATTTTAGAGACATGCAGCTTAAGGGCTTCACCCCAAACCTTGTGACATTCAATACCCTCATTAATGGCCATTGCAAGGATGGAGCTATAGCCAAGGCACAAGAGCTGCTGGAGATGCTCTTGAAAAATGGACTCAAACCCGATATCATTACTTTTAGTTCTATAATTGACGGACTTTGTCGAATAAACAGGACTTGGGAGGCTTTTGAATGCTTTAATGAGATGATTGAGTGGGGCATCAATCCAAATGCCATTGTTTACAATATCTTGATCCGGTCTTTATGTGCCATTGGGGATGTTTCGAGATCAACAAAACTTCTAAGGAGAATGCAAAAGGAAGGAATAAGCCCTGAGACGTACTCCTATAATGCTTTGATTCAAATTTTTTGTAGGATGAATGACATTAAGAAAGCCAAAAAGCTGTTTGTTTCGATGTCAAGATCTGGCTTAAATCCTGATAGTTACACATACAGTGCTTTTATAGAAACACTATCAGAGTCCGGGAGATTAGAGGAAACGAAGATGTTTTACTCGATGGAGGCAAATGGTTGTCCTCCTGATTCTTATGTATGCAATTTAATTATTAAAAAACTGGTTCTGCAAGACTGCATCGAAGACACAAAAAACATTGCAGAAAAATGCAGACAGAAGGGAATGTCTTTGAATCCTGTGTTCAATTCATAGTGTCGTTTTTTCGCCAAGTTTCTGAGATGCTGCCATTGTTGAGCATTCTACACAGAATATATTATTGATGCCAGACAGGTACCTTCTCGATACTCCTTCGATCATTAGTTAAGAAAATAAAATGATCAAATCAGTTGAAGTAGGAAGGGTGAATTAACTTGATAACCAAATAGAATCTATTTGGATTTTGGTGATATCTTTGTTAGCAATGTAGAATGTTAATAAGAGCTTGTATTGTTAACATTTATTCTAACATAATCTAAAAAATGTTTGGGAACTAATTTGGAGTTTTACTTTTTAAATTGAGCTTTAAGGAGGTTATACTGATCTTGTTTGAAAATGCTGGGCTTAAGATGGATCTTCATTTTTCTTTTATAAAGAGTTTTATATATAAATGGTATAAACACAAATATGATTTATGATTGAACATTGTGGCTATGTGTGATCCATATAGTCAACCCTACCTAGTTTGACAAAGCTTATTGGTTGTTGTAAGACAGACTTAAATTGTTTCAGAGAACTTTTGAGGGAAACCATGGAGCTAATTTAATTCGTTTATATATCTATTATGCATATTGTTACCTCTTAACAACAGATTGAGATTTTTTTATTTTTTCTATATTTATTGTTATTGCAACTTGATTAGATGTGCTTTAACAGTTAAATTTTCTTTGAGCTTGAAATCTGCTAAACTGAAACAGGATTGTGATATTACTAAAATTCTCGGTTTTGAGGATTATCAATGAAACTTTGCTTTTTCTTGAAGCACCTTGAGCCTAGAAATTAAAATGGAAATTACAATGAGATTAGGTATGCTTTTAAAATCATGATATTGTTAAACTTATAATCTGCTCAAAATATAACATGTAAACTCTTAGTTTAAAAGGTGTAGAGGCCGTTAACAATCTAATTAGGTAAACTAATGATGATTTTTTTCTTAAATATGCTTTAGTGCAGAAATTTTGATTAAAGAAAATGCTAAAATAAAGTGAATGAGAATATTGCTTCCACAGTAGCATCGGCCACTAAACGCATGTGAAATTTATTATTCCAATAAAGTCATTGGAATTAAATCCCCTCGTAAAATATTCCACTAATACACCTAACTAGGGGTTTAAAATTAAAATACATTTCATATTTGATTAATATGGTCTTGATAGAAATGAGCGAATGCATACCTTAATGACATTTGGTCGTGAGTTGTAACATTTGGTGACATGCAATAAATTGCTCTCAAGGTAGTTTTGCTGGTTTATGACAAAGAATCTAAGTAACCAGAATTTACATTCATCGAAGTTAATGACATCAAATAAACCAAACTAAAAAGATTCAATATTTTAATTCAACGTTCAGAAGCTGTTATCATAAAATTAATATTAACAGTTTAGTGCTTTGTATCATTACAAGGGGAAAGGATCCGGTAACTTCCTCTATATATATTTCATCTATATATAAGTAAATAAATGGATTTTTTTATTTTAATAAATAAATTAATTATAATAATAACTGAAATAAATAATTTAAAAATATTTATCGAAATAAATATTTCTCTCTTATCTCGTTTATATTATAAATGAGATAATTTTGCATATATTTAATTTACAGTGTAAACTAGATATGTGTAGTTTTTTTCATTTTCATATACGTGTAAACGATATATATGTATTTATAAATGATTAAATATAATTTTTAAAAATAATAAAAAATATTAATGATTTAAATTAGACCGAACTTGTAAGAATGTAACGTTTCACATAAGATGAACTGCTATTTAAAATAAGCACGTCAACACGTGTATTGATTGATTGGTTGGAAGATTTTTATTCGATCGAAAAGAAAAGTAACCGTGTTAACAGTGGGCAGTTTAACGGTGTACTTATGTGCTTTCAAAGTAAACGTATGAAGGTGCTTATTTTAAATGGATAGTCCATCTTTTCTATTATTTAAAATGGACTATTTATCTTCCCTATTATTTAAAAGAGAAGTGCTACACATACAAGTCACTTTTGTTTACAAGTCTTACAAGTTGGGCCTAACACGCGCGTTACAGAAGAAGAAGCAGAAGAAGAAGAAGAAAGAAGAGAATATAAATGATTTGTATGATTTGTATGGAAAAGCGTTCTCTCTTTGCCTTCGATCTCCTTCTGTTTTGTTCGATTTTCATGGTTTCTGAAATCAAGTTTTGAAATTGTTTTGAAGATGATGGAACTTCAGAAATACACCCGAACGATTACAAAAATACACCCAAACAGTTACAGAAATAAACCAAACGATTACAGAAATACACCCAATATAGGGAGAGATAGTATATTTCTTCTTGAAATCAATACACCCAAAGAATTATAGAAATACACCCAAAGGATTACAAAAATACACCCAAAGAATTTAAGAAATACACCCAAAATTCGTTGAAGTACACCTTATGCATAATTCAAAACTCTTTCTCTTTTTCCTCCTCATCTTCTGCTGCTGCTTCTTCTTCTTCAAAAACGATTTCAGAGCTTGATGTCAAAAAACAATGGAAACCGAGAATAACGAAGAAAGAAAACAAAGAGAAAAGCACGTAAATAAAGAAGAAGAACAGGAAGAGGAAGAAGAACGTGTAGCAAGAAAAAGAAGAAGAAGGAGAAAGAGAAGGCAAGAAACATACCTTGAATAATGTTTCTTCATTTTTTCTGGTGATTTTGATGAAGGAGAAAGAGAAAACGAAAAGAGGAGAAGAAATTTCAATAAAAAAAGAGGAAGGAAGAGAAGAAAAAGAGACACAGAGAAAGAAGAAGAAGAGGAAGAGGAAGAGGAAGCACGGAGAAAGAAGAAGAAGAAAAAGAGGTACAAAAAAAAACGTGAAACGACGTGTTTATAAATGACTTGTATGACTTGTATGGAAAATCACTTGTATGTGGAGAATTATTCTATTTAAATTCGTTCATCTTATTATTTAAAATATTCCATTTTTAAGAGTTTGGTCCGATATCATTAATATTTTTTATTATTTTCAAAAATTATATTTAATTATTTATAAATACATATATCTCGTTTACAGTATAAACGAGATATATATAAAAAGAGGAATGCTAGGGAGCCAGCAATTTTAGTGTTTTGTAACCATCAATTAGCCATCAATAGTGTTTTTAATGGTGTGAGATTACATCTAATAGTGAGAGATCACTCACTTTTGTTTTGATAGTTAAGTGCTGACTAGAAAACACAAAAGTTGCTGGTCCCTTAGACTTTTCCATATAAAAATTGAAAAACTATACATATCTCGTTTACACGGTAAATAAGATATGTACAAAATTATTTCGTTTACAGTGTAAACGAGATAAGAAAAGAGTATTTATTTCGGTAAATATTTTTTAAATTATTTATTTCAGTAATTATTATAATTAATTTATTTATTAAATAAAAAATTCATAAATAAATAGAACAAAAATTAGGGGAAGAACTTGAAAAGAAAAGAAAAACAAATTTATGTCATAAAAGCAGGTGACAGGAGCAATCTACTTTAACCCTGAGTAATAATGACCCAAATTTGGTGTTAAAAGAATCTCCCAAGCCCCATTATTGTTTGCATGAAACTACTTTCCCACCTACAAATACAAATTTAAGGGCAATTGGTCACCAAAAATACTTAAACCAAGAATGAAGTAGCTATACTACGATATAATAAAAATATATTTCTGCACCATGTTAAGGTTTTGCAACTATTCCTTGAGTCTTTAATTAAATTATAATAAATCTAATTTATCAATTTTATTATATATCTTTTCTAAGAACCATTGACAATACCACTATACTCAATTTAAAGTTTAAAACAACTTTAAGCAAACAACAGTATTTAACATGCATATTGTATTCTGATATTATTTAAATGCATCAAACAAACATGTAACTCAGAATCAATAAAAAAATAAAATGAAAATTCAAGATTAAATATTTACAAAATTTATTTTTCATATGAAACAGTTATTAGTATTTTTGCTCAATATTGAGAATGGGGTGTTTGGCCAGTTTGTGAGTGCAGGTTCAACATGCGGAGGCGGAAGCGTGGTGATGTGACAGACTAAGATGAGTGGCAGACAACATGTGGTGGGCGTGTTGCCTCCGAATCTTGAAAGCATTGCAGGGTTTCCGCGCATTTTCAAGGAGGCTGTAGCAACACGTCCAGGAGCGTGCTGCAGGCGGTCTGCATACAGGGGATAGCCCCTCCACCCTGATAACCAGCGACGGTGAAACTCTATAAATTGAGCTTCTTCGTGACGCATTCCATACATCATTTTCATTATGTAGTGTGTTAGTATATTAGTAGTGTGAAAAAATATATAACAAGAAAGAAGAAGAAGAGAGTTAGTAGTGTGAGTACTGTGTTTAAAAAAATTATTAGTTTTTAGTGATTAAAAATAGTACGTAATTATATAGCACCTGAAAAACATATTATTAATTATTTGGATCATCTCATTTATGTAAGTTGATAATTTTTTTTGGTAATTTAATTTTTTGAATTTTTGTAATTTTAATTAATAATATTATTTTTTGTGTTAATATGAGATAATGATATTATTTTTTTTGTATTTAATATTATTATGTTAATTGAGTTTGTAAATATTATGTTTAATAAATAATATAAGTTTTAGTATATTATTAGTTTATTTTATATTTGTTTGTTAATTAGTAAATAGAGAAATAATAATATAAATGTAGATTCCATTAAATTTTGGAATTCTTTGTTATAATGTGATTATTTTTGCATAGATTTAATAAATAATTTAAATGTTAATATTATTAATGAATATTTTTTATTTACAAAAATGAATAAATATTATGAATTTATAAAAAAATTTTGTTCGGGTATTTGTATTATTTAAACTAGTAAGTGAATAGTATAATATGATATATTTTTTATTTTTTATTTATCTATAAATATATTAATGAATAATATATTTTTTGTTGTACCAGCCTAACAGGAATCTTATGGTTCGTAAACTAGATCCGCCGGAGACGTGAAACCTAATGGTAAAAGACGCTTTACGAGCAATGAGATTTTACCATGTTTCTAGAATTTGGGTGATTAAAGGATTTTAACCTTTATTATCTGCTTTGGTGGAAGGGTGGAGGCCGGAGACTCGCACCTTTGTATTGCCGGTGGGTGAGGTCGCTCTGACATTGGAAGATGTAGCTTATATATTTAGCCTACCCATTAATGGGCAGGTTGTGAGCGGCTGGACAGATAGCAATGGCGAATTCCTGCAGAGCTAGAACATCGCGATTTTCGGCTGCGAACCCGTTATGAGTAGTTTCTCTAAATCTTACATAAAGTTGACATGAGTTCGCCGTATCAGAGATGCAGATCGATTGGACACTTTGGAGTCTATTCAGAGATACATTTGATGCCAAATTTTCTATTTTCTTTGTTCCACCCTATTCGCGGATAAGTTGACGGCATATGCCAACGCGAAGTATCTACCGTTGCTCTATGATTTCAACCTGATCCAAACTTACAATTGGGGTCAGCATGTGTCGTGCATCACATTATGATACTAAGGAGATGGATGACCCTCTTAATCTTTTGTTTATTTGGACATGGGAGCGAATGCCGTGTATTATGCCCGTATAGAGGCAGTATCTTCTAGCGGCTGACGTACCAGTTGCTCAGAGGTAACAGTTCCTATTTTAGTTGTGTATTCTATTGTTTGACAGCACATTTTTTAATTCTTTCAAAGTTACGTGTTTCAGGAGGAGCCATTTCAAACGAATTTTCGCGTGGTTATCGAAGACCACGGCTACATTCAGGCAAGAAATAGACTACATGAAAGAGGTAAATATTTTTGCTTTGTGTGTGTTAACATCCAACATTCATGTCAGGGTTCTAATTTTCTAATAACATGTTGCAGTTTGTGTGGCAGTCGTACGAAGGAGTGATCATACTCGACGAGCTACATTGACACCTTGAGGTGTGTGACACCGTTGCTCCATTATTGTCGTTCGAGTGTGTAGAATGGCACCATGCGAACTAAGTGATGCGTCAGTTTGGGTATGCACAACTCACCCCGGCAGTAGCAAGAGACATTCTACCGGCAGAGCATTGCATCACTCTTCGCGGAGTGCAACTTTATGACTGGAAAGTTTTACATGCGGGATGGATAGAGGAATGGGACAACTGCCGTAACACTCGATTACGGGATCTGCATCCCCTTCCGACTTAGGACTTTAGACCGTCGGCGGAGTTCAAGGATTGGTACGTGGGCTCATAGGACCTCTGTTGAGATTGTCGGAGTACGTTCCTTCGCATCCATATCAGCCACCAGCACCTCAGGGATCACCTCAGTATGCAGTGTTTAAGTTGTTTCCTTATTATGTACCACAGCCAGTAGACCACAATCATGGTAGCCAGCATAGTCACCTCAGTCAGTATAGCCATCACAGTCAGTCCGGCGACCATGGCAAGGCCAGTTATCACAAACCTCACAGTCAGATAGTGGGCACAGTCAGCACTCTCAGCACAGTCGGCACTCTCAACACGGCCAGCAGGGTCAGTCCAGCCAGCATAATCAGCCCACATATCACATTCAACCCGGACAAGAATGGGTTGACTTCCTGTTGATCCCATTGCAGATTCCCGTTGATAGTCTTGGGGATAACCAGATACAGCAATAGGTCAACCCTGGTTTGGGTGGTTGTCCAGATTTTCCCACTATACCTTCATCGTCAGAGTTGGCTCATCCACATCGGGCATCAGTCGATATGGACTCTGGTATGCGGAGGCATGCTTTTGATCACACTTCAAGGCAGGCGTCCTGTGATAGTGATTTTATCGAGCCGCATATGGAATTCAAGGTTGCTAATGAGTACAACCTCAGTGCATCTGCTCTGACAGAAGCAGGTGGATCGACCACTCCGGCTGTCGATGATTCAATTCAGGGTCATCCGTATGACCTACGGACGAAGCAAAATCCACCTGATACGCTTACTCCGTCGCAGTTTGGTCAAGGCATAATGGGCAAAGGACTGAACTAGACAATTCGAAAGAAGTGAGTAGGAATTTAGTAATTAAGTTTAATTTTAAGAATTAAGTTAATGTAATTCATAGTTAATCGTTTATATGTTTACCTATTTGAATTTTAAATTATGGTTTCAAAATTAAGTTAATGTTATTTTTAGTTAATGTTTTGTATGTTTAGCTCACAAAAACATTAAATGATAATATTAACCTAACAATACAAACACGGCGAACATGAAAAATATTAATGGATTAACCCTAATTTAAAAATACAAACACGACGAACATCAAAAACAGTAACTGATAAAATTAACCTAAACATACAAAACAAAAAGACCAACAAAGATTTAAGGACTACCATCGTCACCAGCACCACTCGGTCGAGCACACTAAGGACATCGACTCCGACTATGACCTTGTCTACCACAGAGACGGCATATCCGAGGACCACGCATGTCGTGTGAGTCCATCTTATTTAGGTATCGGGTCAATTTAGGACGACTTTTCAATGTTTGCCTCAAGGCGGGATTAGTGACCAATGTGGGTCCCTAAAAAGCAGGCCATGTCTCTGGATTGCCTAAAGGTATGAACTCAAATAATCTATACACCTTACGAAATTCTGTCATCTTGTACACATCATGCACATACAACTGCCAATCGAGATGCTGGTTAGCATAGCAAGCAATAACATGGCAATATGATAGTCGTTCTGCCTAAAAGTTCCCACATCACACGTCTGTCGCGCAAGATCAACTACCAACACCTTTTCAGTAGGCATTTTACGCACCTCAAACACTTCATTTTGTCTATCAAATCGGTGCACAACTATGTTCCCAACCTGTTGCATATTTGCTTCAATCCGCTG
The DNA here is from genome assembly GCF_003086295.3 of Arachis hypogaea. Classification (NCBI taxonomy): domain Eukaryota; kingdom Viridiplantae; phylum Streptophyta; class Magnoliopsida; order Fabales; family Fabaceae; genus Arachis; species Arachis hypogaea. The sequence continues at coordinate 66,033,241 of NC_092042.1, forward strand.
TTGTGCAAATATAGAGTAAGTAAATCCAACATGCTTGCGTTCGTGAGTCTTGGCACTCTTCCACGTAAATAATTCGTTTAACCGATAATATATTGCTCGGACGAGCGCCAACACAGGGAGGTTTCAGGCACCCTTCAACAGTAAATTAATGCACTCGACAAGGTTCATTGTCATATGACCCCATCGATGTCCCTCGTCAAATGCCAATACCCAATGTCTAAGTCCAATGGCATCGCACCACCGGGCATATGCCTCGCCTCGCTCTTCCAACCTTTTATAATTGATGTTATACTCTTCCATTGTCCTTGAATCCCCTATGTTGACAACAAGCTTTTGCAAGTGCGTGACCTTGAATGCCCTTAAGAAGTTGCTATTGATGTGCCTTATACAAAACATCCACCATACTCTTGGGGTTTACTAATCACCTCCGGAACGATTTACTACTGTTCAGATTGACTCATGTCGGTCTGAGATCATACCCACACCGTCTCTTCTAACGAGATGCCTTTGTAAATTCCTAAGAAAAAAGTGCCACGCATCAGCTGTCTCCCCCTCCACAAGGACAAAAGCGATAGGCACAATGTTTTGATTCCCATATTGTGCAACAGCAACTAGAAGTGTACCTTTGTATTTTCCGTAAAGGTGTGTGCCATCAACTTGAACTAAAAGCTTGCAATGCCTGAACGCCCTAATGCATGAATTGAAACTCCAAAATACGCGGTGAAGTATTCTGACACTGTCCGCCTCCTCACTCCCGTTGTACAGAGGTTGTGTTTCTATTTGGACAATTGAGTCGAGCATCTTCTAAACCATAACCGAGAGCCACTATGGCAACGCTTAGTAAAAATCCTCCCAACCACCGAAAACTTTAGCTTTGGACTTCTGCTTTACCAACCAAGCCTTTTGATAACTGATGGTATAGTTGAACCTTGACTGGACTTCCACAATTATAGATTTGACCTTGATGGACAGGTCGGTTCAACCAATGGCCTTATAGCCTCAACAACTGTGTCCGAGTCCAACTCGAAATGATCTTGTGAAATCGTTCCGATGGCACACGTGTGCCTACCATTGTATCTTCGTATCTCCCAAGAACCTTTTTTCTGTATCAAGCTGCCTCGGATAAGTCAGTCGCACCCACGCCTATACGTCTTGCATTTTGCATACAACGCCTGTGGCACGAACTCAAAAACATTTTAGTCAACTCCTCTAGAGATAATGTAACTTCTTATTGCTGCGACGACAGACTTTCTAGAACTATATTCCATTCCGATCCTAAGCTCCCCGTCCTCAGGATCAACAACACCTACACAAAACAGAAATCGTTATTGCTTGATCCATCCAAAATATAAATGAAGACAAATGTATTATTCACTCATTACATACCTATATTTGCATATTTGGAAAATTCCAATGCATGCATGGCATCAAGGTCCAAGTTATGCATACAAGGCGGAATGTCCATCGATTGACTAACTGCGGGAGGAACCATTACAATCTCCGCTGCAGCCTCAATTCCCATATTACCATTCTCATCTTTGTTGTCGGCTTCACAAGTGGCTTCGAAGTCCTCTTTGTTGTCACCGTTTATTCCTTCGTACACTACAGCTCTATCATCCTCTACATCTAAATCATTTTGAATCCCATCTGCTTCTACGTTCTGAAACTCAAAATACAGCTTAATCTGTGGCTGTCGTACCTGAGTTTACCGGTGAATTTGGAACATATTTTGCATACTGGCTTCATCAATGATCAGCATAATATCAAACTATATTAGACCACCAAAAACTATAATGGGATTCCGGTACAAAATACTACTCACTCTCCTCAACATACCGTTCTCCATATTTTGACAGAGGCCGTTCTGAAACACCATGAACGTCATGGTGCATGAAACCACAAACAAAAACGGATTCTGACACACAAACCTCACTCCCTCATGAATATTTCGTATAATCTCACTGTTGCAATCCACTACCAAGTTTGCGGTATCCTCAATCACACCAGAAATACACTCAAACAACTCTTTTCTTCGCAATGACATGGTACTGAGCTTGGCTTTATATAGGCAGAGCACTCAACACGCATACCACGTGTTGCATCGCCATGGAATCACAGTGACACGTCGGCAATATGTACCGCACGTGTTGAAGCTGCCCTCCAATCACACTTCGACACGTCATCAACACTCCCCCCACGTGTTGGAAGTGCCCTCAAATCAGACGTTGCCACGTCAACACGTGTTAAGGGCAGGGACGGATCTATATATTATGTTGTGGGGGCAAGCGCCCCCACTACAATTTGAAAATTTTTTGAGTAGCATATGATAATAATATTTATTTGCCCCCATTAAATTATTGAATTTGACCTCACAATAATTTTTTATTTAATTTTTGGTATTTAATAGTCAGTTTAAGAATTTTATATTAGATGTTTATTAGAATGATCAATTTTCAATTTAAATAAGATTGATGTTCTTTCTTAGAAGTGAACTCAAAAAATATTATTTATCATTTTTTTAAAATTAGTTTTAGTTTTTTCTGTAACAACTACATTAATTGAAAAAAAAATTTTAACTATAAATATCACCGAGAGTTGGCTTTTGATTTTATGAGAAATGAATTTCTAATAATTGTTTGGTGATATATATATATATATATATATATATATATATATATATATATATATATATATATAAGAGGCATTTCATTTGTATTGTTAAAAAAATTATTTAGTTTTTTTAAAAAATATGAATCCTAAAAATTTGAATTATAAATTTTATATTATTGTTTAAATTATTATTTTAATATTTTAATTTGTAAATTATATATTTTGATGACTAATAATATTTTATAATAATAAAATATAATTATAACAATAATTATGCTATATGTATATAAAAAGTAACTATCTGTATAGAATACATATAGAATACATATTGAAATACAAAATATATATTAAAAATGAATTAAACAATAAATATATTTATACACAAATACATAATGGTTAATGAATAATTTTATAGTTAATTTTTAAATATAATATTTTTATTATAAAAATTATTAGAGTTTATTTATTGTGTCCTAAAAGCACATATTAAGATTACAAATTAAAAATATTTTTGTTGAAAATACAAAAAATTTAAGTTTTTAATGTATTTATTTTACAATTATTAAATAAAAAATTTAAAATATTTTACTAATAGTAAGTTTGTCATGTGTATTTTAAGACACATATTAGCTAAACCTAAATTATTATGTTACATATATTTTGCCCCCACTATCAAAACTTTCTAAACTTTCTGAATCCATCACTGGTTAAGGGTGCCTCGAATCACACGTTGTCATGTCAGTAACACGCCCTTCACGTATTGCCAGCTTGCCCTTCATGTGCTGCATTAGCACACCCCTCACGTGTTGATACTGCACATCTGACACGTCCACCAACATGCAAATACACAAAAAAAACGCCTATTCCCATTCAAAACACCAACATACTCTCCATATTAAAAAAAAATGAGCCAAATATCTAAAGTATATTCTATGGGCCAAAAATACCCAGAGCCTATGATGATAGATACCAAGTTTGCTAACACATTTTGTTTCCAAAACTAATTAGATTTGCTGCATTCTATCCATCCATCATTGCCAACCACAAGTATCATCCCTGTACTAGCTTTGAACTTACATTATATACAATGACAAAAACAGGTTAGCGAAGCCGGGCTACTTCCTAGAATTGGTGGTGACAAGATTTGCAAATATTTTGCCAGAAACCAGGTATCGAAGAACAAATGATGGCAGCAACAACTGAGTATATTTTCAGATTTGTTCCAGTTGAGGAGAGGAACACTATTTCCTGATCTTCACCATGCAGAAAAGGCCATGAATTGGCCAACAGAAGTTGGATAAAACGATTATGTAATATAGCTATTACGCGATTTACGGTACCCTAAGGGTTCATAAGCAGGCACTCCAATGGTTCCACAAAATCTGAGTACGTTGAACCCTTCTGAAAATCAAGCTAAGTCTGCAAACAAATACAAGAATGAGTCAGTGAGTATCTATTACTAAGCCTAGTGCAAAGTACATGTGCAATCTAAACTCGGTTAGTCAATTAAACACAAAAGTCAGAGACAAATAGATACAATATTATGAACAATGTTAAAAACAATAAACCGACCCAGCTACCTGACAATTTTATAAATTATCCATTTCAGAGTTAAGTTGGGTTGCTGGATTATCCAATGATTAAACCTACTTAAACCCTTTTTATTCATTTTTAAGTACATTGACCTACCAAATATATGAAAATAACAACCCAGGATCCGGAGTTCCTATGTGTGTAGAGCTCAATAATAGAACCTAATGGAAGAGAAGGATGCAGAACTTATTCACTTGTGCATAAAGTTCGGTAGACATGGTCAAACTATTGTTACCCTAAAAAGTAGAATACTGTGTTTTAATAGTCCCTTTTTCAAAACGCCTAAATACATGAATGTTTCAATGAATCTAAAAGAGTGAAATTGAAAGTTGCCTATCTTTTTTGGTTTTTCAAAAGTCATAAGAGTTATGTTTGCTAAAACAAAATAAAAGTAGTTTTTAAAAAGCGTAAGTTACAACAATAGTGTTTGGTGAAATCACTTTTAAAATTTAAAATAATTATAATAGACATAAATATAATAAAGAATAAGAATATATTTGGATATTCATTAATATATAAATTTATATGAAACTTTTTAATTTGAATCCAACTTTGAAAAGTAAAAAACACAAGCACAAGATATATGTTTTTTACAAAGTGTTAACTTAGGCTTTTGAAAAGTTCATAAAGGTGCCAAGATTTGTAACGAAGGCATGCTAAGGTAGAATAAGTCCATTCTTCTACTTTTTTTTTTCTATTTCATTCATTTGTATCTTTGAGAAGGATGCCACCAACGACCACATTTACGTTGCGCCACTAGAAGAGAAACCACCTATTAAGTATGGCTTGGGGCCTGCTTGGACACCAAAGCCCAAAGACTCTTTTGCAGTGGCTTGCATGCATTTCTACTCATGTCATGGGGGGTTCGGCTATATTTTTACGTTGGGCATGCATTTCTACTAATCAATTTAAATTTTTAAGAGAATTGATTCACAATGGCATCTTTCCAAGGAGAATGTCTTTATCAAAGCAATTTCTACTAGCATTGCATTGAAAAGGAATAATAGTTAGTGGTCCATTCAAGCATTTTTTCAGTATGAATAGGTCCTGTTACAAACACAAATGTACCCAACCTTTCCTGGCAGGAAAAGCTTAGTTTGTTGTATTTATAGAATGCTAAGTTAGGTTTGACTCCAATTCCTAGTTTGATGGTTAATTGTAATATCCAAGTCTGAGTTGTATCAAGCAATGAATTTTCTAGGAGCTTCAATTGTCAAGTAAAGGCCTAATATTGGTTTATAAGAACCTAGTTGGCTACACATATGTATATTAAGAAACTTGTTATGATAAAGAGGGTTATGTTCGAAGAGAGACAGACTATATATATATAGACAATGGTATTATAGTAAAGCTCTTCACAAATTACTAACAAACTAAGTTCAATAATTAAACACTAGGCACAGAATGATTACCAAATCAGAAAATCACCAGATATGAAAATCACATCAACATGAATATGGGAATTCAAAACACAAAATGAGTGTATAATTACACGAACCATTTTGCAAAGGAACCGAATGGGAAAAAGTCAAGTCAGTACTCAGTAAGGGACATTTGGCTATGTGAAACAAGTTTTAAGGGGATATTCAGTAAAATATCACCCATGGAAAGCAGATGAAAGTAATTATGAACTGCATAATATGTTAATATATCAGTGAGCAACCATGGTCATAATGCGTTTGCATTTCGCAATGCAGACTGCAAAAAGATACTCAAAAGACAACAAGGTGAGGTCAGTCATCACCCTCACCGCAAAATGTCTCCAACATCCAAGGTGTTTGAAAACACCAGAATACTAATATGATATTCCGATAAGTCACTATCATATGGATTATGATATTAAGTCAACAGTTTGCAATGGAAACTGCACAAGAATGGATATGCAGATGACATAATCTAATGAAAGATAATGGTGAAACCAGACGAGTTAAACAATATAAGATGGCTTTACCTCAGTGAAACAATGCCTGAAACTCCACTTCAGCAAAAAAAGAAGGGCTTGAATCTTATGAATTCACCCATTACATATAGAGAGCTTGCCTGTCCACTCATTAGCCACCCCATAATCAAGGCTGAGCTCTCTCAGTGGAGGGATATTCTCCATTGCAAACAGCATAATGTGAGGGAACATCAAATTGTTGTGATCATACAACAAATTGAACCATAACATTTGGACTTGAACTATGGCTCATATAGCAAGCAACGTTTCGGACTGTTGACACATCCAGAGAAAAATCCAGAGGAGGAATTGACGGATAAGATGGACGCACATAGTCCAAGTTTACCTGAGACAAATCACCCCATTCTGCCCACCTTTCAGAAAACCGATTAGGATATATCAACGAGTCACCATTCATCGTCAAAAGCTGTGCTTGCTCCCTAGTCAAAACAACACCTGAATACTCACAGATAAAAGCACCAGCATGAATAAGGTCCAAGGACCTTACTCCCCAACCTGTCTGCTTCGACCTAAAAACTTCCAACTTGTTCTTCACCCCATTCTGCGACACACGGTTCCTACATTGAGGTGGACAACTGCAAAAAGGGCCACACTCAAAAATCAAAGGCTTCCCCCTCACAAGGATCGCCTGCTGATTATAAGGAAACTCGCCTCCATTCTTCATACTGCAAAAGCATCCATCCATACAACCGCCAATACAATCACAGCCAGTAGCTGTCCCGCTCTGATGAAACACAAATGGAGGGAAAATAGTTGTCAGAAGATAATCAAAACAAAGCGGCTCCTTACTATCATCAATATCATTAAAGAGCCGAACCGCAACCTTCTCCTTCTTATTCGAAATATCAACAGAAAGACAATACATTGGTTGAAAATCCACTCCACTTTTCCTAATGCTCCTAGCTTCCTTAAGAATAGCACTACCCATCTTAGGCTGCCATTCAATCCTAACAAGCTTATACTTATAAACACCAAAACCGGACTTTCCAACATCAAACCAGCACTCAGAAATCCTATATAAACCATCATAGACATAAATCTTACCGGATTTTGCAGCGGCTCCCTCATACTTCATCCCTCTAATCACTCTAACCTCAATATTATGATACATACTCCTCTCCAATGCCAGGTTCCCACTCTCCAACTTCTGGTGTGTGGCTTGCCTCACGGAATTCGTGGCCTGCCCGCCTTGTCCAGTGTAGATTATAACATCTCCTTCGTCCATATCATCCTCGTAGCCACCGGAGACAATGACACTCGTTGCAATTGGTTCATTGTTGGGGCTCATGGAAGCTGCCAGGTAATCAATGCCAGCTTGGATCTGACCGTGCAATCCAAGGACACACAATTCCATCCGAAAGAGGAACACGTCGCCAACATACACACCGGGAATCGCTCCGACGATTCGCTTATCGCAGTTCAGCCAAAGATGCTTCAACCTCATCATCTTCGCCGCACGAATATCCCCTCTTTGCCGCATCCGCCGCGCCATCTTGGCATCAGCTTCGCCCCTGTTGACTGTTTTCGGCTGTTTATTGCCGGCGCCATTGTCGGTCGCCGATTGTTGTTCCCCGGCGGATTCAGGAGCTGGCACGGCAACAGAGACGGTGGTTTCAGCTGAGGAAGAACATTCAATGGTGGATTCAGATGCAGCGAACGGTTCATCAGCGGCAATAGTAACAACGTCAGCGACGGCGGCAGTTCTCTTCTCCTCGGCAGCTCTTTTCTCCTCCTGGACGCGCTTCTCTTCCTCGATGGTGCAGAGAACGCGGATCGAGTCGTAGATCATTCTCGTTCGCCTCACGACCTCACGGAAATGAAGCTGCTCGTGAAGGCGGAGTTTGGAGACCCTCACCAGCAACTTCTTCTTGCTCACGCGCTTCGAAGGAGCCGCGACGACCAACGACGAAGATGGCGGAACGGGAACCAAGGCGCGTGAATCCGCTTCGGGCGTTGCCTCAACCTCAGCCTCAGGTTCAGGTTGGGAACTAGAAGCATAGGAAAGAGAATCTTGAAAATTCGAGTGCGACTGTGACTGTAATTGTGGCGTCACGGGTTCCGGAACGGCGTCCTTTTGGAAGAGAGTATCAGAGAAAGCTGTACGGAAGAGCTGAGAGACTCGGAAGAAGTGGTTGTAGAGTTCGGAGTCTTCTTGTTCTTCTGGAGAAGAAGACGCGAACGGTGGCGCGTGTAACTCAAACTCGTTGTTGTTAGGTTGGGGTGGTTGTAGTTGTTGTTGGTGAGGGAACCAGTGAGGGCGTTGTTGGGAATTATTAGAAAAGAAGAAATCGTCGAGAGGCTCTGGTTTTGGAACTAGTAACGGCATTTGTGTTGGTTGTAACCGTAACGGCGTTGGGGTGAGGCCTGGCGGTGAATGAGGGTGTGGGTTGTTGCTTGGGGTTTGGAGTGAGAGAAGAGAATCCATCGTTTGAAACGGGAAAAGAAATGAGAAAGAAAAGAAGCTACATTGGATGCATTTTATTAAAGTTCTTGTTTCTTGGGAAGAAATGAAAGAAAGAAGCGAAGGAAGGAGGAGAATGAGCTATGAGGTGGTGCTTTTTTGTTGTAAAGAGGAAAGAGTGAGAGTGCCGAAAGATGAGACAAATGGAGTTGGAGTTTTGTTTACAGCAAAATAAGTTAAGCAGCGCAAATTAGTAAATAAACTATAAATTATCTATAAATGTAAATAAAATATTTAATTTATTTATTTAAAAAAATTTAAATAAAGAAGACTGACGAACCTTAATATACTGAAAACAAAAAATATATATATAAAATTATAAATCTACTTAATATATTAGAATTAAATTTTTTCTAACTAATAAAAGTGAGATGTCAATACTTCATTAATCTATTTTTCCGTTAGAATAAACGCACTATTTTCGCTTCTAAGTTTATTTTATAAAAATATATTTATTATAATTATACTATAATTAACATTTAAATAATAATACATAATTATACTAATTTAAAAAAATATTTTTATTATAATTATATAAAATCAATATTTAATACATTATTAAATTACTTATCAATTATTAGTCAAAAATATTTTTAATTATTTTAATAATAATAATAATATTTATATAACAATGGCATCAATTATTAATAACCAATTATATTTCTCTAAATAAATTTATTTTAAAAAATATTTTTATTATAATTATATTATAATATTATAATTCATATTTAATTAATAATGCATAATTATACTAATTTAAAAAATATATCTTTATCAAAATTATATAAAATTAATATTTAATACATTATTAAACTAATTATCACTCGAAAATATTTTTAATCATTTTAATTATATTGATACAATTTTAATTCTTATTCATTATCCAATGATTTTATTAATGGCAAGTTGTTATCTTAATGGTGATCCATTTTTGTTAATAATAATAATAATAATAATAATAATAATAATAATAATAATAATAATATGAAGTGCCCCAATTACTCTTTTCATGATAAAAAATAATAATTCTAATCATAATATAATATGATAAAATCATATAATTTTAACAAAATAAATTTATGATGTATTATTAACGAAAATAATAAAAAATTATCTTAATAATATTTTAAAATTTTAATCTTTAAAATTATTAAAATTAAAATCGTCTTTGATATTTTTATTTTTTAAATTATCTCTAATTTTATAATAAATTTTAAACTGGTCTTTTTGTTAAGAAGTTCTATATTTTGGACAAATTTACCTCCTTTCCACTTCTGTCTCACTTCCACAACTCTCATCACTAATATGATTCATCCCTGATTCTTACCACCACTATCACCTCTCTTTGGTTGATATCTATTTCTCTTTATTTCTTGATGATCTATATATGGATGTGATGTGACTGTGCAAATTGAGATGAGTAAGTAACAGATGGAGAGTTTATATCACAAGAATAATTTAGTCTCAAGGATCATTTTAAAATTAATTTTAATGATATGGACAACTTTTAAAAAAAACATTTAAGACAATTTTGATTTTTACCAACAATCTTCAGAATCAAAATAGTATTTAACCCTGTATATAACATGTTTGACCCACTCAAAAATCACACTCTAATTAGGATCAAAATCATCCATATCTTGCTCATTGTGGGTTATGGGGTTTTAGGTCGTTTTGTAGCTCGGAATTGGAGATATATAACTCAAGCTTTTATATTTGTTGTGATCAATGTTTTCTAATTGTTTGTGTATATGCTTCTGAGAAGAAAAATTCGGGGTGTCAAATTTATGGACAAATAATGACCAGTGATTATCACAACGACTTGATTCGAATGGGTATTAATCCCTCCCTGAATGCTGGTAATGTTAGGTGAGAAATCTAGTTGCTTCCATCATTTTGTTTTTGGTAATTAAAGGTCAAAGGAATATAACACTTGGTTATGATCAACGTGAATGTTATTGGTAACCCTGTGAAAAGTGAAATTTACTTGGCAATAGGAAAATTTTCTCATATAGTAGTTGTATTCTTATGCGCTCATGTAAATGATAATGGATCATGTAATGAGATGGGTTGCAAATATGATCTGTCTTTTTTATTTTTTATTCACTTACCTTAAAATACTAGTTTCTCGATCTAAGTTACTATGTAGTAAACTTGCAAATTATTTGAAGGTGATTGCTATAGTGTCTAAAAGTATTTGTTTAACTTATCAAAAAGAGTTAAAAATTAATATTTAATTTTAAAAGTATAAAAATAAATAATTATTAAATATTTAAAAGTTGCCATAAAAAATAAATTAGGCAAAAGTTAGACACCAAATTATAAGCACCATAAAATTCACCTTGTTTGAATTGCTTCATTTGTTCAATTACATTACTTATATTTTTGTGTTCAAATCAATTACTTTATATGGTCAAGTTTATGTAGAGCTTCAAGGTTTATTGATTTATGCTAATGAGATATACTTCTTTCCTTAGAATTTTTCATTTGTGCCAATTGGGAGAGTTGATATCCTTCTAAGAGCTGAAAACATGGTACTAAAATCTGCAGGGCTCTAAATATTCTTTATGAGGTTCAAATTATCCCAATTAAATATTTTTCTTTTAAATTTATCTAATCATTGCTGATATGCTTTTTATCTCAATGCAACCTTGACCAATTTAGCAGATAGAGGTGCGCACAACTATTATATATTAACGAGATCAGAATGTCATTGCATTTCTACCCATTTTTTCTATTTGGTTTCTCAACATTTATTATTGAAATAATATTAGAAAGCTTTTTTAGCTAAAATTAACCAAATTTTTAAAAGTTATTTTATTTATCTTAATTTTAAATTATAAATCATAAATCATAAAACTTATATTCTAGACTCTAAATTTTTTGTCTATTACAACACATCACATCTACACAACACCCTCATACACACTACACTACACTACATGGTTCTTTTTTCCACAAGTGAAATTTGAATCCACATGTGGTTTGTAACACTCTACCATACAGAGTCTTATGCTTAAGTCATAATTCAAAGATGACAAGGTATTACGACCTCAAAAATAAAAGTTTAGTACATATAGTAGTATGAATGATTGATTATAACTAGGAGCCTTTGTAGAAAAAGGGGTAAACAAAAACCGCAACTCGAAAGCGCAACACTCCGATCGATAACGTAACGAACAAGGATAACCAACGCGAGAATTATATATATACAAAGGAGTGTCAAAAACAGGAATATCAAGACTCAAGATCCGGCTGCGAAGATAACCGGTCCGAGCATAACAATATATACATATGATAGAAATAAGGAAAACCCCAAAGGAAACCCAAAGGGACACAAATACATAAAACCTATTCTCCAAAATCTCCCATAAGAGGAGTCATCACAGTTTGTATTATTTAATGGAGATAAAAGTATCTAAGCAGAACATATAACCAAAACATAAACCCCAAGAACAAGGAATCTTCGCAAATCTAGAAGTCTCCAGCATGCCTCAACGGGAAACATCACGTCCTGCATCTGAAAACCACAAAATCCGCATGGGTGAGAACCAGAGGTCCCCAGCATGGTAACAGCTTCCACATATATAATACATAATAATGGAGGAAAGCCGAAGGCAATCCTAGAACTCCCTCCAAATAATATCAAGCTTATAAACAAGTTAAACCATAAAAGGGCATCTGACTAAAGATACTTCAGTCTAACTAATACTTCCCTTTCCAATTCCTTCAGACCTCCCAACCACCAGTAGGAGTATAATGTAGCAAACACAGTTATATCAAGCAAGAGATATACAATTAGGAACAAGTAAGGCATTTAGACAATTAGCAAGTAATATGCAGTCAAATAGGCAATCTCAAACAATTCACATAATATGCATATGATGAATGCCTGTCCCTAGTGGCTGATGATATCATCTGTCGGTTATAGAGCCAACCCGACAAGTCCTGGTAGCTAACCATTGGACTGTCCCTCTGTCATGCATCCCCAACTCGAGTTATACTCGTCATAAACTTGATCATAATCATGATCTATATCCATCACCCTCACTGGTGAATATTTACGGGGGCGAGCTCATCCGGGTCTTTCACAGTGCCCGGCCACACTTATGACATAGGGTCAAAAGAGTATCAAGTCTCAACCTGGAGCACATGGTGGCTAGCCACTGCTACTACCCAGGGAAACTCGTATCTCCGATAGTGGAAGTGCAAATCACAATTATCAATAATTCAGCATAAACATGCATGAATTCTCATCCATGGATCAACATCCATATCAGCCATCCGGCTCACGGTTAAATCCATAACCAGCCAATATCCATAGCATACACAGCTATTCCGGCTCACGGTTCAATCCAGAACCAGCCAATATCCATAACATACACAGCTATTCCGGCTCACGGTTCAATCCAGAACCAGCCAATTCATAAACAATTACGGCCCTTCGGCCAATGGCATAACAAGCACTTCCACCACCATCCTCCACATCTCACATAATCATCAATGATCCTCATTGATTATTCATTTCCCTTGCTTCACTCGCAAGTTACCACATCCACTAGCTCCTTCTCTCATAGCTAGGCATATCATAATGATTTAAGATATAAGTGGTGAGATCGGAGGCTTAGAAGTATGAAATTTGGCTTTTAAAACTCAAAAATCAACTTTGGGATGAAAACAGGTCCACGCGTACGCGCACTCCACGCGCACGCGTGAATGGCCTCAAAACTTCATCGACGCGCAAGCGTCATGCACGCTAACGCGTGGATTAAACATTTGTCAATCGACGCGCAAGCGTCAACCACGCGTACGCGTGGGTGTTCTCGTGCCCCAGGCACAACACTGGCACAGTTCTGGCATAACTCTCTGGAAAATGGCTGGGCATTGGGTGCAGCACCATCGGCGCGCCCGCGCACATCACGCTCACGCGTGGATGGCATTTTCGGGAAGAACGGCGCGCACGCGCCAAGTGCGCCCACGCGCAAGGGGTCATTCTGCTAAAAATTTTCTAAGTTAAAAGCTGCAGAATTCACCAATTTAAACCCCAATCTTCCAACGGACATAACTTTCTCATTTTAAATCGTTTTTCACCCGTTCTTCGAACGGCATGGACATCCCGGATCCAATTTCATTTCTAAACAGATTTGGCACAAAACAGAGATCCGTAGTCCAAGTTATGTCCAATTAAAGTATGCCCAAAAACCATATTTTCATACAAAACCACAATATGCCATTTTCAAAACAAGCCATTTTCAACTCTTTTCAAAATCAATCAAAACATGCCATTTTCATCCCTTTTCTTTGAAATCAATCAAAATATATCAATTTCAACATCAAGCCTCCTCAACTCACACATTGACACTTTACCACAATATACAAAATCACTATCTCATCATTTTAACCCACTTCACCCAAGTGGCTCAAACTCAAACATATTGACATATCATAGACTCTTCCTCATGCCAATTCCAACAACACCAATCCCAATAAATCATTATTGTACACAATCAACATCATACTCACCATAAACATGGTTCAACCCACAATTCAACCATAACCAATCATCAAGCATATAGCACAACATGCATATTTCTCATACATCATACCACCAAGGCATCATTAATCATCATCACATATATGACCACATCATATATATCAACAATTCAATAACACCAACCATTCAATGCCTATCTTAGGGCCTCTAGCCTAAGTATTTTCTACCACATTACATATTAGATACGGGAAACCAAAACCATACCTTAGCCGCTTTCCCAAGCTCCACCGGAGCACTTTCAAATCACTTATCCACAAGCTCTCAAGGCCTCACACCTCCAAGAACAGATTTTTCACCACCAAACCCTTTTCAAGCTTTTCAAAATCACCAATCAAGCTCCAATATTCACATATACACAACCTAAGCCACAATCATCATACCCATACACAACATCTCAATACCCAAACATCATAGAACAACAAAATTACACTAGGGTTGAGAATCTTACCACACCCAAGGTCCAAGGAGACAAGATTAACCTTCTCCTTCAAGAGAGTTGGGTCCTATAACATCAAAGAACCCAAAATCTCAACATTTCACCCATGAAACTCGAAAATAAGGGCTGGAATTTCGAACAGAAACTTGTGGCTTACCTCAAGATTGATTGTATGGATTTTGTAGAGCTCTCCGCGGTGAACGCGTGGCCGCAAACGGAGCGGCAATCGGAGCTCTAGATCAAAAGTTATGGTGGTTTGAAGATCAAGTGAGAGATAGAGGTTTGAGAGAGTATTCTTCCCCCATTTCTTCTCTTTTCAGCGTGTTTGGTGTTGTGTGAGGAGAGAGAGTGCTGAAAACTAGGGTTTTGGTTAAGTTGTGTTGGGCCAAGGGCCCACTTTGGGTCCAATTGGCCCGGTTTGGCCCGTTCGGTCCAATCTTGGTCCGAATTCTATAAAATTGGTACCGAAATTCTCGTCTCAGTCTCCTCTATCACATTTAGCCATAAAAATCACATTTTAGGCTTTCTAGAATAAATTCTCATTTATGAGTTAATTAGCCGTTAATTAACCGGGTTTTACATGGTTGATTGAGAAGAATATAATATGCCACTTAAACCAAACTTTCAACTAAACTTTAAATTAAATCCTAAAATAAAATTAGTTAATATTGAGTAAATAAACAAAAAATACATGAAAGAATTTGAAGTAAACAAAAAATACACATCAAAATTCATAAATATCAAAATAGAATTAAACTCCAAAGTGGTCCTGAGATTCACGATTTACACCAATTTAATCCCTGACTTACCAATTGCATCGTTTATGTCCCCGACTTTGTTAAAATTGCACCAGGGTCGTCCCTCCCCACATCTCCGGGCAAACTAACTGCCGCCGGCAGTGACATGGCGCTAAGATACCACGTTGGATGCCACGTTGGAGTGTAAATTTTGGCGCTAAAAATATGGATGGATGAAACGGCGTCGTTTGAGATATGTTTAGAAACAAAATCCAAATAACCTAACGTCTGTGATCACTTCATCTTCCTCTTCGTCTTCTAAAAACCAAAATAATGCACCATGAAATCCTGAGTTCTGACCACTATATAGAGTTTGAAGGTTGAAAACGTTTGGCTCCGTGGAGTTTGCTGCCACTGTGATAGTTTTGTGTGATCGTTGTCGCTGACGAAAGGAGAAGGAGTTCATTGCGAGCACACGAAGGTATGTCTGAACTCGCAAAAATAATGCTTTTCAACAAAAAGATATGCATCAATGTCTGTATTTTTTGAGAATTTGATTTTGGTTGATGAAAGTTTAAAGTTTTTCATTATCTGTTAGGGTTTTTGTGGGTAGTGAAAAAAATTTTTCCATGCTCTGTTTTTAATGCAATCTTAGTTGGATTGGTTGATGGGTGTTTCTGGTGTTTTGTATGTGGTTGAATGTCAATATTTGTTTTCACATGTGTGAATCTGATTGTTTGATTCCTCAATTTATTTTTTTGCATAATGCAGATGGAGACATTGATGGATATCATGTTCCATCATGAGGGAACATTTAAAAAAATGATGATAGAATACTAGTGTACTCACCAGATAACAGAACTTGCTTAGGAGATTTAGATGAGGACACATTGGATGTGTTCTTCATAAGGAACTATTACAAGGAGCTTGGGTATGACAACATACTTCAGTGTTGGTGGCTGCCTCTGGGGAGGAGCTTAGATGGTGGACTGATGGCTCTTACATGTGATGGTGAGTTAAGAGAGATGTGTTTTGCTGCACAGAAGAATGATGGAGTTGTTGATGTGTACTTTGAGCATGGGGTGTCCACACTAGAGGTGATTGCAGAAAAGGAAGTTGTAGTATGGCTTGATGATACTTGTGAAGGAGACTTGGTGAGCAAGAAGAACACAAGTGAGGGTCCCAAAACTGATGGTAACACGTCGAACCCAACTACAGAACCGAATCATATCCCAAATGCAAACCCAAGCCCCATAGATAATCCTATTCCAACCCTCCTGAAACCAACCCTGTCACTATTCCAAACCCCATTGATGATAACACAACCCCTAATCCAAATTCTGCTAGGGCTCATGACAAACCCATTCTAAAGCCCAATTTTAATCTAAAGCCCAAGCCTAAGTCAAAGCCCAACCCAACATCCATCTCCAAACCCAAACTGACTGAAAGGCCCATTCAGAAGCCCAACCCAAGACTGAAAACCAAGTTGAGAGAGACTACCAAGGCATGCTCCACAGCAAAAGGCAAATGCAAATAAAAAATGAAGTCCAAACCTCGGTTCTTACCTAGGAGAATTACAAGATCTCAAACTGCTGGAACATATAAAAGGTTTGTTAATAAGGGCAAGGAAGCTCTTCATGTTGACTTAATTGTAAATGATGACTCCAGTGATGATGATAGTTCAGAGGATAGCTCCTTTAAGCCAATCCAAGAAGACAGCTCTAGTAGTGAAGACAATGCAAGTATGTCCAAATCAAGAAATAAGAAACTAAAAAACATCAAGAGAGGTGCATAAGCTGTTGCTAAGACAAAAGAGAACATAATGCAACCAGATGATGCATTGGTTGATGATGTGTCAAATGGAGAGGTGGACTTGGGATTTGTGGAAACTCCAGGGATTATTGATGTGTATGAAGCACTTGAACCATGTGCAGAGTCTGATGGTGCTAATTCTTGGCACTCGGAGGAGATGAAGACTCCTCCTAATTTTGAAGATAAGCTGCAATCTGATGAGGATTCAGATGAATTTCCAATCTTTAGAAATGGGACAAGATTCGGTGAGCTACAACTACAAGTGGGTATGAAATTCAACACCAAATATGAGTTCAGAGAGGATGTAAGAGAGTATACTATCCAAGAGGGGAGGAGAATTAAGTTCAAGAAAAATAAAAATATTAGATGCAGGGTTATGTGCAAGGTGAAAGAGTGTGCCTGTGTTGTGTATGCCTCAAGGGATTGTGACGACTCATGTTGGCAAATCAAAACTTTCAATGACGATCATACTTGTGCGAGGGAGAACACCAACATGGCTGCTAATAGGGCTTGGGTTGCTAGTAAATTAGTGAAAAAGGTAAGGAAATACCCCAATTTCAAGCAATGCGAGGCTGCTGTGTACTTCAGAACAAAGTGTGACCATATGCTGAATAGGAATTCCATTGCAAGGGCACTGGCAGATGCAAGGAATGTATGTATACGGGGATGAGAAGGCACAATATGCAAAGCTAAGGGACTATGCTGAAACTTTACTGAAGACGAATCTTGGATCTACGGTTCAGATCTGTGTCGAACCTCAACCAGATGGAGAGGTCATATTTGATAAGATGTACGTCTGTTTGGACGGTTGCAAGATGGGATTCAAGGTAGGTTGTCGCCCCTTGATTGGGTTTGATGGGGCATTTCTGAAGATACAATTTGGAGGTCAGATCTCGGCTGCTGTGGCACAAGATGCCAATCATCACATTTATGTGATTGCCTGCGCTATAGTTGAAATAGAGAATGTAGACACTTGGAAATGGTTCCTGGAGCTGCTTCATGCTAATCTTGGAGACTACAGGACTAACGGATGGTGCTTTATTTCTGATATGCAGAAGGTAATGTTTTTTTCATGTGCTTTTAACAATCTATGAGTCTCTGGATGTAAGTGAATTGTCTTGGAAAAATAGTTGTTAAATTTGTATCTTATATATGTCCTCTGAATTTTGTATACATGATGTTGGTTGCCGATATGCACAGTTAGTTATGTCCAAATAGTACAAGGGATGAATCGTGCATTTTACACCTAAATGAAGGGATTGAATTGTATTAAAATGCGAAAGTCAGGGACTATATTAGGGTCATTAATATAAACTCAGGGACTATTCTGTGGCACGATAAAAGTGTGTACATCACTTTTTGGTTCTAATACATGGTGTAACATTGTCTTGCAGGGTTTAATTCATGCTGTCCAGGAGGTGATGCCAAGAGTTCACCACCGTTTCTGCGTTTGGCACCTCTGGAGGAACTTCAACAAACAATGGAAGGACCTTAAGTTGAGGGGACTGCTTTGGGAATGTGCCAGATCAACAACATTTTAGGATTTCATTGATAATCTAAACAAGATTAAGATGATGAATGAGGAGGCTTGGACATATCTCAACAAATGGCCTAGAGAGTCATGGACAAAGTTCTAGTTCAGCCATAGGCCAAAACTGGACAACATTTACAATAACGCCTGTGAAATTTTCAATGCAAGAATCAAAGAGGCCAGAAGCAAACCCATCATCATATTACTTGAGGAGGTGAGAATGTTTGTGATGAGAACTATTGCGAAGAATAAGGTAAAACTGGCAAATCATGTTGGCATACTCCCCCCTGTAATTCAAAGTCTCCTAGATAAAATCAGAAAAGAATCAAAGAACTAGATGCATATATGGACCGATGATGAAGACTATGAAAAATTTGAGGTTCCTGGCCATCCAACAAACATGGTGGTGGATCTTGGAAAAAGACTATGCACTTGCCAATTTTGGATGCTGACCGGTGACCTTTATCAATCTCTTTAAATTAATTATTAATATTTGTGTACTTTGATGATTGTGATTGTCTTACTCTGCATTTGTGTTATTAACTGTAGGCATTCCATGTGTTCATGCCTGTGCTGCCCTTGCAAGGGTAAACAAGAGGCCAAAAGACTTTTGTCACCAACTATATACTATGGAGGCATACAACAAGATTTATGTCCATCACATTAACCCTCTTCCTGACCAATCATTGTGGGAGAAATTCATGTACACTCAGCCACAGGCCCCTAACATTAGGAGGAGGCCTGGAGCTCTAACAAAGAAAAGGAGAAAAGATGCTGATGAAGGCAACAATGGTAATAAGAAAGCCAAATCAAGTGGAAGTTTGAAAAGGCATTTGAAGCCATTCACATGTAGGTATTGTGGGGTAAAAGGACATACTAAGAGAGGGTGCTCAAAGAAAAGACTGGATGAAGTAGCTGCTACAGATAAAGCCAAATCAAATGCTACTGCCTCTGCTTCTAAGGTTGGCCCTCAACCTCATACTGATGCTGTACCAGTTGATAAACCTCCTGCTGTGGAGATTGAGATATCACAACCAAACTATGAAAGATCACAGGTAATACACTTCTTGACATCACAACATAACAAAATATATATTTTTTGTTATCTGGGCTCATGTGTTGAACTGTTTTTCTACTGTAGGACATAGCAGGATCTGCTACACCTACACCATCAAGGCCAGAGAAGTTGCCCACCAAAAGAAGGAGCCCACCACCACCTCAATCCATTGGTGTGGATCCAATGCAAGGAGCTATTGTGGCAACATCTTTCAGATTGGCCAATTTATGAAGTTTGTTCCAACTCCCATTTCAAAGCACCAAGGAAAAAGAACAATTGATGATTTTGACATCATGATGTTTATGACAGTACTTTTTTGTTTTGTTAAAGGCAGTTAATAGATAGTAGCTTTGTTTAGGATAATTGTCAAAACTTTTGTATTCCCAACCTTGATATCTTAGCTATGACACTTCTTTTGTTCCTTTAATGTTTGCAACTCAAACATGTTAATGTTTGCTACTCAAATATGTTTATCTTTGCTACTTTTGTAATTATGCATTATGCATTATGCTATTATGATATTAGATGATCTGTAATTATTTCTCTTTATGATAACTAGTCTATCAAAAACAGGGCATATAACTGAAGATAAAAAATCAACTCTTATTTTCATTCATCCATGAACACATTACATACAACATTGTCAGAACTTCAAAGTCATAACCAATACAACAACTATAGGAAAAAACACCACCATGCCTAAGAATTGTATCATACATTTTTGGGTCCTCACTTCAGCTTCTAATTTTCCAATTTTCCAGGCTAAATTGACTCACACTTGCTCATTGTCAATTACAGTTGCATCCACTCTTCCTTCATGTTCCTCTTCTTCTTCTACATCATCAACCCAGAGAAAAAATCTACACCATGTTTTGCCCCTAGTCTGAATATGAGATATGATAAGTAAAGAACAGAAAACCACTAAACAATTTTTCTTACCAAAAACTCACATTGTAATTCGGACAACCGAAGAAGGGCTTATTTGGGTTGGTATTTGTTCCAGACCAATGAAGCACGGGCCGGCAGCCGCACCCACAGCACTCTGGCACCTGCGACGGTCTAGTCCGACTCCATGTTCTCGTCGTCGATCGTGTAGAGCTTCCTTGACCCTGGCTCGCATACCCAATCATGGTTTTCGTTTCAGTTCAACGAGTAACAACAACAAAGCAAGAGAAGAATGTTGCTGGGTAAAAGCAAGAAGATGAAGAGGGATAATGATGTCATCCTGGAAATTAGGGTTAAAATTAGGTACATGGATCATATTGGGTCAAACAGTTTCAATTGCCACCTCAGCTAGCCGTTATCTACGCCAACATGGCATCTCAGCGCCATGTTACTGCCGACGGCAATTAATTTGCCCGGAGATGTGGGGAGGGACAACCCTAATGCAATTTTAATAAAGTCGGAAACATAAATGGTACAATTGGTAAGTCAGGGACTAAATTAGTGTAAATCGTGAATATCAGGAACCGCGAGATTTAACTCTATCAAAATACATTCCAAAGATTATTTTCAATGGACAAAAGTATAAAAAATATACCATAAGCCTCACAAATCTCCTGACGATATGACATTTTTGTCAATAAAAAAACAATATTTCAGGTGTAATTCAATGTATATGAATCTTGTGTACTTTTTTTCTATCCTAAACTTTCATATATACTTATCCATTTACTTGCTAATATTGGTTAATTAAAAATTCATTTCCTATAATTTCTCTTGTAAATATGATTTTAAGTAGCGTTTGTAGTCCAACTACAAGAACCAAATAAATTCTATCCTTCTCTTCTATGGACTTGTAAGTCTTGTAATACAATCCAGCATCTTTGAAGCACCTTTTTCCGCACAAAAATGAAACACAAACTTTGTCTGCCAAGGAATCGTTTGTCGGCTGGTATGAGTGCAGCACATGTTGATAGCAAGAGTTCGGATGTCTCCATCAACCCTCCACCAGATAGGTGGCTGAATGCATTGGTAGAAACCATATTCTAATTTCCGAAAAGCAATGGTCTAACAAAATCCGACGATAAACTCGAGACATCTAAGGGTCATATTCTACCAAGCGGGGATTCATCAGCATGATCATCCACCAACCAGAGGCCATAGTCGCGAAATCGCTTTATCTTCTTCTCAAAACCTACTATATAGTTATTGTGAATGATCACATGCTTTCCTTTAGTTTCCTTAACCCATGTCTTGTTCTTGAAATATAGCCCACCTGTAGGAAAAGCTGCCTGCGGCAACAAGTATAAATCCACCTGTAAAGAACATATACAGCCTCTTACTTGTTATGAAGAGTAAACTGGTTATATAACAAACTTGAGATCAAGCAATTAGTACAAATATCAGAACAATTGACATTTTCCTGTTTTCTGAATTGAAGGTCTCTCCCTTGTAATTGAACATAAATCATGTAGTACACTACCATGATGCCATAAATAAGCTTTGGTCATATATTGGTCTATTTAAGGTATATAAGTTATCCACACTGGAAGAGGGAAAAAAAGGGACAAACCTCTTTAGCTGTCTTCATCAAAGCCCAGTTAAAAGCAGGTTGATCATTTGATTTCTGGGTTCTAGACCATGGTTGATTCTGAAGTTCCTGGATCCACTTTCTCAAGACTAGCTTTGCTCCGCCTGTAGGGCGAAGGAAAATCATGCAACTGCATATGTAAGGGCGGCCCTTTTTTCCTGGTGGCGGTAAAGCATGAGAATGGTTTAATGACTTGATCTGATCTCACAAGGTAACAAAAAGAAAGTAAAAAAGTCAGTAATACCAAGAATGAAACAGAAAAAGCACTAGACCGCAGCATATGTTCATATATCATCACACTTACCGGAATCATATCATCTGTAAAGTACACATCATGATTCCCTTCTAACTGAAGCAATGGATCCCCCAACCAGACCATGTCAACATCATTGTACATTACACTATATCCGAGCTCCAAAATCTTCAGAAGATGGCTAGGCCTTCTGGCCGTGAAGTTGAAGAAACCCTAGACAGTGAAAATAAACAACAGATTCTAAAATTCAGCAACACATGCAGGAAATAAAAAGATCAAGATAATTAATAACACTTCACACATAACATAAGCATGAAGAGTAACACAAAGGACAAGATATATGTGAATTTCCGAGATGCATCCAATACAATAACAAGAATTAAAGTAACCACACGTTGAGAAACATGTAAGAGAAAAGATACTATAGATAGAAGGTAAAGAATATGAAAATTTACTGGGACAAGGTAAGCAATACCATTGAGGTTCACCCCTGTATAAGGGTATGAAATGTTAACTAAGGCTTGTTTGGACGAGCTTCTAAGAAAATATATTTTTTTGAGTTATCTTTTTTTTTAAAAGACCTTATACAAAATTAAAAGTAATTTTATGTTGGATATCTCATGCAAAAAGATTTTTTTGTCTATCAATTATGTTTAGGTATAACAATATAAAAGTACTTTTTTATTTATTTTTAAGAAAAAAAAATCTTTTGCTATTAAAAATTTACCAAACACACTCAAAACTAAAAAATAAAATATTTTTTTCTATCAACTTAATGGCACCCACACGAGCACTAAGCATGTTAGAGCCATTCATATAACTAATTAATAAGGTCAATTTCTAATAACTGGTAAAGCAAACTATAATAAATCATGATCCATATATTACTAAATGAAAGCTCAATTCAATTTCAAAACACATGAAAACAACTAAATTCCAGTTACTAATAAAGTAAGAGCATACATACAAACCTTAGATCCAAACTTATGAGCAGATTCAGCATCAAGCACAGGTGGAATAAGAACAGCATGGCCAGGCCAACGCTCATTAATCTTATAGAGTGAAGCATAGTCCTCAGCAATGACAAGAACCATATCCTGGCGGTTCTGCCTTCTGATACTGATCAACCAGTTGTTGAGAAACGGCAAGTAAGGCTGACTCACAATGCAAACTATGACAGTTCCATTTTTTGCCACAAAGGAGAGAGCTTGGTCCAATGTGTATGAGTTCCACTTTGAAACAGCAGGCTTGGAAACTGAGAAGATTCCATGGGGGATAGTGACCCAGGGGCTGAAGACACCCACCACCATGACGAGGCAAAGGAGGACCAAGAGTGTCGCTGGGTTGAGGATGGAGATGGGTCTCTTGGAATTGGCGGAGGAAGGTGGTGGAGCGGCAAATGGGTTCGAAAAGGCATTGTGCAAGCTTCTTTGATGTAGAAACATTGACATCGTAGCTCGCAAAGAAGAAATGGAGAAGTGGGGTTTATGTGGAAAAGGGAAAAGATCGAGACTTTGATGAAATTATTGGGGGTTCGAGATTTGAGATCGGAAGATTCAGATTAAGCAAGAAACAGAGGTAGTGACGGTGGCAACACTTGAATGGATCCAATCAAATTCGACCCTTACAAAAGAAGATTAAAGTAAATTTCAGTACAATAATCAATTGAAAGTGGAAGTATAAGGAATTCAAGGTTCTGGAGACCGAACCGCTAATCATACTGTTTTAATTACTAATTTACTGTTAATTTTTTGTTTTAACGTGTTGAATTGAAAATTTATTTTATAATAAAATAATAAATAAAATATAAATAAAAATATGCATATAATTTTTTTTTTGGAAAAGAGAGAGTTCCACACACTAAATTGGAGCAAGTAGGAATAACAAAACAACAGTGAAACTAAAATAAAGACACAAGGTATAATTTGTTGTTATTTCCAGCATTGTCATCAACAATCAAATGGATCAACATCACACTAATCTATGTAACTCAGACACGACTTGTTCTTGATGTCATCAACACCTGTCTCAGATTTCTGAAAAATTCTACTATTTCGTTCTAACCAAATGTTTCAGATAACAGTAAAGAACCCTATCAACCACTTCTTTCGCTCAGAGTTGCATCTAGGCACTTCAATCCAACTCTCAAACAGTTCTTTGACAGTCCTCGAAATAATACATGCTCTATTTGCACACGTCAACCAGGCACACCACGCCTGCCAAGTAAAATCACAACCATGAAACAAATGGTGCACAAATTCTATTTTCTTTTTACACAAAACACAAATTTTATCACTATGATGTATGATTCCTAGCCTACTCAGCCTCTCTATAGTGTTGATCCTGCCTACTAAAACAAACAATGCAAGGAGTTCAACTCTTGGAGGAACCACTCCTCTCCAAATGGCGCTAGTGAAGCTGTAGCTCGTGATGTCCTCCGAGAGAGTCTTTTTCTGCAACACTTGCACAAATGAATTAGTAGAAAAGATACCAGTTTTGTCAAATTTCTATACAATTGCATCCTCTCTACTAGGCGACATTCTTACTAGTCGTAATCGTTCATGAAGTTGATTAAGCAACTCAAATTCTCCTTGTAATAACTCTCTCCTCCATTGAAAATTCCACACCCACTCTATCTCATCCCAGAACCCACAGTCTCCTAAGACGGATCCTTATTGATTTGAAACAGAGAAAAGTCTCGGAAAACTATCTTTCAAAGTACCACTTTGTAGCCAATCATCCTCCCAGAACTGAATACGTCTGCCATTTTCCACCTCCATAGGCAAACCACAGATCATCATACCTCTTGCCTGTGGCTCTTTAATATTAAGCTGACAAATATCTTTCCACGGACCACCCTTTTAACGGTAATGGCTGTTTTGACAACATTACAGAAGGGTTCAAATGATTGCAAGAACATACAACCTTCTTCCACAACGGACAATCTTCTTTCAAAAAATGCCACCATCACTTGAACAGAAGCGACGCATTTCTGATTAATACATCCCCCACTCCCAAACCGCCTAACTTTTTCAGAGTTTGCACCATCTTTCATTTCACAAACGGGTATACCGTTATTACCATCTTCTTTACTCCACAAGAACCTTCTCTGTAGTCCGATTATCTTTTCTGCAACCGCATTTGGCATCTTGTACAAGTTTAAGCAGTAAACTAGTAAATTATTTATAACATATTTTATCAGAACCAGCTTGCCCACTTTGTTAAGGGACTTGGCTTTCCACAAGCTGAGCTTATCTTCCACCTTGTCTACGATTGGTTTTCAGGTCTTCACCAACTGGGGGTTTGCACCTAGAGAGATTCCTAGGTACCTAACAGGTAAACTAGCTTCGGCGCATTCCAACAATGCACACATATTTGTCACCCATTCCTGCTCACAGTTAACAGAAATCATATTTAACTTATCAAAATTAATACTTAGGCCAGACATCAACTCAAAACAATGCAAAAACCTCTTATAGTTCAGTATTGTTTCCGTATCCTGTGGGCAAAATAAGATTGTGTCATATGCAAATGGAGACGCGACAATTCTATGTTGTCCATTCCCACCAACACTGGAGAAATGCGTCCTTTTCTGACTGCCTCACCTATCATCCTGTGCAAGACATCAACCACAAGAACGAACAGAAAAGGAAAGAGAGGATCTTCTTGTCTAAGACCTCTCTCCATCTTGAACGGCTTGGATGGTGACCCATTAATCAACACCAACATAGACGTTGTAGTCACACATTCCTTCACCCATGCCCTCCATCTACGACCAAAGCCCATCTTTTGTAGCACAACATCCACAAAGCTCCACCTCACTCTGTCGTAAGCTTTCTGAAAGTCTAGTTTGATAATTGCCGCCTGCTTCTTGCGCAGCTTTAACCATTGGACCGTCTCACAAGCAATGAGAGCACCATCATGTATTTTGCGACCCTTTACAAATGCAAACTGAGTCTCTCCCACTAAACCTGGCATCACTGACCGCATTCTTCTCACCAAAACTTTAGATATCACCTTATAGACACAACCAACCATACTAATTGGCCTTAAGTCTTTAATTTCCTTAGATCCCACAAATTTTACAGCTAGTGCCACCCATGTTACATTAGCATCCGATTGTAGCTTCGCACTTTGAAAAAAGGCCAACACAGCTTCAGTAAACTCCTGGCTAATCTCATCCAACATTTCTTTATGAAGTTCATATTGTATCCATCACTTTCCGGTGCTTTACTGGAGTCACAATCCCATAATGCCTCTCGTATTTCCTCAGGCGATGGCATCACCTCTAACTCTGCTGCCTCTTCCTCATTAATCTGCTTTACCAACCCATCACGGATTCCAATCCTCGGAGTATATTCCTGTCGATATAACTCTTTGTAAAATCTTGTAATTGCCACTTTCATTCTGGCCTGGTTCCTCACCACTCTGCCATTAACTACTAAGAAATCAATTCTGTTGTTCCTTCTTCTAGCCGATACTAAGTTATGGAAGTATCTGGTGTTCTTGTCCATATCTCTAGCATGTTGAGATCGCGACATCTGCTTCCAATGGATCTCCTCTAGCATACCACTTCGCACAACAAGTCACAAGAGCCTTCCGACTAGCCTCCAATGTTCCATCCTAACTACTAGCACTAACCATATCATCAATCTTTTTAATCTCTTCCTCAAACTTCTTTATCCTATCATCAGTGTCCCCAAAATTGTCCTTGTGCCATCTCCTCAGTGGCACCGTCAATGCCTTTAGCTTACTAGTAAATTGTTCATCACCCAAGTTTCTCCACTCATCCTTCACCATCCTCAGAAACCCTTCATGTCTAAACTAGGAGTCTAAGCTTCGGAACGGTCTTGGACACACACTAAGTCTTGCATCTTCTAGAATCAACGGGTAATGGTCTGACAACCCTCTAGGTCCTCCTCTCAATCGAGTATATGGAAACTCCTCCAGCCACTGCACACTGACTAGAACCCTATCTATACGGCTACACGAACGACCTCGAAACCATGTGAATTTCCAATCAGTTATCGGTAAATCCACTAGCTGTAAATCTTCACCCATTCCTTAAAGTCTCCCAAGAAACAAAATGGAACTTGACATAAACCCACAATATAGCTTAACTCCCCCCCCCCCACATCATTAGTTTCTCAATCCGAACATGTGCTCCATACACCAAACAGAATGCACAACTAAAGTTATTTTTTGTCAGCAAACCTTGAACGCAAAGCCAACCATCTCCTTTATAGCAGTTCAATTGTTTAAACAACAAATTGTCCCACATTAATAATAAATCACCAGAGGCTCCTACTGATTCCACATAATCCCGACCCACCGTGTCACAACCCCATAGTCGAACTACATCAAATTTAATCACTACCTCCCTCTTAGTTTCAATCAAACCTAGCATATTTAATCTAAACTTTTTTTTAACTCTTTCACCATACTCAATTTTCCATCCCCTCTTAGTCCTCTAATATTCCAACAACTATAAACCATTTAAAAGAATTTTCACACCTTGTTATGTTGTTTGGGTCTACTCCTCCTAGCTTTCTCCTTTTGTTTTGTCGTTCTTCTTTTTGCCGCCATAGCTTTATTTTGCCTTTGTAAGATTGCCATAATGTCTTCTTCTTCATCATAAAAAATCGCACCAGACTCCACTGCCAACTTTCATGTTTCTTTATTTTCGGTTAACTGACATTCCTGTGTAGGTTTCTGATCAACATCTTGATTTGTTTCTTCCTCTCTTGCATTGGATCCTAAGCCCTCTGTACCCCTTTCTTCAACAATTTTATGTTCCCCAGTCTCGTCTCCAGCTCCGACCTCTACATCATTGTTTTCATCTTCATGAGATTGCACCCTTTAGCCATCCTGGGTTTCCCGGTTCGCTCTCCTGCAATCCGACTCATCCACTGTCGGTCCTTTGTCCTGTCCAATCTCATACACCTTTGCTGCCAAGCCCTCCACGACAATGTTGTAGTTGCCTCGCATTTGGCTTCCGAGATGGGCATCCGTATCATGTCTCTTTGGCTCAATGGAACGCGAGAGTCCTTCTATCATAGCAGCGTGATCAGGGAATTGAGTAGGCTGAGTCGCACAACCCGTTCCGCATGGAACAACATCTCTCAAAGATAGAGCCGCTTGGCCCGAATCGAAGCACATGTCCAGTTCTTGACCTGGCCCACCTTCTTTGCCGGTCTCTTGTGCCAAATGCTCCCAGCCCATCCGCTTCTCATTTGCAGGCCCAATTCCTTTGTGGCCCTTCAGGAGGCAGGAATCATAGCACTGTTCGTGGGCCTCTGAATCATTAGAGCCCATACCCAAAGCATTCCACCCTTGGACACTTACCTCAGCTCTTTTGGTCCCACTTCATTTATCAACGTCAATGTCTGTATCTATTCTTTCCGAATCAACCTGCACATAATTATTAATTCCCTTACAATCAGTCTCACCATTAATTCCATTAAATCTGAAATAATCCATTTTTTGTTGCACTTGATACTGTTTTGAATTCTCTTGATTGCATTCATTCAAAAAGATATCTGATGTTACCATTCTACCCTTGTCCTCATCTCCTTCATTTGCCCGTTCTATGAGGATCTCAACTGCCGAATTCCAAGCCGCCACCATCGCTGCTCTTCCACCAGAATGTGAACTTGAGCTTTCACATATTTTCCTTACGATTGCACCTTCCAACAAACAAGTATCTCCATATACCTCATGCCCCACCTCCTTTACAAAGACATCAAAACCACTAGTACCTACGGTGATATGCACCCATTCCTTATTCACGTCGGATGCACAAGTATCAATTAGTACTCGACCAGAATTGAACGATAAGGCTGACTTCGTCATTTCATCACACTTGACTACTTCTCCCCATAGGACGCCTATCGTGTTGAACGTTTTCACTGACCAAATATATAAAGGAACTCTATAACATTCTAGCCAAACTCTTCTAGTCTTACTACGTTCCGATTCCTCCCATCTCCATACACTATGAAAGAATTATAGAAAACTATTCATTTTGAACGTGAACGCTTCCTCTACATTCTTCACAATGTCAAAAACTAGCAAGGCTTTGTAAGCTACAAGTTCTCTGACTTCAACAACTTGCAAGAAATTCTTTCTGAGCTCTCTTTGTAGCGATTTGAAGTTAATGGTCATCGTCGTTCCTCCTACTAGACTCCTCAGCAGCCAATCAAAATTCTCTTTTGCTATTGAAACTTTAACCTTCTTCGTCCAACCGTTTCCATGTAGATCCTTGACAGATGTATCCTTCTTTTTTTCTTCCACCCTTGTAGAACTTTTACCTCTCCTAGGTTGCTTGTTCTCTACATCAGTTCTTACAATATCTCCCTTTCGTATCCAAGTGGTTATCCCCTCCCTTGGCCTTCTATACTTAGCCTCCCCTACGGGGATTATCTTCTCCCCTTACACTTATATGATGCATTTCTGCTATAGCCTTCATCGCCCCCTGTCGTCGTGTATCGAACGAATGCAAACAAGTACACCTTCTCATTTTTTAGTTTCTGAGCTAAATAGATGTCATTGATTTGCCCCGTCAAATGGAAATTTGAAATAATTCCTTCTTTGAAATATCTTGTGTCAGATTGGTGATAAAAACAGAGAAAGAATCGTTTTCTAAATGTAAATACTCTTCTCGATTCCAAACCTTAGGATCCCTAGTTCTACCCCACTCTATGTTCCTCTCTCTCTCTCTCTCTCTCTCTCTCTCTCTCTCTCCTCTCTCTCTCTCTCTCTCTCTCTCTCTCTCTCTCTCTCTCTCTCTCTCTCTCTCTCTCTCTCTCTCTCTCTCTCTCTCTCTCTCTTAGTTATGGTATCATTCGATTTTTTTAAGTTTTCTTTCAAAAGTTTAGTAAAGTTAAAACTGTTGAGATAAGAAATTAACTAAATTAATTAGTGATGACAAACATTATTTTTGGGTAAAATAAATTAATTAGTATTGAGTGATAATAATTATATGTTGCTAATTATTTATTGAACATTGCAGGCCAAAACTTTGTCTAGCAGCCCAAAATGGAATAAAAATAAAACATCAAGGCTAATGGGTTGGTTAATCAAATGAAGTCCAAAAGAAACAAAGCCAAAGAAACCAACGGGCTGAACTTAAGAAGAAACCAATCCAAGCCCGAGTTGATTTCAAATCCTTCTATCTTGCTTCCAAAGCAACGTTCCTCTCTTCTCTGTCTCAGTCAAATCACAGAACTCAGAAAAAGTAAGAAAGAGAGCTTAGTTCCTAAGCTAGTCATAAAAGAAGAAGGAAAGAGAAGGTTAAGACAAGAAGGGTAAGGTCTAATCAACCATTTCAAACCATATCAAGAAAAGATCAAAAGGTTAAAGGCGACCCATTTTCTTATACATGCAACACACTTTCTTCTCTTCATCTTCAACTCTCTGTCACTCTATTTTGAGCTATATGGAAAAGAGGATTTTAGTTTCTCACTACTGTGTATCTACGGTCACAAGTGATTCTTGGAGACCAAGTACTTTCTCAATGGCTCAGATTTGGTTTACCATTGAAAAACTACTGTGGTTGCTGTTTTATGGCTTTCGGTCAAGATAGAGAAGTCAGAAGCAAAGTTTCTACTCTGAGAAAAACTCCAGGTTACACACGAAGGCACTAAACAAGTCAAAGAAATGAGGATTGATATGCTGCGAAAAGAGTACGAGATGTTTAACATGAAAGATGGAGAAAGCATTGATGAAGCGTTTGAGAGATTCCCAATCATAATCAACAACCTTGATGCTATGGGTACAAACTACTCAGAACAAACCTTGGGGAGAAAACTCCTTAGAAGCCTCACAAAAGAATGGAAAACCACTACCACTGTCCTAATCGAGAGCAACAACCTAAGCCCCATAACCTATGATGAGTTGAGAGAAAAACTCCTTGTCTATGAAACCACACACACAAACCCGGACTCAAAGAAAAAAGGAATAGCCCTCCAGTCAAAAGTAGAAACCAAAGAGAGTGAGTCTAGTGATGGTATTTCAGATGATGAAATCATGTTTTTTGTTAGGAGATTTAGAAGAATGATGAAAAACAAGGGCAAGTACAAGGGTTCAAGCTCAAAGGAACACAAGATGGACTTGAGCAAAGTGACGTGTCATCATTGCAAGGAGGCTGGACACTTCAAGCTAAATTGTCCCAAGCTCAAAAAGGAGGACAAAGGCAAGAAAGAAAGGAAAAGAGTGCTCATGGCAGCTTGAGAGGATCTTGAGAACGACTCAAATGAAGAAGAAGAATCTGAAGGTGAAGACAAAGATTGTTTCATGGATTGAAACAACAATCTTGATGATGTAAATTACTATGATTTGACCATAGAAGATTTACATACTATTATTGATGATCTCACTTTAAATACATCAAAGTTGCTAGATAAATACAATAAGTGCAAATCTGAAAAAGATGTGTTGAAAGCTGAAAATGAATTTTTAAAAGAAAAAGTGAAGGAAACAGAAAGTGCTTTGGACATTATTGAACAAAACAGATTTCTAAAATCTGAACTTAAAAAATTAAAAGGAAAGCACATTATGGATCCTTCCCAAGAGCTAATTGCTGAAAATGAAAGATTAAATGATATGATTAAAAGGCTAAATGGTGACTTAGCAAAATTTGCTCAAAATTCTAGTAACTTGGATAAATTACTTGCAAGACAAAGACCATTGTTTGAAAAATCTGGTTTAGGTTACATAACCAAGGAAAGTGCAGTTTTTAATGATTCCTCTATAAAATTTGTGACTTCTTCATCAAATACAAAAACCACATCTAACAAATCTGGTATTGGGTATATTCCCACACTTAAGGAGAAATTTGATGAAGTTCACACAAGTAAAACTGAGTCTTCACCAAGAACCGAACCTACTTCAAACAGGCCAGGTTTGGGATTCAACTCGAAAAATGAGGTAGCTTTCAAGAAACCATCTTTTTACAACAAAACCTCATTTTCGAAAAATCCAAAAGTTTTCAAAAATTCTGGTGAAAATGCTTTTGCAAAGAGGAATAATTATAACAAAAATCAGTTTGTCAAAAGAAATGCACCTCTTCCAAAAATCAAAAAATTTTAATCATTTACTCATTTCCAGCATGGTAGCTTATCTAAATTTTAGCAACATGCATCAGAAAATCACTGTTTTAATTGCAAAAAATTTGGTCACTCATATGCACAATGTTTCATTGAAAAGAGAGTTGTGGGAAACCAAATTTATAATGTTGTTTGTGATTTCAATGCACTTCGGCAACCAAGATGGATTAACTTCAAAGGATCCAAATTAATTTAGATACCTAAGGCTACTTGAAACTCTTCATGCAGATGTGCCTAGCATCCAAGAACAAAAAGGACATAGGGTACATGGATAGTGGATGCTCAAGGCACATGACTGGAAGGTCAACTTATTTCATCAAAATAAACAAGTATGTTGGAGGTTTAGTGACCTTTGGAGATGTTGGTAAAGGTAAAATTATTGCTGTTGGAAAAGTAGGTAAAGAACTATCTACTTTCATTGATGATATATTTTTGGTATGTGGTTTAAAGCACAATCTTTTGAGTATAAGTCAGCTGTGTGATTTAGGATATTTAGTGACTTTCAAAAGACTTGAATGTTGTGTTGTTAATGAGAAAACAAATGAAGTACTTTTTGTTGCCAAGTGTTTTAATAATGTGTGTGGACTTACTCTTGATGAACTAAAGGATCAAAATGTAGCTTGTTTTCATTCTAAAGAATCTGAAAAGTGGTTACGGCACAAGAGATTGGGCCATGCAAGTATGTTTCAAATAAATAAACTTGTAAAGAAAGAATTAGTAAGAGGTCTTCCTTTGATAAAGTTTGACAAAGGCATCACTTGTGATGCTTGCCAAATGGGAAAACAAACAAAAAGTTCTTTTAAACCAAAGGAAGACATCTCTACTAAAAGACCACTTGAGTTGCTACACATTGATTTATTTGGTCCAACAAGAACTCAAAGCCTAGGTGGTAAACATTATAGTTTAGTGATTGTGGATGACTATACTAGGTTTGGTTGGGTTTTATTTCTTGCACACAAAAACGAAGCCTTTTTAGCCTTTGAACCTTTTTGCAAAAAAATTCAAAATGAAAAAGGATTTAAAAATCTCTTCTATAAGAAGTGATCATGGAACTGAATTTGAAAACAATTTATTTGAATCCTTTTATGAGGAATTTGGAATATCTCACAACTTCTCTTGTCCAAGGACACCACAACAAAATGGTGTTGGGAAAAGAAGAAATAGAAGCATACAAGAAATAACAAGTGCCATGCTTTGTGAGAGTAATGTTCCAAAATTCTTTTGGGCTAAAGCAGTTAACACAGCTTGCCACATTTTGAATAGAACAATCATAAGGAAATTTTTGAAGAAAACCCATTATGAACTTTGGAAAGGTTACCCACCAAACTTAGACTACTTGCACATCTTTGGATACAAATGTTTTGTTTTAAATAACAAGGATAATTTGGGTAAACTTGATCCAAAGGCGTATGAGTGTTTGTTTGTAGGATATTCCACAACTAGTAAAGCATATAGAGTCTATTATCAAGATGATAGGATTATTGAAGAGTCCATACATGTTACATTTTGTGATACTAACTTAGTGCAAAGTATTTTAGAAGACTGTGATGCAGGAAATCAAGCTCAAAAGAACAATAAAACTGCACAAAATCATGAAAACGAAAATTCTGGACAAGTTGAACCAGATACTGCAGCTGCTAAAAATTCAAGAGACAATTCTATTTTGTCTCATGAGTCTGAAGAAAATCTTGAAGCTAGCAGAACCCAAAATTCCTTGGTATCTGAATCTGCCTCCAAGTCCACCAGAACTCGTGAATGGAGATTCTTGAAGAATTATCCTGAGGAATTTGTTATTGGGGACGTCTCTCAAGGGGTTAGAACTCGATCTTCAACTAGAAAGGCAAATGAAGGAACAAAAATTGCTCTTCTCTCACAAATGGAGCCTCAAAATATTAAGGAAACTCTTAGTGACCCTTCTTGGATAAAAGCAATGGAGGATTAGCTTCTTGAGTTTGAGAAGAACCAAGTGTGGACTTTGGTTCCAAGGCCAAGTGGAAAGAAAGTGACCGGCACTAAGTGGATATTTAGAAACAAGTTAGGCGAAGATGGCAGTATTACAAGAAACAAAGCAAGGCTAGTGGCACAAGGATATGACCAAGATGAAGGAATAGACTTTGATAAATCCTTTGCCCCTGTTGTCCGAATGGAGGCCATAAGATTTCTCTTAGCTTATGCTGCATTTTGTGGTTTTAAATTATATCAAATGGATGTGAAATGTGCATTTTTGAATGGTGTGATAGATAGAGAAGTGTATGTGGAGCAGCCACCTGGTTTTGAAAATAAAGAGCATTCTAATCATGTTTTCAAATTATCCAAAGCTCTCTATGATTTAAGACAAGCTCCTAGAGCTTGGTATGAGAGACTTAGCTCTTTTTTTAATAAAAAATGGTTTTCAAAGAAGCACCACAGACACAACTCTATTTATCAAGAATTCTAATGATTCTTTTATTCTAGTCCAAATATATGTTGATGACATTATTTTTGGATCAGCCAATGAATCCCTCTATTCTGAATTTGGAAAACTCATGACAAGTGAAGTTGACATGAGTATGATGGGTGAACTTAATTTTTTTCTTGGGCTGCAAATTAAACAAACTGAAAATGGTATTTTCATTCATCAAGAGAAGTATGCCAAGGAATTAGTTAAGAAATTTAGTATGGAAAATGCCAAACCCATGGGAACTCCCATGCACCCTAATTCTAAATTAGATAAGGGAGAAACTGAGAAAGATGTAAATGAGACTAGGTATAGAGGAATGATTGGTTCTCTTATGCACTTAACTTCCTCTAGACCCGATATTGTTCAAAGTATTGGATTGTGTTCAAGGTTCCAATCCAAACCTAAAGAGTCACATCTTTCAGCAGTTAAGAGGATCATTAGATATGTTCATGGCACATCCAACTTTGGTCTTTGGTATCCTAAGATTGATGATTTTTCTGCAGTTGGTTATTGTGATGCAGATTTTGCCGGTGATAGAGTTGATAGAAGGAGCACTTCAGGCCTATGTTGCTTTCTTGGAAGGTCCTTGAATGTTTGGTCAATTAAGAAGTAGCCAACAGTGGCTTTATCCACTGCAGAGGCTGAGTATATAGCTGCTTTTTCATGCTGTTCTCAGCTTATGTGGTTAAAAACACAGCTTCCTGATTACAAATTAAATGCTGAAAATATTCCCTTGCTGTGTGATAATGTGAGTGTCATTAATATTTCTAAAAATCCAATTTTACACTCTAGAACTAAACATATTGAAGAGAAATTTCACTCAATAAGAGAACATGTCAAAAAAGGGGATATTAGTATTCAATTTGTTAAATCAGATGAGCAATTAGCAGATATTTTCACAAAATCACTCGCTGATGACAGATTCTGCATGCTTAGGACTAGTCTAGGAATTTTGAGTTATGATTCTCTGTTTGAAAATTGCTGATGAATTTGTTGGAGCATTTTGTCTCATAAACAGGTATGAGACAATTCTGGGCATGTGAAGAACGTTCCCTTCAATCTGCAAGTTCTGGCCTTGTTGCAAGTGAAAATTGATCTAGGCCAACCTCAAAAATCAGATCTAGAGTGGTCCAATGTGTTTCCTTAAATTCAACCATCTCAGGGCCCAAATATGAATGTTAGATTTTTTATTTGGTTTATAATTTTTTGTTGGCTTGAGTGTTTAAATCTTTTTTGAAAGTGTTTTCATTTAATGTTTTCTGGTCCAAAAAGATTTTCAGTTTGATTTAATTTTTTTAAAAAAAGGTTTTCAAAATTTAAAATTAATTTCCTGTTTTATTTTAAAATCAAATAAAATCTTTCTTTTATGAGGTCATGTCTTTTCAAGTCATTTCAAAAGGTGATGCAGTTGCATGGTTTGTGAAAAACTTCATCTGGGTACGGTTACCAACACTCCCTCTCTTCCCTCCATTAACTTCTCCTCAACTCCTCGGTTTTCTCCACTATATTTACTACTTATCTTCCCTCAAAAGCCTAAAACTAACTAAATGAGTAAGAAAGTTCTTGCTAAAAGGCCTCCACGAGAAAAGGTTTACAAGCTTCCCATGAAACCTTCAACCCATTCCCAAGACCGAACCTTCACTCCATCTCCTTCTCCTCCTACCTCTCCTCCTTGGTGTGATCCCATGGCTCAAACCAAAAATCCTTCTAGGGTTACACCTTCAGCTAAGCAGACACCACCGCCGAAAGAGCCTCCATCCAAGTCTGGTTCATCAAAGCCGAGTTCCTTAAGAAGGAAAAGACCTGCAGTGCCTGCACCTGTCTCTGAGCCTCCTCAACCTAAGTCGAGGTTTGTCTCATTGCGTTCTCAACGAGTTCAAACTCGATTTCCTCTTAAAACTGTTAAAGAACCAGACGTTGGCCCTTTTGATCACAAATCTCACTTCCTGACCTCTTATTCTAACTATAACCCTTATAGATTTAAATATGTCATGAATAATGATTTTTATGATGGAGTTATTAAGTACCGTACCCTATGTCCCTCTTTTCTTGCTGATTTTCCAACTTTGAAAAGAAAATATTTTTTTGTTGAAAATTTGGAATTTCTGGACTGGCATCATCTCTTTTCCATCAAAAAACCTGTTTACCCTCTTTTCGTCAAAGAGTTTTATACTAACATGACTTATCATGAAGGCAGTATTCACTCTTATGTTAAGGGCTGAGACATTATTTTAAATGATGAAACAATTAGTGATTCTTTGAAGTATACTGATGTTGGGCCTTGTGCTTACACTTCTGTTAAGTGGGATGAAGGAGTTGGTATTTCTTAGAATGATGCTTTGGCTCATATCTATGAAGATGCTTCCTTGATTGATGGCATCACATCCACTCACAGAGCCCTATGATATGAACATGCTCAATTGCACCGCATTGTCAACCACATTATTCTCCCTCAAAGCGGTTCATATCAAAGGGTTTCTTACACAGACACACTTGTTTTGTATGCCCTGCTCACCAAAACAGAAATTTCATTTGCATATTTGATGGTTAGATACATGTTTGACTCTGTTAGAAGTGAAAAAGACAAAGCACTACCATATGGCATGTTTCTAACTTGCATTTTTGAGCATTTTGGTGTTGACTTAACCAATGAGGATCATCAAAATAGACATTCATATCTAAAGGGAGGTGGTGGAGTGAAACGGCCCAAAGGACCTACTTGATCTGAGAGGGTGGTCTTAGATGATGATGATGATGACTTTGTCCCTGAGGAATCTCCTCTTCCTTCCACCGAGGGTACTTCCATCTCTACTGGCAAGAAATTTGCTCTGCTGAATGTAGTCAAGGATGTTGTTCAAGAGTTTGTCTCCCAATCCAATCACATGATTGCCATGAGCAAGGAGCAAAGAAAGCTAGCAAGCAAGCATGAAAATTTCCTAAGGAAATCAAGGGATCGAGTGGCTGGGTTCATGACTTTCATTGATAACCTTCAAAAGGATGAAGACATTGCCACTGATATTGAAGAGGAAGCTGATTCGGAGGGGAATGATTCTGATGCCTAGGATTGTCTCATCCAGATGATGCTGTTTATTTTTTGTCTCATGAATTCTGTTCAATTTGTTACTGTTAAACTAGTTTTTTTGTCTGGGATAACTGTAATAACTTTGGCTACTACTGGACTTTTGGTACTTTATTTCGTATTTTGAACTATGCTCTAACACTCTTTTGCAGGATTTATGGTGCTATTTTTGTTGATCTTGCTTATTAGCCGCCCTTGATGACAAAAAGGGGAGTAATAGCTAGAATGCTGAATTTGACTAATGAATTTTAATGATACTATTGCACCTACTATTTTTTGTGGAACCTACTGTTATTTTTGTGGATTTTGTTTGACTACTGCTGATAGTTTTGAGCATATAGTTAATAATTCTTGTTTTACAAATGTGCTGCTGTAGGGAATGTTGTTGACATGAATTTGCAATTGTTTGCTACTGCTATGATTGTTTTATTGGAACCTATTTTCATGACATATTAAACTCTGGGCTGAAATTGTGTTTCTAGTTGCTTAATCTCCATTAGTTAAAGAGAATTTTGTGTAGATCTTTACTATGCTCTGTATAAGTTTAATGTAAATAGGAAAGAAGAGAAGAGCATAAATCCAGGGGGAGCTACTCTTGAAAAGGAAAGGGGGAGCAACACACAATCAACATCATTCAAAGGGAAGTTTTCTAACATTACTAAAATTCAATTCCTTTTGGTTATTGCTTAAATATGTTTGTCATCAATGGGGAGATTGTTGAGTTAAGAAATTAACTAAATTAATTAGTGATGACAAACATTATTTTTGGGTAAAATAAATTAATTAGTGTTGAGTGATAATAATTATATGTTGCTAATTATTTATTAAACATTGCAGGCCAAAACTTTGTCTAGCAGCCCAAAATGGAATAAAAATAAAACATCAAGGCTAATGGGCTGGTTAATCAAATGAAGTCCAAAAGAAACAAAGCCAAAGAAACCAATGGGCTGAACTTAAGAAGAAATCAATCCAAGCCCGAGTTGATTTCAAATCCATCCATCTTGCTTCCAAAGCAACGTTCCTCTCTTCTCTGTCTCAGTCAAATCACAGAACTCAGAAAAAGTACGAAAGAGAGCTTAGTTCCTAAGCTAATCATAAAAGAAGAAGGAAAGAGAAGGTTCAGCAAAGAATGGTAAGATCTAATCAACCATTTCAAACCATATCAAGAAAAGATCAAAAGGTTAAAGGCGACCCATTTTCTTATACATGCAACACACTTTCTTCTCTTCATCTTCAACTCTCTGTCACTCCGTTTTAAGCTATATGGAAAAGAGGATTTTTGTTCCTCACTGCTGTGTATCTACGGTCACAAGTGATTCTTGGGGACCAAGTAGTTTCTCAATGGCTCAGATTTGGTTTACCATTGGAAAACTCTTGTGGTTGCTGTTTTATGGCTTTCAGTCAAGATAGAGAAGTCAGAAGCAAAATTTCTACTCTGAGGTTTAATGAAAAAAAAAAAGTGAACGGATGGGTTGGTGAAGCTCAAGGCTCAAGGAGTTGACCTAGGAAGAAGAACCCAGTAACATGCAAGGAGATAAAAGAAGACTTTCTGTTCAT
Organism: Arachis hypogaea; assembly: GCF_003086295.3. Taxonomy (NCBI): domain Eukaryota; kingdom Viridiplantae; phylum Streptophyta; class Magnoliopsida; order Fabales; family Fabaceae; genus Arachis; species Arachis hypogaea. The sequence continues at coordinate 66,072,960 of NC_092042.1, forward strand.
TCAGAAGCCAAGGAGAGAAAACCAGAGTTTGGTAAGTTGTGTTCTGTGAAGAGTTCCCTGAAGAAGTTCCTCTACTTGGATATTGCTTTCTTTCAAAGAAGCATTCGGCCAACACTGAAGAACTAAATCAGAGGCTTACAAAGCTGGTTTATCACATAGCAAAGAGGCTGTTGATGAAGTCAATCACCTTCATGTTTTACAGATTGTAATGTACTTTTCTATGTTTATCTTTCTGTAATTTCTTGTGTGAAAAGGCATATTGAGAGAGCTCAAGTAAAGGCCATGAGTGGAAAAAGGCTGAGTGATACACTTGAGAGAAAAGCCTAGAGTTAATTTTAGATTTCTTTAGGTATGTCTATGTCTTGTATCTTGTACCTATGAAGTATCCCTTTCTTAGTTGGGTTAGCACTAAGAGTGAAGAGTTAGATATTAGCATAGCCAATGTCAAGTTATGTTAGAACTTGAGTGTGAAAGGATTGTGTTAATCCTGTGGAATTGGTGTATGTAATACTTTTAACTATAGTGGAAATTTTTCCATTGTTATGGAGGAGACTGGACGTAGGTTGCATTGCACAATGCAACCGAACCATGATACATGATGGTGTTAGCTTCTTTCTTCTCTGTTGTGTTCTGTTTTCTGATATTCATGAGACAAAAATAAATTGTCTCATAAATTTTCACTGCTGAGTTCAAACAGAATCAAAATTGAAAGTTTGTTTAAAGGGGTCATTTCAGTAACTTAAAGAAAGGCATAGATTTAACCCCACATTCTCTAAGCCTACCACAACCTTCAAAAACAATACTAACAAGTTACAAAATTGAACTGTTAAATAATAAATCAAATGAATTTAGTCAAAGTAACTATTAATAAGTAACTATTATTTAATATTATTATTGGTGAAAACTCAGGTGCAGTCGACTTCACGTAAAGTTGATAGCTGAGAGCCGTTAGATGAAAATTTAGTCAAATTAGTCAAATCATCTAACCGCTTTCGGATATCAACTTCACGTGAAGTCGACTGCACCTGAATTTTCACCATTATTATTACTACATTTTCTGTGTAACTTGTTTGATCACTTCTTTCCTTTCATTCTTTTCAACAAATTGCTAGAATTGAACTAGTCAATAAATAAGTAGAGTAATTGATTCAATAGTTTAGAAGTTTAATTAGAGTCCAATCAATTTAGTTAAATATTAAAATGTGATATATATTTTTAAATATTTAAATTTATTCATTTTTAACATTGATAAAATTTAAAATTTTACAATTTCACATAATAAATTATTCATTAAAATTTTACAAACAACCTTAAACATAACTAATAAAAATAAAAAATACACACAAATAATCAATACATCATGTTCTACCACCATCACTTTATTCCAGTTTCATAAAAAATAAAAGAAAATAAATAAATAATAACAGTATATCATAGCACCATTAACTGAAAATAAGAAAAATCAGAATCAGAACCAGAATCAACAACTCAGAGAAACAATCAATCTTGCAATTTTCAAGAAATCACTAAAAAGGTTAAATAAACAAATAAGATCAAAAGGAGCTAGAGAATCCAATTAACAAACTTCAAACAATAAAACTCTGAAAATAAGCAGAGAATCCAGTTTGAATCTAATATCCATAAAATTAATCCAGAATGCAGTATCCATACAATTAAATCAGAATTCATACAATTAACTCAGAAGTCAGAATCCATACAACAATCATATAAAAATTAACTCAGAAAATATAAAAATTAATAAGAAAAAAACGTAGGACTTCTTTGCCTCTTCTAAAACTTGTTCTTTTCAGTAAACCACCACCAAATCTGTAAGAAGTTATTTTTTATTTTATATTTTGTGTTGCTTGTTAAACTCCTTCTCTTTATTATTATTTACATCCCATGTTGGATTTGGAACTCAGTGATAACTCACAAAAAGTAAATGTGTTTTAACTGAAGAACAAGTAAATAAGTGCTTACCGGAGAAGACGCGTGGAAGTGATGGTCGAGCAGTGGAACGGAGGTGACGGTGAAGAGAAGACGACCAAGTAGGCACGTTTGTGATGGCAAGGAGAACAGGGCTAATTAGACGTCGAGCAGCAGAAACGTTCGGCGGCAACGACGGCAACCTCGGGCTTGATACGGGTTCAGGGCAGCCGATGACGACGAGGACAGGTCTGGGCTTAACGAAACCCTCGAGATTGACGACGCGAGGAGGAGCGAGGAGAAACGAGCAGACCTAACCCACGGTCTATCTCTGCCGTGGCGACAGCAACCTCTACCGGAGGGAAAGAGTTTGGCGATGGAATGGTGGCTGGGTTCGTTAGGGTTAGCACTAAGAGAGAGGGGCGTGTGTGGGTACGGTGGGTACTGGGTAGTGGGTAGCTCTGAATCCAGTCGATTCCGACGATGTGAACCGCCAATTTGTCCGGTTCTTAAATTGATTTTTTGTAAGACGGTTCTTTATATCAATCAAACTGGATCGGTGATTGGTTTCTAATTAACTTAGTTAAACCAGTCGGTTTGGTTCGATTTTCAAAACATTGCTACTTGATATTCTAATTAGAATAAGATTGTTATCAACATGCTCCGATAAGAAATATACTTGTCCGTTGTATAATTAGAAAATTGTTATTTATATCCTAACTAGACCCTAGCCAAGCACCACAAATGCCAATAATACTAAGATTTTCAATATGCACAATGCATAGTAGCCAGCATCATTCCCATCTCCGGTCAAAATGTCACGACCTACAATTTTCAATTAAATCAAGCTAATAGCATTGATTTAAGATACTAGTGCCCCCTCCCTACTAAGCATACATCCCAATTATCATTTCTACAAGAGAAAAATACATTCATAGTCCTCAGATCTCAAACTGTATCCGTTAACTTACATATGATTGTCTATGAATTTTTTGGGCAATACTTTTTGTACTTTAAACATGAATGTTCCATAACTCAGATTACATTATTATATTTTTCTATTATCATTCAAATATCTCTCATCATGTTAGATATATTTTCATAATATTATTTAGTCATTCATAGAACAACAACAATAACAACAACAACAAAACCTTGTCTAATTAAGTGGGGTCGGTTACATGAATCAAATGATGCTATTGAAGTCTATCATGTATCATGTCTACAGAGAGACTATTTATATATAGATCTCGTTTGACCACCTCATGGATGGTATTCCTAAGTCTTCTTCTGTCTTTCACCCCTTGTCCATCTTCTATCTCATCCACCCTCCTGACTGGATACTCTGTCAATCTTCTTCTCACATGTCCAAACCACCTGAGATGCAATTCTACCATCTTTTCAAGAATAGGTGCTACTCCAACTCTCTCTCTTATATCTTTATTCATTATTTTATCCAATTCGCATATGACCACTCATCCATCTCAACATCTTCATCTCTGCCAGATTTAACTTATGTTCGTGCTCCCCTTAGGGCGCCCAACACTCTGTACCATAAAGCATAGCAGGTCTGATAACAGTATGATAGAATTTACCTTTAAGTTTTAAAGGCACTTTTTGTCACATATAAAATTAGACGCACTCCGCCATTTTGACCAATCTGCTTGGATCCTATGATTTACATCATGTTCAATCTTTTTATTATCCTGTATGATGCACCTAAGATATTTAAAACTTTTAACTTTTCATAGGATGTTTTCTCCAATCTTCACCTCTGTATTAGGGTTTTTCCTTCGGCGGCCAAACTTACATTCTATATATTCCATCTTGCTACGGCTTATGCGCAGACCATACACTTCTAGAGGTTCTCTCCATAAATCCAACTTCTTATTTAGGTATTCCACTGACTCTCCTATAAGGACGATATCATCAGCTAAAAGCATGCACCATAGCACAGGCTCTTGGATATGCTCTGTGAGTACTTCCAAGACTAATGTGAAAAGGTATGGACTTAAGGATGATCCTTGTTGTAATTCTATACCAATAGAAAATTACTCTGTCACATTACCTTGAGTCTTCAAACTAGTTATAGCCCCATCATACATGTCTTTAATTGCACAAATATATGTGATCCTTACTCTCTTCCTTTCCAAAACCTTCCATAAGACCTCCTGTGGCACCTTATCATACGCTTTTTTCAAATCAATAAACACCATATGTAGATCCTTATTAGTACAATACCTCTCCATTATCCTTCTTAACAGGTATGTAACTTTAGTGGTGGATTTATCAGGCATAAAACTAAATTAGTTCTCTGTTACTTGTGTCTCTTGTCTCAACTTCTGTTCTATCACCCTTTTCCATAACTTCATGGTATGACTCATGAGCTTGATCCCTCTATAGCTTCTGCAACTCTGTATATCCCCCTTATTCTTATAGATGGGTACCAAGGTGTTCTTTCTCTACTCATCTGGCATCTTCTTTGACCTTAAAATCTCATTAAAAAGCTTGGTTAACTGATTGATGCATTTTTCTCAAAAGTCCTTCCAAACTTCAATTGGAATATTATCGGGTCGTCTGATAAACCCCAATTTTGTGGTTTATCTTATGTTGAATTTAGAGGATTTTATCAACTTATCTCACATTTATTCAATGAAATAGCATGGTTTTGTGAATTTCTCCTAAATTATGCTTAATAGTAAAAACATGCTTTTTAGGCCTGTAATTTGCTAAATTTAATTCACTTTGATTCCACCCAATGCCTTGATATGTTTGTTAAGGGATTTCAGGTTTAAGAGGTAAGGAATGGATAAAAAATTGTGACAAGAAAAGCATGCAAGATGGAGAATTCATGAAGAAATGAGAATTTGCAGAATTCAGGGCGACATGTATACATGGCCTACGCGTATGCGTAACAAGCAACACGTGACCAACTTAAAGGCAATATGCTGGGGGCGATTTCTGAGCCATCCAAGCCCAGATCCAACTCATTTCTGAACTATTTGAAGCCAAATTCAAGAAGGATCGAGCGGGGAGCAATTATGGTAGCTTAGGACCATGTTTTAGGGTTGTTTCTAGAGAGAAAAGCTCCCTCTTTTCTCTAGAAATTAGGGCTCTTAGTTTAATTTTCTCTTTAATTTTTCTCTTTAATTCTTGTTTTAGTGTAGTTTCATTTATGTTTTCATGTTCTAGCAGCTTAATTCTCCTAGTTCTTCTTGTTAATTTCCCTTTTATGCCACTTTTTAGTTTATGAACACTCTTGTCACTTTTGATTTCATTTAATGTCATTTGATGTTTTATGTTCTTTTAATACTTGTTTGAGTTGTTATTGTCATTTTCTTGTATTGAGTAGTTGTAGAATTTATTATTCCTTGCAATTTTACTATATTTTCCTTTTATGCTTTCTAAGTATTTGACAAAATGCTTGGCTTAGGTTTAGAGTAGATTTTGAGCATTTTTTGCTTGGAAAGAGAAATTAGGCAATCTTGAATCATTAATACCCAATTTAGATTGGTGATCTAGAGTGGTTAGTTAATCTTGTTTCCATTGACATTACTCATGACTAAAAACTAAACTATCCTACCATTTTTCATTCGCTTTAAAGCCTCTTTTACCTCGAAGTCTCGAATCCTTTGATAGTAGTCGAAGTTTTGATCTTCTTCTCTCATACATAACTTACCAAGGTTCGGAAGAATCCTTTATGCACTTAACTAGAACCATTGGAAGATTAATTTTGCAAGATACGAAGTTACACAAAGTAGAACTAAATAGCAAACACACAAAAATTAACCAGCTTTTCTTTTAACAAATTCAAAATTAATAAATGCACCCAAAATCAGCAATCAGCAGCATAACTAAATTAGTAATTAGCAAGCTTCGCATTCAACAAATTTAAGTCTCCCATTTAACAAATTTGGCAAATTCAGGTCTCATCATAAATTCGAACCAAGCAATTAGTCAACTACATTATGACATAGCATCATAAGAGATCAGAGCTCACAAACGCACGCAAAATTAACTAATTATTTTTAACTAAATCATTCTGAACACATTAAAAATTAAATTAACCAAATCACATTTTTTATAAACAACAAATTAAAAACAAAAAGAGAAAGCAAGAAAAATTGACTAACCTTCGGTGGTCTTCGAACGGGCATAGTATGAAGGAGAAGTGGCAGTCTTATGATTGCAATGCAGAGAAGTGGCAGCATATGAGGGAGAGGGATTTGGAGCAGAAGAGGGTGAAGCAGAGGAGGGTGGAGCGCAATGGAATGGAGAAGAGGAGGGTGGAGCGCGGCAGAACCGGAGAAGATGAGGGATGGAACGCGATGGAACAGAGCCGGCGCGGCGGAAGAGCGATTGGGTGACAAAGGAACCACGCGAGACGAGTTGCAGTGCGGACGGTGCCTTCGAGTAGTAGACGAGCAGTGGGAATGGCACCTTCGAGCAGATGCGACGACAGCGTTGACTCTCACTCCTTGTGACGGGGGGAAGATTACTATAAGCTAGGGTTGTGTTTTGGGAAATGAGGAAGAAGCGCGGAGCCATGGACGACCAAATAAAGACACGGTGGTGTCTGAGCGCAATGGACGACAGCGTTAAACGGTAAAGGAGTAACCTAGGATTTGTGTTTTGGAGGGTGGGGGCTGTATTTGAAATTCTGAATGAGGAAAAGGGGAAGTGGGGAACCTACGCTACACTGCTCAAGGGGAAGGAGAAGGCTTTCCTTTCTTCAGGAAAGTACAAAACGACGCCGTTTCAAAAAAGCTGGCCAGTTTTAAATGTTGATCCGAATCGTAGAATGAGACAATCCATGATCAGATTGGTCTATTTGGTCCAATTTTAAGAACCATAGTAGTAATGATTCATGTCTTTATACACATATGCATGTGTATAGTAGTTTGTTTCATTTTAGATTAAGAGGTATGTATTCTAGTGATTATCCATGATCGATTCTTGATTGTAATAATTACTAAGTTACTAGAACGGGACACAATGTGTACAAACTTTTTAAGAAATTTTTATTAAGTTTCTATTTTTTCTTTTTTCTCCACGGTATCCTCCAACCTAGCACCTAACAAGCCAAATACTAATTTGCCGTGAATCTAAACTCCATTTAAGAGTTTTTGGAGCTGGCTAATGGATTTATATTATACAATTAATGCAAAAGCCTATTGTCAATACTCAAGGATCGAATCAAAAAAATTTATAGTAAGATCTAGACAAGCAACAAGAAGTGGGAGCAATATAATCTATTATCTAATTAGGGGTTGGAACCACTCTTAAATTGAATCATTCCTCTATCATATTTCCATGTTAATACAAAAGGATATACACTATTCATCACATGTACGTCAAATAGTTTTTCTTTCTCTATTTAGTGCTTGTTTGGATGTCATTTTGATTAAAAAAAAATCTTTTTCAATGAAAAGATCTTTTTTTATTTTTTAGTGTGTTTGGCAAATAATGAAAAAAGATCTTTTTTTTATTTTTTAGTGTGTTTGGAAAATTTCTAGTAGTAAAAATAAAAGCACTAGAAAAATCAGAAAAATATCCTTTTTGAGAAGCTGTAATTTACATTTTTTTTTAAAAAATATTTTTTCATAAAAAAAAAGATATTTTCTATGTAATAAATAAACAAAAAAGTTCTTTTATATTATTATACTCAAACATAATTGATAAATAAAAAGATCTTTTTGCATGAGATACCCAAACATAAAATTACTTATACTTTTCTATAAGATCTTTAAAAAAAAGATAACTCAAAAAAAGATCTTTTCTTAGAAACTCACCCAAACAAGTCCTTAATAACACAAGTTTGATCAGTTTCAAAGCATAAACAGCATGAAGATTTCATCAGCTGAGATATTATCCCTGGACCATTAAGAGTGAAAATGTACACAAAGCTCCACTATGTTCTACCCAATCCATAATCATCACTAAACAGGTTCCTGTGTCTGTAACTAGTTCTGTCAGAAGTGCTGTGGAAATATGGGATCTAAATGTGTCAGCATCTATGGAGAGGAGCAGGATACAAGTCCGGTGGCTGATATCGCACGTGATCCTTATGAGGAAGTGGCCCCTCCTGCATTAATGAAACTATAGTAACTAAATTGTTTGGAAGAAAAAACAAGTGCATCATCCTACAAGTTTCTTTGAAGATCAACAATTGTTTAACATGATTCCAAATTTCAACATGTCCAAGGAGAATAAAAAATGTATGGTTTTGATTCCTAATTTGCTTATTCTAGCTCCCAAATGCATGATCTTACCAGAGAAAGGACCGGAAGGAGATTGAAAAATATCAGAAGAAAGTACCTCATCTATGTTTATTTGGAATGGCTTGACGAAGTCCTCAAACATTACGGGAGACAATGGCTTCATTTTCTCTTCAACCTCCTTTAAATGTATGAGTTCAAAATAAAAGACAATATGCCATATAAATGTTCACATAAGATAGAAATATACGAAGGGCACTTCTATTACGAGAACCAACCATAAACAAAAATGAGGAACAGAAAACAAGTAAACAACTATATGATACTTATATATCAATCAGATCCCACTTCTTCTATTGAAAGAATTATGAAGACAACAAAAGCAGCAGCAATGCCTTCTTCTATTAGGTGGGATCGGGTATATAGATATGTCATATATCATGTTTAAAATAAACCTATTTATTAGACTTCTCCTGATAACCTCATTTAGAGTGTTTAGTCTCTATTTGTCCATAAACATTGGTCCATCTCCTATCTAATTTACTCTCTCACCGGATGTCTTACCGGTCTTTTTCCCACATGTCCAAATCATCTAGTATGAGATTCCACCATTCTTTCAACAATAGGTACCACCCTAACTTTCTCTCTCAAGTCCTTGTTTCTTATTCTATCCATTTGCATATGGCTACTTATCCATCTAAGCATTCTTACTTCGATCACACTATACGTATATTCATATTCACCTTGTACCATCCAACACTCCATTCCATACAACATATTAGGTCTAATGACAATGCGATAAGCCGATATCATTTACCCATAAATTTTAAAGATGCATTTTTGTTTCAAATGAAGCCCAAAACACTCCTTCACTTTTACCAACACTTGAATCCTATTGTTTACATCATCATCTATTTCTCCATTGTCTTGAATAATACAACCAAGATACTTAAAATCTTGGATTCTCTAAAGTTTGAATTTCACTTTAGAGAATAAAGTGTGATCTCTCACCATTTATTTTATAGGTGGGACCAAGAATAAATGAGAGAAACCATTCAAAGGCAAAAGATTCACTTTACCCTCTAAAGTACAAATTTAAAATTTAGAGGATCCAAATTCCTTGATTTATGGTATGTTATTTTCTCCAATTTTCACTTTTATGTTTGAGTTCTTTCTCTTGCTAAATTTACAGTAGACACACTCAGTCTTATTGTGACTAATACGTAAACCGTGTACTGTCAAAACTTGTCACCACAAATTTAACTTCCCATTTAAATCTTCCTTGACTCACCTATAAGTACAAATATCATATGTAGAAAGCATGTAAGATGGTACGGTTTCTTGCATATGTTCAATAAGCACCTCCAATTAGTATGAATTATGAAAAGGTACGCTCTTACAACATCTTGGATTCTCACACTAGTTGTAACCCTATCGTATATATTTCCTTAATTGCAAGAATATAGGTTATCCTTACTTCTTTTCCAAGACCTTCCATAGTACCTCACTTAGTAACTATTATATGCCTTTTCCAAGTCAATGAAGACCATATATAAATCCTTCATATGACTCCAGTATATCTACATTCTTAACCAAAATTCTTAAGCCAAAAAAATGTGACAGCTTAAAAAGTGTATCATACCAATCCAGTTATTCTTGACTTTTCCAAGAGCTCCCTAGCAACCATGTCCAATATGTGCCTATTATCCATCAAAGCATTCATTGCAAGTTCTTCTGTTTCTTCAATGTACTGTCATTGCATAAGAATCAAACAACATATCAAAAATGTATTTAAATTATTTAAGGTACAGGGATCACAATCGTAAGTCATTACTTCACATATTCAAGAGTATTATGATTGTTCTATCATATAGTTCCAATTAGAAAGTAAATAGACATATATCGAAAGCATATTATATTAGCAATAATAAATTGAATTCCTGCCACAAATGAAAACTTTTTAAAATGCACCAAATATATTACACATGTTTCAAAGTTTATTCTGCTTTGCATCTTAATAGAGTTACTTTCAAAAGCGAAAACAAAAAGACAGAGAAAGCATATCAGAAGTTACCCTTGTCAACTCCCGTGTAAATAGCTCAGATACCTCTAGTGTCATATTTGCAGGAATTACCTGAGGATCATCCCACTGCACAAGTATAAAGAGAAAGAAAAGCTAAATTACATTCACGAGGAAAATCATATATTACCTACTTCAAAGAAGAAATATATACCCTATATCTTATCAGCTCGCCATCTGGACTGTCTGGCCGATCGAGTAATCCAACCCTTTTTGTTAATGCCATTAAACCCAACCTTGAATTTTGAGGGCTGATAACCATCTCCCTGGCAATCTGAAATGAGTTTCAGTGAGAAACAAACTAATGAAAATCAAATGAGTTTATTACCATATACTACTGTGGAAAGGTAATCTCTCAAATCAATCAAATTTATAAAGAAAAGTAACTGAACTTTAGAGGCAAAAAGAGGTCATGCATAAAATAGTGAAGTGAGATCCACCACCAACAAACCCCTTCCCATGTTTTTCTTTTGTGTGTGTGTCTAATAAATGAGGTATGTCTAATAAATTACATTTATTTAGTTCACTAACAGCTTCAATAACTTACAAGCACATAAAAAATTTATGTACAAATTAGTAGGTATGTTTTGGTTTGTTATTTTAGATATTACATTCGTTTTTATTTTGGATGGGGAAAAAATAGCAGATAATATAGAATTTACAGATGAAGATAAACTATGTTCAGACATAGATACAAAAGGTATAACTGAGAGCCAAAAAGATAAGCTATGTAACAATGAATGTTAATCCCTTTGAATATCATTTAAGGTCCCCACTAAATAATGTGCTGAGTACCAAATGGAAGGCAAAGGTATAATCCTATCCAAAAGAAATCAACAGTTGAAAAGGCATAGTAAAAAGGGGGTATAATTCCTTTCTAACCATACACCATGACATTACAAAAGCCAACAACTCTACCACAGAATCTTAGCTAATTTACTCAAAGCCAAAAGCTTTGAACTTAAGGAGTAGAAACTGAAAAAAGTCCATAGGAAAAAAAAAACTACTCAAATATAATATAAATGTACCACTTAAACTAAGCTATTGGCTGAATAGTGTCACTTTATAGAAGCCAGAAGAACAATTCGCTCTATAAGAAAAATTATGATATGTGAGTTTTTACTAGGTTCTATAATTACAGTCCAGCCGAATAGATCAAATGGATCCAAAGACTGCAAAATGCCATAGATCTTAAGTTGTTTTCAACATCATCTTGATCTATCTTGATATATGCCTCAATAACCAACAAAAGGGATAAATTTATCTTCTCCAAATTGATAAATTGGTAGACATCTGAGTCGCATAGTTATGATGTGATTTCTTAAATACAGCCTATAATAACCATATCAGTATTTATAATTTCCAAGAGGTACCAAAATTCTCAAAATATAAAATTACTGATTACCTTTGTTATCTTTTCAAGATCATCACTGCCTCCATCAGTTATATCATCACCATAGACAACACGTTCAGCACATCGACCACCATGTGCTACTACCATTTGCATCATCATGTAACCGAAGGTTGTATAACCTTGGTCTATCATATCTTCCCGAGGGTAGAATACAGATACTGCTGTTTCCTGATTAAGCAGAACAAGAATTCAATAGTGTTAAAATATAAGCCACTCATCCTTCTTTATCATAACAGATTAAGTTTTTGAGAGAGATGGATCATGACACGACATCAAAGCTTCCATGAGTAAGTGGTCTACTGTTCAATTCTTGGCAGCACCCTTTTTTGAATAAAATCAATTAGTTATATTCGAACACAAGGTACATGAGCTTGTGCATTCTCCTTGCTTCAAGCCTAAAGGGCTCTGGTGTAGGCAGGAGGTTTAAACATATTAAACAACTCATTTTATATCTGACAATTAAAGTTTTTTGATAGGGAGAGATGATGAGAAAAGGCAAAAGGAATGGCAAAAGTCCAATATGATCATTTCCATATTGCTGTAACAAGATAGCATACCTTACCACCAGGCAGGAGCTGTGAAAATGCATGCCAGTCAAACCGAGGAAATAAGTGAGCTAACACGACATGACCAGCTTCATGAACAGCAAGTAGTTTCTTCTTTTCAACAGATACCTAAATTACAGTAATGAGTTCAACATATAAGATGTTTCACTATCACCAATTCAGATGAGAAGAACTAATGGTAATACACGTACACTTTCTTCACATTTCTGTTGCTCTTCCTCAGTGAGAAGCACACCCATACCCTCAAGCAGTTGTTTATCTAATACATCAACAATGTCCTGCTGGGAAATTTTTGAATGCCCTTTCCTCACCTGCAGCCAATAATAGAAGCTTTAATTTTGCATCTTATCCTGGATTACTAATACAGTAACAGAGGGAAGGGCAGCAAGGGGAATTTACCATGTAAACTGCATACAAGATGGCCAGAAGCTATGCAAGGATTTGATTATGGCTATTCATGGGACTGGGCTTTCATAACTACTACTAGCACTCAAAAACACTAGGTTAAGGCTTTGTTTCTCTATAACAGTTTCCTACTATAAATGAAAAATACATGATTGTCAATTCTCATAAACTGAATGAGAAGATTGGACTATGCTCCAGCTCACTTTGAGCCTTCTCAGATTAGAAAACAAATAGATGCTGCTGCCCTTAAATGTTTTGTAATGCATCAACTCTATCATTTGTACTTTAACTCCCCTTACCCAAAACCTATATAGTTCTTAACCGTGATTAATCACATTCCCTTACACTACAGACATATTAAAGTCACACTGAAGACAGCACCATGATGTTGCATACAGCAGGTCTAAATCTGGAAGTTAGTAGGACAACAAAGAATAAAATCAAATGCAGCAGAAACCCACCATCATTATTGCTGCTTCATTGACAAGGTTTCTTATATCTGCTCCCGAGAATCCAACAGTTCGGAAGACAAGCTGTTGATGTAGAAATCAATGTATGAGTTCAATGGAAAAGAGAGAAGTGAATTTGAATAGATAAGCAATATACCTTTTCAAAATCAACATCCTCTGCAAGTTGCTTTCCAGAACTATGCACACCAAAAATTTGGACTCTTTGCTTGGCATCAGGCAAACCAATGTACAGACGACGATCAATACGCCCAGGACGAACAAATTCAAGATCTAATTCATCTGGTCTATTTGTGGCACATATGAATATGACAGCTTGCCTTAAGGATAAACGGTCAACACCGGTTTTCTCCTTCCTATTGTAATGAAAAAAATATAAAAATAAAATATCAATGACACCGACAATGTAATGAAATCAAAATAAAAAGAGATTCCTAACATATGTAGCTCTACTGCAATGACAAAAGTGAAGTTCAATAAATAACTCAAATAAGGAAGACTTCGATGGTGATCACTATGAGCCGTAACTTAGCTAAAAGAGTAAGCTACCAAAATGGTATCTGAAAGTTTGCATCGGTAACAAAATGAACCCTAAAAGACACTAACGACAAATAAGCCCCCAAAAGATTTAAAAACACGACAAAAAGAACTAGATATTAAATATATATTTTAAAAAACGACTTTAGAAATCAAATTTTGATGCAAAATTTTGCAATCATTAGAAAAATAAGATCTTTTTATCCTTAAAATTTGGTAATTTTTTGTCAAGTGAATTTAAAAAAAAATATTGTGAATGATCATATTGTTTTTGAAAAATAAAAAAAAAATAGAGATCAAATTTTGCTTTGAATTTTTTTGTGCACCTTCTAAATATTTATTCAATTGTTGCCACAAAAATTTAGAGCTAATGGATAAGCCGTTTGCTAAATATGAATTTTTTTATTACTTACAAAAATTATAATATTTATTGGTTCTTTTTGTCGTATTTTCAAATCATTCAGCGTCTGTTTTGTCGATAACATCTTTCAGGGACCTTTTTGTCAGCGACTGAATCCTTCGAATATCGAAATTGGTAGTTAACCATAGCTAAAATATACCAAATTCTAAGTTCCATGTAATAAAATGCAAAAATAAATAAGACTACGAACACAACAACAAGCATCAAAATCTTTAAATGAAGATATGCTTCATTATAGCCCAAACCCCAAGAGCTACCACTTGAGAAATAGAGAAGACAAATTTCTGACTCAATGGGATTTATTTGAAACAAGCAAGAACAAGTATGTGAGAAAAAAAAAAATTCTGCCCCTTGGAAGTTTAAAAAGAATTATACAATTTTTTAAGAATCAATTCCATATTTCCTTTTATTAATTTCTTTGTTTAATTAGGATTAGCGCTTTTGTACTATTATAAATAAATATCATCTTTATCTTCTATCATCGTCATCATCATAATATATCAAATTCCAATAATAATGTTAAAAGCAATCTCTCCTATAAGTTTAAGTTGTGGCTACAGATACATGAATAACTTCATTTCTAACACCCCTCCTCACTTCGAGCATTTTGAGCTTGGAGCAAAGAGATTGCACAAGGCCACCTATCTTGTGCTGAAACTTATTTTATTACAACCAGAATCAACTCTAGATCATTAGACAATAAAAACTCCAATACTATGTAATGAGTCATCTCCTAAAAGCTTAACTTTTGGGGTAAAAGTACACGAGTGGCTTCATATCTAACATATATATCTATCTTGCCTATTCTTTCACTTCCTACCTAAGATCCATAATCTCAACAAATATAAATTATGATGATATAAAAACTTCAAATGATATATAGTTTCCTATTTCAAAGTAATAACTTACTCCCCATCAAGCTGTGCAATGAGAGCTTCAAAAGTTGCCCTTCTACGTGGATCATTCCTAGCATGCCTACCGGCAATGGCATCTATTTCATCCACAAATATAAAACAAGGTGCCTGTAGAAAATGAAAAGTATTTGTAAACTACCTTGTCCAAGCTATAAATGATAAACAACATCAACTGAAGTAAACTTGTGCAGCAAAATAGAAGATTTATTAGGAGAGTTTATCTAAGAGAGTTAGGGTTGAAGGCCACGAGCCAAGGTTGTAAATACTGCTGAAGAAAGTTTCCTTTTGGCAGTTTTGCAAGGCTTAACAAGCCCTCACCTCCTGGGAAAAATTATCTGTTGAGACTGCACTAGTTAGTTACTAGTAAGCTGCATAATAGGAGGAAGGAAAATGGGGGGTTTATGATTCAGTCTTGGGGAGGACTCTACAGTAACCTCTAATCTTTGTAGGGTTCAGGCCTTCAGGAGTCGGGATCACATTGATCAAGATCTCAATGAATAATATTGATGTTCTAAACTTCTAATATATGAATTTCAATTTATCAAACAAACAGGAAAATTTGATCAAATAGGATTACAAGACTATATATCCAATTCTATGTAACAAAACTTTAACTGACATCTTCATTCAAGATTATTTAAAATGCATTTGATATTAGAGCTAGAAAATGCTTATTGGCTTACATTTCTCCTAGCAATGGTAAACATTTCATTGATTCTAGCTGCTCCACTTTTTTCACTATCCGTGAACTCAGCACCTGAAGCAAAAACAAAAGGCAATCCACTTTCCTTTGCGAGTGTCCTGGCAAAAAGTGTTTTCCCTGTTCCTGGGGGTCCAGAGAGTAGAACACCCTGAAATATGCTTTCTCATCAAACAACTTACATAATATCATGTCACAACATAATAGCATTTGAGGGATTAATTGGCTGTGCAGATATCAAATGTCTTACCCGCACAAACTGCACGCCTCTTTCGTAGAACTGCATAGGATTTCCCATATAGATCATCAACTCATCAAGAAGATCCCAAACATCACCTCCCAACACAACTTCCTTGTACATAGATTTTGTTTCACCAACTTCTCCAACAGGCTGACAAACAATAGAACTTTCACATAAATAGAAATCAGAAGAAAGAAGTCAAATGACATGAGAAAGAAAGAAAGAAAGAAAAAGGAAATCACTATAAATGTAAACATGTATCCATCAATTCATTATTCTGATGGAGACTTAACATCTAAATATATCTTTACAATATGGGCTTTTGGTTGTTGCTAAGAACATGGCATTTGACCAAATAACTTTAGCGATATATAGCGTTGACAGGAATAAATACGCCTTTACATTTTCAAGGGCAAAAGTAGTGACACAGATTGTTTCCTATGACCAGTATAATCCAAACCACTAAACCTCCATCTTTTCCCATGATTACTAATCACAAGCTAAATACATTCCTCCATGGGTTATATTCTTACATGCTATATATCTGACATATCAGGATACTAATACAAAAATATTTCATGGCTAAATAGAACAACCATACAAGACATTTTATGCACAAAAATAAACTAAATCACTCCCAACAGCTTATCAGATATTAAAAGCTTACCAGAATGAAGTTTTCAGCATATGCCATATCAAAGAGTTGATTATACTTTTTGTAAAGAAAACGATGGGAAGTAATGTGCAAAAGCATCACAGACTCCCTTATGAGCCAGAGAATCAGTATTCCGGGTACTAAAGCGATCAGAACCTTCATAAAATAGTGGATTTGTCGCTTCTGAAGCAGATCTACTTCAACTCCAGAACTTGTAATAATGTCAAACAGATAAGGATCAAGAGGGATATCAACCTACCAAATAAGAACTTTATTAATCAATCATTTTCCCCAAAGGGACAACAGATGGAAAACCTTGGAGAGAGATTTCAGATTTCTGACCAACAATAGCAATTTTGATGCAACTTACGATAAATTCCATTGGAAAACCTTCTTTCATCGTCACATACAATCTTTTCAAATCTTCAGTGAAAACAACAGCTGCTACCTGTTCAAAAGAATGTAACTGAGCAACTGCCATCAATCTTCTCAGAGAATTGCTGTGTGTAAAATTTAACTTGGCATGGACATGGTAAAGCAACATTTTTTTTTTCAAATAAAGAGGAATATTATTATGAAGATATCATACAAAACGGTCGGGTAACAAGAAATCCCCTGTTGAAATTTACTGTAATGCTGGAACTAGAATCTATAATGTTCAACTTTATGTATTTAACTCTTAAGATAGTGAACGAGGAACAGCTTAAGCTAGCTAGTAGTAGTCTTTCAAATAAATAGTATGTATACCTGTAGAGAGTGGATTCTGAATTTTCACTCTTTAGTTTTGGAAATATTGTGTGTATATTGTATTGCTACAATTATGCCTCTCTCAGTTTATATATTCCACAAAACGTCTAAAATGAAAAATCAACTTATAGTTAAGAACATACATACTACTTAAAAAGTTAATCTATGAATACGAACCTCTGAGCTATCAAGTTTGTCAAGAAAGTAATTGTAAGGAAGTTTAGGACGATAGCGCCACCACCTCTTAGCTATCCACAAGGCCCTAGCTCCATGTGCGGATGTTGCCTTTTCCGCCACATCCTTGCGAAGATTAGCTTCAACCTCTTTCATGTCAAATTCGACTACATATCTACTATTTAAGGAATCCGATTGCTCAACAAGACGCTCGTTGCTAAGGACTTCCCTCCATTTATGAAGTCTCTCACGCCATGTGCCCGCAGATTTAACTTCGCCTGCTTAGAAGCATGTAAACATATAATTAATAGAATAAAAAAGAGGGAAGTGATGCAATGTGTGTGTGTGTGTGTGTGTGTCTGGGTTAGAGAATCTTTCTCAGAATGAAGGTACAGGACTGAAATTATACCAAGGTATGATTTTTAATGGGCAAAGCCCAACTCCACAAAATTATTAGAAAAAAGAGATTCTGGATAGGTGGACCTTTTGGGGAAAGCACTCAACAATTGTTTGAGAGTTTTTTCCATTGGCCATAGTTTCAACACAAGACACAAGGGCTCCCATATTAATAAGGCAATTGATTCCATACTTCATCGTCTCCAAACCAGTAACAACCATTCAGTGTAAACAACTCGCAAATAGCAAAATGTAGAAAATAATAGATGAATGAAATGGTTACAGTGAAAGAGACCTAAAATGCCCAAGCCTTCCACCAGTCTATTCTTCTCTTCTTTGGTTAACCTTCCATCATCCTCTATAACTTGTTTTACATGTTCCTTGGAAGCCTCTTGGTCATCCTCCCATGCATCCTCTCCAACATACGAAGTATCATGAACAAGGGTTCCACCAGGCTGTTCAACAAGCTTCTTCATTTTCAAGCCTTTTGGCATTGACTTCCTCCACATGCCCTTCTTAAATCTGCTTACAAAACATTAACAAAAACATGCCACAAAAAAAAAAAAGCACAAGGTTGAGATCATGAAATTGCTTTATAGTATCCAATTCACTGTAAAATAAATTAGCATTAATCACTAACAACAGCAACCATTTGAAGATGCCAAATTATTTTATAGCAAATCATGCCAATAATCAACCCACTAAAATCTAACTCTCTTGTGATGCTTCCGTCTCTAGATTTTCCTGGATTCCCCTCTACATCCAGCTATTGGACTGTAGAATTTGTAGGAGATAAAAGAGAAGAGGAAGTCAAACAATGTGTGGGAGATGTGCTTATATTCAAAATGCCATTTAGTACTATGCCATTTGTTAAGACATATAGGTAGCTAGCAGCATACATTAAGCACATGCAAAATATTACTGTATATAATGTATACATGTTATTGCATATATTATATTTCCTAAAATAGATTAGAATCAGCTTAGCAATCTCTAGCAATTAGCCTACACATAAATAACCTAAGGATCCCTAGAAATTAACCTACATTTCAGCCAATGATTTTTGTAATTTCATCTATATATTGAAATACCTAGTCCAGCAAAAGGAAGACAGTTGTTTTCCAATTGGAAATCAAGTTTTGTTACAAAATCTAATAGCCATACATTATTCTCAACACTCCCCCTGAGGAGACAGTTCTCCAAATTTTATGCTTACTGCAAATGACGTCTTCACAAAGGGAAAAACTCAAATGAACTCTCGCAGGAAGTTGATAAGTTAAATGATCTTAGAGATTTGTTAGACAATGTTAGATGGCACATTCATGAAAAACTGGCTGCTGTGGGTAGCTCAAAGAAGAATTGGCATGGAATTGTTCTTCAGAACCACCAATTTCAACATTTGATTTCCTTGTACCCCTCCACATCTATCTATTGAGCACCGGATTTTGTCAGAGATAAAAGTACATGAGGAATTAAAACAATGAGTGAGCGGGAAATGGCTATGTGTGAAAGAATTGATCTCTGAAACCACTAGTTTCAACTTTTGATTTCCTTTAGGCTGCATTTGGATACTATCTCTAAGATAGAAATACGAAAAAATGGATACATAATTCCTATATTTTCTGCTTCCTAAAAGCAGAGACAGAAAAGATCTGTCTTAGAGATAGTATCCAAATGCAATCTTATACATTGAGTAATCAGAAGTATAACTTGGGCAGGAATGGTTCAGATGCTAATACTAGTACCATGCTATTTATTCTTTCCCTTGGAAATCCATTTCTCAAAGCTATACCATAAACCTTTGCTTTCCTTGAAGGTACCAAGGTAAGTGATGGCTATCACTTTAACTTTGAAGGACTATTGGGTAGGAGACTCCTCTTTAAATTTAACCTTCCCTCGTCAACTACCTTCCCTGCATAACATTCCTATCCAGATTTTAAAAGTAGTCCACATTTTTCACAACCTGAATAATATAATCCTCATTTTATAGATTCTCTTTTAGCAGGATTCCTTTACTATCAAAAAATAAAAAAGCATATAGAAGAAATAAACATGTGAGAAATCAACAATTTAATTTGTGCTAATTATGAAAATAACTATTTGATATGCCATTAGCATAAGCATATAAATGAGGATTAACTAACCTTCTAATGTTGGTTGGGGAAGGCTCCGGAATTAATGCTTCCATGTAAGCTTCTGTCAATTCTTTTCTTTGGCGATTTATGTAAGGTGCTTGAATTATGACATACATTCCTTTACAACAACATGCCACAACAAAGATATAAAGAGCTAGTACACCAACTCGCTTAGGGTCCCAACTGTTGACATTCTAGTACGAGAAAAACAATACTTATTTAGTTAATAATAATAATAATAATAATAATAATAATAATAATAATAATAATGGGGACAAAAAGGAAATGCAACAGAAAATTAAAAATAACTGAAGCCAATTATAGATTTTATTTTCCTTTTAAGAAGAATAATTTATGAAGGCCAAGAAAGGAGAAATACGGGAGAGAGCATAACATGTATGCTCCCAAGAGGAAAGGGGCAGCCCAAGTCAAAGCATCCTGAGTAGCGTAGGGTCTAGTGAAGGGCCGCACCCAAAAGGTGTGATGTAGGCAGCCTAACCTATTGCAACCATCAATGACTAATTCCAGGCTTGAACCTGACCTTGAGGTCAAATGAAGACAACTCAACCATTGCTTTAAGGCTCCTTTTCTACCCTTGTAAGAAGAAACCAAAAGGAAAAATATAGGTCCTAGGAGACTGAGTCATGTAACAAGTCATGCCAAGTTGTCAACCTCTCACCAAACAAAGAATGACCTCCAAAATGAACATTTTCAAAACTCCATGTAGATGCTAAGACCTTAAAATGATAACCTTAACACAAATGTTTTCCATAGATGAAGTAGCTTCCTTGAGGAAGGTTAAGAAAGAGGGACCCAATGAATGAGGTTGGGGATTGAGATTTAACTACATGGAGAATTCATCCATCTTTTTGGAACTTTAAAGTATATAACTATTATGTTTGTTCTTCTTCCAATAAAAGAAAAAAATTTAATATGGGAAGAAATGGGACCTCTGTTGATGTTGCATGCTCTCCAAATAGAAAATGAAGACAAAACAACAAAAGAAAGAGAACACCAGTAAAACTTAGTTATGTCGATACTCAATATCACCTCATGGTATATCTAAATAATGGCACCACACCACCCTCTAAACACCCATTATCAGAGCAACCAAAAAGAAAAAAAAAAACTTAGACGCCACAAAAAATGTACCAGATGAAAAAAAAATAGAAAATTTCTGTCTAATAAATCTTTCATTGTGCTTTAATCAAGAAGTATCATGTGATATTTCTAATCTCCACACCGCACTTACATGTTAGACTATAGTTATCTCCCTGATATATTAGTATTAGAATCTAAAATGTGATCGGATACCATCCAGCCTATAGTTAGGCAGAATGTTGTACATATTTTCCAAGCATGTCTATCACCCAGGTTTCTACATATTTTCCTATAGTTAGCATGACTTTTTGACTGTCATGTAACTTCATTTAAGCCCGAACATTGTGAAAAATCTACTTCAAGTCTTCAACAACAACTAGCATCAGCTTGCATCACATAAAACCAATATCCATTACATCAAATTGTTTTTCACCTACCTTCTTTCAAAAACAGCAACTAACAAACAATGCGAAACGTATATTCCCACTCTTATTTAAAAAAAAGACCTTAATAAACTTCGAAAGTCATATGAATGTTATAAACTTCATTTATTGTGTTAGCGAAACTCTTCAACTTAACCACCCACTACTTCAAAAGTAATGTATATCATAAATTTTGATTGAATGAGAGTGCATCAAAATCAAACATATAAGAAGAAATTAACAGGGAAAATGTCAGTACAGCAATCAATTGAGTTTACCTTCCAGTGTTCCCACCGATTCCAATCAAGAAACTCGGAAACCCAGTGAGTCCCAGACCTTCCCAATTCATCTCCACTCGTTTCCACTTCATCCCTCACGCGCCCCACAAACTCGCCCACCTTCGCATTCCCATCTCCCAAGTCAAAACCCGTCTCCTTCTTCACCATCTCCCCGAACTTCAACCAAAACCGCTTCGAGCCTCGCCGAAGCGACCGGGAAATGTTGGACCAAGAAGAAGCCCCGCCGTCGCCCCCACCATCAGGGTCAGCCGCCGAAGTTGACGATGCTCGGAGCTTGAGCTTTCTGCGGAGGGTTTTGGGGCAGCGCGGTGTGGTTAGCGCAAAGAGGTTGGGGTTCAAAGGGACCACCACCGGATTGAGCGGTGGCGAGGGAAGAAGAAATGGATTTGGATTTGGGCTGATGAGGCCCATTGATGAATTTCGAAGGTCGATTGAGTGAGATTAGGCGCGCTTATGCATCTCTGCTAAATGGTTTTGTTCTTTATCAAATGGAGAATTGAAGATTGACTTAACGTTATGGGGTTTTCTTTGGTGACAACGTTATGGGGTTTATTTAAGGGTTTATCCGCATCACGCTGCAGTCTATTTTTTAAATAAACACTCAAAACATTACAATAGAGAGTAGATTCCGATTTTTTATTTAAATAAATAAAATAGATGTTTTAATTACTAAAATAAATGAATAAATGACCATTTGTACCCATGAGAGATGAAAACGCTGACATTTGTATCCATGAAAACTCGAAACTAATCTTGTACCCATGATAAATGCTGTCCGTGTGACAAAAGTGCCCTGACTTAGATCTGAGCTTGGTTCGTGGGTTTCCGAACCTACGTGGCACTCCCAACCTCCCCCCTCCCAAAATCTGAGCTAACCATTCACCATTTTCATCTTCATCTTCTTCACCATCACCATCACCATAACCTCCATTACCATCACCTCAGCACCGCCACAGCCACCTCCCTTTACCACAACCTCCGGCGACAAAAACACATGACATACACACTAACAGAGGAAATAAGAGAGCAAGGAGGAAGAGAGCAGAGAAACGAGAGATTCAGAGACTGAGGAGAGAGCACGAGAAGAGATCCGAGAGGGGGTATCGCGCCGTCACCAGCCACCATCGCGCACCACCACCGTCGTGAGCCAGAGACGCCACAAGGGGGAAGAGGAGCCATCGTACTCTGCCACTGTCCAGCCACCATCGAGCTAGGGCCGCCATCGCGCCTCACTATGCGTCACTGTCGAGCTTCGAAAAGGGAGAGAAAGTGCGCGAAGATGAGAGAGAGAGGGAAAGCCGATCCTGTCACCACCGCAACACCCAGTCGCTGTCATCATCACGGGAGCTCGTTGCCGTCACTAGCGGAAGTCGCCGCCGCTGTCGCCGAAACCACTGTCTCTGTTTGTTGCTCAGCATTGTCTCTGTTTCTGATTCCTCTCTTGTGTGCTGAAATCGCTGCTGTCGTGGTGGTGGCCGTGGGGTTGTTTGTGCTTAAACGAAGCTAATACTGCTGCCGCTCCATTCCTATGTTCTTTTCAAGTTTTAGTAAGTTGTCCTTGTTCCAAAACCCTCATTGTCACCGTTCTATTTTCATGGTTGATTGAGAATTTTGAGACATTATTGCATTAGAGTTATGTCAATACCTTTGCAAGTTGTTCGATGGCATTGCTGTTGCGGGAAGCTGTTGGTGCGGCTAATGCCGCTACTACTGCTGACTCGATATAAAGTCGTTGTCGTCGGAGGTTGTGGTGAAGGGAGGTGGCTGTGGCGGTGCTGAGGTGATGATGATGGAGGTTATGGAGGTTATGGTGATGGTAATGGTGAAGAAGATGAAGATGAAGATGATGAAAATGGTTGGCTCAGATTTGGGGGGGGGGAGGTTGGGAGTGCCACGTAGGTTTGGAAACCCACGAACCAAGCTCAGATTCAAGCCAGGGCACTTTTGTCACACGGACAACATCTATCATGGGTACAAGATTAGTTTCGAGCTTTCATGGGTACAAATATCAGCGTTTTTATCTCTCATGGGTACAAATGGTCATTTATTCAAAATAAATAATTATAAAAATTATGATCGAAATATGTTACGTGTATGTTTATTTCGTTTACACGGTAAACAAGATACGTATTAAATTAATGCGTTTACAGTATAAACGAGATACAGTAAGACAAATTTTCAACTGCTATAAAAAGATGTATAACCTTAGCATTTTTCACATACATTTCATATTTTTTTTCTCCCATTTTTCTTACAAAAAGTAGGCAAAAATGTCAAATAATAACGGATATGTAGTTGCCTGTGTGTACCACAATTGCGTATGAGAAACAGCGACAATAGGGTGATATTTGAGTGTGAGAATCCGTTACTATTGTGCACTCGGCGCGTAAGTTAGTTGTTTAAGTTGAAAAGTTTGATATTGAGCAACCTTGGTAGCACAGGGAGAAGAAATATCGGAAGGGTGGGTATAGGTTACTAGCACCGTTGGGTAATGGAGTTTTCCAGTTTAGACTATTTTGGCTCCTCAGCAACGAGCATGTGCGACTCATGTTCAACATCCATAGGAGAATCATGGCGGAACAAGCAATGGAGCTTTCCGCCGAGGTTGGTGATGTTGTTGGTGGTGGTTCTGTACATACGACATTTGTACAAGATAACCCACCTCTCGCACCACCACCAATTCATGTTGACATACCAGTGGAAGAAATGGAGGTGGGTGAGAAAGACTCCAACGAAGAGTACGTTGCGGATAGTAACGATAGTGATTTTTCTGAGGATGATGATGAGGAGGAGAAGTTTGTACAGGAGACGTCGACCGAAACAGCGGTGCGCTATGTTTTACCTCCCCCACCTGATTCTAGCGCTATCAGATGTACCAAGGCACTATCATACAATAGATCTGGATGCCATGCATGAAAAATCTCCTATTTCCAACACCAGAAAAGAGGATTATAACCAAGACGGTGGGGTTGAGTTTCGAGTCAGCCACATATTCAAATGCCAAGATGCAGTAATGCAGAGTGTGAAGAACTACAGTATTTACAGAAGTGCTGAGTACCGAGTGGTTGAATCGGACCAATTAAAGTACCATGTGCATTGCCCTACGTGTGACTGTAGACTCTTTCAGTCTCTCCACTACCCATGCCGACATGCGCTTGCCGGGTGTGCCGCCGCAAGCATCGAGTGAGCTCCGTATATTCATCCGATTTACAGGCAGGACACTGTGTTTAAGATGTACGAGATGGAGTTTCCACCGATACCGAATGAGTCACTATGGCCGGAGTGGCATGGGATTCTGCTTCGTCCTAACCCACTAATGCGTAGGAAGGCTATTGGGAGACCTATCCCTACCAGATTCCGGAATGACATGAATAAGGTCGAGCGACAAAAGAAGAGATGTAGTCTATGCAGGCAAGTCGGTCATACTAGGAGAGATTGTCCCAACTAACCCACGGATAACGCTTAATGGTGATAGTAATTTACTGCATTCGATGTTACCTAATTGTTTTGAGTTATGCTAGTTGTACATTAATGGATTTGGAAATAATGAGCATGTTCGTCTTATATTAAAGGTTTATATTTGTAATATATATATAATCATTAATAGTGAATATTCTAACAGATTTTGTCATAATACCAAGCAACAACAAAAAATTACACATAAAAATAATATACATTAACAAGTCATATAAGCTCCACTTTTACAATACATAGTTCATAGTCTAGTACATAAAGTTAACAACAACATTCACTACAAAATAAACTATAAGACATTATCGATGGTGGGGATTCTGATAGTGGAGCTGATGTCAAGTCCCACACGGGGGAGGCTATGTCTGGCGTAGACACGTGTGACCAATAAACTAGACTCAACAATTGAAAAAGGTGAATGCTATAGTGCCTAAAAGGTGGTGTCTATTTACTAAAAAGAGTTAAAAGTTATTATTTAATTTAAAAGATATAAGAATAAATAATTTTTAAAAAATTAAAATTTACTACAAAAAGTAAGTTAGGCAAAGTTTAGGTAAAAATTTATAGACACCATAGAATTGGCCATTGAAAAATATTTACTCTTGTATTTAAACTCTAAATTAATAATTATATAGTTAACAACTTAATTACCAAAAAATGAAGACCACAATCCTAGAATTACTATATTTTTTTATCAGTGACACATCCCTAATGATACAAATTGTATTCTAGTTCTTGATAAGTACTCTAATTATAGTTATATATATGGGATTACATAAAATAATAACCACATTCCTAGAATTACTAATTTCTACCAGTGACATATTCCTTATCATACAAATTGTATTCGAGTTCTTGGCAAGTACCCTAATCATGGCTATACATGTATGGGATTACATAAAACTCAAGATAATAGAACTAACCGCAAAGTCGTCTGCCCCAGCATAGTACCATGTCGCATTCATCCTGTTGATGTTCCGATCACGTGCATATGTGCGCACCATCTTCGTATTACTCATTAATATGTTCAGAAAGAGGTAAAAGAGAGGAGAAAGTGATCGAAAGGCTTGAATTGGGGCCCGAAACCTCGCTGTCAACGAAATGTATATATAGTTGTCCTCCAGCCTTATCTCGTTTACAGTAAACGAAATAAGGCTGGAGAACAAATTTTGATAATAATTTTTATAATTATTCATTTTAGTAATTAAAATATTTATTTTATTTATTTAAATAAAAAATTTGAATAGACACTCATATGAACTAATTTTGAAAATTATTAAATAATCAATAAAGTTCTATACTAAATAAAATATTTAATAAAGTTTAACAAAATTGTTATATACCTATTTTATCTTTTTCTTTTTTTTATATCATTGTTGGTGATGTTTTTCTCTTTTTTTTTTCTCCTCTTTCTCATAGTTGTCATCCTTACCACATTAGCTTCGTCCTCCTCCTTCTTTTCTTAATTAAATTTCTTCTTCTTTTATCTTTTTTACCTCCGTCTCCATCCTCATTATCATCATTATCGTTATTATGGTCATTGTCGTCGTCTTCGTCTTATAGGTAAATAATATTTTTCATTCTCTTTTGAATTTTTGCATTTTTTTAATTTCGCTACGCCATCTATAAAATTTTCACTTATTTTTTTCTATCAAAATTTATAGATCTAAAACTCAAGTCTTAGTTCCATCATATCACTTAATAAAAAAATTTGGTGTTAGAGTGAAGACATTTCGATATTATTCTTTAAAAATTTATATGTCGTTTTATATATCAGATATATCGTCTTCTTCTTATATGTAAATCTCACTATTCATTATCTTTTGAATTTTTGCATTTGTTATGCTTAATTTTACAATATTATCTACATATTTTTTCACTTATTCTCTTTACTATTAAAATTTATAAATCTACAACTCAAGTCTTCATGAAATAAGTTATTAGTTCTATCAAATCATTTAGTTGAAAATTTCAATGTTAGAGTAAAGATATTTTGGTGTTATTTTTTATATTTTTATGTGGGTATTATATATGAGATAAGCATTTAATTAATTGAATATGTAATATTTTTTAGAAAGATTCAATATTTTTTGTGTCGTGGTACTGAACTTCTGGTGTCAATTTTAAGTAATTTCAATGCTATCTTGTTATATTTTATAGAGTTAATGTGATCTTTTAGTATGTCATTTACTTTTTATATTTTGTATCATTGTGTTTAAATTTCAATGTCAATTTAAACAAATTTCGATGCTATTTTTAGGCAAGAATTCAATTCTATAAATGTGAATCTACATTCATTCAACTAAATAAGATTCCAGTACAATACAAAAATGTTTATTCAAGTCTAATATGAGAAGCAATATTTCTACAGAAGAAATAAGAGCAATAGAAAAGAAAGAAAGAAGAATAATAAGAAGAAAATGTAGTAATAAAAAAAGATATTTTTGTCTTTTTAGCAAAATTTCGATGTTAAAATTAAAAAAATTTATGTGTCACAGTTATAATATTTTGATGTTATTTTTTTTATAATTCTGCACAATTCAAAACTCTCATTCCTCCTCCTCCTCCTCATCCTCCTCTTCTTCTTCTTGTTTCACTTTCTCATAATTCTTGTTTCACCCTCTTAACAAGAACTTGTGTCACGATTAAGAATTTTCAGCGTCAAATTTGAGAAATTTTTGTGTCACAATTAAGAAATTTTGGTACTATTTTCTGATAAATCCTGCAAAACTCAAAACTTCTCCTTCTTTTCTTCAAATTCATCATCATCTTCTTCTCCTTCTTTTCTTGTTCATCTTCTCCTTTTTGTTTTATCTTCTCATAATTCTTCTTGTTCACTCTCTTAATAAGAATAAAAACAAGAAAAAATCAAATAAAGAAGAAGAAGAAACACATAATATCGCAAAATCACCAGGAAGAGGAGAAGAAAAAGAAAAAAATGTAGCAACAACAACAGCAATACAAGAACAACAATGAAGAAGAAGGAACGTGAAGAAGAAAAAGAAGAAGGAGGAGGAGGAAGAGGAATAGGAGGAGGAGGAACGCGAGATATGAACGTTCACGTTAGCAGAAAGTTGGAACGTGTAAACACGCTTTGACTAATGAAACTTGTTTTTGTTGGGTTTGGACCAATTTGTTAGATTTGGTTACCAAAAAGACTTGGATGTGTAGCAAGACTGGTAAATAATATAGTTAAAAAATATTAGATAATTTTTTTCATGTAAAATTGATTGTTAAAAATTATTAAACGATAATTAAGTTAAATGTGTTAAATCTTTGCTTTTAGGCCCCGCTTTTTAGCCCAAACATTTGAGGAATTACCGAAATATCTGAATCCGGAGACCATGTGATGGGAATAACAATCCAAATATAAAAAGGGAGCTCTTTGCTCTCTTCAAGGTATGACCTACATTTTATCCTAGAATACTACACCTCTCTTACTTTTCCTGACTTGGACGTCGGCGTGTCTTTGTAGGTATCCTCCCCCTATTCCACAAGCAACAACCTCATTCTCCGACTCATTCATCCTACCTTTGGTGCTATCATCATCATCATCATCATCATCATCATCATCATCATCATCATCATCAGATAATTCCGGAACATTAGCACTGTCTATAGGGACCATAGGTTGTCGTGAGTGATGGACCCCAATTTCCAACACTCCCAGAGCGACAACCCTTCGGAGGAACTAGTAGTGATAGCACATGTATTATGCAAGAACCCAAACATCAAGTCCAGAATCTGAAACAAAAGTTGATGGCTTGAGATCGTTGTTAGCAACTCAAGTCGAGCCATGAGGCTCATACTGAAAAGAAGCTAAAAAAGGAGTTGCTGAAGTGATCCGATGTAGGGGGTTCTTGATAACTTTAGTGAGACCCGCTATTAAATGGTTTACTCACTTCCTCAAGGAAAAATCTCAACTTTTGCGAACATCTCTAAAAAATTATTGGCTCAACATGGATAGCTGATGCGTGAGCATCTTTTTTTTATTTTCTTATTATTTTAAATATGAAATTATTAAGTTTAAATTAGATTTTAATGTTTGAAGCCTATTTGGATGCTACTTTAAGTCGCTTTAGTGTTTTAATTATTTCAGGTGAAGTCGAAGGAGAGTACCTATTCACCTTTTCCTGGAGGTATCACAAAAGAGTGTGTCTTTCCACATCGAAAGAGTGTGCCTTTCCACTTAGCAACCAGAAAAGAATGTGGGAAAAAAACCATGGTTCTGAAAACCAAACCGGTTCAACCGGATTAACTGGGAACCGGTCACCTATCCGATCCAGGTAAGGTCAGAAACCATTTGACAAAAAATTGGTAAAAAAATCAGTCGAACCGACGATTAATCGATAAACCAACAAAACCGTTCGATTTTTTAGCGAGTTTTTGATTTAAAAATATAACCCTAAACAGCATCGTTTTGTATCTTAAAAAAATAAAAAAAATAAAATAAAACCACACACCCCACGTCCCTACCCCTCTCTATTCTCTCTCACTCTCACATTCACCAGAATCCCTAATTTAATCCAACTAACCCTATCAGAGCCCTCAGCCGCCGCTATCGTCAGTCCCCAGCCACCGAGGTGTCGCTTTTATCGTCCGCCCCCTCCGCCAAGGTCATTGATCGTAGCGATTCTTCCAATTCATCGCCGAACCTATTTGCTGACGCTGAAAATCAGGTACCTACCTCCTCGCTCTTTTAATCTCGTCGGTGCTGCACGCTTACTGCATTTATGATTCTTCGACTCGGTTCAATCGTTTCTGTGTGTAGTGTAGTCTGTAGCGCATTACTTTATAGGAATTTCGTTTATTCATTTAATTTTATAGAAATGAATATGCTGTATTCTCTTTCATGTGTTTTTCCGGATGTGTTGAGAATTTCGAGTTCTGTGAAATTTGATCTTAGGATCTAAGCTGGCTTAGTTAGCTATGGAAATCGTGTAAATTTTTGGTAGTTTTGAAGTTCAACATTTCTGTGTTCAATCTTTGTAACTCATGCCTTTATCCTTTTGGTTACAGACTATGGACACGTTGAAGAGTGAAGAAGTATCGGCAGCTGTTTCGTCTTCCACCAGATGAAGTAAGTGATTTTCTATGTTTTCAAGTTAGCTGTTCTAATTTCTTAAGGTTTTGCTTATTGGTTTACCGATTACTGTTATAGCATAGAATTGAATAGAATTGAATGGTATTCTAGTCAAATTTGCAGTTTTTCGGAAAGTGTTTGTATATGATCGTGTCCTTATGTCACTTCTTGGCAAAGCATTCAATGAAGTCGGGTTGGGAAACCTCATTGATGAGATGCTCAAAAAAATTTCTTATAAGTCCCAGGTCAAAAGTCTCTTATTTTGCAAATTGTGGACCTTCTCTTGATTAATGGTGGATAAGATTGTTCACACACCCTATTTATTTATCGACACTCCTCCATGAAGGTTTCTTACTTTCATGTCCTTACTCTCAAGTAATATTGAGACTATTGAGTCAATTGCTTCCTTTTTTAATATATAAATTCTTTAGAGGTTAACTAATTCTAATGACCTTGGACCCTGGTGGTGTATAACTAAAGGAACTATCACTCAAATCTTCAAAAAGTTCAAAACTAAAGAACAATAATTTCGGATAGCCTCAAATCAAGAGCAGTCGGGACTTTGCAAAATAAGAGACTTTTGACTGATGGCATGTAAGCAATTTTTTTAGAACCTTATCAATGAGGTTCCCCAACCCAATCTTATTGAATACTTTACCCACTTTCTTTCATGAGATAATGAGATATCTCTTGAAGTCTTTGGGGTAGACATATTTTGGATTTGTTTTGAAATGAAATTCCTCTTACCAACTTATCCTTCTATTGTAATGTGTATCTTATCTACACACTTTGCTTACCGTGTGAATGAAGTGTTTGAATTGTGGAGCAACCATTTTCGGGAGTGCTTTCCTTAATTATATTACCTAAAACTCAATGTATCATATTTTAGTTTTGTAATTTCTGTCCTCCAAAATCTGAATAATGTTGGCTCAACATTTTCTTAGTAAGTCATTCTTACAAACTTTCCAAAATTAGTTCTGTACCATTTATATTTAAAATTATATATTTTTAGGTTTTTTTAATAATTTTATTTAATATTTAATTAAACCGATTGAACTCCAGTTGAACCCCGGTCGAACCAATGAACCATTGAACCAGTAACCTCACCGGTTTATTGACCGGTCTGATTCTCGCAACCTTGGAAAAAACAATACGAAGAAGAGTGCCTTTCCACCTTCCCCACGTCCACATCACGACAAGAGATGGAATCTTTCATCCTCAACTTGCCAACCTCGTGAGCGGGATAAAACCCCTGTCCTCACCACGGATGGGATAAAACCTCCGTCCCCATCACGACACCACAACCACGAGCAAAATGGGATGGAACCTCCGTCCTTGCCTGGTGCAAGCGCCAACATAATTTTTGAGGTAACATGCAAGCGGGATCTCCACCCAGACCTTGCCATCTCAGCCAATCTAGCCAAACTCAATCATTGTCAACCTCAACATTTACAGTCACCATCTATCAGGGATATAGTGCTTAGAACACTTTTGGGATATAGTGCCTGTCACACTTATCAATCATTCTTCTTTCTCATCACTTACCCAGAGCAAGTAGACAATGCCGTTGCCTCTTACACGGTCACATATATCTCAATCAAACTCATAATTAACTCAGTTCTCCTTATTCTTCTTTCTCTTAACCAACCTCATCATCAAACACTTCTCGACTCAGCCACGTTTCATTACTATTATCATTATTTACTTATTCAACATTACTAATGGTTCATTAATTCAGTTAACACCTCGCAAAATTCTCCCAAGTATCTCTTCAACCTATTTAACAGACTCATCGCCGTTCTAAAGCTTAAAGACTCACTGACAGACCTTAAAGAATTGTAAAAGAGGTTTAAAAAGATAGAGAACTGACTTAACATTCAAAATTCTCCTTTTTGGCTAAAACAGGGGGGGCGCATCGTGTGTGTACTCTCACATACGCGAGCTTTCAAAAATTGGGTTTCGCGTACGCAGGCCTTGTTCCACATACGCGAGATTAACAAATAGTGAGAATAGCTTGCGTAATGCGTGCAGGTCGCGTATGCGACACTGCCTTTTCCTCAAAAAGTTGTTAAGTCATTAAAAATTAGTTTTATACACCTAACTTTTGACGCGTGATGAGCGGATAATTTATACGCTTTTTGGCTTTGTTTTTAGGTAGTTTTTAGTATGATCTAACTACTTTTAGGGATATTTTCATTAGTTTTTATGTTAAATTCACATTTCTGGACTTTACTATGAGTTTGTATGTTTTTCTGTGATTTCAAGTATTTTCTGGCTGAAATTGAGGGACCTGAGCAAAACTCTGATAAGAAGGCTGACAAAGGACTGCTGATGCTGTTGGAATCTAACCTTCCTTCACTCGAAATGGATTTTCTGGAGCTACAGAACTCCAAATGGCGCGCTCCCAACGGAGTTGGAAAGTAGACATCCAGAGCTTTCCAGCAATATATAATAGTCCATACTTTATTTGAGATTTGACGATGTAAATTAGCGCTCAACGCCAGTTCCATGCTGCATTCTGGAGTCAAACACCAGAAACACGTCACGAACCAAAGTTGAATGCCAGAAACACGTTACAACTTGGCGTTCAACTCCAATAAAAGCCTCTGCACGTGTAACATTCAAGCTCAGCCCAAGCACACACCAAGTGAGCCCCGGAAGTGGATTTCTGCATCAATTACTTACTTCTGTAAACCCTAAGTAGCTAGTTTATTATAAATAGGACAATTTACTATTGTATTTTCCTCCTAGATTGTATTTTTGATCCTGTGATCACGTTTTGGGTGCTGGTCTCTCGGCTATGCCTGGACTTTCATCACTTATGTATTTTCAACGGTGGAGTTTCTACACACCATAGATTAAGGGTGTGGAGCTTTGCTCTACCTCAAGTTTCAATGCAATTACTACTATTTTCTATTCAATTCGATTTATTCCTATTCTAAGATATTCGTTGCACTTCAACATGATGAATGTGATGATCCGTGACACTCATCATCATTCTCGCCTATGAACGCGTGACTGACAACCACTTCCGTTCTACCTTAGACCGGGCGCATATCTCTTGGATTCCTTAATCAGAATCTTCGTGGTATAAGCTAGAACTGATGGCGGCATTCATGGGAATCCAGAAAGTCTAACCTTGTCTGTGGTATAACCAGAATTGAATGACTGTGACGAGCTTCAAACTCGCAATTGCTGGGCGTGATGACAAACGCAAAAGAATCAAGGGATTCTATTCCAACATGATCGAGAACCGACAGATGATTAGCCGTGCTGTGACAGAGCATTTGGACCATTTTCACTGAGAGGATGAGATGTAGCCATTGACAACGGTGATGCCTTACATACAGCTTGCCATAGAAAGGAGTGACAAATATCGGATAAAAGCAGTAGGAAAGCAGAGATTCAGAAGGAACATAGCATCTCCATGCACCTATCTGAAATTTCCACCATTGAATTATATGAGTAACTATTTTCTATTTATTTATTTTTATTATTCGGAAATCCAATAATCTCTTAATGTAGTTGAATCCACCTGACTGGGATTTACAAGATGACCATAGCTTGCTTCATACCAACAATCTCTGTGGGATCGACCCTTATTCACGTAAGGTATTACTTGGACGACCCAGTACACTTGCTGGTTAGTTGTGGGGAGTTGTGACAAAATGTGATTTATATTTGAGAGCACCAAGTCTTTGGATCCATTGTTGATGATCACAATTTCGTCCACCAACGCGCATAACATTTTGTTAAAAATTATTTTTAATCCGTTCTTTGAACGGTGTAAACTTCACGGACCCAATTTTCATTCAAAACAAGTTTGGAGGTCCGGAAGCCGAATTATGGCCTGCCAAAGTTCGGTCAAAAATCAAGTTTTTCTCAAACATCACAAACCTCTATTTTTACAACTTCTCAACTATATCAATCACCAAAACAGACCAAACCATATTGCAACACTCCTCTTTCACTCCATAATACACTAATTGTACAATTTCATAAGATTCAACCCAATAGTCCATATTCATAACAACTCTATATATATAAATTATCAATACATCATTATCCATTATCAAAATCATCATGTTACCAACATCAATCATATAAGCTCAATACATATTACATTAATCAAAACCACTAAGTTTGCACCAACGCATAATTCAACTTATCCTAGGTTGTCTAGCCTAAGTTTTCTCGCAACATTATATATTATCTACGAGAAACCAAAACCATATCTTAACCGATTATTCCTTAACGTCGAAGCACCTCAATTATCTCCATTTTTCAAGTGTTCAAAGCATCGAATCCTCATTGAACGAAAACCCAACCTCCACGGTTTTGATTTCTAGTCACTGATACCACCAAATTTGTCTCTAAAACATATATATCTCTCTAATTCCACATAAATACCACAAAAAGTCAAATTAGGGTTCATAATCATCAATGGTTCACAAGAGTTAGTGGTTTTTCACCTTACCAACGGA
Organism: Arachis hypogaea; assembly: GCF_003086295.3. Taxonomy (NCBI): domain Eukaryota; kingdom Viridiplantae; phylum Streptophyta; class Magnoliopsida; order Fabales; family Fabaceae; genus Arachis; species Arachis hypogaea. The sequence continues at coordinate 66,107,816 of NC_092042.1, forward strand.
AATTCGGGACAAGATCAAGCAAGTCCACAAACCTAATTTGATTATAAACAACAAAATTTAACAAAATCTCGGCACTTTTACTCAAAGTTTTCAAAATTAGGAAAGGAAGAATTGGGTGTGAAATTAAGATTTTCTTACCGAATTTTTTTGTGGATTTTGTAGAGAATTTTAAGACGAACGCATGGTCACTGATGGCTTGTCAATTGGAGCTCCGGATAGAAAGTTATAAGGATTTGAAATTAGAAAGAGTAAAGTATCGTTTTTGTCCCCAACGTTTGGGGTAAGTCTCAAAGTTGTCCCTAACGTTTCAATCGTCCTATTTAAGTTCCTAACGTGTCAAAATTGACTTAATGTTGTCCTGTCGTTAGGTATCTGTTAACAAAATTGACGGCGGGACAAAATTGAGACGATTTTGAAACGTTAAGGACTTAAATAGGACGAAAACATTGGGGACAAAAATGATACATAAAAATAAATTTTAATTTTATCCTTTAATAATATTAATTTTTTACTGCACATAATATTCAATTATTTTTTAAATTACAGTTAATCACATTACTTTCATTCTAAATAAATTAATTTTTTTATAATTTTATTCTTAAAGTAATGTAATTTTTTATAAATAAATAAATTTTACACTTTTATTCTAAATAATGTAATTTTATTTTCATTACTTAATCACATCACTTATAATTTTTTTATAATTTTACGCTTAAATAATGTAATTTTTGTATAAATAAATAAATTTTATACTTTCATTCTAAATAATATAATGTAATTTTACTTTCATTATTTAATCACATTATTTATCACCTTTTTTTTTATATAATTTTACACTTTCATTCAAAATAAATTAATTTTTTTATACTTTTATACTTAAAGTAATGTAATTTTTTTATAAATAATAAATAATTTTGACACTTTTATTCTAAATAACGTAATTTTACTTTCATTACTTAATCACATTACTTATGTATTTTTTTTATAATTTTACACTTTCATTCTAAATAAATTAATTTTTTTAGAATTTTACGCTTAAAGTAATATAATTTTTTTATAAATAAATAAATTTTATACTTTCATTCTAAATAAATAATGTAATTTTACTTTTATTACTTAATCACATTACTTATATTTTTTTTATAATTTTACACTTTTATTCTAATCACATTACATTATTTATTTAGAATGAAATTGTAAAATTTATTTATTTATAAAAAATTACATTACTTTAAATGTAAAATAAAAAAATAAATTTATTTAGAATGAAAGTAATGGAATTAAGTGTAAATGTGATTAAAAATAATTGAATACTATGCACAGTAAAAAATTGATATTATTGAAGAATAAAATCTACTTAATATACTAAAATTGGGTTTTCCCTCAGCTACTAAAGGTGACGTGTCGATCTCTCGTGCTTCCGTTTTCCCTCCAAAACGAATAATTTTTTTTTTCTATTCTAAATTATTTTATTGTAATTATATTATAATTAATACTAAATGAATAATATATAATTATACTAATTTAGCAACATATCTTCATTATAATTATATCAAATCAATATTTAATGCATTATTAAACTATTTATCAATTATCAATTAAAAATACTTTTAATAATTTTAATGATAATAATAATATCAGTAATAGTAATAATAATAATAAACAATCTTTGTTATCCGATTCACGTATATCAAATAATTTTTTTAAATTATTTTATAAAAAATATCTTTAATATAATTATATTGTAATTAATATTTAATGAATAATATATAATTATACTAATTTATAAACATATCTTCATTATAATTGTATCAAATCAAAATTTAATGCACTATTAAACTACTTATCAATTATCAATTAAAAATACTTTTATTCATTTTAATGATAATAATAATATCAGTAATAGTAATACTAATAATAAAAAATCTTTATTACCCGTGATATGATGAAATTAATATATAATTATACTAATTTAGGAACATATATTCATTATAATTGTATCAAATCAATATTTAATGCATTATTAAAAAATTACCTTAATAATAGGTAATTTACATATTTATTTTTGTTTTACTAAAATCTATATATAGTGTTTTCCTGTGGTACATGAATATAAATTTGAGAGTCAATTCATAATTTTATATTTAGTATTTTTTCTTTTTTTACTACTTCATAGAATAAGAATGTATTCTTCGTTTTTTATTGAAGTTGATCCTTTTAAGGTACAATTTATAATTTTTTATAATATTTTTCATATACTCATTCTATTATATTATTCTTTTAATAATTTTTTATTTGTTGTTACTCTAAGTTATTCTTATCGTCTAATGTTCCAGTTCGATTGTCTTTTGCCACAATCATTTACAATGCATCACATCCATGAAATACCTCATCGAGTTGTCTTCACTGAAACTGTGTTTTTTTTCCGACTAATGAAAGTGAGGTGTCACTTTCTCGTGAACCCATTTTCCCTTCAAAATGAATGCATTTAATGAATAATGCATAATTATACTAATTTAGGAAAATATCTTTATTTTAATTATATAAAATCAATATTTAATTTATTATTAAACTACTTATCAATTATTAATTAGAAATATTTTTTATTATTTTAATGAATAATACATAATTATACTCATTTAAGAAAATATCTTTATTATAATTATATAAAATCAATATTTAATGCATCATTAAACTAATTATCAATCAAAAATATTTTTAAATATTTTAATTATATTCATATCCTTCTAATTCTTATTCATTATCCAATAATTTTATTAGTGGCAAGTTGTTAACCCATTTATATTGATAATAATAATAATTTTATTAGGATAAATATCAAATTCTATTCCTAATATAAAAATATAAAATTTGATTCCTTCCATTTTTATTTTACCACTATAAAAGACCATGTATGCTAGAAGAAAATATCATTCGTTTACCAATTATTCTTTCATTTGATAACTTTTACAACAATTCTTTTTCTTCCTATGAGGCATCGTTGCAAGAAGACAACTATCGTGGATACAAACTACACACTCTCCAACTTTCGTGCTCATCATTCGGAGCTCTATAAGATATGTTATCTATGAAGTATTTATAGATCATGTATGTATAAATAAAAACTGTTTTGTATTTAAATTTAAGTCATTTACCTGTTTGGGATATATTGTAGTGTGAAATTACTTTCAATATGTGTTATGTAATGATATTATGTTCTAATTTAAGCTTTTACTTTATAACTGTATTATGATTTTATCTCATCATTTTTTCTTAGATATCAAGTTGACGTATTTTTATTTATTATTATTATTATTGAAACGAATGTGATATGAAATGTACCAAAAAAACTCTCACATTTAATTTATTTTATTGTAGTCTTCTATCTATTCTATTTATTTTTATTTTCTTCTTATTCATTTTATTTTCTTTTCAAATGTTATGTAATCTATCATAATTTATACCAATCTACTTCTATTTAATATACTAAAATTGTGTTTTTCTCCAACTAATAAAAGTGAGGTGTCACTTTTTTGTGAACCCATTTTTCTTCCAAAATGATTGCACTATTTCTCTCTTTTAAATTTATTTTTAAAAATTATCTTTAATTGATATAATTATATTATAATTAGTATGTAATGAATGATACATAATTATACTAATTTAAGATAATCTCTTTATTATAATTATACTAATCTCTTTTAAATTTATTTCAGAAAATTATCTTAATTATAATTATATAACAATATTATACTTAGCATTTAATGAATAATTCATAATTATATTAATTTAAAAAATATCTCTATTATAATTATATAAAATCAATAATTAATGCATTATTAACCTAATTATCAATCAAAAATATTTTTAACTATTTTAATTATATTGATTTTAATTATATTAATATAATTCTATTTTTTATTCATTATCCTAAAATTTTATTAGTGACAAGTTATTATTTTAATGGTGACCTATATAATAATAATAATAATAATAATAATAATAATATAGAAAATTATATTTCAGAGAAATATAAATTGATTATTAATAATTAGTTATTAATAATAATGATAATTATATGATTAATTTTTAGTAATCATTAAATATATTTAATATAAATAACCAAGTTTAATTAATTAACAAATGGAAGAAAATATTATTGGACGATTGTAGAAGCAACAATATATACATATTAATAACCAATTTAATATTAATAACGATAATTATCGTTATTATTCAATAATAATAATAATAATAATAATAATAATAATAATAATAATAATAATAATCTTTTTTTTTATTAAAATACTCATCTAATTGAATTAATATAAATATTTAATGAAAATAAAGAATGGATTTTTTGGTAAATTTGTTAATTGCTCGACCGATTCATCTTATTTATTGTGATCGAGATTGATATATAATCATAAAGATTTTTTTTTCCTTCATTAATTTTAGTAAAGAAATCCATGACGTAAAATAAAATAAAATAAAGTCAGTATCTACTTTTTTTCTCAATATTTTTTATATTTACGGTAAATATTAAATGTAAAAAAGAAAAAAATAATATTAATTATTATCACTTTTATTTGTTTACATTCATAATTAAATTTAATATAATTATAGTAAGTCTCTATAATTATAACAATTTATATCTGTTACATATATAGCAATTATATTATATATAATTATATATCTCCTCTTTTATATATACTTATTAGCAAGTATTTCTATTTATATAATCTACTTAATATATTAAAATTAGATTTTTTTCAACTAATGAGTGAGGTGTGAATTTCTCATGAATTCATTTTCCCTCCAAAATGAATGCATTTAATGAATAATGCATAATTATATAAATTCATATTTAATACATTATTAAACTACTTATCAATTATCAATCAAAAACATTTTTAATAATAATAATAATAATAATAATAATAATAATAATAATAATAATAATAATAATAATATACTTCTACTTAATATACTAAAATTGTATTTTTCTCTAACTAATTGAAGTGAGGTGTCAATTTTTCATAAATTCATTTTTCTTCTAAAATGAAAGCACTATTCTCTCTTCTAAATTTATTTTACAAAAATATCTTTATTATATTTATATTACAATTAACATTTAATGAATAATGTATGATTATACTAATTTAGGAAAATATATTTATTATAATTATATAAAATTAATATTTAATGCATTATCAACTAATGAAAGCGAGGTGTCAATTCTTTATAAATTTATTTTTTCTCTAAAATGAAAGTACTATTCTCTCTTCTAAATTTATTTTAGAAAAATTAAAATTCCATGCTGAATATAGGTGGCAAGTAAAAAAAAATAAGCAAGTTCATGGAATCAAATCATATTTCTATAACATATATAAGAATGTATATTTTTATTATATAAAAATTAAATTTCTGCACTTCATGATGGACGTGACATACTTCTTAGCGTGTTTCTTAATTTATTTTTTATAACTCATTGAATACAATTTATTATAGCAAATTAATTATATCAACTAATTGATTTGATTATGTATTTAAATATCACACTATTTATTATAATTTATATCAATCAAATAATTGTAATTTATTATATCAATTATTTTAATTCATTAATTTATAAGATACATAATAACATAGATGATTTATTACTTATAATGATTAAATACAATAAATACATATTAATTTAGTTAAAAAAATCATTGTCTCCTATGTTTTCCTATTTATTTTTTCTAATTCATTAAATCCAATCAATTATAATAAATTAATTATATCAACTAATTAATTCAATCAATTATTTTTTAATTTATTTTTTGAATTCAATAAATCAAATAAAATTAATTATACTAATTATTTGTATTGACTAATTAATTTGATTAATTCTTACAAATATTTTTGTTTAACTTATTTTATTTATTTAAATATAACTAATTTGTTATTTAATTTTATTAGGATAAATATCAAATTCTATTTCTAATATAAAAATACAAAATTTTATTCATTTCATTTTTATTTTACCACTATAAAAAATCATATATGTTAGAAGAAAATATCATTCATTTACCAATTACTCTTTTATTGGGTAGCTTTTACAACAATTCTTTTTCTTCCTATGAGACGTCGTCACAAGAAGGTAACTATCATGGATACAAATCAACACACACTCTTCAACTCCCGTGCTCATCATTTAGAGCAATATATGATATGTTATCTATTAAGCATTTATAGACCATGGTGTTATCATGTTTGCATAAATAAATAAAAAATTCGTAATTAAGTTTAAGTCATTTACCTATTTGTGTGGTATATTGTAGTGTGAAATTACTTTTAATTTGTGTTGTACAATGATATTATGGTTTAATTTAAGCTTTTATTTTAGAATTGTGTTATGATTTTATCTCATCATTTTTCTTAGATATTAAGTTAATGTATTTTTATTTATTATTATTGAAGCAGATGTAATATAAAATTTGTAAAAAGAAAAAAAATTCATTCAATTTATTTTATTATAGTCTTCTATTCTTCTATTTCTTTTTATTTTTTATTCATTTTATTTTCTTTTTAAATATCATATAATTTATTATAATTTATACCAATTAATTAATTATAATTTATTATATCAGTTAGTTTAATTCATTAATTTATAGTATACATGATAAAATAGATCATTTGTTACTTATACGTTTATTTTTTTAATATCTAAATCTGAATAATTATATTTTCATTTTTTGTTATGAACAAAATATTATTAATAATGAATAATAATTAACCACTCATACTTTTCAAAGTGTTTGGATGATTTTTATATTTATTAATATTAATTATTGATTATTTTTTCATAAATAAATTATATTATAATTTGATGTTATTTCATAATTGATTAATGTTCATGAAACTATGTTACTCTAAATTTTATATTTTATAAATATTTTATTTAAATATAATTTTTTACCATAAAAATGTATTATTTTTAATAATATCATAATTTTATTTATTTAATTATTCTAATTGAATATTTTATCAAATACTAATTAAATTCATTCTTCCATTAATACTAAAATAAAGTTACAAAAGGGTCCATAGAGTAGAATAAGTAAAATAATGTGATACCCACATTGCAATATCCAAATGAAACAACTTAGGATTTAAAATTTTTATCTTTCTCTTTCTCGCCGTTTATTATATTATCTATTCTATCTATTCTATTATATAAAAATCGAATTTTTACCTTTAATGATAGAATCAACGTAGCATGCTTCTGCTTTATTTTGTTTAACTCATTAAAGTCAATTCATTATGATGAATTAATTATATCAACTAATTGATTTGAATAGATATTTAAGTATCACACAATTTAAAATGATGTATTTTAATTATTTGATTTAATTTTTATTATATATAAATTTAAGGAATAAATTAAAATAAGATAATTTATTACTTATTTAAATTGAATACAACAAATAAAAATTAATTTAGTTAAAAATTTAATATTTTCTAATCTTCTATACATAAAAATGACAAAACAAAATTATAAAAATAATCTTTTTATTACTTTTGCTATTTTAATTTTATTTTCTTCGCTTTTTTTTATGTATAATTTTATTTTATATTAACTTTGTTTATTTAATAATAAATAATACTCATATTAATTCTATCATATAATAGAAGTTTAACCCAAGTTCAAAATGCTAAAACAAAAAAAGAAAACAGTGGATATATGATTAGAGAAAAATGTATAATAATGACAAAATATACTAAAACTTGAATTTTTTCTCCAACTAATAAAAGTGAGGTGTTAATTCCTCATGAATTTATTTTTTCTCTAAAATAAAATCACTATTTTCTTTTCTAAATTTATTTTAGAAAAATATATTTATTATAATTATATTACAATTAACATTTAACGAATAATGCATGATTATACTAATTTAGAGAAATATTTTTATTATAATTATATAAAATCAATATTTGATACATTATCAACTAATAAAAGTGAAGTGTCAATTCCTCATGAATTCATTTTTCCTCCAAAATGAAAGTATTATTCTCTCTTCTAAATTTATTTTAGAAAAATATATTTATTATAATTATATTACAATATTACAATTAGCATTTAATGAATAATGCATAATTATAATAATTTAGAAAAGTAAAATAAAGTCCAGTAATTTATCTTCCGACTGCACACGTGTATAGAATAACTTTTAAGAATGAGTCATGTATAGTAAATACGGTCGATAATTGTAAAATTATATACTAACATTGATATAATATTATTTCACGTATATGTTTTGCAGGCATCAAAGAAAATAAAGTGTTGAGTTGTTTTTTAGTAGATTTAGATTATTTATTGTTTATTAGAGAATTTTATGCATTAGAATTCTCTAATAATTTCTTATTTATTTTGAGATAATTTTGATATGTTCTTACTTGACAGTAAAACAACATATAAAACTTTGTTGGTGGGTCTAAATATTATTAAGTTATTTATGGTCACATTGAATATATATGTTTGATTTATTGAAAAAAGTAGATTACTAAAACCAATTAATAACTATTTTAGAATTAATATATTAAACTAGCTTAAGAAAAAACAAATAATACATAACATGTTATATTTTTATTAATCAAATTATTATAATTTAAAATAATTTTAATAAAATAATTTAAAATTATAATTTCAATCTTATCACGTGCATGGCACGGGTGATTAAACTTGTTAAAATTTATTTCTATGTATCGTTTTTGTCCCCAACGTTTTCGTTCTATTTAAGTCCCTAACGTTTCAAAATCATCTCAATTTTGTTCCACCGTCAATTTTATTAACGGATCCCTAACGACATGACAACATTGAGTCAATTTTAAAATGTTAGGAACTTAAATAGGACGGTTGAAATGTTAGGAACAACTTTGTGATTTACCCTAAACGTTGGGGACAAAAATGATACTTTACTCAATTAGAAATGGGGGGGGTTAGGTTTTCTAAACGTTAATCTTCTCTTCTTCAGCGTATCTCCATGGGTGAATGGAATGAAAGCTCATTTTTGGTATTTTTATAGGATGGGCCTTGGGCCTAGTTCAGACCCGGTTCAATTGATTCGGTCTATTAGTCTGGTTTTGAGTCAAAATATTTAAATTTAGTGTTAAAATTTTTATTTTGATTATTTTTAATGTTCTAAAAACCGAATTAGACCGGCCAGTTCAACCAGGTTAACCGTATGGGTGGCAACGGGCGGGTTTTTGCTCTACCTGACCCCGCACCGCCGTACAACAACCCGCATAGAACCCGCGGGTAATAAAATGTTGAACCCTAACCCGCCCCTGCGGATACCCTCCCCGTCCCTACCTGCCCCCTATAATTATTAAAATCTAATAAATAAAATTAAGTTTCAAAATTTATATAACCATCGTCACATACATAACATAAATTAAAGTAAAAATTTAAATATGATACAATATTATTAATCATTTACTAATTATTTTACATATATATATATATATATATATATATATATATATATATATATATATAGCGGGACGGATAGGGGCCGGTATTACCTAAACCTGACCCCGCCCCGCTAAAAACCCGCCCCGAGCGGGTAGTGGCGGGGTAGGTACCTGCAGGTTCGGGTGACATTGCCATCCCTAGTTAACTGGAAATCAATCACCTAGCCGGTCTGGTCTACCTACAAAATCGCCTTGCAAAAAAAACCAGCCGAACCGGTGGTTAACTGGCGAACCGGGCGAATTGGCCGGGTTTCAGCAGGCACCGGTTCTCCCCCTAGGTAACGAAACGGCGTCGTTTGGCTTTAAAAAAAAAAGGCTGAAGAATACATTGCAGCCATTTCTAACCCTAAATCCCTAATCTCTTCGAAAAAAACTCCTCACTCCTGGACCTGGCCACCTCCCACTCCCTACCCTAATCTCTTCGGGCTTCTGTCTACGAAGGACAACCGCCACCGTGAAATGAAGCAGACGCTAGAGGCAAGCACCACTGTCGCAAGTCGAAGCCTCACCGTTGCGGGTCGTCGCCTCACTGCCGCGGGTCGAAGCCTCACCGTTGCGGGTCGTCGGCTTGTTGTCGTCACTATCATCGAAGAGAGGTCGTCTGCCTCTGGCCTTCTGTTCTCTACTTCTCTTGCGGTTAGTTTTGGGCTTCTGGCTCTTCTTCTGTTCTTTCTGTTTTCATTTTTTGTTCTGGGCTTCTGTTCTTCTGGATTTTTAATTTTTTAATTTTGTTTATTATATGATTAATTATTCTGTAATGTTGAATAAATTTAATGTATGTTCAACTAGATGAATTGCTAAATTTACTAGATGAATTACTGAATTATTATGTAATGTTTAATTATTCTGTAATGTTGATTTTTTCAATTCTGCTCTATTGAATTAACTAGATGAATTACTGAATTTAATTATGTTGAATGGCATATGAAATTGTATGAACTATGAATTGATATATTGGTCTGTATTCTAGATTGCTGGCATTCTGAATTTAGATGGAACAGTTACAAAATGATCAGCAACAACAACATAATGCTGTACAGGAATCTCAGACAGGTTCCTTTCGAGGAAAATCTGACCCGACTTGGAAATATTTCACTGTGAAGTATGATAAAAATCATAAGGCACAATATACATGTATCTTTTGTTTGAATTCTTATAATGGAGGGGGATATATAGGATGAAATATTATCTTACGAAAATTCCTGGACAAATTAAAGTATGTAACAAAGTCACTGAAGAAGTTGAACTTCAATTCAAAAGGATTCTAATGGAAAACAAAAAAAAAATAAGATGAAAAAAAAGAAAATTTGAGGAGGAGTCTTATGGTGGGGAAGCACCTGCACAAGGCAACGAACTTTAATTAACTTTCTAGTTTATTATCCTGCTGGTATGTCATTTGTTAAGATTGTTGATGCTTTTGATGTGATAAAAACTGCCAATGCATTGTTTAGTTTGTTTGCTGATGTTATTGAGTGGGTTGAGCCTAGTAACATTGTGCATGTGGTCACTGATAATGCTACTAATTATGTATCTGCCGAAAAACTTATTCATGAAAAATACCCAAATATATTTTGGTCTCCTTGTGCTGCCTATTGTATCAATTTTATTTTGAAAGATATTGCAAGTATTCCTCACATAGCTGACCTTGCTTCCCGTGCTTCAAAAGTGATTGTGTTTGTTTACAATCATATGATCTTATTGTCTTGGCTTAGAAAAAGAAAAGGTTGGACAGAAATTGTTCGAACAGGAGTCACACGTTTTGCCACTGTTTTCATTACTTTGAAAAGTATATATGATTACAAGGAAGATTTGCAGGTATTGATGGTAGACAAATATTTCACTTCTCATAAGTTAGCCAAAAGTGCTAATGGAAAGATTATTAGTTCAATTGTCTTGGATAGTAAGTTTTGGCAAGATTGTGTTACCACTGTGAAAATTGTTGGTCCTCTTATTAAGTTGTTGAGGCTTGTTGATACTGATGAAAAACCCTTTTTGGGAATCGTGTATGAAGGCATGCAAAGAGCCAAAAATGCTATCAAGACAATGTTTAGAAATTGAAAAGCTGCTTATACGCCCTACACGAGTATCTTGAAAATGAGGTTAGATAAACATTTGAAGCGTGATCTCCATGCGGCAGCGTACTTTTTAAATCCAGGCATTTTCTATAGTGATGATTTTGTTGAGAAGGCAAATGTTTTGAGATCCTTTACTTGATTTGCTTGATGTTGAAACACTTTGTGATGACTCAGTTGCTGCAATGCAAGAGATACAGCTGTATCGAGATTGTAAAAAAAGTTTTAGGAGAGAAAGTGCTAAGAGAGCGGCATCAAGACTCGAACCTGGTAATTTATTTCATATTTCAATTTAGTTTGAAAGTTTAATATGTTGGGTGATAAACATTAAAAAGTATTTGATTTTTATATCTACATAGATGAATGGTGGAGGCTACACGATGGGAGTGCTCCTAATTTGCAAAAAATGGCAGTCTGTCTTCTTCATCAAACCTCTTCTTCATCTGGATGTGAGAGGAAATGGAGTCTTTTTGAACAAATCTATTCAAAGAGGAGGTACCGGTTAGAGCATCAAAAGCTAAGTGACATTGTTTATGTCACCTATAACCTACACCTTCAATCTAGGTTACATCGAAAGAAGAGGAATTATGATCCAATTGACATTCAAAGCATTGACACGATAGATTTTTTGGTAATGGTTGATGAGAATGATCATGAATTTACTAATGGAGATGTTGAAGGCATCGAAAGTTTAATATACACTGATAATGCTATGCTTTCGTATCCTAATGGTGAGTGACATAGCAAACTTTGTTTCCTTCCATAAAGATACATGTCATTAATATTGATTTCTTATTGAGTTTTCTTTCTATTTTATTAGATGGAGGAGACATAAAAGTTGAAGTGGATATGCCTGATATTGTAATTGAATCCTCAAATACTTCTTTTGGTGGTATTTCTGAAGATGCTGGCTTTGGATTACCTGTTTATGATGGAGATATCGGAACACTTAATGATGATTATGACTTCTGATGAGTAGTGTCTTTGTTTAGCTGAAGTATTGTTTGTTGGATATTATTTCTTTTGGTTGCAAAACATTGTGTTTGTCATTTATGTGCATTTTGATTTCTTTAGTTATAAACTTTGATATTTGAAGTTGTTTATGACCTTTTAATGATAAATTATGCATTGTTCATTTTGTGAAATTGTTAAATTTTGAATCTTATTAGTTTAAAAATTATTGAATTTAACTTTTTAAAATTATATATTGAATTTTTTTATAATTTTACTCTATATTTAATTAAATCGGTTCAATCATGGTTCAATTCCGGTTGAACCATTAAACCAGTCACTTGACTGATTCGATGACCGGTTCGATTCTTACAATATTGATTATTTCTACCGTTCTAACTTATCAAATTTAACTTTCTAATTTATTTGAATAATAATTAATTTATTAGTTAATTATTTACTAATTACTCGAAGTTTATAATTAGACTGAAAACACAAAAAAAAAATAATTATAACCTAGTATACATTTAGAATATGTACATACAAATGCTAACAAAAAACTGATATTAAATAGAAATGTCATTCATACCTATTAAATTTTTTCATACTTCTTAAGTGGCCTCAAATGTCTTAGTAGTTTCATTCCATATTATTCCACTTTTGGATTCTAGTTCTTTTACTGGCACCATTTGTTCTTTGAGAGCCTTTAAACGATTTTATACTTTGGTTTTATTGATACTTAATTTTTTTTATTAATTTCTTCTTACTGCAACATTTTCAGGTTGAGGCAACATTTAAAAAGTGTTGTCTAAAGGCTAACAAAATGTTACTTTTGATCTATGGCAACACTTTTGGACCTAAGGCAACGTTTTTGGGCGGCGTTGCATATGCAGCCGTTGCCTTAGATTAAGGCAACACTTTTTGGTTTCAAAAGTGTTGCTTTTGAGAGCAACAAAAGCAAATTTCGTAAGTGTTGCCTTTGGTTAAAAAACAACAACACTTCAAAGGTGTCTTTGAGACAACACTTTTGTAATGTTGTCTTTTCTCATATTTTGGCCACTACTAAAAAATATTGCCTATTTGCAATAAAATTCAACCCTTTTATGTGTTGCTTATAAGTTTGAATTTGCAATACTTTAAAGTGTTGCCTATTAGTTTTGAATATGCAACCCTTTAAAGTATTGCCTTTTCTTCAGGATATGCAACCTATACAAGTGTTGTTTTTTCTTTTGGATATGCAACCATACAAGTGTTGTCTAATATTCAAAATATGCAACTAATAAAAGGGTTGTCTTTTTGATAAAAATAAAAATTATTTTTATAATAAAAATACAAAAAATTAAAATTTACAATAAATTTTTTTGTTTATACATATGTAATTATTTTAATTAATAAATAAATTTGTGCACAATAGAAAAAAATTATAAAAGAGACAAAATAACTAATAATAAAATTCTAATTAAAATATATATTAAAAAGTTCAATTAGTATTTCAAATACATGTTCATCAATAATTCTCAACAAAATAATAAAATTCTTGTCTAACAATAATTGTCATAACAAAATAGTAATTAATATTTATCAAAAAGATGTCAATCTACTTGCATATTTTATATCTATGCTTGACTTTGTTGGAACAATCTGATAGTGTGTGGATCCAAAATCAGTGCCAAATGAAAGCTTTTTGGTAACATCAGAGTAATGGTATGATGAACTCAAAATCCTCTTGCCTCCACTGAGTCCAATAACTGATGCAGTAGCCATTGTTATACTCCCCTAATAACTATGTGCGAGTAACATCAAACTTCCCTATTAAGGCAATAATTCTTAACCTGTGTCAGCTAAAAATACAAGTGTCAGAAAACTCCCAAATTGTTCTAAGTTCTAACCATATGATTATCCATAAAATAGCAAAACAACACTAATAGAATAAAATCAAAGGAACAGAATAATTCAAGATCCATATACTTCAATTTTTTAGTGTAGAATCCATTGAAACAACTTATAAAGTTACAACATATAAATGACTGAAACATAAATTTGAAGGGGGAAGAAATGAAAAGATAAAGATATGAAACAACTCCCTTGACAATTTCTGCCATTCCTGCGAATGAGACAGCAGTTACTAGAGTCTGTTGCAGTGACAACACGCATCACTCCCCAACATAGCCACATTATTTCAGCAATGAGGAAAAATTTTCTTCCTCACAGTAGCACAACGCTACAAAAATAAGTAATTAAAAAGGAAAAAGAAAAAAAGATGATTGATTAAAAATAGCAAGAATGTATTGCAGAAGTCACCATGAAGTAAGATGGCAGAAGACAGAGAAAGCAAAGGCCAAAAATGTTGATAGTCCATTCCCAATAAATGATAAATCACAAAAATTACTGCAAATTTTTTTGTTATACCTGGTCATCATTTTGGATCACGAGTTGATGAGGAAGGACGATCGTTGCCATTCGAACATTGCTTACTATTTATATCATGTGTTGATTCCTTGGCTCGTAATAAAGACAGTGCTTCATCAGTATTTGTGCCAAGAGAACTCTGTTGCAAGAGAAGCTTCACAAGATCCTCCAAACTTTGGACTCTATCTTTTATCTCATGAAGTTCAGTTTTCATTGAACTTATAGTCTCTGCATGTTGTTGCTTAATTTTAGCAATCTCCCGTTCTTTCTGCAGAGATGTTTTTGTGATTGTCCTCCCATAACATCGAACTCTTCCTGGTTGTTCTTTGCCAAATACTGCAGTAAATGCTTTCTCGGGAGTGTCTCCAGCTTCTTGGTGGCTCTTAAGTTTATCCTATTAAAAAAAAAACATAACAATTTTAGCTTGTTCCACTCACTGATTCTCATGCTTCTTTCCAAAACAGCCTAAAAGTAAAGGTGTTATGTCATGGCTATTTTCTCGGTTCAAGAAGAAGCATAGCAAGAATGTGATGATGAGTTCCCCAAACAGAACTGAATCTGAGAAAGTTTCTCAAGTTCTTAAGGACATGTGAATAGTTTCAATTGAGACACTCAAGAGGGAGTTAATGGAAGCAAATGAGAGTAGGGATGCAGCATTAATGGAAGTTTCTGAGATGAGAACTTCATTGGGGGAACTTTTAATACTTTTAATAATGATATAATGAACATATTAAAAGTTAAAACTTAGATTTTATGTCCTTTTCACAAAAATTGTATTCACTTAATAATATGTATTCTAGAAACATACATTTTATTCAAGTTGATGGCTGAGAGCTCTGTTTACCAGCCATGTCCATATCAGCTACCCATTAAATATAAATAAATGACAGAAATTAAAGGATGATTTGATTAATTTCAAACCTAAAAAAGCAAGCTGTCTTAAATTAATGCCTACCAAACCCTAAACTCTAAAAGGACACGGGACACTATTGTGAGTTTATGACAAGTCACTGTTATTTTAATTAGAATTAAGAGGTAATATATTATTTAACATTTGTATCTTTGACTTCTCGCCTGCTATATCTAAATAAATTAAAGCATAAGCAATTCACATGTATATTTTAATTATGGACCCCACAAAATATGATCATGTATGTTTTAAATCTACTTAATTAGTTATTTATAAATTATATTAGCTTTCAAGAAGAATCCTCCTCCAGGGGGAATTGACTTTGAAGGCTCTA
The DNA here is from genome assembly GCF_003086295.3 of Arachis hypogaea. Lineage (NCBI taxonomy): Eukaryota > Viridiplantae > Streptophyta > Magnoliopsida > Fabales > Fabaceae > Arachis > Arachis hypogaea. The sequence continues at coordinate 66,124,011 of NC_092042.1, forward strand.
AAATCAAGATATATACATATTACATACTATAACAATACATTTTTTTAGTTTAAACCCTTGGGAATCTTAAAGGTAGAAGAGAATCCAAGATTTGATATTCAGGATAGGATCTTAAGTTTTATACAGGACAATCTGACTTAAAATAATATTGTAAATTAAGACAGTTTTATTTCAGATCAATTTGTAAATTAAGGCAGTTCTACTTCAACTTATTATGACTTACAATAACAGCTTGTATTCCTGAATCAAGTTCTTTTTCTTTTCGTCCAGTTCGAGTTGCAACAAACACATCAACCTGTGATGGGTCTTCTTTGTTCTCATTCATTTCACGCTACAAGTAAGGGGAAAGAGTATTAAAAATGGCAAAAAATAATATTTATCTAGTTTTAAGATGGTCATTACACAACAAGAAAAGACTTATAAAAAATCAAAATTGTTACCATTTCATTATGCACTCTTGTAAAATTTATAGGTCCCATTCGATGTTGATGTTGTTGCTTTTTACGATTTTCAGAATTTAAGGCAGTTCTACTTCAACTTATTATGACTTACAATAACAGCTTGTGTTCTTGAATCAAGCTTTTTTCCTTTTCGTCCAGTTTGAGTTGCAACAAACACATCAACCTGTGATGGGTCTTCTTTGTTCTCATTCATTTCACGCTACAAGTAAGGGGAAAGAGTATTAAAAATGGCCAAAAATAATATTTATCTAGTTTTAAGATGGTCATTACACAACAAGAAAAGACTTATAAAAAATCAAAATTATTACCATTTCATAACGCACTCTTGCAAAACTTATAGGTCCCATTCGATGTTGATGTTGTTGCTTTTTACGATTTTCAGAATTTAAACGAGATAGAGCCTATACCCAACAAAATTAAAGGGAGTTATATGTAATAAACCAAAAGCATCAAAAAGACAAAGAAACATAATTATTTATTCTACAACCCACCTTAACAGAAGGAATACTCCAATATGCAATTAACTTTCGAAATTGAACTTCTGGAATATCTAAAGGGCGATTTTTCAGCATATCCTCAATGTTGTTATATATCTCAAAATGCTTTCCCTTGATTCTTGTTTTCTAACCTTTCCAAGCTTCTCGAACACCAGTCATCACCCACTCTTTCCCCTCTTTTGGAAGAATGAACTTTGAGTACAAAAAAGTACAAAACTATAGCTAAGCCATACGAAATTGAAAATGACAATTCAAGAACACTAAAAACAAAGACAACTGCAGCATAAAATAGCAGCTATATATTTTCACAAAACTATAGCTAAGCCATAAATTAAAAATTTTCAGATCATAAAAAATAGATGAGAAATAAAACACTTACGTTAATATATTTCCATATGCGCTTTTTAACTTTGAGGGGGCACAGCTTTCCAACTAGTGTACATCAATGTTATGAAATTACTATTCCTTCCCATTGTTCCAACAAAGTAAGTTAAATCCTTCACTCTTCTTGGAGTTGGTCCCACTGCTTGTAGTTCATAAAAAGTCACCTCTTCTCTTTCTTCCCAACTTCTTACATGGATTTTAGCACACCTTGTTTTTTCTCGTGTCCTTCTAGTCTTTGGAGTATCTATAAATATGTGCAATTTAACCACTTAAATAAATTATATAGCTATACATGCTAATGAATAAGTAAAATGATAATTATGTATAAAGTACAGCACCTTTAACATTGTTAGTTTCCATAAGGTGATTGTCATCACCATGAAGAACTGCATCTTCATATTCACCAACATAGTCCTCATCATCCGAGAAATCATCATCATCATCTCCAACTTCATTAGCATTTGCTCCACTATGTTCCTCCTCTCCTTCCACATGAATCCCATTTGTCTCCAAAAATGCATCAAGTGTCATGGCTTGACAACTTGATTTTGTATTTATCTTCCTAAGATTTTGTTGCTTTTCTTGAATAGATCTTTCGTTTTCAGCACTTGGTTCAAAATCGTCATCTTCTCTTTCCAAATGAATTTCATGTGTCTCTAAAAATTTATCCATACCCATGGTTGGACGCTTTTTAAGATTTTTTAGTTCTTTTTCACTAGCTACAATTTTCTGATTCGGTGTACTTTTCATTCTTTTGGAAATTGATACTTCTTTTTGAGTGCTTTGCTTAGAAGGCATAGGAGTCACTCTCTTTTGTCCATGACCACCAGCCATCATGGGAGAGATAAAATGCTGCTTCTTATGAATTTTTGCTGTATTTTTCTGCATGAATTCCTTGTTGCTTTGATACTGTTTTACCAGTCTTCTCCGCTTTAGAGTAGTTCTTGTTTCCATTGTATTTCTGAAATAAAACAAAATAAACCTATTCTATTAGAACCTTAAAAATAAAAAGGAAATAAAATTAATCAGTTATGCTATAGCTGCTGTATGTTAATAAAAAAGAAGAAAACTACTATTTAATAGAAATAAACAAGAAGGCATGACATAAGACACATATATAAAAAAAGTGATACATCTTTCATTCCACTTTTCTACTGTTTAATACAATTAAAAAGTTAAAGTATATACATCTTTCATTCCACTTCCCTACTATTTAGTGTAATGAAGGAAAAAAGTATAAATCATTCAATGTCGTCTTCGGAATTATCTTCTGATTCTGTGTTATATTCTTTTGAAAGAAGAACTCCTTTTGAAGCATCAATAACAACTTCGTGCAAGTCACCCCTAATCAAATCAATTTCACCATTATCATTGGGTATAGAAGGACCCATTGACTGATCAGATGGCTCTTTTTCATAAATAGTTTGGGGATCAACATCAGCTTCGTCACCTATGTTAAATAAATCCCTTGGAATTGACTTCATAACATAATGTTTATTTTGATCAAATGGATCTTGCACATAGAAGCATTGGTGTACTTGACATGCCAACACAAAAGGCTCTTCTTGATAACATTTTTTGTTGAATTGAACATATGAAGAGCCATAGCCATCCTCTTGAGTCTCATACCAGTCACATCTAAACAATACAACCTTAAAATTGCCAAAGTAGTCTAACTCAATTATATCATTTATTCTGCCATAGTAGAAAACTTTTGCACGAATTGGATTTGGATCCTTTGCACTTGCAAAGCTCGTAGTCAACGCAACTAAAGTTACACCACTATTTTGCGTCTTGCGTCTTGCCTCACGTTGCCTAGTATGAAATCTATACCCATTGATAAACTACCCCGAATATCTTTTTGCAATCTTATTGGGCCCTCTAGAAAGCTCCTTAATCCAATCTGGAACATTTTGACGCATGGCACGTCCTTTAAACCATGAGAAAAAGGTCATACTATGGTTCTTAGCTTTCACCCAACTTGTTCCTTATTGATCAGCCTCATGTTCTCTAAATCCAAAATTAGGATTTTCATAAGTAAAACCTAGAGATAATACCATGATTCATAATTAAAAAAATTAAAAGAAATGGACAGTTCAATAAATGGACAGTTACCTAACATAGTCTTCAATTTTTCTACAGTTCAATAATATATAGCTATGGGCTTGGTTTCGAGACTTGTCATCAAGAGAAAAAAGCTCACCCTTCTTTGCTCCCAATGGACAGCCTTTCTTAGGAAACAAAATTGGAAATGAATGTGGAATTTCCGCTTCAAAGTCATTAGCATCATTATTCCGGGGTATTCTATTCAATTTTGTTTGAATACCATCATGTAAATAACGTGAGCAAAAAGTCAAACACTCATCAGCCAAGTAGGCCTCCACAATATATCCTTCTGGACGACTTCTATTTCGAACATATGACTTCAAAGTACACATGTATCTTTCGGGAGGATATATCCACCGAAATTGAACTGGGCCGCCTAGTCTCACTTCATTAGCCAAATGAATAGGCAAATGCATCATTATGTCAAAAAATGAAGGAGGAAAAATCCTCTCTAATGTCGAAACGGATTGAATCCATTGCTCGCCAAACCAAGTCTCAAGTTACGAGGTTCCTTGGCAAATTCTGAATGTCGGTTATCAAAATCTTTCCATAACTGACCATCGGCAGGATGCTTTAGCTTTCCATCCTTTTTACGCTCTTCCTGATGCCAACTCATATTCTTAGCGGTCTTTGAGCACATGAATAGCCTTTGAAGCCTGGGAATTAGGGGAAAGTGCCGTAATGTCTTTGCAGGAATGTTGTGAGCTTTCTTTGAAGATATGTCACCTTCAACTACCGCAGGCTCAATCCAACGAGAAGTTCTACATTCATGGCAACATGTTTCATTCTCGTGCTCTTTCCAATATAGCATGCAGTCATTTGGGCATGCATCAATCTTTTTATAATCAAGACCTAAATTTCTCACCATAGCCTTGGCTTTGTTGAAAGAAGAAGGGAGATTCAAGTTAGGAATAGCCTCTTTCAACAACTCCAGGAGGGAAGTGAACGAGGCATTGCTCCATCCATGTAGACACTTCAACAAGTATCGTCGGATGGTGAAAGATAACGTAGAAAATCCCTTGCAACCAGGATATAGTTCCTTGCTAGCCTCGTCAACGAAATTATAGAACTTCTTTGCATCTTCGTTCATACCTTCTTTTTCTCCCTCAACATCTGCCACATTCCTAAACCTTTCGTCTAGCAAGCCTTCAATGTCATCACATGAATAAATCTCATCGGTATCACCAGTATCGACATCCATACCAATTACACTTTTCCCATGATTAACCCATCATGTATAGCCCTTGACAAATCCAAAGCATATTAAATCACTATAAATAGACTCTCTTTGACCCCAAAGAAAGTTGCAACATTTTGCACAAGGACATAGAATTTCCTCTCCTTGAGGATTTCCAACGGAGTAAGCATAGTCCAAGAATCTATTGACGCCGTCTCTAAACTCTTGGCTATGTCTTGGTAAACTCATCCAGTTCTTGGATGAGTCCTGGAAAAACCTAATTGTTCATAGTGATATTACTATTAAACTAAAAATGATTATGGTCTTAAACACCAGCTAAAAACAATTTTCTTTTATCAAAATGGAATCTGAAACTTGTTATATATGCACGGTTGCTCAATATAAAATATATAAAAAGAAATATTAAAAAAATGCTTTTATATCTTAAAAGAAATATTAATAATTCTTTTATTATTCTAAAAAGCTAAGTAAATTTAAACTAATCATAATTCTTTTATTATTCTAAAAGAAATATTAATAATTACTTTTGAAAAGATATATTTTAAAATAAAAATACTTTTATATTTTAATTTTTTAATTAAACAATCAGTATTTTGTTACATAAAAAAGTGCAAAAGAATAACATAAACATATAAAAGCAAATAAATATAAGATAGAAATATCTTACGAGGTCATGCCGCAACAATTTGCTATATATGTATAATTTGTACTTAGTGTTCACCAAAGATCGTAAATATTTTTTTTATCAATCTCCTTCAAAAAAAAAAAATCAGAGATTAGTGTAACAGAAATAAATGAAAAGTAATTGAAAAAATGAAAGAGGACCAATTTAATAAAATACTTATTATAGATTAGTTATTACTAGTGGGCTAATGCAAAGAAATTTGAGTAGGTATATGAAATTTTGGTGTAACAAAAAAATAGTTATATATAAACTGAATGTTTTTAAATAAAACCGTACAAGTCAGATGGGTTCTGCTCATAAGACTAAGCCCATGACAAAAATTGGTTATATATTCCCTATTGTTTTCTTTACGGGGAATATGGAATTTATGAAATGGTACATTCCCATAGCATGGGTAAGGATTCAAGTGAATTTTGTGTCTTGCATGCATGCTCAACTAACACTCCTAACTACCTAATTATCTCATCACTTATTCAATTTCAACCTATCTATTCCTATAATTCATTTTATTACTCCTCCTCTTCGCCTAAATCAAATCAGATATATATATACATGTATCACTGTTAATTGTTTTATCAAAATTGAAAACAAAGAGAACCAAACTGCACTAAAAATTTTAATCAATATTGCTGCTTGTTCATTTGGAAGCAAGATCATAAAATATACTTGATCTTGTTATCTTAAGCTCTCAGCATTGAACGAATCTAAATCTTTTACTATATTATACGAGATCTTAGTTGTTTTATATAATCATTGATTACTTTTCCTTTACCGATTACATTGTTTATTAGATGTATATATAGTTGATTAAAACTCACAAATTTAAATTAAGTTAAAATTTAAAATTCTATATTCTGGATCTTCACAAGCATCAAAGCGGCGGGTCTTGTTATTTCAAGAAAATGTCAGTTGCAGAAATGTTTATTAACAAGCTAAGGTTTAATACCAGCTTCTGCATTAGAAACAAAGCCAGCATTATACTGAGAAAAATGAGTTAATAAGTTAAATTCTTCACTTTCTGTTGAGAATCACATGAACATACTATATCAGCTCTAGAAAAAGAGGGGAGGAAGAAAAACAAACAGAAAAAATTGCAGCACAGTGTATAGATTCACATAATTTAGAAAACAGTTTCAAAAACTAGTCCAATAAGTACATGATGAAGATTGATCCATCCATTTCAAGATAACCTCCATTTTGACCATTACCTTAATTAATTCAGAAGCTTGTAATCTTAAGCCAAAGATATTCACCATTCTCACCTTGTAGTGATGTATTTTTTGGAAATGATGGATGATTTTTAGTTGTTTTGTAAGCCTCCGAGAGAGTTGCCACTGTAGCTTGTGCAGCAGAATATGCAACTTCTGATCCAACCAAAGCTAATAGAAAAGCAGCCTACAAATTTGAATAAGACACGTTACACGGTTAAATAGAGATTCTAAAGAAATTATTTTGTGAAGCACATAGGCAATTCAATACTGGCAGAAAAGTAGTAAATGTTATTTAAGTTAATCATCATCCCCCCTTCACAAGCTCCCTCCCCTGGCCATAACCCTCCATATACTCCAATAGTCCCACCAAAAACTCCATCACCACCGTATGTTACTCCCACACCACCAGAAGCTCCTTCCCCTGGCCATACTCCAATTATTCCACCATATGTTACTCCAACTCCACCGCAAGCTGCTCCTTCCCCTGGCCATAACCCTCCATACACTCCAATAGTTCCACCAAAAGCTTCTCCTTCCCCCAGCCATAACAATCATCATCCTAACCCTCCATACACTCCAATTGTTCCACCAGGAACACCAAGATCATCACCTTCTCCATATGTACCAACACCAATTTCTCAACAACCTTATCATACTCCAACTCCACCACAGGCTCTTTCCCCTGCTCATAACAACCATCACCTAATCCTCCATATGTTCCATCACCAATTTCTCAAGCTCCTTCGCTTGCTACCCACAATAACCATCACCCAAACCCTCCAAAAACACCATCACCACCCAAACCCTCCAAAGTAACAACAGGAATACTATTTGCGTGACCTAAACTTGTCAATAGGAAGGATATGTAAACAGGTGCTAAAATAGAGCAGAAAAAAGAACAGTAGAATCATCAATACCTGCAGAAGAATGCCAAAAACGAGAATCTCACCAAAAACACGAGCAGTGATAATCGAACAGTGACTGGTGGTGATGAACGCGAGCAGAGAGGATCGAAGCTCAACGAAAAGAGAAGTAGAGGACCGAAACTCAACAAGCAGATGATCGAATCTCAACGAGTAGAGAATCGAAGCTCAACGAGGAGAGGAGCAGAGGATCGAAGCACATTGACGAGCAGAGAAGATCGAAGCACATTCACGAGAAAAAAAAATCGAAGCTCATTAGCGAGCAGAGATTGAGATCGAAGCTCAATAAAGAAACGCGCGTCATCATTGAATGGATTGAAGAACAATAGAGGAACGAAACATTTGGAATGGATTGAGGATTTTGTGATTTTGTTAGGGTTGTGATTTTAGGAACGAAACATTTTGGAATGGATTGGGGTTTTCTTCTCCCTCTTTTTCTCTTTCTCTGCACAATATAATTTATTTTTGTTTTTTAAAAAATATTAAAAAATTTTAAGCAATACTTGAAACGTGAAGTCTAAAATAAATCTAAAGGCAACTTTAAAAAAAAGTAATATATTATTTTTATAATAGTTATTTTTGTATATTTAATATAGCAACATTTGATAAGTGTAATATATAAGTATTATAAATGTTGTTTGTTTAATTTATTAAAGCAACATTTTTTATATGTTTTTTAAATTGATAAAAAATAACACTTATTAACAAGGTGTTGTATTAGCTTTATTTTTTTGCAATAAATTTTAAGTGATGCTTTTAACCACTTTAAACAACACTTTTTAAGGGTTATTTATCGCACATGTTGCAATAGCTCAAAAATGTTGTAGTGTCCACCTTTTTTTATAAGTTTCTGTTGAAAATGCTCTATTTTCCTTTTGTCCCTTATTCTTATGTTTTATGAGAACTTCAAGTAACAAACCATCTATGTTTATGGTCCATCTAAAATATGCATCTGGTTCATTTTCTCCTTCAATATCAATAACTTTTTGAGTATTCATATTTTTACCTATTTTTATATCCATAACAAATTTATATCATAAAATGCACTAATAATTAAAAGTTTTCTCACCCGAGCATCACATAGGAGAATTTTAAGTCAAGTATAAGTTGCTAATATATTTTAAGTCAAGTATAAGTTGCTAATATATTCATTGTCGGATAACTTTTTCTTCCTCTATATTTTGATACATCTCCTTTTTAAAATTTTAACATGAATATGTGTTCTATCTATAACACTGGCACAATTCTAAAAATTTTATGAAAATTAGTGATATAACTATTTCAAAATATAAAAAATATACAGAAAAAGAATAAATGAGTTTTATTTTAAAAAATTATCTTAAATTATGGATAAAATATTTATTGACAAAAATTTTTTGATAGAACAATTATACCATTTGATTTAACTAAAAATTGATCTTCAAATATTATTATAACTTAAAAAATTTGGTGAAAATAACGACTGCCTGTTTTAGTAGATCAATAAAAGGAAAAATTTTTTATTCTTACACTTATTTGAACACTTAAAATATATAAAAACTTTATAATTTGTTCTTCAACACAGCTATATTGGGTATCCTTAACAAATTTCCTTCTACAAAATATATCAACTAATTTCTTAAAAGCATCATCACTCATACGTATTATAGGATGTGAGTTATAATGTGCTTTTAATTGAGCTATCGACTATTTTCCTATATGATCTCAATTATATTACTGTAGTTGAGCGATTGATATTTCAGTTAGAGACATATGCTACCTTCTATATTGCATACAAACTAAATAACCTGCACAAACAACTAAAGCTAAGATTTCTATTTCGTCAAATTCATTCATGTTATATATATATATATATATATATATATATATATATATATATATATATATATATATATATATATATATATATATATATAAAAAGTATGGAGAATTAATGTAATTATTATATAAGGTATACAATGAGATATTTTTATAATTAAAATTAAATAATAATTAAAATAATTAATTATTATTTATTTTAAATTTTAAACTCAACCTAAATAAAGATTCTATATATACTGTTAATAATGCAAAATTAAAAACTGATAATCCTTTTTCCTATTTACAAGAAATTGTTTCTCAAAAATTCTCATCTTCTCTCAACGGTGTTATTTAAGAAAAAATTTCCTGCGTTTCCAAAAGAAAAAAAGCAACATGTTCAAATACAAGCAAAATATAAATTCAACAGAATCAACGTGTTTAAATACAAACAAATATATATAATTGATTATATATATAAGTATACATATACGATGAAGCAAAGCACATAAAGCATGTCTATGAAAAGAGAAAGAGAACCATAATTTAAATGTGAATTGAAATTTGTTAGATGATTTGACTATTGATTTGACTAAATTTTCTCTCAACTATTAATTTCACCTAAAATCGACTGTATCTGAATTTTTACTTAATTTAAAGTTTAAATGTGATATTATCTAGGTGCAATACATATAAAATGAAACAGAAATACATATCTTATCGATAAAGTACGTTTGCACAAAAAGGAAGAAGACGAAGTAAGTCTCTACGGAAAGAAAAAAGAGTGGTAGGGCTGGTAATACATACTCTACTTGCGAGTATTCAATCTGTCCCAATTTGTTCGAATGGAGTAGGCTATCCAACTCGCTGCAAATAGGATAAATATTGGTTCGGGTATGCCTACAGGTAGAGTAGGGTATGGATTTAGAGTGTATTCTATCCTATGCTACTCCATATATAACACACATTTTATAAATATGTATATAATAAAGGAGGTGAGAATTAAACGTACAACTTTCTCATGTAATGATTTGCAATAAATGAACTACCACTAAACTAGTTAGTTAATTTAATAATTTAGAGCATTTGTATATTATAAAGTTAACATAAAATAAAAATAAAACAAAAATAAAAATCATATATCATTGATTATTGAGAATTTTATATTTATTTTAGAAAAATTTAATATTTTTCACAAAGGATAAAATAGAATAGGGTTTAGAATTTTAAGGTCGGGTAGGGATATGGTTAAGAGATTTTCAACTTGTAGATAGAATATGATAGAGTTTTAATAAATTTTTTAAATCCTGGATAGTCCAAATTCTATCCTACTCATTGTCAATTCTAAAGAGTGGAAATGCTGTTGGAAGGTGAAAAACTTTGAAAGTGAATAAGTAAAAAATAATTAGATCAAAATTTTGAATATTTTATATTTTAAGTGAAATTCTAGTAAGATAGAATTTTAAATTAGACTTAATTAAATAAGAATTAATTTAAAAAAAATAGTTGAATTGAATTGAATTTTATTTAAATTAATTTATTTTTTTGTTTCAAATGCTGAAATTTAATTTAATTCTTATGAGAATTAAATTTTAAAAAATTTTTAAATATTATGTTAAAATAATTTTAATATTAAATTAAAAAAATCAAATTTTTTATTGTGATTATTTTTTTACTTTAAAATTCAAAAAGTAGATGATCTATTTTTTTTTATAATTTGTGCTCTCCAAAAATCTAAAAATGTAAACGTCCAATTTGTGTGTTCTAATTAAACCAAAAACGTGGTTATCACTCCAATATAAAAAAAAAAGAGGAACATTAAAAAATTATTAAAATTTATTGTTTTTATAAATAATTAATTATTAATATTTAAAAATATAAAATAAAATATATAATTAAATTATGTTAAATTAAAAAAATTAAATTAATAATTAAATAATAACTAAAAATAATAAATTTGGATGGTGTTCTCCCATTTCTAGAAAAATAATTTGCTACCAAAAAAAAAAAAATTTGAACCCCAACTCCCCTAACGTTGGCGGCTGCTGCTACGGTGCTACCTTCTTCTCCTCCTCTGTCCGAACTCCGCCAGAGTCGCCTTCGCCGGCATCGTTGATCTCCTCCTGCATCGCTACTCCTTGTAACTCCTGCGGCGCCACCTGCGCCTCTGACGCAGCGTCTGTGTCCCTAGTAAGACTTACTACTCTCTCAATTGCTGCCTTGAATTTGCTTCATGTTTCATCAATTTTATTAGTAATTTATCCTAATTTTTACCTGGCTGAGTTGCTGCTTAATTGGTCAAACAATTTTGCTTCTTTTGTGTTTTTTGTCTGTTTATCTCTATCATTAATTAGAGATTTTTTTTTTTAATTTTGAAGATGGATGCTAACAATAATTAACAATCACAAAGCAGTGAAGATACCGCTGCCAAGAATCCACATCGGTTTTTAATTATGAATTTTCATGTGTTGAACACTTGAACTTTGAATGTAAAATTTTAATGAGAAAAAGTAGACAAATTATTAGGTTAAAAGTAGACAAGAAACTACAAAATTCTTAAAATTCCACAATACTCTGAATATTAAGTAAAAAAAAAAAAAACATATTCATCATCATCTTTACCACCACCACCACCACCATCATCATCCTCCACCATTGTCATCCATTACTGCAGCCATTTTTCATATTCATCATCATCCCCTACTAGTATCACCACAATCATAGATTCAACAGCATCCACCATTAACTATACTTAACCAACAATCACAGAAAAACGAATCACACAATAGTATAGAAATTTCACAAGTTAACGATCAAATTTTTTTTCCAAAAGAAAAATAAAAATAAAACAGAAACAAAAAAGGGTAAAGAAGGGTAGATTTACAGGAGTGGTGAAGGGAGGAAGAGGGAGAGGAGAGGTGAAGGAAAAGGTGAACACAGAAGGAGGTGGGAGGCAGGGTAGAGAGGTAGAGGAAAGGAGGAGGGAGGCAAAAGCAAAGGCAAGGCACAGAGAGAGGAGGGTGGCAGTGACGATGAGTAGAGGCGAGGGAGGAAGGTGGGGCAAGAGAAGGGAAAGAAGAAGAGAGGAGGGTGGCAGTGGGGAAGTGAGAGGCAAAGTTGCGGAGGAAGGAAGGCCGAGGAAGGAGGAGCAGCAGAAAAAAAGAGAGGAAGGAGAGAGAGGGGAAAAGGGGGATTACAATAAGGGATAAAACTGGAATTTTGAAAAATAATTAGAGACAAAAGTGGAAAAATTTGTATCTCACAAGTTTTGTCTCCGTTTCAGCCCTAACGAGAGGCACTAAAGACATGTATTTTATGTGCACTCGTGTGCCGCCATATACATTGAAATTTTGTGTCTCAACAAACAAATAGTGGACATGTACGGTGGTATTCGAGTCTCCGATGGGAATGGACACTAACAAACACAGCCTATATTATTACATTCTAGATCAGCTGGACACATCTTCGTTATTCTTTAGTAATCAGAAATTTTGTCAGGTCTTGTCTCTATCTCTTCATTCTCGCAATTTCTTGGATGGTTAATGGTTATGTTTCTGAATGCTGGTCTACTACTATGCTTGGATATCTGGATATGTTGGTAGATGAACATTTTTAGGTGAAGTTTAAGAAGATTGATTGTTGCCAATTTCTTGTTTCTGAAATGAATTTCCCCCTTCATAGCCATCTTCATGTTTTTGTTGTTATTCAGGCTAACAGAAAACATATAACACCTTAGAGAACAAAGAAAAGTTAGTAATTGAATTCAAAACTGCCTCTTTCATAATGTAATGAAGAGTTGTTTACGATTGAGTGTGCATATGGAATCTGTGGTTTTTTGTCTTTCAGGTTATAGGAGTTTGTGAAAACTATGGATTTGGTGGCATCCCACAAACAGTTTTGCTCATTTGGGCATTTGCTTAAGGATGGCACAAGAGATTGTAGCACCAGAAGTAGGACTTTGGATAACACTAGTTCTGTATTCAATATAGGAGTAAGTAATATCTCTGTTAAATCTCATTCACTATGTTCCTCTGATGATAGCAGTGTTACTGCGTTTGCAAAATCTAAGAGCAGTTGGTCTAGAAGGCATCGTTGTGTTTCTGCTGTTTTGAAATATGAAACTTTTGGTTTGAATGGTAGTTCACAACATTCTATAAAGTTTCCAAAAGGGGATTCAAATGAGGAGGAATCCTTGCCAAATGGTGTTAGTGCTTCCCTGAATTTTGAGGAATTTGAGAATAATCATCTGCAAATGTTGGTTAGAAATGGGGAAATGGAGGAAGGGTTAAAGCTTTTAGAGCATATGATTAAACATGGCAATATCCCTGATGTCAATGCGAGCAGTGCTCTGGTCTGCCAATTTTGCAAGGTTGGCAGGACCAAGAAGGCAAGGAGAATCATGAAAATTTTGGAGGAGTTTGGTGGTGTTATTGATTTAACCAGTTACAATATTTTGATTGATGCTTATTGCAGATCAGGGGCGATAGAGGAGGCCTTGTGGGTTTTGGATCGCATGAGTGTTGCTCCTAATGCCATTACTTTCGATACAATTTTTCGTAGTTTGTGTGGTAGAGGGAAACTGAAGCAAGCCATGGAAGTTCTTAACAGGCAGCTGCAAAGCGAGTGTCATCCAGATGTGATTTCATACACTGTATTGATTGATGCAACTTGTAGAGAATCTGGAGTTGATCAGGCAATGAAGTTGATTGATGAGATGAGAAGCAAAGGATGCAAACCCGATGTGGTCACATATAATGTTATTATCAATGGTATTTGCAAAGAAGGTAGGTTGGATGAAGCAATCAGATTGTTAAGTAACTTGCCCTCCTATGGTTGTCAGCCTGATGTAATTTCGCATAATATTATTTTGCGTGGCTTGTGTAGCATGGGAAGATGGATGGATGCTAAGGGGCTAGTTGCTGGCATGATTTGTAAGGGTTGTTCCCCTAGTGTTGTTACTTTCAATATCTTGATTAGTTTCCTCTGCCAAAAAGGCTTGTTGGGCCAAGCCATTGATATATTGAAGATGATGCCTAAGCATGGTTGTTTGCCTAATCCCAGGAGTTACAATCCATTGCTTCAAGGGTTTTGCTATGTAAATAAGATTGATAGAGCAATTGAATACTTGGAAATAATGGTAAATAAGGGTTGTCGCCCAAATATAGTGACCTATAATATCTTGCTATTAGCATTATGCAAAGATGGGAGGGTGGATGATGCAGCTGAAATAATGAACCAACTCAGTTGCAAAGGGTGCTCTCCCAGTCGAGTCACTTATAATATAGTAATTTATGGGCTTTTAAATGTGGGAAAAACAGAGAATGCAATGGAACTCTTCAAAGAGATGTGCCGAAAAGGTCTTAAACCTGATAAAGTTTCTTACAATACGCTCATTGATGGGCTTTTAAAGGCAGGAAAGACAGATCTTGCTATGGAACTCTTCGAGAAGATGCGCACAAGAGGTCCTAAACCTGATACAATTACTTACACTTCACTAGTTAGGGGTCTTAGCCGCAAAGGAAAGGTTCGTGAAGCAATCAAGTTTCTACATGACTTGGAAGAATTGGGTTTCAGGCCTAATGTGTTCTTTTATAACTCAGTCATGAAGGGGCTCTGTAAAGCTCAGCAAACCAGTGCTGCCATCGATTTTCTGGCTCGTATGACAGCCAAGGGATGTAAACCAAGTGAGGATACATATAAGATTCTTGTGGAAGGAATCGCTTGTGAGGGATTAGTTAAGGAGGCTTTGGGGTTATTAAATGTGTTGTGCTATGGAAGATTTGTGAGGAAAAGTTTGGCTGAAAAGGTAGCAATGAATATATATAGAATACATCAACAACTAGAGCAACAACTAAGTGTTATCTCTCAAACCTATAATTTAGTTAATGTAGCACCTTCAAACAAATCAACTCATACCTCCAGTTGCTTGTCTTGATTATCTCTTTTCTTGGTTTCTTTTCATTGATCGTTACATTTTTAGCGATAAGTTTAGGGTTTAGGGTTTAAGCAAATAATGCTTTCTGTTTTTGAATCCTGAAAATATAAAACAGCACATGCATATGCTTGTATGAATTTGCTTTAGTTTTGCTGAGTTTAGGGATTAAGGTTAAGGACGATTGTGCACGCTAGTAATGTGCAGTTGTACTTGCTTAAGGAAGGATTTGTTTATTTATTTATTTGATAATCTATTTATCTTTAGGGTGCCGTATTGCTGTTACCAGATTGTTTCTAATTGTTCTTCTGTGGTTGCGAAGGCATAAAAAGTTAAAAAAAAAAGTGTTTCAGTTTGAATAATGCATAAATATAACAGAATTTAACAAATTTAGTGATGTCCAAATTTCATCCTAATATAGTATTTACTTTATTCTAACTTTAAAAAAAAATCATATAATATTTTTTTATCATTTTTAAAAGCTGAATACAAAATAATTTGTTAAGAGATATTACATTTGTTATTAATATTGAGTAAAAACAGGCATGACATAAAAATTAAGATATTATCATACATGCTTATTAATTTATATTATTTAACATCATATTAGTTTACATTTTAATATAATAAATTATATTATATAAAAAAAAGCAGCCTAACCGGCATTTCATGATAGTAATAATATAAAAATATTATATACAAATAAAAAATTAATTATTTATATATATTTATATTTTTTTACTAAATAATTAATTATTTGCGGTGATGATTAGTGGCTGATTCTTATGTAGAAGTATGAAGTATGATTTTTTTAATTAATTTTAAAAATAATGCCGATTAATTCAATAGTTCGATAAATGACACGTGAATGCTTGGTGTGGAAATTGTGGGTATGTGCTAACGGGTAACCGGAGCAAAACATCTTACAACGATTTTCTTACTCGAGGTTGATTTTTATTTACCATATAAAATGTATATTATACTTATAGATTATGTGAATTCCCTATTATTTTCCCCCATTAAAATTTGGGTGAATCTATAAGTAGCAACAACGGTTTATATCAACATTCCGAAAATATATAAAACACAGCCTTTCGGATATTCAGACTCCGATTTGTGTCACATGAGCAATACACAAAGTTCTAATTGACATATCTGACATATCAATAACAGAGATGTGTGTATAATTGAATTGATACTATATTTGTTTGATTTTTATTTTTTTATTTTATCCAATTTAATTCAAATAATTTTAAATTTTAAAATTATAAAAATATTTAATTTAAAATTTAGATGATTATAATTTAATTTAATCTAATAAAAACAAATATACTTGTATTATTGTACTAATTATTTATCAGTACTGCAAAATCAGATTACATAATTTCTTTTTATAGTTTCCCCCAAAAAAAGGGGGGTGGGGGAGAAGAAAGATATACGGATATACCTAAACAAATCTCCTTCTTCTATTTGATTAAAAATGAAAGTCACCACCACTATACCCAGCCCAGCTAGTCAGCTGTGTATCTTTAGCTTGTTTTCTTAGTAATTTGTTTAACTTTCTAGGATAATCAGCAGGAAAAGGCCATCAACAAGCTCTGTATTGGGTTTCCATAGACTACAGATGCCTCACTTTGAGGTTTGTTATGACAAGCATATGTGGCTTTTGATGATGATGGAATCAACAGCTGTGGTTACCACAAAAGTCCAACCAGCGGTTTACTCTCCGGCATCCCTAGACCAAAGCAGATTGCACAATCAGATAACCAAGAGTCACATTTAATCTTTTTTTTTTTTTTTAATTGACAATCTAAATGAGATGATCAAGGACCCAAGAGTAATGCAGAAAGCACAGGTCGAGGTGAGAGAGATATTCGACATGAGTGGAAATGTTGATGAGACTTACATAATGAGCTCAAGTATTTGAAATCAGTGGTCAAAGAGACCCTCAGGTTACACCCTCCAGCTCCACTTTTGATTCCTAGAGAATGTAGAGAAGCATGTGAGATTAATGGATATCATATACCTGTCAAAAGTAAGGTCACTGTGAATGCTTGGGCAATTGGAAGAGATCCAAACTACTATTGTGAACCAGAGAGGTTTTATCCAGAGAGATTTACTGATAGTACCATTGACTGCAAAGGAAGTAATTTTGAATACATTCCATTTGGTGCTGAAAGAAGAATATGCCCGGGCATCAAATTAGGCTTAATAAATGTTGAGCTGGCCCTTGCATATTTGCTGTATCACTTTGATTGGGAGCCTCCTAATGGAGTGAAATGTGAGGACTTGAACATGACTGAGCAATTTGGAGTGACGTTAGAAGAAAAAATGAGCAGCAATTGATTCCTATTGCTTCTAGTTATTTGCATGAAGAACATAAATAACACAACCAGAAGTTATAACTTTTGATAATGGTCACTATCTTTTGAAATGAAGCATTGTCCATCTTTGTTGATTCCAGTAGAGTTGAATGCAAAATCCATGATGAAAAAAATGAGAGATTTTGCTGTGACTGTTAATTGAATAATTTTGTATGTGCATCAATATTACAAACTGATTAATGAAATGTGTTTAAGTCTGTATGCCATGTTTGAAAGACAAGCAGGATAAGCTGGTGGTTGAAAAACATGCAAAGCTTTGAATGCATTTCTGCTTTATAGACTACACAGCACGATGCAAAACAGGCAGCTAAGAAGGATAAACAGCTTGTTAGCATAGTTGAGTGCAATAGGTTCTGTGCTTTTGGGAATAAATATTGATACTCAAAATATGAAAATTGTTGTTTGCATGTTGAACTTTAATTTTATCAAATTTTGTGCTAGATGAGTTGAATTATAATTCGACTATGGTTAATTAGCCATAAAATTTGGGTGTAATTTTATGTACCTGGCCGAGTTTGAGAGATTCTGAGAGGATTCTTTTAGCTTTAAGTGAAACCAGACCTGTAGCGAACAGTACATGAAACATAAGTAGGTTGCATTTCAACTGATTAAAAAAGTACTATCACAACAAAATAGGAATCAAGGTTGCTAACCATATCAGCAACATTGCATCAAGCAGGGTAACAAAACTGCCATCTCAACTGCACCTCCAATTCATCCAACGAAAAGCATGCTGTTAGCAACCAAACTTTCTTCTCCTTTTATCTCTCAAGTGAATCAACTCTTTCCTAGCAATCACTAATAATTCATTCAAGCTTTCAGTGCCTCGACATAAATCCAGAATAAACAGCTCCCTTGCCTGTAGATCTCTCAAAAGCTTTTCACTTTCGTTGTGGTAATTTCCATCACAAAAAGAATCAATGAGAACAGTAAATATAGAGGTATTGGGGCAAATATCTCTTTGTTTCATCTCCTCATAAAGTTGAAAAGCAGATTCAGTATCACCATTGGCACAAAGGCCTGATACAAGAACATTGTATGCAGCAACATCAAGCTTTAAATGGCAACGCTCCATTATATTCTTCAATTCTAAAGCCTTTGCAACATTAGCTTCTTTGCAACAAGCATGCATTAATGTGGTGAAAGTAGCAGTAGTTGGAATGATTTTCTTCCCAAGCATGAAATCAAGAACCCAAACAGCATTTTCGGTCTTCCCTGAATGTGCAAGACCTCTAACAACAGCACTCATAGCAACATCACTGGAGGTGACACCAAGTGTTCTCATCTCATCTTGAAGTTTCATTGCTCCTTTTACATTTCCAACTCTACACATGCTATTGATTAAAGTGATATATCGTTTACATGTAGGAACAGAACCATTTGCCGATAAGGCTTGCAAAACATAATGAGCTTCATCAAAAGCACCAGTTCTAATAAGTCCAAGAAAAAGGGCATTGTATGTATCTACATTAGGAATAACTCCTAACCTATTCATCAGTTTTACCAGATCAAAGGCCTTTTTGATCTGATCCCTTTCACAGAGCTTAGTAATAAGCATGTTAAATGTAAAACAATCAGCAATAGAACCTTCAAGTGTCATCCATCTTAAAATTTTTACAGCAACATCCAATGATCCAGAGCTACAATACCCAAGAATAAGAGAATGCCAAGTTAACCTATCCTTCCTGAAACCGTCTCTGATCATGCCATTATACAGCATAGAACACTTTGCCATCGCATGCCTCTTTGAATATCCATGCATGAGAATATTGTAAGTAGCTAAATTGAACGCTAAACCTCTATTCCTCATTGTGGAAAGGATATCATTTACCTTTGACATTTTCCCCTTCCTTGAGTACCAATCCAACAGTACATTCAATGCTACAGTATCAGGGGTAACACCTTTGTTCAGCATATCTTCAAAAATATAGAAAGCGAATCTTGAATGTCCTGCCTTAAGAAGCCCATCAATTATACTAGTGTACAAGACAAGATTAGGATGTAACAATCCTTTCTCCATTGCCTTCTCTGAGAAAAGAAGTGCAGCAACCACTTCATGCTTCTTGCATAGCAACCCAATAAGATTGCTGTATGTATAACTATCTGGCATAAAATTGTTTTTAATCATCTCATAAATAAGGGCAACTGCATCTGATAAATTACCTAATCTACATGCCCAAGTAAGTACTGTGTTGTAGAAAACATTATCAACAACATAAGGAATGCAAGAAAGTTGATGCATAAACGTGATTGCCTCTTTAATACATCCACTAGTGCAAAGTCCTTTCACCAGGCCACCATATGTGAATCGACTAGGGGAATGGCCTAAACTAATCATTTTATCAAACACAGAAAATGCTTTTAATGCATTACCAGAATTTCCATAACTATTTATAATGCAATCAAAAGTAACAGAATCAGGATCAAGACTCATCCTGCTCATGTGATCCATAAAGTACTCAGCCTCTTCAAGTCTCCCACATCTACAAAAAGTGGCCACCAACACATTGCATGTGAATCGATCTGCAACGTGACCACTATGGTTCATAATTGCATAAGTTTTTAATGCCTCTTCAAGGTTTCCCATCTTACAATAATTGTAGATTAATGTTGAATACAAACTGCTGTTTGGCACTACTCCAGCCTTGTACATTTTACACATTATCTCCTTTGCATTATTTATCTTCCCCACCCTCAAAAATCCATTTATAAGAACTGAAAATGTAATGACGTCAAGATTGATGGAAACTTCTAATAAATCATCCATCAAATGTGCAGCTTCTTCAAGTAGGCCATTCTTACACATCCCATCAATCATTGTAGTATAACTAATACGACAAATTCTCACCCCATTCATCCTCATTCGCTCAAGTATTCTAGATACCAATCCAAATTCAGCATGCTTGGATAGCCCATTCAAAAGAGCCCCATACGTCACTTCATTAGGTCTCAAACCATGTGACTCCATCAGATCAACGAGTCTGAAGGCTTCGCCAAAGTTGCCATTGCGACAATGCCCGTCAACCAAAGTATTGTAACTGATGCTATTAGGGAACAAATTAAACAACAACATCTCATCAAAGACTCGAGAAGCAACTGCAATCTTTCCCTCCTTAACAAATCCATTAATGAGAGTGTTGTAAGTGATCTCGTTGGGATACACCGCATTCTTTCTCATCCTTTTCAACATTAAGTAACCTTTCGCACTCTTGCCTTCCCGGCACAAATTGTCTATCAACAAATTATATGTACAAACATCAACTGCAATACCCTTAGCTTCCATGCGATCAATCATTTCTGACGCCCCTTTATACTTCCCCTTCTTGCAATACCAATTGAGCAAAGTATTATAAGTAACCACATTCGGAAGATAACCACTCTCTTCCATCTTACTCAAGAGCAAACCAGCACTCTTAAACTTCCCCCGCTCACACAAAGCATTTAACAATATGTTGAATGTTGCAACATCAGGATGAACCCTCTTGGCAAGCATTCCTTTGAAAAAGGACCAAAAAAGGTCATGAGTCCGGCCCTTCGCCAACGAACCAAGCACCATGTTACAAGTGCATACAGAAGGCTTGAACCCCCGGGATCCCATCAAGTAGAAAACCTGCACAGCATCTCCAACCATGTTTTCTTTCAAGCAAACTCGAATCAAGATGTCGAAAACAGCAGGGCTAGAGTTGCAAATTGAGTATGTGTCCATAAGAGCAAAAAATGCAGAGTTCAAGCCAATTGGCAAATGCAACAAGTGGGACAAGGTTGCTTTGGCAAAATTGTACATTCTAGCCCTAACAAGTATGTGAGTGGTAGTGCATACTATGTGGGTGACATGATTGAGCTCAAAATTGGGCTGGTTAATAACCCAATTCAGAAATTTGAGAGCTAATCTTCCATGGACAGGTCTCAGTGAAGCCAAACTATACCTCATACAGTTGAGTGATTCCCAACGGTGCACAGTGAGAAATGTGTATATGCTCTTCTCCATATTCAAAACCATAAGTTAGTTTCAAGAAAAAAGAGAGAGAAAGACGGTGAAGTGATCATAAATTGAATGGATGCAGCAGGTGCAAAAGAGAGAGAAATCGTTGGTGACACACTCACTCCATCGCATTCTGCTGTCACCTCTTTTGCCGTACACTCTGTTCCTCCTCTGTCTTCTCTGTCTACTGCTTGCCACTTTGTTTCATTGGCTAAAAGTTTTTTAGTCAAACTCAACCCCCAACAATGGTTCCCTGAAAGAATTTAAAATTAAAACCAAAAGGGTCAACTCAACCCCCATTTCCATGCAAATCAGAAATAAATAAACAAATAAACTAAAACCACACTTCATTCCAGAGACACTAATTTAAGAATTGTTAAAATGAGATCTGATGAGAGAATAAAAAAAGTGCGTACCTGGAGGCAAGGAAGAATCTCTGGCTAAAATATCCATAAAACAAAGTCTTCAACCAATAGGAGTAGAGCTACAATTATCCATCTTATACAAAACATGAACAATTAATTCAGCAAGAATGTAGGTAAAAAAAAACATTCAGCAAATAACTACATCAAGAACAGCAGCAACACAGGTCAAAAAACATATTCAGCAAATAACTACATCATGAACAACAACACAGGTCAAAACACAAGCATTTAGCAAATAAACAAAACACAAGCATTTAGCGAAATAATTCAGAAAACTAAAGAAGAAATAAACACAACATTTCGCAAATAAGCAAAACACAAGCATTTAGCATATTAAATAAATATAGCCTTAACTTCATCTCTTATTATCTTGTTCAGAGTGACACATGCTTTTCTATAATGCACCAAAATTGCCTTCAAATTCCCATTTTATCATCCTACTTCAACGTAAGGTAGAAACCTTCAAAACAGAACTTTATAACTTTGACCCACTTGCTGGTTGGAAACATGCCATTTTATCCACGTTATGTGTAGTTTAGTCCCTGATTGCATCAATTTTCTCACAATGGTACTCCAACAAATCACCAACATATATAACAAAAGTTCCTTTGGTTTGATACGTGCTTCGCTTAATTATATGCAAGTTAAAAGAGAAAATATGAAATCGTAAATAATTGGTTTAGAACATAGTTATTAGATCCGAACCAGTAATCGACTCGGTCATACGACCGGGTTACTAGTTCAACCGGTGGATCACGGGTTGAACCGGTTGATCCGGTCACAATTAAATATAAATATAAAATTACAAAAAATAAGCTTAAAATTAAAAATTCAAAAACATGTCTTCACAAACACATTAATAACAATCAAGTATCAAAATTCTAGCAAATAAAAAACAGAAAAATAAATCAATAAGTTAATAATTAACAAACTAATTAAAAACTAAATTCAACTAATTATACCAAATCAATACTGTCTATGTAAGAATCAAATCAATCAATACTAAGAATCAAATCTATTCTCACAGCAACAAATTCAGCTAATTGACAATTTTCAACAACAAATTCAACCATGACAATTTTCAGCAACAAAGAATTTAACTCCAAAGATGATTTACAGCAACAAAAAAATTTGGCTAAGTAATTATTTCAGCAAGACAGCAACAAATCCAAGGTTCAAGGTTCAGTGATGATAATCAGCAACAAATTCAACTTAGTGATGATTCTCGTCAACAAAAAAAATTAGCTCAGTGATATTTTCAGCAACAAATTCAACTTACAGGGACAAATTCAACCAATCCTAGTTCAGTCATGATTTACAGCAACAAGGCAAATTAATTGATTAGCAATTCAGCAACATGGAAAATTACAGGGAGAAGAGAATTCTGGAAAAGAGAGAACAGGGAAAGCGATGATGCAGGGACTCACCAACGATACACGGCGGCGACAACCCCACGAGTTGCTTAGGGAGAAGGAGCACTGGAAAGGTCGCGAGACGTTGAGACGCCGGAGGGGAGACGAGACACCGGCAAGTGTGACTGAGACGAGACTCGAGTGAGACGGAGAGGCAGAATCAATTCATATTCATAAACCCTAAAATGCTCACATGTTGTTGCAGAGGCAGAATCGAGCAGAGACAAGTCAGACAACCACGGACGCGAGCAGCAACAACCATGCACAGCTCGAGCACTCACTGGCAGGGGTAGGCGTGGCGAGATGCGAACAGCCAACCACAGACAGAGGAGAGAGGGGATACGCGAGCACACGGCACGAGGACCCAGCGAGAGGCGCGGCGACGGCGGGGAGCGTGCGGTGGCGGTGAACCGACGTGAGCCGAGATAGAGAAATGGGATCGGGTGGGAAGCTTCAGAACTAGGGTATTGTTTATGGAAAAGTACAGGTAATAATATATTATCTACCAACTTATTACTAATAATGATTAGTTATTATATTTTAAACACATATATGAAGAGATATATTTAAAAAATATATTTATAAAGATACTTTTATTAAATACAGCTATAAAAAAGATATTTTATTAGATATATTCACAAAAATATTTTTATTAAATACAATTATAAATAAGAGTTGACAGATATTAACAAAAATGATGTTGATAACATAGCGGGATTGATTTTTTATTTAAAAACGTCAAACGGCCTCATTTGGAGAATTTTTTGTTTTAGATATTGAAAGGGTAACTGTTTTGTTGAAATGTGGCAAATATTTAAAGATGCAGAAATTGGACCGTATAATTTATTAAAATTATATAAATAGAACTATTTGATTTGTGAGAGGGACATAAATTGGACAATTCGATTTGTGTTAAAAAAATTAAAAAATTTGAAATAATGTGTCCCAAAATTTTTTAATTTTTTTAACACAAATTGGACCCTTCGATTTATTTACTTCTCACAATTTAAAAAAAAATAAAAAATTATAATATTAAAATATATTACTCATTCTATTTTTATATCTAAATTTTTTAATTTCATTTGGGATGGTTTTTTTATTATGAGTAATACTCCAAATAGGTCCCCAAGAAATTTACCATCCGACAGTTTTGTCCCCCACAAAATTTAACTAAGATTTTAACCCTGAGGTTCTCAGATATCCCCAAATACGTCCCCAAAACCGTTTGATCTGGTTAAAGTGGTGACGTGTCAGGTTAATTGTGACATGTCACCTTTAGGACATTTTGGTCCTCATCCACGTTGGACAAAACGACGTCGTATTGGAACCAATGGCAAAACGACGTCGTTTCGGGGAGGACAAATTCGTCCCCACTTAGATAGAGAATGCAAACGGCGTCGTTTTCATGTTGGGGACCTATTTGTCTTATAATAGTATCTTAGGGGACCTATTTGACCTATAATTCGTGATGTTAAAAAAAATTATATTTACTTCAACGCAAACCCCTTAAAAACACATTGACATTGGTCTGTTTATTTATCAAAATAGTAACATAAACCTGAGAACTCAAACATGTTAACCACACAAATATTTGGCTTCAATAGCAACACAAACCAAATCAAGTTAAAAGAAGGTTTATTTTCTTCAACACAAACTAAACGAAACCATTTTAAATAACATAACGTCTTTTTCCTCCAACATAACAAAAGGTGGTAACATAACTAAGACAACAACTTTCACACTAATTCTTAGAAGCATTGTAAGGTCCCATATCGGTTGGGGAGGGAACGAAGCATGCCTTATAAGGGTGTGGATACCTCTCCCTAGCATGACGCGTTTTGACGAGTGAGTGTGGGAGCCTTCGGCTAGCATCCCTATCGTCAAAGGAAAAACCGTGAGGCCTTGTGTGCCAAAGCGGACAATATCGTGCTAGCGAGTGGTTTGGGCTGTTACAGATGGTATCAGAGCCAGAGCCCGAATCGATGTGCCAACGAGGGCGCTGGGCTCCCTTAGGGGGGTGGATTGTAAGGTCCCACATCGGTTGGGGAGGGGAATGAAGCATGCCTTATAAGGATGCGGATACCTCTCCCTAGCATGACGCGTTTTGACGAGTGAGTGTGGGAGGTTTCGACTAGTATCCCTATCGTCAAAGGTAAAATCGTGAGGCATTGTGTGCCAAAGCGGACAATATCGTGCTAGCGGGTGGTCTGGGCTGTTACAAGCATCATTTCTTGAAAGACTGGTTCAACCCTCGTATTAGAATGAATTTGAACAACTTAGATACTGTGCCACTTGTTGCACACGAGGGTTGAACCAGTCTTTCAAGAAATGATACTTCTAAGAATTAATGTGAAAGTTGTTATCTTAGTTATGTTACCACCTTTTGTTATGTTGGAGGAAGAAGACGTTATGTTATTTAGAATGGTTTCGTTTAGTTTGTGTTAAAGAAAATAAACCTTCTTTGACTTGATTTGCTTTGTGTTGCTATTGAAGCCAAATATTTGTGTAGTTAACATGTTTGAGTTCTCAGGTTTATGTTACCATTTTGATAAATGAACAGACCAATGTCAATGTGTTTTTAAAGTTTGCGTTGAAGTAAATATAGCTTCTTTTAACATCACAAATTATAGGTCAAATAGGTCCCCTAAGATACTATTATAAGACAAATAGGTCCCCAACATGAAAACGACGCCGTTTGCATTCTCTGTCTAAGTGGGGACGAATTTGTCCTCCCCGAAACGACGTCGTTTTGCCACTGGTTCCAATACGACGTCGTTTTGTGCACCGTGGATGGGGACCAAAATGTCCTAAAGGTGACATGTCACAATTGACCTGACACGTCACCACTTTAACCGGATCAAACGGTTTTGGGGACGTATTTGGGGGATATCTGAGAACCTCAGGGTCAAAATCTTAGTTAAATTTTGTGGAGGACAAAACTGTCGGATGGTAAATTTCTTGGGGACCTATTTGGGGTATTACTCTTTTATTTTATTAAAAACAGTGTATGTTCCCATGTAGGAGAGAGAATAATACATAAAAATATGAGTAAGTTAATTAAATAAAATAATTGAAATTCATATTTATCATATTACAACTTTGGAAAATAGCATACTCATGTGCGATTTTTTGGTTTACGTAGAAGAGCGAGTTAGACAGAAATCACTAGAGGTGATAGAGGTTTCTAAAGGAGATACGAAACTACATGAATTGCTACTGGTTATAACGGTTTATAAAAAAACAATGAGTAGCTTAATTCATGACAGCATGTAGCACGAATTATGCATACATAGAAATTATAACAATTATGCATGGAATGAAATGAATAATAAGATGAAATTGAATAACGAAATGAATAATGAAATGAAAATGAATAAAAATTTAATGCTTTTACTATCATTCAATTAAATTTATCCATTTTTTTAGACGACGAAAGATCATAGTTATAAACTTCTTTTATAGTCACAGAATATAAAAGTTGAGTTCTTTTTTAAACACTCTCAAAGAGCAATGAAAATAATTTATAATATTTTTAAAAAATAATTTTAAATATGTGTTTTATACACATTTATTATTGCTTTTAGTATAAAATAAAATTTAAATTTTACGATAATAAGTTTTTGTAAGAATACATTATTTGGATAAATTAAATTTTAAAAATTTTAAAATAACATATTTTCAAAAAGAATTTTTTAAAATGAATTAGATTTTTTTTAAAACAAACAGTTGAATATTGTACTCTTATTATGGTCTAAAATAAAAGAGTAATGTACTTTCTATTTTTGAAGTAAATAAAGGTGATTGTTATTAACCTATTGTGTTTAAAAAATGGTCAATATAGAATGCATTGTTTGTCACAATGTCTTCTGTCCTGGCGGATTTATCATCTTTTTTTCACCGAATATGCAGCAATTCCATAGACCCTCAACAACTTCTTATCCTTCAGGATCATGTGGTTCATACTCTGTGTTGCATAAAGATGATTTTTTCCCTTCTTTCTTCACCATCATGGTTCACTTGATAATGCATCTAGTCGAGGAGGTGCGTCTCAGTGGCTCAGTGCATTATCGATGGATGTGCCCAATTGAAAGGTAATCATCAATTGAATTTGTGTTTATGCTTTTAAGTTTGGCAACCCCAACATAATATGACACGTGTTATATTCTCAAAGGTACCTATGTCGTCTTAAGCAATACGTGCGTAACAAATCACAACCAAAGGACTTAATTACAGAGGGATGCTTATATGAGGAGATTCTCGTATTTTGTTTAAGGTACCTAGATAAGTTGAGAATAGGATTAATCGACCAATGCGCGTTGACGATCAACCGCGTGAACTTATGCTTGATAAAAGTGCAACCATGTTCCCAGAGGTTGGAAAGGCTGTCAGGGCTGCTTCTTTTTACACCCTCACACCAACGGAAAAATTTCGAGATCTTCGTTACGTATTGGTCAATTGCATGGCCGTGGAAAAATTCTTAGAGTAAGTGCATTTGAAATTATGGATTTCGATAATGATCTACTATAGTTGGAGATTCTGACATGAAACTGTTGTGACCTATCCAGTGATTTTAGGGTCATCACAAAGAGAAAGTTGCGAACTAAGACAATGTCCCAGTCTCATATAGACAGTGTTATGCACAGAAAATTTTCTGATTGGTTCAAGCGTGAGGTGAAAATCCATTTACATAGTCAAATGGTGTCCTGTCGTTTGTATCCCAAGATGATGAAACACGTAGTTGTTGCCTGCCAGGTTCCATTGGGAAGCATCATGCACTCGAACGAATTGCAGTGGCTTGCATGTGGCACCAATGTTCAAGTTAGCCACTTTACATCTTACAACGTAAATGGATTTAAGTTTAGAACCCTGTCGAGAGAAAAAGGGTTGAAAGCCCAAAATAGCCAGGTTCATGTCACTTTTGACACTAGGAGTTATGCAAGCAAGCGCGACAGTAATGTTGCTGTTGGTAGCATCTTGTATTACGAAAAACTAGTGGACATCATTGAGTTAAATTACAGCGGTCAATTCACAGTCGTCTTGTTTGGATATATCTAGGAAAATACCACCACTGGCAGAGGCATAAAACAAGACTTTTTGGGACACACAGTGGTCAACTTCTCTCATCCAATTCATACCGGTGATCGAGAAGATGATGAACCATACATTCTTGCATCCGATGTTCGCCTTGTATACTATATGAATGATGAAGTTGAGAAGGGACAACGATTTAGAAGAACTCACGACTGATGCCATCGATACTTGTAAAGAGGCTGCCGATTTATAGATGTATTTAGTCACCAATATAGGACATGTGCACTATTATTCTATGTATAGTCCTGTTGAAGGTTAAACATTTGCAAAATTATTAATTGGAAACTAGGATATAATAGAAATTAAAACATGGAAACACTTGATGTATATTACTCATTAGTTACGATTGCTCCACCTGGAAGGTGATATTAATTATCTATTTTGTCTTAAAGGTATTTAATTTTTCGTATTGTTTAACCTAATGTACTTGGACTTATATATTGATTAACATGATCTGACTTAACAGGAAAATTAGAAGAGAGGGACCTCTTTCTTTGTGGATCTAGCTTTTCGTTATGCAAGGCGATAGAAGAGGCATCTCCGTTCTCTTCGCTGGAGCACGCAACATCAATCGAAAGAGACTTGTTCAACAAGTTGCCAATTAGAGCATGGTTGGATGCATTCTCAGCACATAGGCACATAGGTGATGCTATTACTACAGCGCATGGAGAAATTAGGACGTTATGATGTCATATGTCTGCCCGCAAAAAGGGGTCTTTTACTATATTTCAACCTGCCATAATCAATCTGGTGGTTTTATTATCATGTAATAAAAAGATACAGCCAAAGGTCTTACATATTTGAGACTCTAAACATTGCTGGAATTGCTTCAATTTGGAGCAAAGTACCGCAAGAAATTCAGATTTGAGTTCATAACTAGCACGGAAATATTTCTTTTGCACTAAATACTGGAGGAGGTGAAGATACATTACGGATTTCAGAGATTTATTTAGCCATTTAGTTGGGTACAATAGTTTAACTCAATAGGAATGGGGCTGGTTGCTGAAGATTCTACATAGTACAGTAGTGTTTATATATGTTTGTTTCTGGAATAATTGTCGAATAATTAAACTCTCAGATATTAGAATGCACGAGATAATGTGAAGAGTTACCAAATTCCCCCCCCCAAGAGAGATCTGGAGCTGAATCATGAAGCTTTATAATAATTAAAATAATAATAATGATAAACTTTGTGTGTTGCAGCACTTAGTACCTAATCCAAGTTCTAAGTTATCGTTATTATTATTATTTGACTATACAGATAAAGGTTTGATTTGCTTGGACTGTTTTGTGTTCCACTCCCATGGTTCTACACTTTGCACTGCCATTTTATGGTTTACTATAGCTTCTGCCACTTTCTTAATCATTTCCACCCTATTAGCCATTTTCTTTACTCATTCATTTTGGCTATAGCTAGTGATGATAGCAGATTGTGGTTTAAAGCATCATTTCTTGTGAACATAATCTTTTTTGTGAGCCTAAGAATCTAAACTAATGGTAACTTTTCCTGCCTTTTGAGGTTTAAAGCATCATTTCTTGTTTACATACAAACTTCATCAGTGTTGGATTATGCGCTAGGTTAATTCTTCGTTGAATTTATAACTTTCATTGTATATCCATTACACCACAAATTAGTGTAACTATTAGTGATTAGTTGCAGGATAGTACTGTTGGTAGTGGTTATGATAGTGTAGTTTTTGTAGCTATTAATATTAGTTCATTTGTGGATTCAAGGGTTATATTGTATAAGGTCAATGTAGGCAACTTTGCACGGTGTTTTTGTGGGACTGGAAAGTTTGATAAAACCTTTATGATAATATGTGAAATGATGAGCAAGGATTTTGTTCCAGATGATAGTAGATATTCTACAGTGATTCATTTTCTATGTAATGCCTTCAAGGTAGATAAGGCTTTTCTTTTGTTTGAAGAAATTAAAAGGAATGGCATTTTTAGCGTTTACACCTATACTATTTTGATTGGTAGCTTTTGCAAAGCTGGTCTCATCCAACAAGTTCGCAAATGGTGTGATGAAATGTTAAGGTATGGTTGTACGGCTAATATGGTGACGTATACTGTATTTATTCATGCATACCTGAAGGCAAGAAAGTTGTCTGATGCAAATAAACTATTCGAGGTGATGATGGTACATGAAGGTTGCATGCCAAATATTGCTACATATATAGCTTTGATAGATGGTCATTGTAAAGCTGGGCAGATTGAAAAAACTTGCTAGATTTTTGCCAGAATGCAAAGTGACATAGAAACTTCTAATACGGACATGTATTTCAAATTGGATGATGATAACAACACTAAAGAACCAAATGTTATTACATATGGGACTTTGGTGGATGGTTTATGCAAAACAAGCAGGGTTAAACAAGCCCGTGAATTGTTGAATGAATAGGACTTGCCCACATAGGTCTTTCCCACACAAAATCTGCATCACAGACTCCAAAGTTAAATTTTTTGATAGTCTCCTAATATGATTGGGACTGTTTTGATAGTCTAGTGGTGTTGATTGGGAGTATTGTAATTTATTAGTAGTGTATGTATCAGTCCTTCAAAAGAGACCCAAATTCACTCTCTTATTATTCAAAACCCATAAACCCCTGCCACTTCCCTATTCTTTATTATTGTCACCGCTAAAGCCTTCTATGCTCTGCATCCCGATTTAGTTGCCATCAGACCCAGTCTCCTCCTTCAAGTAGTTTTCAGAGCTGGTCAAGTTGGAGTAGCCGTCGACATTCTGAAGCCAGAATCCATTCTGCATCGTCGAGCTGTGTCCACCCGTCAAGTAGATTCCTCTCTTGCCGTCAATATCCTTCCTCCCGCTGTCGGTAAGCACCACTAGTTGACTTTATGTGGTTGTTGATTTGCCAATTGAAAGTTCACCAATTACTTAACCCTTATTTATAGATATAGTTTTGTGTTTCCATGATCAAGTTCCTCTCTTTGTTACTGTTACGTTAGTTTGAAAATACTAAATAAGAAAAATCAACTTCAAGAAAGCATTCTTGCCATGCTGCATTGTATAGTATATTTGATTCACCAATAGTTTGGTTTATCTTTGGTTCGCTGTATTTAGTAATATTTTTTGTTCTTAACATTTTACTAGACATTTGATTTGCATTAGCAAAAAGGTTATATTGTTATCATATCAACATTTGTGGTGTTTTGATGGGAATTTTTTGCTATAATTTAGGAGGATATATTATGTAATATGCTTCTTTTGAATAGTTTAGGAGCATGACAAAAGGTTCTATTTACCCTATTTCCCCTGCTTCTTTAGTATGTACATATTTTAGCCAAATTTTGATATCCATTTTTGATAAATCATCCAAATTTTGATATCCTTCTATATGCTTCTTTTCGTTCCATTTTTTATTTTTTTATTATGTTGAATTGGTTGTTTATGAAGTTATTTGTATCCTTGAATTCAATAAATTATTATGCCCTTCTTTTCCTTGTCAAAATCATGTTGGATTTCTTGCTATTAAGAGTTGATAGCTGAAGAATTATTACAATAATGCATATATATTACCGACATCTTCTAAATTCGAGTTATATTCTTCAGGAATTTGTGTGGTTAGTAGCTTTGTTTTAGAAGTCTCTTTGACAAACATAAAACTTTCTTGTCATAACATTGTACTTGAAAAGTATTTGATTCTTGCATGGCCTAAAGCTTCAATGGCTAAATTGAAGGTAAAACATTACTTAAAACATACAACTAGTCCTTGACTGGGAATATGCATTATTAGTTTTTTACTTTAAATAATTAGTCATTTTGATGCTCATGTCTCAACTTCAGAGTTGGCTATTTAATATAAACTTATCAATGTTATATTTAACCAAATAAACTACTGCTAGTAGCGTTCCTCAAAGTGTTTTGCACTATGTACGGTTTTTAAATTCTCCCATCTAGGGAGCTGAGTTGATGCTTCTCTCTCTTTTGGTTTGGATTTACTTATTTGTTAATATTTAATGTTGTAAAATTATCATTTCTTTTTTTCAGTTTGAGAATAGTATAAGTGATACCCTTGGTGGTACCCAATTTATTAAGATGCCCAGGATAGGTCGTTACATGAAGAAATCAAAGTTAAACACAGGATGTCAGCAACCTCAAATAGGATCTACTGCAGCTTCATCCGTGCATCAAGTGGATTGTCTAATTCTCCCGTCGAGTGGTGCTGGTTCCCTTTCAACCTCATATTTATGTCCTTTTCGACCGCTTCGTACCGAACCACTACTTGCTCCACAAACTTAGACCTAGAGGCAGATGAGGTAGACTCTTTTGAGCAACAAGTTGATAACCTATTTGCTACATCGGAGGCTCAAAAGCGCAAGGGAAGCACAATCACCAAATTTTGGGATGTTAAAACAATTGGTATACAAGAATTTATCCCATATCATTATTTATGCTTAATTTTTCTATGATTTCATTGCATCTTGGCTACAATGGTTACTTACATAGAGTAACTATGATTTTGCAGAGTCCGATGGAACATTCAAGCATATTCATCTAAGTGTGAAGGAGGTTATGAAGCCACCTAATGGTAGAAAGATCGTACTCAAGTTTAACAAGAGACTACAACCAGTTGGAAATGAAGCTGGTATACTGAGCGGCATTTTCGGATGGCTAGGATCTGACTACACCAAATCCCAATCTGCGATAAAGACTAGAGATAGGTTTGCTCCAAGGACAAGATTTATAATGAATGTGTAAAGGTAAAACATTATATTGTTGTAGAGTTCGAGAATCTTAATTTGTCACCTACTAACAAGTTAAGTTTATTGTTGCAGAAAATGTTCCATTTTGATGAATATAGTGGAGGTGCTATCAAGCGTACAATATTAAAATTGCTAGGGAGAGCTTGGAAGGAAATGAGAAACAGGTTGTACCATGGTTATTATAACTCAGAACTAACCATTGAACAAAATATTGAAGGCCGTCCACCGGGAATTATGACGGATCATTGGAGATGGTACTTTGATTATTGCAATAGTGAAGACACAAAGGTAATATATTTTTATTTCATAACAAAAAAAGTCTATTTATGTTATATTTAGTCAAAAAATGGTGTTTAGTAACCTTTTCTTTTGATGGCATGATTGGAGAAGTGTAGGAAAAATGATGTGAATCGATCGAAGCAGTTATACACTCACATTGGCGAATCGAAAAGCTTGGCAAGGCTTGGAGAAAAAGAGGTCATTTACATTTGACTCACTTTTTGAACTTTCTCTTCGTCTACTTATTCACTATTTAAGTTATATTGTTACAGTCGGAACGACAAAGGCATCCAGTTGGTAGAGGAGAATTGTGGATCTTAACGCACAAACGACCTAATGGCTCCTATCTCCATGATTCAGCTTGGCCTATTGGTGTAAGTAATGTGTTGAGAATTGTTAAGTTGTTTCTCATAGGTTTTATTTGTTAAAATTGTGTTGAAAGTCTATTCGGTTAGCAATTAGCTAATAAATGCTTATGTTCGCTTATCTAACTGTGTAGAAAAGAATTGCGGAGATTGAGCAACATGATAAATTATCTAGACTGTTGTCTCAAAATGATTCGCTTGCTCAAACTCTTGGAAAGGAGCACCAAGTAAAGTGCGTGGCATGGGTATCTCGTTTTGTGGCGGTTTAAAACTGCCGCTACTCCCTATAAAAACCGCTGCTAAATCCTGTTTCTCTTGTAGCATGCTAAGTCAAAAAAGAAAAAAAAAACTAAGAACCCAACTAATGGCCCACCACTTCCTAAACTTAACACTATATAAGAACAGAAAATCAGAAATACACCTAGCCCAATTGAGATAAATACATAGATAATAAATTGGCAATCTACAAATAAATTCAGTTCAAAATAAGCACAAACTAAGTGCACCTTATTTAAATGTAGAATGCATCGAAATTACTTAATAATGACGACACACAAACAAACTCAGTTCAGGACAAACACACAAACAAGACTCAATCAATCACAAAACACATGCATGTAAATTTCAAATCTAGAAAAGTTATCAAAATGTTGCTCATAATTTTTGTTTCACCCTCTTAATAAGAATTTGTGTTACGGTTAAAAAATTTTGGTATCAAAATTAAGAAACTTCTATGTAACAAAAATTTTGTTATTATTTCTAAAAAAATTCTGCATAACTCAAAACTCCTCCTCTTTCTTCTTCTTCTTCAATATTACTTTTTCTTCTTCTTTTATTGTTCATTTTCTCCTTCTTGTTTTACCTTCTCATGATTATTTTTGTTTTACTCTTTTAATAAGAAAAAAATAGAAAAAATCAAACAAAGAAGAAAAAGAAGAAACACATAATACTGCAAAATCACTAAGAAGAGGAGGAGGAAAAGAAAAAACGCAGCAACAACAGTAGCAATAAAAGAACGACAATAAGGAGGAAATATGCAGCAAAAAAGAAGCAACGTGAAGAAAAAGGAGGAGAAATGCGAAGAAGAAGAAGGAGGAGGAGAAGGAAGAGGAAGATAAGAAGGAGGAGAAACACAAGATACAAACGTTCACGTTAGTGAGAATAGTTGTAACGTGTATTCACTCTTTCACTAATGAAACTAACTTTTGTTGGGTTTGGACTAACTTGGTTAGACTTAGTTACCAAAAAAACTTGAATGTATAACAAGATTATTAATATATTAGTGTTTCCTAAAAGTTATTACCCAAATTGCTAAAAAAGATTAAATAATTAAATTTAAATTTAAAAATATAAAAATAAAAAATTTAAATATTTAAAAGTTATTATAAAAAATAAATTAGACACTAAATAAAAAAATTATAGAATTGACCTCATATATTTTCTGACGATCTCGCTAGGAACCAACTAGGGTATAAGCCTCTAGCCAACTAATTAAAAAATAAGTTTATTATAAAAAAATAACTCCCCACTATTCTAATTTTTTGAATTTCAAAATTAAAAATAAAAACTATTTTTCAACTAATTGGCTAAGTTGATTACACCTTAGTTGGTTTTCTAGTTTTTTTATTTTTTGAAAATTTGGTTCAATATTTTTTATAGGAATGGCAATGGATCCCCATGGGGGCGGGGACGACACCAAAAATCTGTCCCCGTATCTGTCAGGGATCGTGGTCTCCGCGGATATCCACGGATTTTTAAAAAAATTTAAAAACATTAAAAAAACAGAAAAATTGGAAAATAAAAGATAATTAACATTTAACATAGTCTAAACCCTAAACTCAGTATTATAATCCAATTTTCCAGTAAGAATTCAAACTCCAAACCCTAAATCCAATTTCACAGCAACAAAATCTATTTCTAAATCCAAAATTATCAATTAACAGAATTCAAACCCTAATCCTAAATCCAATTTCACATTAATAGAATTCGAACTATAGCAATTTCGTCAATTAAGAATCAAAATATACATTAAAACGGAATAGTAGAGGCAGACCAGAGGCGGAGGCGGCGAAGAGCAGGAAGCAGTGAGCAACGCAGTGGGAGGAGGAAGGTGAGCGGCAGTGGCTCTCCTCTGATAGATGAAAGACGACTCTTCTCTGGACGGTGACAAAGGCGGATCATCTATGAACGGCGCTGACGAAGACAACTCTCCTCGAACGGTGACAAAAATTGCGACGGTTCTCCTCTGGCATGCAGTGTGAAGACGGCTCTCCTGTCCTTGATAAACTGCTATTTTACGGTTTATCTTGTGCTTAATTTAGTGGATTTTATCTATTATTCTCACACGTATTCATAGAATTTGCATGTTTTACATTTTCCTTCCTAATTTTGTGCTATGATTGAAAACATGCTTCTTTGACCTTAAATTTGCTAATTTCAATCCTCTCTTAGTACCATTCGATGCCGTGATATGTTTGTTAAGTGTTTTCAGGGTTTATAGGGCAGGAATGGCTTAGAGGATGGAAAGGAAGCATGCAAAAGTGGAAGGAATACAAGAAATTGAAGAAATTGCTAAGTTGTCAATCTTGACCTCTTCGTACTAAATCGAATATAACTTGAATTAAAGAGGTCTGAATGAAGCAGTTTCAGTTGTGTTGGAAAGCTAAAATCTGGGGCTTCAAAGTGATATGCAATTTGCCATAGTTTCCATGCAGTTAGGCAATGCGCACGCGTGGATCACGCGTACGCGTGACCTTACGAAAGTTCAGCGACGCGTACGCGTGGGCGATGCATACACGTGACAGAGCCACGTGTTGCACATATCAGAAATTGCTAGGGGCGATTTCTGGGCTGTTTTTGGCCCAGTTTCAAGCCCGAAAACACAGATTAGAGGCCTCAGAGTGGAGCAGAATGGGAGGCATTTAATCATTCATTCACACTTTCACACACATTAGTTAGGTTTTTAGATGTAGTTGCCTCTCTCTAGGTTTTAGGTTTTTTAGGTTTATTTCTTCTCTAATTCAAATTTCTATGTTGCGTTAATTTAGTTTCTCTTCTATATTCTACTATTCTAGCACTCTAGTTATCTATTTGCCTTTATGATTTCCTTATTTCACTAATTTGGTTTATGAACTCTTCATGTTAGATTCAATTTCCTTTTTAATGCAATTTGAGGTATTTCATGTTTATTGTGTCTTCCTTCATTTGTTGGTATTGATTCCTTGCAATTGGTTGTTTAGATTTAATAGTCCTTATTAATTTTCTATGTTCTTATTTTGTGCCTTCCAAGTGTTTGATAAAATGCTTGGGAGGATTTTAAATTAGATTTTTTGTTCTTAACTTGGATTGATTATTTAGAAACTCTTGAGTTATCAAAAGTCTTTTGTTGATTGGTAATTAAGACTTGCTAGTTGGCTTAGGCTTCACTAAATCTAGTCTTTGATTAGGACTTGTGAACCTAAGTTGATTTTACTCACTTGACTTTCCTTCATTGTTAGAGGTTAACTAAGTGAAAGCAAAAGGCAATTATCATCACAATTGTTAATGATAATTAGGATAGGACTTCTAATTCTCTTTCCTTGTTAGGAGCTTTCTTAGTTATTGATTTATTTTCTTGCCATTTTACTTTCTTGTTCCTTATTTCAAAAACCCAAAATATACTTTTCCATAACCAATTATAAGTATACTTTCCTGCAATTCCTTGAGAGACGATCCGAGGTTTAATACTTCGGTTGATTTTTATTGGATTTGCTTAAGTGACAAACTATTTAAATTTGATTAAGGTTTAATTGTCGGTTTAGATCTATACTTATAACGCGACTATCTTTTTTGAAAATCTTTACCGAAGATTTTTTCCCCATCAATTTCTGGCGCCGTTGTCGAGGAATTGCAAATGTGTGCCTTATTATTGGTTATTGTACATATTTGCTTTTTGCTTGTTTGTTAGTTTTTGTTAGTTTTAGGACTTAGTTGCTTACTTTTATCAATTTTTGTTTTTATTTGCTACTATGAATTCTCACCTCTTTGGCTACGAGTGTGGTTACAATTATGTTGTAGGAAGTGGAGATTATAATGAAGGCTTACATCAAGGATGGGACAATCAAAGATGGGAGGAGCCGCAAGGATTTGATCAACCCTCTTGGCAACAACCCCCTCCAATGTACTATGAGCAACAACCATTCCATGATGCATACCAAGACAATGGTTATGGTGGACCTCTTCGTGACAATCAACACCCACCACAATATACCTATGAACCCCCTCCTCAATATAGCCCACAACCATACTCACAAGCCCCATTCTATCAAACACCTCCCTTATGACCCTAATCCTTACCCACCATACCAACCACCTTATGAGTCATACGAGCCATACTTAGAACTACCCCCATTCCAACACAATTACTCCCAAGAAGCACCACCTGAATATACACCACCTACATATCTTTATCGAGATGAACCACCTTCATATCATGAACCCTTCCTTCCAAACAGTGAACCCTCATATCCACCCCTACCTCTAATGGATGACATCCTTCGTGATCTTCTTTAAGGGCAAGAGGAGATGAAAAGGGATGTGCTAAATTTCAAGGCCGCCTTGAATGAGGTAATAAATCGATTAGCCTCCCAACGTTTGGACACTCAAGGAGCTCCCATGGCTACATGTGGAGAATCTAATGAAGAACATAGCATTAATGAGAGCCTAGATACTCCGATGGAAAATGAGGAATGTTGCTTTGTGTTAGAACAATTGGAAGCAGCTATGCTTGTCAAAGAAGAGGAAGAAGTGGTCGAAGACTTAGGAGATGCTGAACCTCCATGGGAATCTAGAGTTGTAGAGTATTCCTCCAAGAAGCTTGAATTTAATGTCGAGGAGGGTAGTGCACAACCTCCAAGGCATGTTCCCTATGAAGAATCGAATGGAATAGATCAAGAAGGAAATTCCCTTAGTAATGATAATCACGAATCAAGCCAACCTTCTCCCGATGAAATTGAAAGAAACATTGAGGTAGACTTCTATCCACCTCATATTTATAATTCGAGTGACGGAGAAGAGTTGGATGAATCCGGTGAGGAAGAATTTAAAGTTGAAAAATCTCTTCAAAAGGTAGAAGTCCTTCGGCAAGGTTGGACGGGAGTTGAATATGCTCTGTCAAGATCGTTGGAGACTTCTCTACCTAGGTTGTCGTCTACTCCTTTATTTGAGTGGGTAAAACTTATCTCTATTTGATTTATTGCCCCACTCGAGTATGGTATTCTTGAAACGGATGGTCAACTTAGGAGGCTTTGTGGAATGAAGCGTAAGAGAAGGATGTTTAGTGGTTGGAGCTACAAATCAAGGCTTATCAAGGTTGAGATTTCAAGAGCTAGATGCAAGGGTCGGATTGGTGATCAATTAGATGGGTCTAAGAGAAGAGTTTGGTACTTCATTGAAAATTCAGATTGCTTGCCATCCGGTTGGAATAATGAAAATCCACTCAAAGATAGGTGTAGGAACAAGATTTGGGATCCAGGAATACTAGAGGATCAACTTTGGGAGCTCAAAACTTGTGAAGAACTTCATCAAGGCTTGGTGAATTCACTTAGAGAGGTTGGAGCTTATTGGAAGTCCAAGAGTTGGTGGAGGTTTCAAGATGAGTTCAAGCATAAGCCACCCTAACAAGGAACTCACCAAATGTCCAACTTAAGGATTTTAACTAAAGTGCTAGGTGGGAGACACCCCACCATGGTAAATTCTTCCAATTTTCTCTTTTATTTATTTGGTTTTCACTTATTTAATAAAGTTTGGCTTTACTCTGGTAGCTTGTTAGTTTATAAAAAATAAAAACTTAAATAAAAACAAATTAAAAAAAATTTTGTCCCACGCATACGCGTGGCCGACGCGCACGTGTCATATTGGATTTTGCTCTCTGGTACATTTTTTCCGAGAGTTGTGCTGGAACTGTGCGGGTGATGTGCCTGGCGCACAAC
The DNA here is from genome assembly GCF_003086295.3 of Arachis hypogaea. NCBI lineage: Eukaryota > Viridiplantae > Streptophyta > Magnoliopsida > Fabales > Fabaceae > Arachis > Arachis hypogaea. The sequence continues at coordinate 66,163,840 of NC_092042.1, forward strand.
CCACCCCACGCATACGCGTGACACACGCGTACGCGTCACTCAGCCATTTCGTCTTTTCACGCGTACGCGTCGATGCGAATATCGCTTTTTCCCGAAAGCTGTGCTGGAACCGTGCTGGAGGGGTGCCAGGCACGCGACGCTACCCATGCGTACGCGTGGGGGACGCTTACGCGTCGCCTCTTCTTCTGCTAATACACGCATACGTGTGGGCGACGCTTACGCGTCGCTTCGCAGATTCCTTTCTTCTTCTTTCTTCTTCCCTTTCTTATTCTCTCCTCCTTCTTTCTTACTTTCTTCTTCTTCATTTCTTTAGCTTCTCATCCTTATTCTCCTTTATTTTCTTTTCTTCATTGCATTTACATACTGTCATTCAATGCATTTTCACTTTGTGCATTTTTTATTTTCTTTTCTAAGTTGCCATTTTTCCATTGGTGTTAAAATTTTCTTACTCATCTGCTGAATATTTCTTGTATTGTTTTGGTGCATTTTAACTTGTTTGATATTGATTGGGTGATACTATTTATAGATCAATGCTAATCTTTTATAACACTTGTATTTCTTTTGCATTGATATGAACTTATATTGCCTTTCATGACCCAATCTCTTTTCTCCATTGTTGCAATTCTTGCACTATTGATATGCCATTTGCTTATACTGCTTTCTCACTTGCATGTTGTAGCTACTATGTAGTTGAGAATCTCATTATTATTTGGCATTAGCCCACCCATATTCTATCTGTTCGCATATTTTTGTTTGTGGGTTATTCTCCTTCCTTTTTCTCTTCTTTCAGGATGGCCACCAAGGAGGGAAAAGGAGAAGCTTGGGAATAGGGCGACAGACAAGTTATTCCGCACATTCTTTGAATAAACTTCATCGGTTATAGCAACCCGTCCACTTGCACATCTTTGCATGCACCGAGGACGGTGCAATCTTTAAGTGTGGGGAGGTCGATATCGACTTTCGTGGGTTAGTTACTTCTTTTTCAACACCAATTTTTCATTTTTTTGTTACTTGGTTGTTGCATTGCATGATAGATTGTATGGTAGTTAATTGCTTGCATTTAAGTACTACTTGATTGAAGTGATATTTTCTTTTTCAAGAAACCTTTAGAGTATTTCACTAACTTGAATTAAAATTTTTGTTAAACTTGCTTGAAGAAATTTAATTTGGAACATGGTTTAGAGCTCGAACACACAGCCTTGTGAGATTTTGAGCCTAATTGATTGGTTGCATCTTATCAACCAATGTTTTATTATGGTGTGTGTTGTTCTCTCTAAAATTGTGATCTTTGTTTTGCTTAATTCTATATTTCCATTGTTTGATGTATGCACGCACTTATGTGATTGAGGCTTCTTTCACTAAGCTTACATACCCATATGATCTTATCTTTTTCATTATCCTTTGCAAAAAGTTGAGCCTATTTTACCCCTTTTGTTCTTTACTTTAGCTCATCACTAACTCTAAGAGAAAAACAATAATGTCTTTAATTTGAATCCTTGATTAGCTTGGACTAGTGAGAGTGCTCGTGAATTAAGTGTGGGAAAATTGGGTTTGGAAACATTTGGTTTGAGAAGTGGGTGTTGTACATTCTTTTGAAAATGTGAAAAAGAATGTTGAGGACATGTTTATGCATGCAATACCTTAATCATATGCATTGAGAAAAATACAAGAAAAAAGAAGAGAGAAAAAGAAAAGAAAAAAATGAAAAGAGCAAATAATAAAAAGGGGACAAAATTCCCCAAAGTAAATGGTGATAGCAACGCATATGTACCGTACTCAAAATTGGGATGCATGAATATAAGGAAAACATAGTTAATGGGTAGTTAGATTTTATATTCTGATTACATGGATTGTCTTAAGTTAGGTGGGAAGTTTGGGTTAATCAAGGATTCAGATTTTAGTCCACTTCACCAAATACAATCCTACCTTGACCCTAACCCTATTACAACCATTGAAAAGACCTATTGATATGTGTATTGGTGCATTAAATTTTTGTTGATTGTTAGAAGAAAAGCAAGTCTTAAAAAGTAAGATTAGTAGAGAATTGAGAGAATCGAACCTTAAACACTTGAGTGATTAGTAGTGTATACACTTCCAGTGAGGGTTCGATGCTCGATTCTTTGTTCCCAGCTTTCACGAGCTTTCTTCTTGCAAGTCTATTTTTACTTCATTTTATGATTTGAATTAGTGGAACCCATTTCATATTTGTTCTTAGAGAATTTGATTTAGTTTTAACCAAGTAGGTAGAATCATTTTTGTATGTAATTGCATTCATATAGATAGGTTGCATTTAATAAGTCTTACCATTCCTCTTCACTCATATACATGGTTCTGAGAACTGGACCGGTCAATGAACCGCTCTACTCACTGGTTCACTGGTTTACTGGTCCAACCGGTCCAACCATAGTTTAACCGAAAAAACCGTTTCAAAATAAAATAATAAACAAATTATAAATAAACATCTTAAAAATATAATTATAGTTTAACATAAATCTTAAAATATCTTCCAAATATAAAAATGTCATCAACCAAAGCCATATGATCTTATCAAAATATACTAATAAAACTAAAATTAAGCATAGGATTACAAGTCATCATCTAGATTTTCAATAATACAAAATATTAAACAATTCTGATTCCAATGAATCGGAATTGAAATTGAAACTCTATATTGGCTAAACTATGTCTCATAACCCTCTAGAGGTTTCATAATGAAAGAATGAGCATTGGCTACTCTTGCAGCATATTCAATCTTAATTTGGTCAGCATCAGATCTTTCTAAAAGTATGTTTTCTCTAATTGTTGTCGCAAACAAAGCCAGTTTTTGGCTCACTAGTCCTATTTGCTGCCTCAACCATTTTAGCCTCAAACTCTTATCATTCCTATCTAGTAAAACTTGTCCAACACAAAATTTCTTCAATTAATTAATGCCACATAACATACCATGTCATATCATATGGTCTTTAATTAATATGCATAACTTCAGTTCCAGATTTTTTAACAAGTAAGTAAACTACATACTAAACAAAAATGGTTTTCTAGCAGAGAAAGAGCTGCTTGGCTTTTAGCAAAGAGCTTGGCCAAAGTGGTTGTGTGAATGGCTCCAATGACAGCTATCAAAGGAACTACAACAAGAGTGACCAGTGCTAATTGCCACACAGCACCAAATCCCACAGCAAACCCACAAATAAATGTGCAAAAGTAGTGAAAAAAATATCATGTCTTACTAATAATGAGAACAGAAAAACTCAATCTCTTGAACTCAATAATTACTTTAGTTATCCAACTAAATAATTGCATCACAGTTATCATAAACTGATTTCAAAGCCTAGAAGTAGAGTGAAATTAAAAACATGAAGCATATAATAAATCAAAAGATCACCAATTGCAAATTTTTTAATAAGAACAGAAGTTAAGAACAATGAAAAATGGAGAAAGATTCAACAGTTTTCAACCCAATTTTAACAAAGCTCATTACAATCATTAACAACAATAAAAAGCATTGAAGGAACAGTGAATCAGTAACATAGGCAGTGCAAATTTAAAATTTAAAAGCTATCAATTTAAAATTTATCATCAAATATAATCAGAAAGCAAAGCCAATCAACCAAGCACTGAATGAGCATTCTGTTCTGATTATGTGACTGGGAAGCAACAAATTTAGCAACAAATTCAAGTTACAACAACAAAAACAGAATAGAAAATCGTTTATGGTTTCTATTGTATATTGGAAATTTTGCTATTAATTGCTTATGATTTCAACAAAAACACAATGCAGCAGCAGTAGCACAGTGGAGCCACAAAACACACAACAGCACACCAGAAGCCAGAAGCCACAGCAGAAAGCCAAAGCCAAAGAAAATCAATGATTTCAACAAAAAACAAAACCCTATCATCATTGAATGATTTGTTGATTCCAGAACAGAGAGTCCCATAATAAAATGAAAAACGAAGAACAAGGGCACACCAAAGCCACTGACCTTCAAGAGGGCGACGGCGACAAGACGACGGCGAGCAGGATGAATCCGATGGAGGATGGGCGCCGAGCGAGGAAGAAGACAGCAAACAGGGGGTTTGACTTGGATAACGCCAACAGTACAAAGAGAGACTCCTTGGTGACAAACCCCTGACTGCTACAGATGGTGACAAACAACAGCGACAAACAACGGCGAAAAGATCGAAGACTTGGAGAACTCCCCTGACTGTGACGCACAAAGACTCGAGGAGACAAGTCCCTGACTGCGACAAACGGCGGCAAACACGGCTCCTCCCTGCGGCGGTGGTGGTGGCTAGGGTTTTTCCCTGGTTGAGGCCGAGTGTGTTTTGCTCAAAGGAATAAGGAAGGAGAATAGGAGATGGTGAAGCGCGTTTTCTTTCTCCCCTTAAGCGCGAAACTACGCCGTTTCATTCAAACCGGGCGGTTCCAGTTCCGGTTTGACCGGCCAGTTTTCGACCGATTTAACAGTTTATATCCAGTTTTATAATTTCCGGATTTAGGCATCAGACCAAACCGTTTATATTTCCGGTTCGCAGTTGAATCGGTTGGACCGGCCGATCCGGTTCGATTTTCAGAACATTGCTCATATAGTTTCTCTTGAACTTAGCATAAGGACATGCTAATGTTTAAATGTGGGGAGATTGATAAACCACTATTTTACGGTTTATCTTGTGCTTAATTTAGTGGTTTTTATCCATTATTCTCACACTTATTCATAGAATTTGCATGTTTTACATTTTCCTTTCTAATTTTGTGCTATGATTGAAAACATGCTTCTTATACCTTAAATTTGCTAATTTTAATCCTCTCTTATTACCATTCGATACCGTGATACGTTTGTTAAGTGTTTTCAGGGTTTATAGGGCAGGAATTGCTTAGAGGATGGAAAGGAAGCATGCAAAAGTGGAAGGAATACAAGAAATTGAAGGAATTGCTAAGCTGTCAATCCTGACCTCTTCGTACTAAATCGAACATAACTGGAGCTACAGAGGTCCGAATGAAGCAGTTCTAATTGCATTGGAAAGCTAACATCAGGGGCTTCAAAATGATATGTAATTTGCCATAGTTGCCATGCAGTTAGGCGATGCGCACGTGTAGATCACCCGTACGCGTGACCTTGCAAAAGTTCAGCGACGCGTATGCGTGACAGAGCCATGTGCTGCACGTATCAGAAATTGTTAGGGACGATTTCTGTGCTGTTTTTGGCCCAGTTTTAAGCCTAAAAACACAGATTAGAGGCTGCAGAGTGGAGTAGAATGGGAGGCATTGAATCATTCATTCACACTTTCACACACATTAGTTAGGTTTTTAGATGTAGTTTTCTAGAGCCTCTCTCTAGGTTTTAGGTTTTTTAGGTTTATTTTTTCTCTAATTCAGATTTCTATGTTGCTTTAATTTAGTTTCTCTTCTACATTCTACTATTCTAGCACTCTAGTTATCTATTTGCCTTTATGATTTCCTTATTTCGCTAATTTGGTTTATGAACTCTTCATGTTAGATTCAATTTCCTTTTTAATGCAATTTGAGGTATTTCATGTTTATTGTGTCTTCCTTCATTTGTTGGTATTGATTCCTTGCAATTGGTTGTTTAGATTTAATAGTCCTTATTAATTTTCTATGTTCTTATTTTGTGCCTTCCAAGTGTTTGATAAAATGTTCGGGAAGATTTTAAATTAGATTTTCTGTTCTTAACTTGGATTAATTATTTAGAGACTCTTGAGTTATCAAAAGTCTTTTGTTGATTGGTAATTGAGACTTGCTAGTTGGCTTAGGCTTCACTAAATCTAGTCTTTGATTAGGACTTGTGAACCTAAGTTGATTTTGCTCGTTTGACTTTCCTTCATTGTTAGAGGTTAACTAAGTGAAAGTAAAAGGCAATTACCATTACAATTGATAATGATAATTAGGATAGGACTTCTAATTCTCTTTCCTTGTTAGGAGCTTTCTTAGTTATTGATTTATTTTCTTGCCATTTTACTTTCTTGTTCCTTATTTCAAAAACCCAAAAATATACTTTTTCATAACCAATTATAAGTACACTTCCCTGTAATTTCTTGAAAGATGACCCGAGATTTAAATATTTCGGTTGATTTTTATTGGCTTTGCTTAAGTGACAAACTATTTAAATTTAATCGAGGTTTAATTGTCGATTTAGATCTATACTTACAACGCGACTATCTTTTTGTGAAAATCTTTACCGACGATTTTTCTCCATCAGTCATTTTGATGGCAATTCTCTTCTTCTTAGGCGCGCGGTTTGAAGACGACTCTCCTCTCATCTGGACGCAGGGGGCATGGCTGGTGATGACAGATCTGAGAAAGCTGGTGATGGCAGAGGCATGGCTGGAGTAGTTTCGTCTTCATGCAGTAGAGACGACAATGTGGGTGCAGTGGCGACACGGGTGCAGGTGGCACCAATGCTGTGAGAAGCAAGCACGGAGCGACACCAGTGACTCAGTGAGAGGAAGAAGGTGAGCGGCGGTAAGGGAGAAAGGAAGAGGAAGAAAGATGGAGAGGGTGAGATCTGAGAGAGTGAGAGTGATCTGACGAGAGAGTGAGGGAGTGACGCAGATGCGTGAATTAGATTTTTTATTTCCATTATAATATATAAATATATATATAGTTAAGGATATTTATGTAATTTCATTTATACAGATATTATACAGGTATCATGGGGCAGGTACCTCTCTACCTGCCCCCGTCTCATTTATTAAACAGATATTTGTCTTCCGTCCTTGTGAGGAAAAAATGATCCCAAACCTGTCTCCGGCGGGTAAATTCCCGCAGATACCCACCAATTCGGAAAAATTGCCATCCTGGATTTTCTTTTCCTTTTAAAATATATTTATTAAAAATTGAATAATAGTTTCCTCTTCAATTGGTAAAATTATTTTTGGTAGTTAAACTTTGGTGCTCAGAGCCACAGAACATTACCTATGCCCATTTGTTGTTGTTATCCCCCTTGCTCGCATTTCGATTTACACAGTAACCAACCAACCATCAAAGACCCCACATCACTAGTTTTCTAGTATTTTTCTACAAATCAGAATCGTCACCAACCCCCTTCTGCACCCACCACCACCGCCAATATATACACACACACCACTTTGCGATCCACCACTCTCATTGTTGGTGAGTAAGTGCTGTGTCTCCCAAGAGAGAGAAAAGAAAGAAAGAAAGAAAGAAGCAATGGCCATGGCTCTTCGTAGACTCTCCTCCACTCTTAACAAACAAACATATTCCCTTTATCGCATGGTATCCATTTACCAAACAAACTTCCATGACAATTTATTTTGCATTTCATTTCATTTCATTGAAATCTATTCTCTCTGTTTTTGCTTGCAGTCTTCTTCTCTGTCGCTGCAAGAGAGAGACAAAGCTCGCGCTGCCGTAAGCACCTCGGAGATTCTCCCTTCCTCTCTCTTATTCTTGAAAATCATGATTCGCTTTCTCACGTTTCGTTTTGCTCGCGTTGTGCTTCTGAAAATTATCGCAGTGGGTGAAGCAGCTCAACGAGCCTCTCGAAGTCATTGATCCTGAGATCGCCGAAATAATCGAACTCGAAAAAGCTCGTCAATGGAAGGTGCCTTAATCTAACTGCTTGCTTGGCTCGTAATGTTTAAACTTCAAACCATGTTTTATTCAGATTGGAACGTAACGTTTGTTTTTTTTTTTGTTTTTTTTAATAGCTGATTTGTAGTAATATTACCAAAATTGAAAGCGACTTTTGATCTTTCAATATAATGAAAATGTGCAGCATATTATATTTGTCTATTTATTTATTTATTTATTTATTTTATGCTAAATAAAAGATCTAAGAAAGTGGCGTTTGGATTTGTCAGGGGCTGGAACTTATACCTTCGGAGAACTTCACGTCAGTGTCAGTGATGCAAGCTGTTGGATCTGTGATGACAAACAAATACAGCGAAGGGTATCCGGGAGCTAGATACTACGGAGGAAATGAGTATGTGCATCTTCTTATGAATTTGAAATTATGAACCCAAAGTCATAAATTTATATATGCTGGTGTTTTTATTTTGGGTATTGTCCATAATAATGTGTGTATTAAAGGTACATTGACATGGCCGAGACCTTGTGTCAGAAACGTGCACTTGAAGCTTTCAATTTGGATCCAGCAAAATGGGGAGGTACATTACACTAAATTGAGATGGCATCTAGATGTAATTTCGGTTGTGGTGGTGTGTTATTTATTTATTTTCTTGTGCTGATATCCACTAGCAATGGTTTTAAGATTTAGCCATGAGTTCTCTAACTTAATATAATATTTTTCTTTATAAGTAATTGGACATGTGGCTTTTCATGACTGATGGATGTTGAATTCATTGCCTAGCGTTTTGGTTTCCTGTTTCTAAATTCTCAAGATCACAGTTTTTCATTGCATCCAATCATTGTACTTTGTTTATCGAGTGGCAGCAACCAGGAACTTTTAAATCTATTGGAGGATTGTCTCAATACATAACTCATTGGATATTAATATCAAGTATGGCATCAGTTTTTGAGTTAAATAATATCTAAACAATTATTTTCACTTCTCTAATTCATTCATGCCTTTTCTACTGTTTCCCTCTACAACTTAGTCAAACATAATTTTGATAGTTTGCTTTCTTGGAAGTCTTATATTCTCTGCTTTTGACAGTTAATGTGCAGTCATTATCTGGCTCCCCTTCCAACTTCCAAGTTTACACTGCTTTATTGAAGCCTCATGAGAGAATTATGGCACTTGATCTTCCACATGGTGGGCATTTGTCACATGGCTATCAGGTTATGTTTTGCTTCTGCTTATGGTTTGTGGTCATTGTATTGTCTCTGTTACCTTGAGTTGATAATCATAGCAAGTCTGTGATAAGTCATAGCTAATAGCTCATTTTTTTAGTGTTGTTTGAACAAAGAGGTAAGTGAACAATATATGAGTTTGGATCAAATGAACCGGTGTATATTAAGTAGATGTACACTGTCAAATAAGTTTTTATCGGAGTAACCTTTTACAATATATGAGGAAAAAGTACAAATAAGCATGCTACGGAGGATACAAAAGCTTGTCAAGTAAAGAAATACAAGAAAAAAAAACATCTAAAAAGAACAACGTACCCTGTCATCTACCAATTACAACCAAAATGGAAGGGATAATGGACTTTATTGATAAAGTTCTGATTACATTACCATCCAAATAGACTAGTGATCTTATATTAATACAATGACTTGAAGCAATCTAAACAAATTTCAATAGAGGCAAAACATTTCTAAGCATATTGGCAAACTGCAAGTAAGGAGTTCCACACACTTTGATCTCCCCTAAAGACTTTAGTCATACTTCATTAACAATCTTTCACTAACATTCGGCTATACTATCTCTTAAATTATTGGACCGTTGTATAGACTATGGATTGTAGAAATAATTTCTTTATCTCAGCAGAATTTTATTTTCTGGTTATACTCCAAAAATCAAAATGCACCTCTTTGCTGCTTTGTATTCATATCTATTTTGTTGTTAAATCATTATTTTATAAACACTTTATTCACTTATTATCATTGCTGAATGTTGTCCTGTGTTGTTTTAATATTGTCTGGACAAAGTGGCAACTCTATCTGACTAGCTGATCATGGCAAATGCCATTGCTGAAACTTTTATGCAACACGAGTTTGGTTTTCCTTTTATCACCCGAATAAAAAGTATTAAATCAATTTCTGTCATATTTATCCGTATACAAGTAACTACTATTTTCTCTTATGCAGACTGACACCAAGAAGATATCAGCTGTATCTATATTCTTTGAAACGATGCCATACAGATTGGATGAAAGCACTGGTTATATTGATTATGACCAGGTAGGCAGGTACCATTTGTTTCTGTTTGTGAATATTTCCTCTAATGGGTGAAAGTCTTCTCATCAGTCAGCGCTGCTTCAATAGCTATCACTATATTTATGGCAGCAGCTAAATAGTTTCTTGTCTGATGTTTAGTTTTGGATGTATCATTGGAAATTGGTGTTAGCTCATTAACATATAGCAAATTGGGGCAATTGTGAATTTCAGATATATGGGTTTTAATTTTACTCTCCAATTAAGGTTTTTTGTTTCCAATTCTAATGATTATTTGCCATTTTTTTAATTCTTTTCAAAGTAAAACCTGCATCATGTATCATTACATGTCATTACCCTGGTGCATGCTCATTCTAATCTCTCAATATTTAATCTTTTCATATGCAGGTTCAGAATACTGTGTCCTCATTGTACATGATGACACAGCATTCATCATTCTGCCATCTATCATTGATTATTACATTAGTTTTCCTAACAAATGAGGGAGAAAGGTTCCTGAGCTTGTTGGAGAATTATATTTTCACTTATTCTCAAAGATTATGCTCTTTCAAGCATAATGTGGGTTCTGCCTTTTCTATAACAATTTTACTCGTTTAATATCTGCAGTTGGAGAAAAGTGCTGCACTTTTTAGGCCAAAATTAATAGTTGCTGGTGCCAGTGCTTATTCCCGCCTTTACGATTATGCAAGAATTCGCAAGGTAAATTTTATCTAATTACAGAAGATAATTTATTTTATTATTTAGAAGAATTAGGTGGTGATGACATTGTATCTTTTGTGATTTATTCTTATAGGTCTGTGATAAGCAGAAGGCAATTATGTTGGCTGATATGGCACACATCAGTGGATTGGTTTCTGCAGGTGTTATTCCTTCTTGTTTTGATTATGCAGATGTTGTGACAACCACAACACATAAGTCACTCCGTGGACCACGTGGGGCTATGATCTTCTTCAGGAAGGGTCTGAAAGAGATAAACAAGCAAGGGAAGGAAGTGAGTCTATGGTTCTGAATTTATTGATATATGGAATCAAGAAATTAGAAAATAGGGTAAAATAAACTACAATTATCCTGTGAAGTATACTCCCATTTCAACTTGCTGCCCTGAAGTTTTTTGCTGTAAAATGCTTGATTTTTGAGTTAAGATCAACATAAAGGTGGTTTGTGGATACTAATGAAAGCAATACTATGGGGCATAAAAGTGAAGAGTATTTTAGTTTAGGAGTGTTATACATGATATATATTTTACCTTACACTTACGAAATATTAGTTCCCAGTTGAAGTAGTTGTTGACTGTGTTTGTCGATGATTAGTACTATATTTAATATTTTTGTGTATAAATTTCTTGGTATTTTGCATTATCTCTAAGTTGGGTAGTTCTTCATTTTCTGAATTTCATACTACAGGTGTTCTATGACTATGAAGATAAAATAAATCAGGCTGTTTTTCCTGGACTTCAAGGTGGTCCACACAACCACACAATTTCAGGCTTAGCAGTTGCACTGAAGCAGGTTCTTAAATAGATTAGCCAAAGAAAATATTTTGTCATTGTTTTCCTTGCAAACACCAATATAATATTTTCTATAAAAGCTTAACAATTCTCGTGCATCTTTAGGCTCATTTAAGTTCGGTTCTTTTTCCATTTCTGTAAATTTAGGCTATGACACAAGAATTCAAGGATTACCAAAAGCAAGTTGTCAGTAATTGTGCGGTATTCTCACAGGTATTATGAATGCCTGCAATTTTTTTTTCCCGAGAAAAAAGAGAATTCTTTGTATCAGTCTATGAAGCTATAAACTGTTTTTAGGTTTATCTTCTAATTGTTTGGAACTTTGCCCAAGTGTCTAACTAATTTGGGTGTAATACCTGATGCTACTGTGTTGATTGAACTGCAGAGTTTGCTAGAGAAAGGCTACGATATTGTATCTGGTGGAACTGATAACCATCTATTGTTAGTGAACTTAAGAAACAAGGTAAAGGGTTTTTTCTCTGAAAATATTATGGTAATATTTTTATTTCACCAAGAATTTGACATCGTGCCAAATTGTTTGTCCGTGTCAGTAAACTGGTTCAGAACAACCTATGTATGCTTAGTTTAAACATGCATTAGATACGGAGAATGGAAATAAGATACTAGAAACATCTCATGCTTTTATTAAGCGTTTTTTTCCTTGAGTTATACAAGTGTCTTCGAACAAACAAAATTTACCTAATGATTATACCAATTCATTTTGGCAGTAGTTTCATGCTTAGATGTGGTACTTACGGAGTTACAGTATATACATTTCTAATCCTAATTGCAACAGATGTTAAAGCTTATATAGTGTTTGTTTTGATGTGTACATTAGTTATATTTTATAGCATCAAGGGAAAGCAACTTCTAATTACATGATATTTGATAGGGCATCGATGGCTCAAGGGTAGAGAAGGTGTTAGAAGCAGTTCATATAGCAGCCAATAAAAATACTGTTCCAGGGGATGTGTCTGCTATGGTTCCCGGAGGCATCCGAATGGGTACAGTCTCTCGGAGTCTCAATGACCTTTTTCCTGCCTATTAGGGGACCTATGATTATATTGTGATTATTTTATTCATGATTCAGGGACCCCTGCTCTCACATCAAGAGGGTTTGTTGAGGAGGATTTTAAGAAAGTAGCTGAATTTTTTGATTTAGGAGTCAAGTTAGCCTTACAGATTAAGGCAAATACCAAAGGTTGATCCCTCATCTTCTTTAGCTGCCATAATCTGAGGCATTGCAGGATACCACAGCTTTCAATCTCACACACTTTTCATCTCTTATTTTATGGTTCAGGTACGAAGTTGAAAGATTTTTCTGCAGAAATGCAATCAGATGCATACCAATCTGATATTGCAAAGCTCCGTCATGAAGTTGAGGAATATGCAAAGCAGTTCCCCACAATTGGCTTTGAGGTGGAGAAAATGAAGTACGGTAATTGAACATGTTATATGACATATGCTTGGGAGTTGAATTCTGGAAATAACAGGTGTTGCTTAATGGCATTGTACCCACCGAGGCTTGATACAATTTGAATTGTATTGTTGCCCATTACCAAAATGAAGAAAGGGAAAATTTCGTTCTATTGTAGAGTTTAGCATGTTCTTCCAAAGTATTGAATTGAAAATGAAAATTCCCTTCTATTGTCGATTGTTGTGTTGTGGTTTTAGGCTTTTAGTTATAAAATTAGATTGCACAATTGTTGTATGTTGTTACATTTGCATAGATCGTACCTGCTATTAAGGCGTGGTACATTTGGCAAATTTCGTGGTAAAGAAATCACGGTGTGCAAGTGTATTGACTATTGAGTGGAGCTAGTAAGTGTAATATGCATGGTACAACTACAAAGCCTACAATTAATGGGAGCAAAATAGTATTTAAAAACTTCTGGTGATAATACAAAAAATTTTTTAGATGCATCAAAATTAAAACTCAACATTTTTAAGGAACAGAATGTTTATAATTTATGCTTATTTTCAATTCGGTTGTCAGAGAATTTTGTTTTTTGTGCAGCTACAATCAAATAACAAAGTAGTAGACAGATAAAGATTAAAGGTTAAAGATGTTAGGAAATTGGTATTGTTATTCTTATTTTGATGTTAATTTTTTAATAAATTTATACAAATATATAATAAAAAATAATGAGCGACATCATAAAAAATGGAAGTGATATTATCATATTTTAAAATTTTATTGGAGAGATAAAATGAGATATACTGGTGGTTAAAGTATCAAAGTATTTACTGCCTTAAACTGGTATTTTAAAACTTTTGGAAGACCAGTGCTTGTCTCTTGCTAGGAGAATTACTTTAGCCAAGACAGTTTTGAGTCCGCTTGCAAATTTTGATATGTAACACTTGAAATTGAAACTATCAAAGGGGATATGCAACCAACTAGAAAAATCCCAAAAAAAATTCATCTAGGGTGATTCTGAAGGATAAAAGAGAATCCATCATATTGGCTGGAGCACACTTTGCAAGCTGAAGATCCAGGGCAGAATGGCAATGAGGAACCTTCAGGCTATTAATGAATCGTTCCTTATGAAGATCATTTGGAGGCTTATCACAGAATCAAACTCACTATGGGCGAGAGTTTTCATTAGCAAGTATATAGAAGGAAGGAAACGAACAGAAGGGATGAGTAGAAGGGCAAATGATTCCACCATCTGAAAAGAATTAGTGAGATTATGGTCACAGATGAAAAAGTATTGTAGATATATGATTGAAGACGGGAGAAATGCACTTTTTTGGAAGGATAAATGGGTGTCGTATTATAATAGACTTGATAGAGCTGTCATCAATCCAATTCCCAATTCTAGAAAAGATGATTTGGTTGCGGACTATGTGAATGACAAGGGTGAATGGAATACCGTGGATATTCAGAAGTTTCTACCTGAGCACATCATAAACATCATTAAATTCATCATTCCCCCAAATAAAGATTTGCAAGATTCAATTTGTTGGGAATTAACTACTGATGGATGTTACACTGTTGCATCTGCTTATAAAGAACTTACCAAGACAACAAATATTGAGTGCACGTCCAAATGGATGTCAATTTGGAAGTGGAAGGGGCAGAGAGAATAAAAGTTTTCATGTCGCAGGTTTCTCATGGAAGAATTCTGTCATGGCCCGAACCTAGCCATGACTGGCGCTCAAGGGACAAGTCCCTCAGCAAGCCAAACGACCAAATTTTCAGAAAACGGACAGAATCTCCTCTGTTTCTAGGACCTTACCCACATAAATATTAACTCCCTGTATCAACAATAAACATCCATTCCAAAGACAATAACAACAACATACTCCAATCATATCCACAACCAAATATATCCAGTATATATATATATATATATATATATATATATATATATATATATATATATATATATATATATATATATATATATATATATATATATATCAAGTTGATAACTAGAGTATATAGTTAAAACCACAAGTCTTACATCACAAAATCATAATTACTACCTAAACAGTTCAAGATTCAAAATAACATAACCCACACGAGGATCCTACCTGTGACATATGGAGCATTGACATAATCTAAATTTTGAGCAAAGGTTCCATTACATAATTACTTAGCCCTTGGAAAGAAGAAGGGATCATCAAAATGACTAAGATCTACTGAGGGGCAGGTGGAATGGAACCTGGAATGACTCCTGTATCTGAAAAATATAAGAATATAATAGGGTGAGTTTTGCAACTCAGTGAGCAAACATTACATCTATAACCCACACGAAATAATACAGAGTTTACCTTGAAAATTATATTTTCTTTCAGAGATGAGAAAGTTATATTAATTAATTATGCAAACAAATAAATAAGTAGTTAAGCGGATGAACTGAAATGGGAGTTCTCATTCCAGAAGTCAAATCAAATCAAATATTACATACCTAGGGTGGCTCCACCTCTAAGGGTAGCCTTTTCCTCTAGTGTGCCCATACGGTATAACAGATCCAACGTATGGGCTACACGTTGGACTAGCAATGCCTCTGCTAGCTGAGGTATGAGTTAGATGCATCTAAGTTAACGTCATAACCGTCGTTAACTACGGTTTTCTAGTCAGAGTCTCCCAAACCAATCTAAACCAAATCATTTATAACAAATCTCTAATAATTATAACATATTACTAAATTTTCATATTAAATAAAAAAAATATATAAGAATGCATACTAAAATTTAATTAAAATTCAATAAAATCAAATAAGAAAACATGTATGTTTTACAAAATATATAAATATCATCTCGTGTGTATTTTTATAAAATTATTGATGCACGAAAACTTGTCTCTCAACAAATTTCCCTTCGGCAAGTATACCGAATTGTCGTCAAGTAAAAATTCACAATAGAGTGAGGTCGAATCCCACAGGGATTGATTGGTCAAGCAACTTTAGTTGGAAGAATATGCTAGTTGAGCTAAACAGAGTGTAGTTTGAGAATTGCAGAAAATTAAATAGCGGGAAAGTAAATAGTAGAAAATAAAGTGCAGAATCTTAAATGGGGAATTAGGGAGATGAACATGGAAATAAATGGCAGAAAGTAAAGAGAATGGGTAAGATCAGAGATGAGGAATTCATTGGGCTCAGGAGATGTTGTATTCTCCGGATCAAATTCATTTTCATCTCTTCCTCAATCAAAGTATCTATTGATCTCCTTGGCAATCTTAAGTGATTGGGTTCCAATTCCTTGGCAACCCAATCTCTTTAAGCTTGAACAATTGTCCAATTTCTTGATTTAATTGCTCATGGGAAGAGATGAAGTGTGGTCACTGATTATACCACATGTATTTCCAAATTAAAGTGTTGGGAGGATTACATGTCACTATATTCGCCCAGACCCCAATTTGGTCCAACATGAGAAAGCATTTCTAGCATGATCTCCTCATCCCTTTTCCAAGACTCAAAGGAGATCCAATTATGGAGAGTTTCTTTTCCAAGACAACTAACCAATTGAATTAAGATCGAAAGCTTTCTAGTAAATCAAAAGAGAAGAAAGAAGAAGAAGAATGAAAACTATAATTGATCCATCAAATTACAACAGAGCTCCCTAACCCAATGAAAGGGGTTTAGTTGTTCATAGCTCTGGAAATGGAAAATGGCAGAAAAAAATACATGATTAACTAGAAAATGTAGAAAAGTAAATATACAGAGGGTAGTTCTCCAAAGTGCCAAGCTTCTCTATAGTTCAAAACTACTCCTATATAGACTACTCTTCTTGATCTTCTAGTGAGTTCTTCGAGTCTTGGATGTGGGCCTTAGATCTTGAGTTGAAGCAGTTATAATCTTTAGTGGGCTAAGCTTGCAGAAAAGTGTGAGTTAGGCATGGGCGTTAGTGATGTTAACGTTAAGTGAGAATGTGGGTTCGAGAACGTTAATGGCAATCACCTTTTTCACTAACGTTCCAACCTCATATAGTCCACGTTAACTTCAACGTTAGTGGCACTAACGTGACCACTAACGTTGCCTTATGATCCTTCGCAAGCGTTATTCGGAATCACCTTTTCCAATAACGTTGCCTTGTGCCCCCTCTTTCCATACGTTAGAGTTCACGTTAGTATAACTAACGTGACTCTTAACGTAGGCATGCCTATCTTTGAGAGCGTTAGTGATACTTACCTTTGTCACTAACGCTCCAAACGCCCCTCTTTCCCACGTTAGAGTTCACATTAACTAGGTTAACGTGGCCACTATCGTGGTAGTGAATGCCATCTCCAACGTTAGTGACAAAGGTGAGTGTCACTAACGTTGGCTCATCAATCTCAGCTCCATGTTAACTTTCACGTTAGTGGTCTTAACGTGACCACTAACGTGGGAAATGCTAGCTTGATCCAATGTTAGTGACAAAGGTGAGTGTCACTAACGTTGGCACTGTCTTCCCTTCCACGTTAGAGTTCACATTAACTAAGTTAACGTGACTCTTAACGTGGTCAATTGCCATTTTGTAGCGTTAGTGGTGTTCACGTTTACCACTAACGCTGGAGCTTTCTTTATCTCCACGTTAACTACCACGTTAATATAGTTAACGTGGCAATTAACGTGGATTTATGATGGCTTTGCAGGCGTTATTGTCGACCACCTTTCTCATTAACGTTGCAAGCTCATTCCCATTCCACGTTAGTGGTCACGTTAATTAGATTAACGTGGCTACTAACGTGGTTCTTCCTTGCTTCCTTTGTCATGAAATCAAGCAAATAAAGTGCATCAAAGCTCTAGCCCAAGTCATAAGATTATGCATCATCAATTTGTCATTCAATCCTTGCAAAATCCTCATGAAATCATGTAAAATTCACAATAGTTGCTTGAATCAAGGTGTAAGTATATTTTCATCCAAAACTTGCCTTATTCACTAAGAAAATGTATGAAACTACCCTAAAACAGTAAAGAAAAGGTCTGTGAAACTGGCCTAGATGCCCTGGCATCAATTGTAAGTTTCACAAATAAATATTTATTTCAAAAATTCAAAAATCACAATAATAAAATATTTTCAAACTCTGAAATTAATGATTCAACAAAAATATTGATAATAATATATTTAAAAATAATTACAGATATAATATCCACTCATTACTTGATTCTAAGGAACCGGAAGCAACTCTGAGCGAGCCACTGAGCTACCACATGATGTCCAATCACTCTACAACTCTAGAAATATGACAATAATGATATTTGTGAGCTACTAATGTAGTCAATTAACACATTCTTACTCACTTTGACAAAAGCCCTAAATTTCCTAATCCTAATAACCCTAATTTCGGATTTTACTATACCCACAAGTATGGGGATGCTAAAAATTGGAGATATAGCTAATTATTGAGTCAAAGAGTTACCTTGAAGCCTCAATAACAATAGAAACTCAAAAGTTGAATGCTTCCTTTACTCATTAGTATGAACTTCTTGGTTTGGGGTTGTGAAAAATAAAAATTTACTTTGGATATAGAAGATATATTAAAATAGAGATAAAATAAAAGGATAAAATAAAATCTGGTGTGTTGTGGTTGGATGAAGATTTTGAAATGAAGAAGATGGAATGGAAGAGGAGATGAAGGAAAAGAGAGGGTTTGGTTTTGATTTGTATGAAGGAAATGAAAATAAAAAAGGGAGGGATCAGGGAAGGCTCGAGAGAATAAGAAGGGGGAAGGGGTTTAAGTGGGGGCATGTGTCCCCCACGTGACAATGCACTTCTGTTTCCTTTTTTTTTTCCTTTGTGGGTATAACATTCCCTCCCCCTTAAGAAATTCGGTCCCTGAATTTTGAACTGATATACTACAATAGATGTGATTATTACCTTCATACTAAAATAAATACAGGTATTTATCGCGTATTCCATCCTCCACTTCCCAAGTTGCTTCTTCTATCGAATGATTCTTCCAAACAACTTTCACAGATGCTATCTCTTTAGAACGTAGTTTCTTTACTTGGCGATCAACTATAGCCACTGGTTCCTCTTTAAATGATAAATCCTCCTTTAGCTCTATGGCTTGTGGTGCAAGCACATGAGATGGGTCGGGAAGGTATTTGTACAACATTGATACGTGAAAAACTGGATGAATCATAGACAACTCAGACGGTAGTGCCAAGCGATAAGCAACTGCACCTATTTTGTCCAAAATCTCAAATGGACCAATGTAACAAGGATTAAGCTTGCCTCTTTTCCCAAACCTCATCACTCCTTTCATAGGCGACACTCGAAAAAATACCTGATCACCCACTGAAAACTCTAAGTTACGCCTTCTATTATCAACATAAGCCTTCTGCCTACTCTGAGCTGGTAATAAACGTTCTCTTATTATGCGAACCTTCTCAACTGCATCTTGTACCAAATTTGGCCCCAAAAGCTTAATCTCACCAACTTCAAACCACCCAATAGGTGACCTGCATCTTCTCCCATAAAGAGCCTCAAATGGTGCCATTTAAATGCTGGCTTGATAACTATTATTATAAGAGAACTCGATCAAAGGTAGATAGCTATCCCAATTTCCACCAAAATCTAGAACACAACACCTTAACATGTCTTTCAATGTTTGGATCGTCCTCTCTGATTGTCCATCGATTTGAGGGTGAAAAGCTGTGCTAAGATCTAGACGAGTTCCTAACACTTTTTTAAAAGATTTCCAAAAATGAGAGGTAAAGTGGGACCCGCAATCTGAAATAATGGACACTGGAACTCCATGTAGTTTAACTATCTCATCAACATAAAGTTGAGCATACTGAGATGCACTGAAAGTTGTTTTCACCGGAAGAAAGTGAGCTGACTTCGTCATTCTATCCACAATTACCCAAATTGAATCAAAACCTTTAAAACTACGAGGTAAACCTGTTACAAAATCCATCGTAATCCTTTCCCACTTCCATTCAGGTATCTCAATTTGTTGCAATAACCCAACAGGTCTTTGATGTTCAGCTTTAACTTGTTGGCAGGTTAAGCAATGAGAAACAAAAACTCCTATGTCTTTCTTCATGCCTTCCCACCAAAATAATTGTTTCAAATCTTGATACATCTTATTGGAGCCTAGATGAACGGTATACTTAGAATTGTGAGCCTCCTCCAAAATAGCTTTCTTCAAGTCATGGTTATCTGGCACACATAAGCGTTGACCACAACGCAAAACATCTTGATTAAGAGAAAAATTTGAGTTCTTCCCATTGCGAACATCTTCTATAAGCTTCCTTAGTTTCGGGTCATCACATTGTGCAGCCTTGATCTGTTCTATTAGTGAAGAGTGGGTTCGAACATGTGCTAACAAAACTCCTGATTCTCCAAGGTCAAATTGAATTTCACCGGCCTCCAATTGATGGACTTCTTCAACAATTGGTCTCCTTGCAAGAGTGATATGGGCCAAACTACCCATAGATTTTCTACTAAGGGCATCTGCTACAACATTTGCCTTTCCAGGATGATACAAAATAGTACAATCGTAATCTTTTAGCAACTCCATCCATCTCCGTTGCCTCAAATTTAAATCCGTCTGTTGAAATATATACTTCAAACTCTTGTGATCTGTATAGATCTCATAGGTCTCACCATAATGGTAGTGTCTCCAAATCTTTAAAGCAAAGACGACCGCTGCCATTTCCAGATTATGAGTTGGATAATTCTACTCATGCTTCTTGAGTTGTCGCGAGGCATAGGCAATAACGCGGCCATGCTACATCAATACACAACCCAGTCCTATCTGAGATGCATCACAAAAGACTAAGAATCTCCCAGACCCAGAAGGTAAAACAAGAACTAGTGCTGAGGTTAGACAAGCCTTAAGTGTCTGGAGACTTTCTTCACAAGCTTCTGACCATTGAAACTTCATATTCTTCTGAGTTAACTTGGTTAATGGTGGCGAAATTCTCGAGAATTTCTTGATGAATCGCCGATAGTAGCCGGCCAACCCTAGAAGGCTACAAATTTCTGTCACTGTAGTAGGCCTTGGCCACTTCTGAACGGCTTCAACCTTCTTTGGATCCACCATGATTCCATCTTTTGATACCACATGCCCCAAAAATGTCACTTGATCAAGCCAAAACTCACATTTAGAAAACTTAGCATAAAGCTTGTGATCCCTTAAGGTTTGTAACACAATCCTCAAATGATATTCATGCTCCGTAGCACTTTTCGAATACACCAAGATATCATCGATTAAAATGATAACAAAGCGATCTAAGAAAGGTTTGAAGACTCGATTCATTAACTCCATGAAAGCTACAGGCGCATTCATCAGATCAAAGGACATTAGTAAGAACTCATAGTGCCCATAGCGAGTATGAAAAGCAGTTTTTGGAATGTCTTCCTCTTTTATCTTCAATTGATGGTACCCTGAACGCAAATCAATTTTTGAAAAACAGGTAGCTCCTTGAAGTTGATCAAACAAATCATCAATCATTGGCAATGGATACTTGTTGCGAATAGTTATCTAATTGAGCTGATGATAATCTACACATAGTCGCATCGTTCCATCCTTCTTTTTTACGAATAGCACAGGAGCTCCCCACGGAGAAGTGCTAGGACGAATGAATCCTTTCTCCAGCATATCTTTCAATTGAACTTTTAATTCTCGTAGCTCAGTTGGAGCCATACGATAGGGAGGAATGGACACAGGTTGGACTCCCGGAGCCAATTCTATGGAAAACTCAACTTCACGGTCAGGTGGCATCCCCGATAGCTCATCAAGAAACACGCCAGGGAATTTTCTAACAATAGGAACCTGATCAAGACTAGGCACTTCGGCATCAACATCTCTAACAATTGCCAGAAATCCTTGGTTTCCCTTATCCATCAATTGCATAGCACTCATAGATGAGATGATGCTAGCTAAAGTGGGACAGTTATCACCCTTAAAAACAAAAGGTGAGATACCTGGTATGTCAAACTTCACAGTTTTGGAAACCACATCAGCATGACAAGCTGCTAACCAATCCATGCCTAGGATGACATCAATATCTTCCATTGGTTCTAAAAGGATCAAATCAGCTAAGGTTTCAATCGTATTAATTCTAACAACACAAGACCAAAACATGACTTGAACCACCGTAGAGACTCCAAGTGGAGTGCCAACATGAAATGGGTGGGATAACAGTTCAGGTTGTTTATCAAAACGAGATGCAAGATGTGGAGATACATATGAATAATGAGAACCCGTATCAAATAACACTTGAACATCTAAAGAACAAACTTGTAAAGTACCTGCCACCACAGCATTAGAAGCTTGAGCATTTTGACGTGTTAAAGCATACACACATGTCTGACCTCTTCCTCTTTGGCTCCCTCCTTTGTTATAAGTCTGACCCCTGCCACCAGCTCCTCTGCCACTAGGACCAGA
This sequence comes from Arachis hypogaea, assembly GCF_003086295.3. Lineage (NCBI taxonomy): Eukaryota > Viridiplantae > Streptophyta > Magnoliopsida > Fabales > Fabaceae > Arachis > Arachis hypogaea. Next base: position 66,186,013 of record NC_092042.1, read on the forward strand.
AGAATTTTCAATAGACATAGCTGAAGATGATGGCATTAGTGTTGTAGGACGTGCAATACCTTGAGCAAAGCCCCCTCTAGGATTTGGACAATCCCTCTTAAGATGACCAGATTGACCACAACCAAAACATGCACCCGTAGCCTTAAAAAATATACCGGAATGGTAGATCCCACACTGCTGGCAGTAAGATTTAGTTGGTCTTGTCTAATTAGAACCATGTCCACTAGATTGAGGGGTGCCCCCAACAAAAGGTCTTAGACTTGAAACACTCATAGAAACAGATCCATAAGAAGCAACCCTACCGAAATATGTTTGAGGATGAGCTCGATAACCCGAATAACCTTGCTGATTAGTCTAACCATGATGAGACTGAAATCCTCCTGAACTAAATCCACCAGAAAATTGTCCCTTCATCTTGGGCTTCTTACCAACATCCTTAAAAGCATTTTTCTCCGCTATCCCAGCTTCAATTCCATAAGCAGAGTTTAGGATATCCTTAAAAGACATGCGTCCGACTTCAGGCATAAAAGTAGTGAACATAGGTTTTGCCAATTCACGAACGAAATGATGAACTTTCTTCTCTTCTGAATTCACCAAGTACGGAGCACTCTTAGAAAGTCTAGTAAACTCATTAGCATACTCAGTCACTGTCATATTCTCTTGCCTTAATCTTTCAAAGACAATTGCATCTTCTGCTTGCTTTTTATCTGGATAAAATCGAGTGAGAAACTCTTCAGTGAACTCTTCCCAAGAAGGAGGAGGAAGTTCAGCTGCTTCTTTGCTCTCAAGAAGAGACTCATACCAATATCTTGCTGAACCACGCAAGTTATAGGATATTAACTCAACAGCTCATTCCTTGGTGCACTTGAGAGCTCGAATAGCTTTCTTTGCATCCTCTAGATATTATTGTGGATCTTCATCCAATGAATCTCCATTGAAAATGGACGAATTCAACTTCAAATACTTTTCAATTGGTGGCTCTTGATCTCCAAACATCTGATGAACTCTATGAGGCTGAGGATTTGGCACATTAGGAATTCCTACTCCGTCTCTATTTTAATTTGTTAGAACCTGTAATACCACATTAAGGGTTTGATTTATTCCCCTTAATTCAGCTGCTAAGTCCAGTTGAGTCTCTCTTACTGCGGGGTTCTCTTGAACTCTCTCGCGGTGTAACTCTCTTTCACGCCTATTAGCTATTCTTTGACTCCTTGGCCTTTGTCGAAGTGCTCCAAGTGGCGGAGAACTGCCCTATTGGATTCAGCAGTATTAGGAGCACCAATAGCTCCACCACATCTTTTCTTAGGTGGCATCTTCCACCTATCGAGTAAGTAAGGCAATTGAATCACCAACGACATATGTATATGGAGTTCAAAGAGAATAGGACAGATAGAAAGAATCATGAGAACAAAGGATTGATGACAACTTCCTATAGGCCTCTAGTAACATCACACTTTGTGAAAATGGGCCGGCTTCCATTTGCACAATTGTGACCTTACTAAAGAACACTTGCTCCATATTACACAGGAAAACCTAAGGCTCTGATACCACTTTGTCATAGCCCGAACCCAACCATGACTGGCGCTCAAGGGACAAGTTCCTCAGCAAGCAAAATGACCAAATTTTCAGAAAAACGGACAGAATCTCCTCTGTTTTTAGGACCTTACCCACATAAATATTAACTCCATATATCAACAATAAACATCCATTTCCAAAGACAACAACAACAACATACTCCAATCATATCCACAACCAAATATATCCAGAATACACATCATATATATATATATATATATATATATATATATATATATATATATATATATATATATATATATATATATCAAGTTGATAACTAGAGTATATAGTTAAAACCACAAGTCTTACATCACCAAATCATAATTACTACCTAAACAGTTCAAGATTCAAAATAACATAACCTACACGAGGATTCTACCTGTGACATATGGAGCATTGACATAATCTAAATTTTGAGCAAAGGTTCTATTACATAATTACTTAGCCCTTGGAAAGAAGAAGGACTCACCAAAATGACTAAGATCTACTGAGGGGTAGGTGGAATGGAACCTGGAATGACTCCTGTATCTGAAAAATATAGGAATATAATAGGGTGAGTTTTGCAACTCAGTGAGCAAACATTACATCTATAACCCACACGAGACAATACAGAGTTTACCTTGAAAAATATATTTTCTTTCAGAGATGAGAAATTTATATTAATTAATTATGCAAACAAATAAATAAGTAGTTAAGCGGATGAACTGAAATGGGAGTTCTCATTCCAGAAGTCAAATCAAATCAAATATTATACATCTAAGGCGGCTCCACCTTTAAGGGTAGCCCTTTCCTCTAGTGTGCCCGTACGGTATAACAGATCCAACGTGTGGCCTACACGTCGGACTAGCAACGCCTCTACTAGTTGAGGTCTGAGTTAGATGCATCTAAGTTAACGTCATAACCGCCGTTAACGATGGTTTTCTAGTCAGAGTCTTCCAAACCAATCCAAACCAAATCATTTATAATAAATCTCTAACAATTATAACATATTACTAAATTTTCATATTAAATCAAAAATATATATAAGAATGCATACTAAAATTTAACTAAAATTCAATAAAGTCAAATAAGAAAACATGTATACTTTACAAAATATATAAATATCGCCTCGTGTGTATTTTTATAAAATTGTAAGTTTCACAAATCAATATTTATTTCAAAAATTCAAAAATCACAATAATAAAATATTTTCAAACTCCAAAATTAATGATTCAACAAAAATATTGATAATAATATATTTAAAAATAATTACAGATATAATATCCACTCACTACTTGATTCTAAGGAACCGAAAGTAACTCTGAGAGCGCCACTGAGCTACCACATGATGTCCAATCACTCTACAACTCTAGAAATATGACAATAATGATATTTGTGAGTTACTAATGTAGTCAATTAACACATTCTTACTCACTTTGACAAAAGCCCCAAATATCTTAATCCTAATAACCCTAATTTTGGATTTTGCTATACCCACAAGTATGAGGATGCTAAAAACTGGAGATATAGCTAATTATTGAGTCAAAGAGTTACTTCGAAGCCTCAATAACAATAAAAACTCAGAAATTGAATGCTTCCTTTACTCATTAGTATGAACTTCTTAATTTGGGATTGTGAAAAATAAAAATTTACTTTGGATATAGATGATATATTAAAATAGAAATAAAATAAAAGGGTAAAATGAAATATGGTGTGTTGTGGTTGGATAAAGATTTTGAAATGAAGAAGATGGAATGGAAGAGGAGATGAAGGAAAAGAGAGGGTTTGGTTTTGATTTGTACGAAGGAAATGAAAATAAAAGAGAGAAGGAGGGATCAGGGAAGGCTCGAGAGAATAAGAAAGGGGAAGGGATTTAAGTGGGGGCATGTGTCCCCCACGTGACTATGCAATTCTGTTTCCTTTTTTTTTTCTTTGTGGGTATAACAAATTCTGACAGCAAGTAGAAGAGACAGAATACTAAGAACAAATCCAAATTGCCATTGCTGTACTGGACAATCTGAAATAGCACTCCATATTTTGAGGGATTGTCTGAAAGCCTCAAGAATTTGGACTCAACTCTTAAACCCAGCTGCGGTTGCGGTATTCTTTGGTTTAGACTTAGAAGGGTGGATCAATTTCAATCTTAAAAATGATCTTGGAAAACACTCCCTGTTGGATTGGAAGGATGAGTTTTTTTGTAGCTAACTGGTTGATTTGAAAGTGAAAAAATCAAGAGATATTCTCACCATCGTTCATAAGACTCAAGAACACCAATGTAGTGATTAGGAACACAGCCCAAAATTTCAAGAAAGCTTATAAAAAAAAAGCAGGGGATGAAAGGGAGAAGATCACAGTCTCAACAGTATATCATTGGATTATACCTCCCAAGAGATGGATAAAGGTGAATACTGATGGAGTTGTAGGAGACAGCGGGAGAAAAACAGGTTGTGGAGGTATCCTCAGAACTCATGAGGGAGAGTGGTTGGCGGAATTTTAATCTAACCTGGGATGTTGTTCGATTTTAGAAGCAGAATTGTGGGAAGTCTACCATGGGATGAGAATGGCGTGGGAATTAGGCATGAGAAGACTTATCGTGGAAGTGGATTCAACTGAGGCCTATGACATTTTGAACCGAAAATTTCAATCGCAGAAGATCAATGCCTTTTTAAAAAATATACAGGATATGATAAATAGACCATGGGAGCTTGCTTTCAATCACACCCTCCGTGAACACAACGAATGCACTGATTGGCTTGCCAAAAGAAGCCTAGAGAAGCAATCAGCTTTTATCTTTCTAGATTCTCCACCAAGTGATCTCGTGAGGGTCATAGATAGTGGAAAAAAAAAGAAATTAGTTTTCTATCCTTTAGACAGTAGTTAGTGTTTATTCTTTTGGGTCTTGGTCCCTTAATTTTACACCGAAAAAAAAAAATAGTCAATATAAAGTTATAAACTAAAAGGCTAAATTATTTTTTTTAAAACTATCATATTAAATTAATTAGAGAAATGATAATATTATTTTCATTTTTTATAATGTCATTTCTGGCATGAATTTTTTTATTGTATGTTTGTATGAATTTGTAAAAAAAATGTGATATCATCAAATAAGAGTAACATTTCTCAATTAATTAATGTGTAAATTTTTTTTCTATATAGTATATACATTTTGAAAAACTAATCTGAAGCATTTATTCTTATTTTTACAAGTAAATGATACTTTATATAAACAACACAAAAGAGTGATGGATTTTATAAAATAAATTAAAGTGCTTCTAAGAATATTGTCATTACCTGATGTCTTTTTCTAGTCGCCAGCCAATGGCTGAAATGAAACTGGATATCTAATATATCCGTTCCCTTCCCTTAGACCCTTACCTCAATTTTCATCCAAGCAACACCAATCCAACCCAATCAATTAACTTAATCATGTCAACACTCAACACTACTCAATTCCTCTTTCCTTCCTCCATAATCAATTCAATTCACGTTATCTTTTTATGGCATCATTTCCTTGTGCTTCTGCTGCTCTCATTACAACTCTTAAGCTCCAACCACAATTCAAAACACACCCACCAACCTCCCTTCCCATAGAAAAGGTACCCCCTCCCCTCTCTTTCACTTCCTTATTCAATACATCTCTTTCATTCTTAAATCAACAAAGTTTATTTACCATTTTCTTTGGCTTTGTATTAATTATTTTGGATAATATGAATAACCATAGTTACATGATACGTCATATCTAAAATATTTTATGCAAAAAATATGCATACGATAGTTCTGGTACACAGATGAATTACGTGAGAATTAGTACGCGGTCCGCTATCTAATTAGTGAATTCATGTAACTAGCTGAATAACCATTTTAACTAACTTACCGACCAACTAACCTGATTCTTTTTTGAATAATACTATATATTCAAATTTTTTTCTAGCATTATTATAAGTCTTATTATTTAACTTAGTTAGACTTCGGTAATAAAAAGACTTGGATGTATTGTTTTTTTATTTCAACTTCTATGGATTGTTACATTGACATCCAATTAGTTAATACTGCGTAGCAAAAGCATTTAACTTCCACACACATTATTTAAGAAAGAAATCATTTCTAGTTCATGAAAATCAAACTTCTTGATCAAAGTTATAATTCAAGTCCTAAAGAGAGCTTTAGCCTAATTAACTAAACTAATTCTATTGCTTGCTTTCACTTGATTCGTAATTAACATGCATTTTATTTATGCTTTCAGAGTCAGAGCATTTCTTTGCAGAAAAGCAACTACTTCACGGATTTGGATCCCAAGAATCTTGATTTTCGTGAAACGATCTCATTGACAAAACAAATGACAGAGCTGGACTCATCTTTCTATTTTCCCCTGTTGCAAGAATGCTTAGACAGGACATCTTTCCTGGATGCACAAGTTATTCATGGTCATGCCATTAAAACAGGAGCGCACCAAGATGTTTTCTTGATGTCATTTCTGGTCAATGTTTATGCTAAATGTGGTCGCATGGAAGCCGCACGCAAAGTATTCGACAAAATGCCAAGGAGAAATGTGGTGGGTTGGACTACATTGATGGTGGGTTATGTGCAGAAAATGCAGCCAGAGAATGCTATTTATGTGTTCCAAGAGATGTTGTATGCAGGGAGTTATCCTTCCAATTACACACTTGCCGTAGCTGTAAGCGCTTGTACATCAATGCGATCAGTTAAGTTAGGGAATCAGTTCCATGCTTACATAATCAAATACCAGATTGATTTTGACACTAGCATTTGCAATGCACTTTGTAGTTTATACTCCAAATGTGGCAAATTGAAATTAGCTCTCAGTGCATTTAGGAGAATCAAGGAAAAGAATGTTGTTTCTTGGACTGCTGCTATTTCTGCTTGTGGGGACAATGGTGACCCCATGACGGGTTTAAGACTTTTCGTTGATATGCTTTCTGAGGACACACAGCCTAATGAGTTAACTTTATCCAGTGTCTTGAGCCAGTGTTGTGAGATTCCATTATTAGAACTCGGGACTCAAGTTCATTCGCTGTGTGCTAAATTAGGATACCAGTCGAATCTGCGTATAAGGAATTCTTTATTGTATTTGTATCTCAAGTGTGGTTGCATTGATGAGGCACAAATTTTGTTTAGCGGAATGGATGATGTTAGTTTGGTTTCATGGAATGCAATGATTGCTGGGCATGCACAAATGATGGAGCTCACAAAGGATAATATTTCTGCTTGCCACTATGGAATTGAAGCACTCAAACTTTTCTCTGAGTTGCATCGGTTTGGCATGAAGCCGGACCTGTTTACCTTCTCAAGTGCCTTATGTGTCTGTAGTAGGATGGTGGCTTTAGAGCAGGGGGAACAGATTCATGCTCAGGCCATCAAAATTGGGTTCCTATCGGAAGTGGTAGTGGGGAGTTCACTGATTAATATGTACAATAAATGTGGAAGCATTGAGAGGGCAAGCAAAGCATTTCTAGAGATGTCTACTAGGACTATGATATCATGGACTTCCATGATTACAGCTTTTTCACAGCATGGTTGGTCTCAGCAAGCGTTGGAGCTTTTTGAGGACATGAAACTAACAGGAGTTAGACCAAACGCAGTCACTTTTGTTGGGGTTTTATCCGCTTGTCGCCATGCTGGCATGATCAATGCGGCACTCACTTATTTTGAGATTATGCAGAAGGAGTACAAAATCATGCCTGTGATGGACCATTATGTTTGCCTTGTTGATTTGTTTGTGAAGTTTGGACGTCTAGACGAAGCTTTCAATATGATTAAGAAAATGGATTTCGAGCCTAGCGAGTATATCTTGTCAAACTTGGTAGCAGGTTGCCGAAGCCATGGTAATCAGGAGTTGGGGTTTCAAGCTGCCGAGCAGTTACTAAGTCATAAACCGAAAGATATCGAAACATATTTGTTGTTATTGGATATGTACCATTCTGTAGAGAGATTTGAGGATGTTTCTAGGGTGAAGAAGATAATGAAGCAGGAAAAAGTTGGAAAATTAAATGATTGGAGTTGGATCAGCATCAAAGAAACAGTATATTCATTTAAACCGAATGACAAGGAATTCCCTCAGAGTTCTCTAGTTTATGAATCATTGAAGGTTTTAATTTTCAAAGCAAAGAATCTTGGATATGAGATGCTAGAAACTATGGAGATAAGTGAAGAAGACAAGGAAGAAGAAGAAAAAATAACATCAACTTCCATTTATCACAGTGAGAAGCTGGCAATTACATTCGGATTGGAGAACTTGCCGAGTTCCTCGCCGATACGAGTAGTGAAGAGTACCTTAATGTGCAGAGATAGCCATGATTTTGTTAAGTATGTATCAACACTGACTGGTAGAGAAATCATTATCAAAGACAGTAAGCGGCTTCATAAATTTGTGAATGGACAATGCTCATGTGGGGATTTCGGTGTTTTATTCTGATTTTCCACTAAGCAGCATCAGATCTTTTTAGCATAAAAATTTATACATTTATTTTTTGTACACTTATACACTTGCTAATAGCACGTTGCTGTTTGTAGGTTGTTATTACAACTTCAGGCTATGAATGAAAAGTTTTCACTAACTGGCTAACTATTTACTTTCTTTAGAAGCTACTAAAAGAACATGAATCTTTCTTACATTGCTGAAAAATTCTGCTCAGATAATCAGTTCTGCTCTATGAATAAAATGGCTCCAAGATTTTGTGATGCGGATCATCTAAAATGTATTGGATTACACGACTTAATAATCAGTGTTATGATGTTATCTATTGTATAAGGGATGGTCTATCAATTTTCCGGAATGATGTTGGGATGATGTTGTTTATTTTCTTAAAGCTGTGAAACCTCTTATTCATGTCCTTTGGCTTGTTCGTCATGAAAAGATACCTGTAGATTTCGCACATGAAGCAATGCCAATGGAAAAGGCTGAGGAATCTATTCAAAAAGCCCCAGGACATTTTCTATATCACTGATTTAAGATGAGAATTAAAAGTTCATCCATTTTATGCAGTTGCTTAGTTTCTAACCGCGGCATTTTACTATAGCAACCCAAGGATTGAGTTCAATTTAAAAGTGGTGGTGGGACTTTTATAAGGCAATTGACAAGCTGAGTGAAACAGAAGAGGAGGCATATAAAGTTTTACTTGAGTGAGATCCTTGTAAGAGAGCCAAGGGTGCCTTTGGAACAAAGGAGGCAACTAAATCAAGAGCCTAATACTTTTCTTGTAAGAAAGCTATATTTATTGATAGATTTAGTTTCATGACATATTTCTCAGAGGAATACTAGAGAACTATGATGCACGTACACTGACACGGGACACGACATGGGATACACTGATACGTGAATTTTAAAATTTTTTTATAAGACACAGCGACACGCATACACATATAAAATATAAAGTATTTTTTAAATAAATCGTAATGATATTTTGATATTTTATTGATATTAAAATATAAATTAATTTTTTTAATTATTTTTAATATCTTATTTTAATTATATCAAGTATTTAAAATATTTTTTTATTTTAATAAATAATAATATATACTATATTTAAATTTATGTTAAGAATAAGACTGGACACGCTGACACGTGATGGTATTTAGGCGTCTGGTAAAAAAATTTTATTTTTTATTAAAACACGGTCTGGATAGACACGCGTATCGGACGACTGTCAGTGAGTGTCATGTCCAAAATGTGTCCGACAGGCGGACACCGTAATTCAACGAAGTGTCCGTGTTTCATCAGCCATTAATGTTTAAAAATATGTGCTAAAAGTATATTATTAGATTACTAAACTAAAGGAATTGGATTGATGGTAAAAAATGATGACTAAAAACAATAAATTATGTTGGTCATCTAGCATTTCTCTTTTAGTAATGTTACTCGTTATTTGTGTTGCAGCTGCATGGTGAGAGTCGCGTGGATCATCCGCCCCAAGTTTACAATACAAAATATTGCTATCAGATCATAGTTACATAGAACGCAGTCCATTCTGGTATGAGAACAGTTATTCAGTACACTATATGTAAAATATTTTATATGGAATATACATATGACATCCAGGTACGCAAATAAATTAGTACGCGGGACACGCAAATTGGTACGCAATCTATTTGGTGAATTCATGTAACTATGTATTAGATTATTGAAATTGACTCTTAGTAACACCTTTGGTGATTTTCAAACTATCTTTCTTATTTGTAACTAATGCAATAGATCTGTTTCTAAGGAAAGAAGTGAGCCCGGGCATCAAACGCTACAAGACTGGGTATTTGTTAAATATAACCAGGAGCTCAACTAGCATTTCTGGTATTCGAATCCTTGGGATCCCATTGTCATAAAAGATATTGATGATAGCAACGAATGGTTAGTGGGAGAATTTAGCAGGCATGGAAGTGTTGAAGAAATGTTGGTTTTGGATGACGATATTTTGACTTGGGGAGTTGTTACTGATGTAAATGGAGCTAATGAATCTAAAACGCACAATGCAGCAAGCACACTTGGAAGAAGTTAGTTCAAGTCCTTCTGGCTCTAGGGATCAGGAACATAAATAATAAATTAGATTAGGAAGATTTTGAGGATGCGGAAAGCTAAGGAGTTAAGTTGCACGAGTAAGCGGCTGAGGCATGTGATGTAGTGGGAAAGATGTTTGCCTCCAACAAAGCCAGGTTTAAATTCTAGGCAGTGGTGTTTGTATGACAAAAAAAAAATGTTGCACCAGTAAGGACTATGGTACAAATGTTTTGTCCCGACTAAAGTATTAAAAATTTAAGATTGACTATTAAAGATTATAATACTGATAAATTTGACTGCGAAAGAATTAAAATTAATTTGTGACTCTACAAAATGGCCATGGATTCCTACTCCCACTTTTATGTGGGAGTACCATTAACCTATCTAAAATTATTTACAAATTGAATCCCGTTTTTTTATTTTTTTTAAAAACTAATAATTAAAATTTTGCCTCTCTAGTTTTGCTTTTCACACTTTTTCCCTTTTCTTGTAACCATAGTTTTAGAGATGAGAGATGTCTCTGCTAGGGTTTTTTCAATAATGCTCATGTTCTTCTCCCATCTCTGCAGCTACCACTGTCGCTATTGCTGTCTTCACTCAGCACTGCCACCACCACTTCTACTGCCGCCACACCACACTTTCCGGTCCTTTGCGTGTTGCGTTTTGTCTCTGCTCCTGCGAACTACTCAAGTTTCATTTTACTTTATTTGTTTTAATGTTTTTTCTATGGCAATTCTTGTGAATTTGGAGGTTTTTCTATTGTCTTCGCACCACAGTTCTTATTTTATTTTATCCCTCTGCCCTGCTTTTGTGCTTTTTCAAAAAGAAATTGCGGTAAGTCACTGAAGCAATTTTAATTATGTGAGACATGAGTCCGAGAGATACATCATGCAGAATTGGTCTTTCTTTATCAATTAGAAGTTAAATCTTGTTGTCTATATGATTGTTAGACTTGATTGATTAATTTTTATTTTGTAATGTGTTTGCATAAAGAATTAATTGATGGAACATGTCCATGAGAATTGAAAATCTTATTCTCTTCTAGCAAAGAACTATCTTAATTAATTTTGGATTTTTTTCATAGCATCTACTTTTAGTTATATACTATCAAATGTACTTCCTGTCATCCTAATGTAGCAGAGTTGTATTCAGTATTCAGTTTTAGTAAGGAAGAAAACAGGCTTCATCAGTTGTGAGCAAGGAGAATAGGCACTGTTTATCCTCTGCATTCCTAATTCACTGTTTGTTATTTAAGTGAATTTGAAAGTTCTTGCTCTAGCAGGATCCAACAATAATCTTTATAAAGTTATTTGGCAGAGTATGCTTTTTGAGAAGTGTGCAAATGTGTAATTTTGATTGGCAATAAATTTATTTATGAGTTTAATAGTTTTACTTGAATGTTGTTTTGATTTCAAAAGAATTGTATAGTAAACCAGTTTTCAATTAAAAGTTTCATGTCCTTATATGTCGGTGATCATATATTGCATTTGTGAGAATCATGATAGTTTGCACTACCTTTGGCTATAGCTTTTCACATAGAATACGTACCACAACCAAAAGAAGCTGTAAATTTGATGACATGTAACATGGTTAGATTAGATGTATCCATATATCTAGAATGTGCACAACAATAATCCATATTTGTGTTCGTTGGTCATCAATCTTAAATTTTATACATAAAATACAGTGTAGAGTGAAATAGATACCTGAATGATTCCCTTACTATGGGTGAGACCATGCATTGATTTATGCCTCTCTCACCACTTTCTAAGTCTTCCCTTCTCTTAATATCTTCCTCATCTTGGTAGAATTGATAATCTTGATACTTAAGAAGCACTAGAAGTCACAATATTAAATCTATTAGCATAAAGTTGTGACGTATATAGTTTAAATTTCTGAACATTAACTTTTTGGTTTAATTATAGTCATGCTAATTGTGAAGTGCAACGGTTTACAAAATTTCTGGTAAAAAACTTACCAAAATTTTCTTAATTCTCCTTTTGTTCTTCAATCATCTAGCATTTTCATTTTTTGTGCAATATTTGAAATTTTCTACACACCTCAGTGTTCTTATCTTTCTCCCAAACATTGCTGCAGAGAAAGACATCAAAACTACTGCTTTTGATAATTCTCAATGACACAGTGGATCCTTTTATGGTGTTGATAACTCTAGTTATAATAGAACTTACTATCAGGTAGTGACTTTAATTAACTATGTTGTTTGACATTTTATATTTTGTTCAAAGTAGATTCTTGACTTACTTGAAAATTGCTACTCTTTTTATTCTTTAGGAGTCAATATATGCTCAAGCACCGCATGGAATTTCTGGTGTTCAATATTTTGAAAACTATCAACAGCAATTTGATCCTAGATATGGAAGAGGATATGGTGTTCTTACACCACACCAGCAATCTCAACAGCCTAATTTTATTTGTCCCACCACAGACTGCTCTGGTTCCCCAATCTTCCCAAATATTTTAACATATAACAACTTAAACCATTAAGAAACTAACAGTAGCAGCTTTTTGTGTCTTTGTTTGGAGTTGGTGTTCAATTACCCCATGTTTTTGTCATTGTAAACAATCACCTCTAGATTGTTTTGAAAAACAGAATTATGAGCTTGTGTTTTATATATTGTTTAAGTGACATTTTTCTTCTGTTTATATATGCTGAACAGATTGTGAGGGAGACCAAATGTTATTGAATGCATTTTTGACTTCTTTGGTACCACTATCTTTTGTCAAATTTGGTTTGAAGCATTAGAAGATTTCATAGAGTGATCATTGCCTCGACATTTACAAGTAACCTCTGATTTATTCCATCATTATTTTCTTTTTGTGCTTAATTTGTGACATGCTGTGATTTTTAGGATTTTCTGGTTTTGAAGTATGGAAGCAAAAAAAGTGATTCACTGGTGTAATAAGGATGGTCTCACAATCTGAATTATATAACAAATTTTATTTATCCATTAGTGCTTTCTCATTTTGAATCCATTTATCTGGTAAATGAACTAAATATTACTTCACCGCATTAGCATTCATCTTATCCCCTTTGTTTGTTATTTTGTTTGCAGGAAAGAAGTTTTGTATCTTTATAAGTGCAAGATGAAAGCAAGAGTTATTATTGAACCAACAATAGATAATTGTATTCTAAATATAAAGCTCTAGAGTATTTCAAGTAAAACGGTCTAGAAAAATAAGTTTATTCATAATTGCTTTATGAATTTGAAGTTGACTGGCACAGAATGATTTTTACTATGTTGGTTGCCTAAAATTGAAAGTGGTCGAAATGCTCTAGGCATTGAAGTAGCAGGGAAGGGTGCAATTAGTTTTGAAAAATTGGAGTAATATCTTGGTGTAATAATTGTGTGACTTTATTTTATGATTGATATTGTACTTTGTAATTTTATATGATTATTTGTATTAAGTTATATTGTATTATATAACTTAAGATAGATCAATTATATCTTATAAATTTAGGATATGTTTGAGCTTTTTATTGCTCATTCTTTGGATTAAGTTATATTGTATCTATTATACCGGCAATAATTGATTACAATAATATATAGGTCACTAATAATTTATATTAATTTTTTTCATATAACTGACAAATTAAAGGAAATTAGTAATATAAAATTGTAACATGTAAAGGAAGGATAAATTAGTGTATAAACTAATGAAAAATAATTCAGTAATATGACTTTCAGATATGCAAAACGTGGTATAGAGAAAATAGTAAGTTTTGAGGGTTGGAAAGTTCATAGTAAGTTTTGAGAGTTGGGAAGTTCATACGGTAATAGGTATTTTTAAGTGTATAAATAGGTTGTATTACATGATATGTTGATTTAATTACACTAACACATTTGTTAATGCTTAGTAAAATAAATTACAGCTGCATGAGAAGAGAAATTGGAATAAGATACAAGCATAGTAGCTTATGATACATTAATAACATCTTTGGTGAGATTGGAAACAATTATTCATATCTTCTTTTTAGATTTAATAAAATAGATATTTTTTTATTATGCATTTTTTATTTCTCTCATTAAGTCATTATGAATCAATTTTTCGTTATCATAGAAAGAACTTACTCATAATTATGATTTAACTTCAAAATGATCAATTATTTATCTCATTTTTTTTATAATGAGCTCTTTTTTATTAAAATAAAAAAACAAAATGTATAATATATATTTCACAATTATAAAGACAAAAAGAGCATAAGGAAAAAAAATTGCAGCAAACTGAACTGTTGTAAACCACTACACTATTTAAAATTGTAAACTACTAAAGCATTTACTTGCACAATTTCATACTACTAAACTATTATAATTAGCGGTTACTTTCTGTAGGAATCTTCTATGATACAAAATATGGGAGAATGGATGATGCATATAAGGCGTTTGATGAAAATTGTCAACGAAGAACTTGCTGCTTATACCACTATGATTACTTCGTATGCTTATAGTGCAGATTCTTGCCCCTATCTGACGTTGGTATATTCATGCTCTTATTTTGGAAACAGTTAAATTGCTTCCACCGAGATTATTAACAATTTAATTCATTATCTGGAAGCTATTTGATTTCCAATAAAGGAACATCCTTCAACAATTTCAGTTGTGTGCAGAAATGAAGCAGCATGATTCCGTTGAAGTTCACAACAATTTAGCAATGGATAATTCAGTGAATATGCTAAAGAAAACCATGGTCATGAATGAATCAAATGTGTTAGGAATTTATGATACCCACTGAAAGTTCTAGATCATGAAGAATGAGAAGAATAAATGCTTAGTTCCTGAATCACCTCTATCATGTTTGGCCTTTGCTCAGAAAGCTCATGAATGCACATCACTGCAATCTTTGAAAGAATTGCTGCTTCTAGTTTCGAATATTTTTCCTTTAGATTTGTGTCCACAAAATCATCAAATCTCAAAAACTCAACTGCCATTCTGATTGAACCCCCTACTGTTGTCTTCCCAGACAGGACTTAAAGAACAATGACACCGAATGCATAAACGTCACTCTTCTCGGTGATGCGTCCAGTGGTAATGTATTCAGGAGCTAGGTATCCCATGGCAGCACCAACTTTCGGTGCCGAGTAAACAATGTCGTCTGCTAGAAGCTTGGGGAACCCAGCATCCATGATCAATGGGTTAAACTGATTGTCAAGAAGAACTTTTTCAACTAAAATATTTTGGTGAACCATTGTAGGTTTGCTTGCTTCATTGCTGTGCAGATATCCAAGACCTGGTTAAAAAGGATTAGCAAATACTCAATATCAACCAGATAGATACTTATGTTCATTCTGCATAATGATTATAGCTTAATCTTTACAATAGGTTCATAATAGTCATCTTAATTCATGTAACCGATGCTAAATACTAAATATTTGAAAAATACCTTGTTGTAAAAAAGAGGCAAATTTTCTGATCTACAATGAGTTTCTTAGAAAATATTGGGTGTCAAAAAAGAACTACCCTTTTGCATTGCCCTTGATGATGGAAACCCTATTAGAAGACTCAAGCACATTTTCACTTCCATCTTCCATATCAAGATAACAAAATCATAGACATTCACCGGTTACAAAATCATAGACAAGGTAAAATTCACCTCTACTACTTGAGTAACAAAAACCTCTCATCTTTATAATGTTTTCATGTCTCAGTGAGGTTAGCAGGCTCAATCCCTTCAAGAATTCAATTTCCTCAGGTATGCAGCATGTCACATTAATACTTCTGATGACCACAGAAGAACCATCTCTGAGAACTCGTTTGTAGATGGCAGAGAATTTGCTCTAACCCAATAAAAATAGAAGCAAGTGAGAAAGTATCCGTATGAAGCTGAACAAGCTTATGCAAACACATTACAAAATAAAAATTAATCAATCAAGTCTAACAATCCTATAAACAACAAGATTTAACTTCTAATTGATAAAGAAAGACCAAATCTGCATGATGTATCTCTCGGACTCATGTCTCACATAATTAAAATTGCTTTAGTGACTTACCGCAATTTCTTTTCGAAAAAGCAAAAAAGCAGGGCAGAGGGATAAAATAAAATAAGAACTGTGGTGCGAAGACAGCAGAAAAACCTCCAAATTCACAAGAATTGCCATAGAAAAAGCATTAAAACAAATAAAGTAAAATGAAACTGAGTAGTTCGCAGGGGCAGAGACGAAACGCAACAACGCAGAAGACCGGAAAGTGTGGTGTGGCGGCAGTAGAAGTGGTGGTGGCAGTGCTGAGTGAAGACAGCAATAGCGACAGTGGTAGCTGTAGAGATGGGAGAAAACATGAGCATTATTGAAAAAACCCTAGCAGAGATATCTCATCTCTGAAACTATGGTTACAAGAAAAGGGAAAAAGTGTGAAAAGCAAAACTAGAGAGACAAAATTTTAATTATTAGTTTTTTTAAAAAATAAGAAAACGGAGTTCAATTTGTAAATAATTTTAGATAGGTTAATAGTACTCCCACATCAAAATCAAAGTGGGAGTAAGGAATCCATGGCCCTACAAAATAGACTTTGATTGACAAAATTATTTAAACCCTACAAATTTATAAAAAAAATTCAATTTACCCTTCTAAATTAACCTAATCACTCCCAATTATTTTCTAAATTCTCTCTTCTCTTATCTACTCTGTCCCCGCTACTATTATTTTTCTTTTCACTTTCACTTCTTACTTCTCAAACATGAACTAAGCTCCACTCTCCACTCTCCACTCTCCAATTCCTCGATTCCCAATTTCAATGGGATAACCAACTACACCACGACACCTGAGTGCAAGCCTTTTGAGATTCTTCAGTTTTGTAGAGTAAATTTGTGAAGGGGTTTCTGCGATGGTTATAATTCTTGGGGTTTGAAGTGGCGTCTTTGTTGGATGAGTTGGTTTCAATTTCAAATAAGAGAGAGAAAGAGAGAATGGTGTGGTTCATATTGTGGAAGATTGATTTGATTGATCAAAGTGCAGCGAAGAGAAAAGAAAAATGATATTGAGGATTCTTCCCCCACTCAAGAGGCCATGCGCCGACTCCGACTTCGACGCCAATTGTCAGCTTGTTATCTACGAGGATTCTCCTCCACCGACGTCTTTGCCTGAGTTGGCGGCACAGGAATTGGAGAATAAGAGTGGAGCTTAGTTCAACGTTTGAAAAGTAAGAAGTGAGAGTGAAAAGAAAAATAACGTAATGGGATAGAGTGGATGAGGGAAGAGAAGATTCGGGAAAGGAATTGGGAGTGATTAAGTTAGCTTAGAAAGGTAGATTGAAAATTTTTTATAATTTGTTGGGGTTTAGATATTTTTTTCTATTGGAGCCCATCTTTCATCAAAAGCTTTGAAAGTGACTTCATCAACATTATCAAACTAAATTGTTTTTGATTGGATTTTCTTAAAAACGCGCTTTATATCGAATAATTTGAGTAAGTAAATGTCATAAATAATAAGTTATAAAAAGATAATAAACATACGAATTAGTCTATATATATTTTTTAAAAATTTTTTTAAAATTTTAGAAAATTCAAATATAGTATTTATTAGTGATAGCTTTATAATTAATTTTTCTGAGAACATAGCACATCAGAATCTATTAAATTAAAAAACTCTTTGACTTTTTAATGAATGTTCATAGAAGTTTTTAATAATTTTTCGCATCATAGTTATTTTAGGATGGCCAAATCGACCATGTCAAATTATAAACCCATTTAAACTAGTAAGCTTCTAGTTTACATATATCTCCTTGATTTTAGTATAGTATAATCCAGAAAAAAGTGAGAGTCACTTTTATAATATAACATTTTTATTTGAATTGTGAGTTGTGATATAAAAATACTAATAATTTTTTTCATTTATTATTTTAATATAATATCTATTTCGGCGAATATCTTTAAAATTTGACAAGTTCATTAGAGACTTAGTAAATAATAGTACATTATATATTATAAATTTTGTTTCTTGGAAAATAAAATTATAGCACTTTCGAAGCCTTCTATCACATTTTCTGACATTCTTCTTTTGCTACAAGATGAGTAAAATATATATTACTTTTGAAAAATGGTATGCGAATTTGCACTATCTACAAGACAAATATCCTCGTTATATGTCTTTGTCATTTTTTTTAAAGACAAATAATAATAAGATCATAACATAAAATAAGTAGAAATGCATGCGCATTAAAATTGCATTCTTGATAATAATGGAACTTTTTATCTAAATAGCACTGTACATAAGAATAGTATTATATACTAAAAAATTTATTTTTATTATTATTGTTGTTCTTGTTGTAGAACTTAACATATTTAATATTTTAAACTTTTTAAACATAAACATTAATATTTTATTAAATATTATTTATCATAATCATACTTAAAATTCAAATGCATAGTATATAAAATTTAACAATAAGTTTCTTACATTATTTTATGACATAAATACTTAATGAACTTAAATATTAAATTTTTTCATTATTGATTAAATGACTAATTTTTTTTTAGAATTCTAAAAAAAAATTAGACACTTCATAATGAATGGTGTAATTTTCAGCCACATCCTTTGAAACAAAATTTGTCCATTTTCTTTATCATCTTTCTTTAAGGATGCTTGATAAAGATCAACTAAGTGCCTTGAAGTGACAAGTACGTGACTAATGGCTCTTTCCACCGCAATGAAAATATTTATCCTCTAGTGATTTATTTTGCTCATTATTTCTTTCTTTATCCCACTTCTAGTGAGATCATTTTTTGTAAAAATAATTTTTCTTCTTACAAAAGCCTTGTCATTTACCTCATATGGGGTTATAATTTGCCGCATTTGTTTCAAGAAATGGGGAGGCGCTAGTTGGGCACGCTTCATTATTTTTTAAGAGTAGTTCATTATTTCGTTCAGCAACAAAAAGGTAAAAATTAGATCAAATATTTTTTAAATTTCTTTTTTCAATACTGCTGCTGCAGAAGCACATTTGAGGCATAGAAGGTTAAGAAATTTTTCTCTAATATGTCATTATCAATTATCTTTTCTCCCCATAATTTTATTCGTGAGGTAATTTAGAATATTACTGAATTGTATTCATTTATGAATTTAAAATCTTGCAGACGTAAATGCGTCCATTCATATCAAGTTTGAAGAAGTATCACTGTCTTTTGATAATTATATTTTTTTTTAATGTTCTTCCAAATATCTGGAGGATCCTTTAATGTGAGATACTCATTTTTTAGTCTTTCGTCAAGATGGCGACTTCAACTTTATCTTTTTGGGATATTTTATTATCAGCCTTAATGGTATTTTCAAAATTCATTGAATTAAGATGTATGTCGACATCTAATATCCATGATAAGTAATTATCTTCAGATATATTAAGAATATTAAATTCAAGATAAGAGAGTTTTAACATAATGTAAATTTATTACCTTTATCTTCTTGAATTTTGATTAGAGAATGGTACTAATAACATATTGTAAAATAAATAAATATGACAGAAGAAACAAATATAAAATAGAAAATTTTAGTATTAATATTCTCTAATATTATTATCTCAATATATTGAGATGAATATTCACTTTAATATTCTATATTTTTCTATTTATATAGTCAAAGTTCACATCTTCAAACTTCATTAAATTCAATCCATCTTGAGAACTTAAACCATCCATTATTAAAAAAACAAGCGCCCATATTATGAAGTCACATATCATTAAATACAGGGAAATTTACTTAAATAAATAGAATAGCAGAATCATTTACCTAATTGTGCAAAACTGGTTGTTGTTACGTGCATGTGCAAAAAGCCATTTCTATGTAATCCGTGGCAACCCACCACGGTTTCAAAACGTGCATAAACCGTGGCAGGTCCCAGCGGTTTATGGGCAAAAATTATAGAGTGTAAACCGTGGTAAGTCACCACGGTTTAAGAAGGATGCATAAACCGTGGAGAGTCACCACAGTTTATGAGTAAAGTTGATTGCACATAAATCCTTGTGGGTTACCACGGTTTATGTAGGGTAAATAATGGCCAGAAAACCTTGTAGGTTCTCACGGTTTAGTATGACGGGAAGTCTATATATATGTGGGTGATTCAAGCTCCATAAGAGATCATTCTCACAATGGCTAGTGAGGAAGAGAGTTTTCTTGCCCTAGTGCATTGCTCTGGGAAAATAAAAAAAAGCAAAAGCCAAGGTGTGAAGTTTACTGATGATTGAATTTTTTGACGGTATAGAATTTCACAAATGAATTCTCGTTGCAAGTATAGTTCCTAAACCAATCAAAAATCCTTTCATACAAAAGATTGTTTATCACTAAAACAAACCCCTAAATTTATAAACCGAAGTATTCAAACCTCGGGTCGTTCTCCCTAGGAATTACAATAAAGTGCCTTGTTATTGGTTAGAAATGTGTTTTGGGGTTTTGGATAAGAAGCATGAAAAGTAAATGGCAATGAAAATAAACTAACAACTATAAAAGGCTCTTGGTAAGGTATGAAAATTAGAAGTCCTATCCTAGTTATCCTTCTCAATTGTGATGAGAATTGTTCATTGCTACCACTTAGTTAACCCTTACTAAATAAAGGAAAGTCAAGTGGATGAATTGACTTGAGCCACAAGTCCTAGCCAACTCCCAAGGAAAGACTAGCTTTAGTGCACTCCAAACCAATTAGCAATCTCTCCAATTACCAATCAACAAAGGAATTAGATAACTCAAGTGTCACTAATTACTCTACCTAGGCCAAGAGGAACAAAATCTATACTATATCTAGAAGAGGCATTTCAACAAACACATAAAAGGCAATAAAAGTAAACAACATAAATTGCAAGAATTAAAGAAAGATCTAACTACAAAGGCAAGAGATCAACAATAGAAAAGCAAAGAAGAACAATTATTATGAATTACCTCTTATTGAATTGAAAGAAAATGGAAGGAACAATAGTAGATCTACAACAAAATGCAAGAACAACATAAAGGAAATTACAACAAAAGAATAGAAGAAGATGAATGTAGCAACAAGGAATTGAAAAGATAGAAGTAGAAGAAGATGAATTAAAATCTAGATCTAAGAACTAAACCTAATCCTAATCCTAATCCTAGAGAGAAGTGAGAGCTTCTCTCTCTAGAAACTAACTCAAAACTAATCCTAATGTGTGTGAATGATTGGGATTCCCTTTGCTCTTCAATCCTTGGCTTTAAATAGCATCTTTGGCGCCAAAGTTGGTTGGGATTGGGCCCCACAACCCTTCAGAATTCGTTGGCCACGTTTTCATTAAAAAATCATAAAACGGCACCGACGCATACGCGCACATCACGCGTACGCGTCCATGGGGTGATTCGCAGGTGCGCGCAAGCGCCAGGTGCGCGTGCGCGTCCATGGGCGAGTTCAACTTCTTTGACTTTTCATGATTTCTCCACTTTGCATGCTTTCCCTCTTCACTCCTTTGATCCATTCTTAGCCCTTTTCAATCTGAAATCACTAACAAACATATCAAGGCATCTAGTGGAATCAAAGGTGAATTGAATTTAGCTAATTTAAGGTCTAGAAAGCATGTTTTCACATCTAAGCACAAATAGGAGACAATCACAAAACTATGCTATTTCATTGAATAAATGTGGGTAAAAGGTCATAAAATCCCCTAAAATCAATACAAGATAAACCGTCAAAATGGGGTTTATCAACCTCCCCACACTTAAACCAAGCATGTCCTCATGCTTAAACCAAGAATGAAGTAAAGGGTATGGCATTTATTCAATGGAACTAACTAAATGCAATCTACCTATATGCAACTATCTACATGAATGCAATTGTTTGGTCAAAATAAATCAATCTCCAAGAAGCATATATGCACAAGGGCTAAGGACTAGCAAGTCTAATCCACAATTGAATTGAGTTATTAAATATTTTTACAAACTTGCATGAAAAGAGATGATCATAGGTGGAAACATGTAATTGAGCATCGAACCCTCACCGGAAGTGTTTACACTCTATTCGCTCAAGTGTTTAGGGTTGATTCACTCAATTCTCCTCTAATCATGCTTTCTAAGATTTGTTTTTCTTCTAACAATCAACAAATATTTCATGCATGCATACATATATCATGAGGTCTTTTCCTTAGGTTGTAATGGGGTTAGGGTCAAGGTAAGATGCATATTTGGTTAAGTGAGCTTGAGATTTGAATCTTTGATAAGCTTAAACTTCCCACCTAACCTATGACATCCTATACAATTAAGTTCTAACCTAACTACCCATTTTTCACTTTTTCACATACTCATGCATTTCCTTTTCATTTCACAACACTTATGCATTGATCTTTATTGGATTTTGCTTTACTTGGGGCATTTTGTCCCCTTCTTTTTCTTCTTTTTCTTCTTTTTCTTTCTTTTTCTATTTTTTTCTTTTCCTTTTCCATATTATTTTTCTTTTCTTTTTCTTTTGTTTTTCTCATTTTTTTTCTTTCTATATACAAGAGCATCAATGCATAAGGTCTATACATTTGATCAATACATGAGTATGTACCCAATCCCCAATATTTCCAATAATAATACAAAACAACCCTTTTATTCACCCAATGTCCCAAGGTTCCCACACTTGAATGATACTCACACACACTGGCCTAAGCTAATCAAAAATCCAAATTAAGGACTTGTATTGTTTTTCGCTTTAGGCTTGCAATGTGCTAAAATAAGAACGAAGTGGGTTAATCGTAGGCTCAAATTTGACTAACAATGGAAGATAAACGGTAAGACTTTTTGGGTAAGTGAGCTAATGAAACGATGGCTTCAATCATATAAATGCATGAATACACAAAATAATGGACATAAAGAATCAAACAAATCAAAGATTACAATCATAAGAAGAGAATAATGCACACAAGAAGGAAAAATAAGTGGTTATAAGATGTAACCACACCATTAGGTTCAAAACTCACTTGCTTGTGTTCTTAGCTCAAAAACATGATCCACAATATATATAATTCAAGCAAGTTTTATGAAAAAAGTTTTCACTCAAATCAATTGAGGTGCCCTATAGATAGAAATCTTTGAAAAATTTCGTTATTTTGACTAAGCTTATTGTGTATACATATGCAAAAATTAGAAAATGCAAGTAAAAATCCTAAGAACCTAAAATGAAATGCAAAAGTGTTGGGATTAGAAATTTGTCACCCAAAATCGCCGACTGGTCGGACGACCTCCCCACACTTAAAAGTTTGCACCGTCCTCGGTGCATTGAAGGATGAGCAAGGGGGTACGGCGACTCTTCGGATTGCTACGTGTTCTTTCTCCCGCTTCCATGTTTTCTTGTGGTGCATTGTTCATGGAAAACAAAAATATAACACCATAAGATGAGACAATACAAAATCAAGGAAGCATACTTTGTTGGAGTGAGGAAAATCACTAGAATTGAGTGAGTGAATTAGTGTGACATTAGTGACAAATAAGTGTGTGAATTCTAAATTGCGCGGTTTAGAACACACATTAGCATAAAAGTTATGTCACAAAAGAAGCATGCACTTCACTCATTCTAGTATGCTTGAGATGCTTTAAGTGAACTTGTAAGGTAAGACAAGCATTAAAGAAGCATGGAAGCATTCAAGCTAAAACATATGGATGCATATGATCATAAAATACAATGCATTAAGGTAAATGCATAACATCATCCATCAAGAGGTTGCCTAATCGAGGAAAAAGATTCAAATTACATGGTGGCCAAATCATGCAATTCAAAAGGAGTTACAAGCTCGAAGGCAATTCTCATCACTTGGTATTCTTAAAAGGTAAGCATGAAAAACTCAAAACCAAGTAGAAAATATAACCTCAACAATAGAGTCCAACAAAGATTGTTTAAAAACATTCATGCTAAAATAGCATTTAGGCAATAAGAGGCAACAATGTGTAGTAAACAAAATCAATAATCCAACACTTATAATGAAAAGAGAGAAAATAAAATGAAAACAAAACTAAGACTAACTAATCAACCAACTAACTAACTAATTAACTAACTAAAATAAATGGTTATCAATGGTGTTTGGAAGTGTTGGATGAGGGATAGGAGGAGGGAAGAAGAAAGGAGAAGGAAAGAAATAGAAAGAGGGGAAGAAAAGAAAATGTGTTGAGAAAAGGTGATCCGCGCGTACGCGTACATGCTGCGTGCGCGTGGGTGGTGTCCGAGAGGGTCGGTGCGTGCGCACAGCGTACGCGAGTGCGCCGACTGAGTTGCGCTGGGGGCATCGTGGCAGCCTAAGATTGGCCCAACTCTCTGGAATATGTACCAGGAGGGCAGGTGGTCTTATCGGCGTGGGCGCACACAGTGCGCTTGCGCGTCAATTCGCAGGTTGCCAAAAGGACGCGTACGCGCCAGGTGTGCGTACGCGCGAAATGGTTTGTGCCAAAGGCCCAAGTTGTGCACAGTGCAGGCCTAACTCTCGGGTTAATGTATGGAAGGTGGAACTTCTCAATCCACGCGCACGCGTGCATGGCGCGCTTGCGTGGATGGTCCAAAACGCTTGATGCACGCGTACGCACGCAGTGCGCGTACGCATGGATGGTGCTCTGTTTTTCAAAAATTTTTGGTATGTTTTTACACCAATCCAAGCATTCCAAACCTCCAAACAGCTACCATAACACCCTAAAACCTTATTTAACATACTAAACTATCAAATGCACTTAACAAACTACCAAAACATGAAATTAAACTAATTATACCCATATATACAAAAGAGAAAATGAAAAGGTTTTACCATGGTGGGGTGTCTCCCACCTAGCACTTTTGTTTATTGTCCTTAAGTTGGACTTATGGGGAGCTTCTCTCAAGGTGGCTTGTGCTTGTATTCATCTTGGAACTTCCACCAATGCTTGGACTTCCAATAAGCTCCATCATTCAAGATTAATATCTCCAAGCTTTGATGGAGTTCTTCACAAACCATGGGCTCCCAATGTTGATCCTCATGTGTTCCCGGATCCTATTTTGTCTTCACACCCATCTCCAAGTTGATTATCATTAATCCATGTGGGTGGTGGGCAAGGTGAATTCTCAACAAAGTGACCAAACATCCTTCTAGACCCATGTACTCTAGTTATACACCAACCTTTGCTATCAATCTTTGGACATGTGACCATAATGAACCTAGGATGATGCTTCCAACCATTAACCATCTCCTTTTTACTCTTAAAGCCACAAATATATCTAAGTTGACCATCCGTTTCAAGCAAACCATATTCAAGGGAAATAATAAAGCTTGAGTATAAGGAATTTACCCACTTGAATGAGAGAGTGGATGGTGGTGGCTTGGGGAGAGGTGTCTCCAATGTGCTAGCAAGCTCTACTCCCTTGTTTGCTTCCTTGTCAATCTCCACCTCTTCATAAACTTCTTCACTTTCAGTCCTTTGTTCATCATTTTCATCCCACTCTTCTCCATCACTCAAATCATAAATGGGAGGACGAGAGAAATCTACCTCCATATCACTTTCAAATTTATTAGGAGAAAGTTCTTCAAATTCAAAGGATTCTTCATCAAGAAGATTGGATGCATGATCTTCATCACCAAGGGAACTCAATTCTTGCTTCACTCCTTCCAAGTCTTCATATGGGATATGCCTTGGAGGTTGTGCACATTCCTCCTCAACATCAACTTCAATCTTCTTGGAGGAGTTTTCATAACTCTAGGTTCCCATAGAGGATCTGCATCTCCTAAGTCTTCAACCACTTCTTCCTTTTCTTCAATGGTCATAGGTTCCTCTAATTGTTCTAACACAAAGTAGCATTCCTCCTTTTCCATCGAAGTTTCCAATCTCCCCTTTAAGCTATGCTCCTCTTTAGATTCTCCACATGGAGCCATGGGAGTTCCTTGAGTGTCCAAAAGTTGGGATGCTAGCCGGTTTACCACCTCATCTAAGGCGGTCATGAATTGTTGCACATCCCTTGTCATCTCCTCTTGTCCTTGAAGAAGAACACCGATGGTTTCATCCATTAGAGATTGGGGTGGATGGGAGGGTTCATCATTTTGGAGAAAGGGTTCATTATAGGAAGGTGGTTTTTCTTGGTAAGGTGGTGGTGTGTATTGAGGTGGTTCTTGGGAGTAGTAATCTTGGAATTGTGGTTCCATGTATGGCTCATATGGTTCAAAAGGAGGTTGGTATGGTGGGTAAGGATCATGGTCATATGGAGGTGTTTGGTGAAAAGAGGCTTGTGAGTATGGTTGAGGGCTATGTTGAGGGTATGATTCATAGGCATATGGTGGTGGTTCTTGAAAGTCACAAGGAGATTCACCATAGCCATTTGATTCCTTCATAGTTCATTGGTGGAGGTTGTTGCCAAGAAGATTGATCATATGCATATGGCTCCTCCCACCTTTGGTTGTCCCATCCTTGATACATATCTCCATTATAGTCCTCATCACCTACAACATAGTTGTAATCACACTCATAGCCAAAGTGAGAATTCATGGTAGCAAGAGAAAATAAGAAACAAAAACTAATAAGAAATAATGAAATAAAATACTAAGACTAGCAAAAACTAACAAGCAATCTAAAAAGCAAGCTATTCACAATATTCACATATATACAATAACCAATAACATAACACCATTGCAACTCCCCGGCAACGGCGCCATTTTGATGATTGAATTTTTTGACGGTATAGAATTTCACAAATGAATTCTCGTTGCAAGTATAGTTCCTAAACCAATCAAAAATCCTTTCATACAAAAGATTGTTTGTCACTAAAACAAACCCCTAAATTTATAAACCAAAGTATTCAAACCTCGGGTCGTTTTCCCTAGGAATTACAATAAAGTGCCTTGTTATTGGTTAGAAATGTGTTTTGGGGTTTTGGATAAGAAGCATGAAAAGTAAATGGCAATGAAAATAAACTAACAACTATAAAAGGCTCTTGGCAAGGTATGAAAATTAGAAGTCCTATCCTAGTTATCCTTCTCAATTGTGATGAGAATTGTTCATTGCTACCACTTAGTTAACCCTTACTAAATAAAGGAAAGTCAAGTGGATGAATTGACTTGAGCCACAAGTCCTAGCCAACTCCCAAGGAAAGACTAGCTTTAATGCACTCCAAACCAATTAGCAATCTCTCCAATTACCAATCAACAAAGGAATTAGATAACTCAAGTGTCACTAATTACTCTACCTAGGCCAAGAGGAACAAAATCTATACTATATCTAGAAGAGGCATTTCAACAAACACATAAAAGGCAATAAAAGTAAACAACATAAATTGCAAGAATTAAAGAAAGATCTAACTACAAAGGCAAGAGATCAACAATAGAAAAGCAAAGAAGAACAATTATTATGAATTACCTCTTATTGAATTGAAAGAAAATGGAAGGAACAATAGTAGATCTACAACAAAATGCAAGAACAACATAAAGGAAATTACAACAAAAGAATAGAAGAAGATGAATGTAGCAACAAGGAATTGAAAAGATAGAAGTAGAAGAAGATGAATTAAAATCTAGATCTAAGAACTAAACCTAATCCTAATCCTAATCCTAGAGAGAAGTGAGAGCTTCTCTCTCTAGAAACTAACTCTAAACTAATCCTAATGTGTGTGAATGATTGGGATCCCCTTTGCTCTTCAATCCTTGGCTTTAAATAGCATCTTTGGCGCCAAAGTTGGTTGGGATTGGGCCCCACAACCCTTCAGAATTTGTTGGCCACGTTTTCATTAAAAAATCATAAAACGGCACCGACGCGTACGTGCACATCACGCGTACGCGTCCATGGGGTGATTCGCAGGTGCGCGCAAGCGCCAGGTGCGCGTGCGCGTCCATGGGCGAGTTCAACTTCTTTGACTTTTCATGATTTCTCCACTTTGCATGCTTTCCCTCTTCACTCCTTTGATCCATTCTTAGCCCTTTTCAATCTGAAATCACTAACAAACATATCAAGGCATCTAGTGGAATCAAAGGTGAATTGAATTTAGCTAATTTAAGGTCTAGAAAGCATGTTTTCACATCTAAGCACAAATAGGAGACAATCACAAAACTATGCTATTTCATTGAATAAATGTGGGTAAAAGGTCATAAAATCCCCTAAAATCAATACAAGATAAACCGTCAAAATGGGGTTTATCGTTTACCGACAGAGAACCACTAAGTATTTTTATCAGTTCGTCGATGAGTTTGTCAGATTTGAAGAACAGCATCTTGGAGAAGCTTGGCGTGTTGGGTAGCAAGTGGGTGAAGAAACTATTCTACAAGATTCCCATGGCGGTTGTCTCGACCGGTGTTCAGTATGAAACCTTTGCGGTTAAGGCTGATGAAGATATTAGGGTTCTGTTCTACTTTGTAAGGAGTTTTCCGGAGATCAGAATCCATGAGTTGTTCGCGAAGTTGGAGGTTGGTGTCGATAGTTCTGGGGCATCCGCTCCAGTTCCTTGCCCAACTGCCGCGGGTGGTGCATCTAGTTCGATGCCTGCGGTCAGACCCTATTTTTCGCCGGTTCAATCACCTTCGTTTGCGGCTGATTTAGACCGAACGGAGGTTGTTGGTTCTGTACCTTTGGAGAATGCAGCAGTCATTGAGTCTCCCCACGTTGTGGGCACCGGTGGTGGCCTCGTACCTTATATCGAAGACTTTGGTGGACCTGATCAAGTAGAGAATGCAATGCGTGACGATGAGTCTGACCAGGAGCCTGTTGATATCGATGGTGACAGCGACGATGACACAGGTGGCGATCCACATGCGCAGCATCGGCCTTCAAGTTCTGGTTCTCATCCGTACCCTCCACACTTCTCCACACTAAACTTGGAAGCTCTTGGTCAATAGGAAGACAGTGGTAACAGAGTGGGGGGATCTTCTACAGAATTTCAGATTGGGCAATCATTCCAGAGTAAAGATAAAGCTGTGCTGAGTGTAAAGGACTATAGCATCCGGCGAGATGTTGAGTACAGAGTCATCGAATCGGATCATTTGAAGTATCATGGAAAATGCAAGGAATTCGGCAAGGGTTGTAGTTGGTTGATTCGTGTAGCGCTTCGTGCACGAAAGGGGAGTTGGGAGGTTAGGAGGTACAACGGGCCACACACATGCCTCGCAACTTTTATTTCAAGTGATCACCGTCAGCTGGATTACCACGTTATATGTGCGAGGATTCTTCCTATGGTTAGGGCCGATGCTGCGGTTACGGTAAAGGTACTTCAACAAGCGACAAAAGCTGATTACGGTTTCAGGCCTAGTTACAGGAAGGTTTGGATGGCTAAGCAGAAGGCAGTGGCACAAATATACGGAGATTGGGAGGAGTCTTACGCGGAGTTGCCACGTTGGATGCTAGGGATCCAGGAGACAATGCCGGGAACAATCACGGTGCTGAAGACGTCTCCTGTTCGGATTGGTGGTGGGGTTGATGAGTCCACGGTGTACTTTCACCGGCTTTTCTGGACATTTCTACCCTGTATCGAGGCATTCCAGCATTGCAAGCCCCTCGTCAATATTGATGGTACCCACTTGTATGGGAAGTATGGAGGGACACTGTTGTTGGCGATAGCTCAGGACGGGAACTCGAACATCCTCCCGATAGCATTTGCCCTTGTGGAGGGCGAAAATGCAGAGTCGTGGTCATTCTTCTTGTCCAATCTCCGAGAGCATGTGACTCCTCAGGAGGGTATCCTTGTAAAGACACCTATACAACCAGGCCAGTGCAGCGGAGCCCCAGCTATATCTGCCTAAGTCGTCCAATAATGCCAAATAAGGCAACCAGCGAAGGTGTACCCTGTTTGCGTTCTTGTCCGCAAACAGCTGAGACGACAACAGCATCAGGATATAAGCGCGTGCGTATACACGCACGGTCTCATCAGTAGCATCTGCAGGGAGAACTCGGAACCTCTCGTGGAACCATGTGTAGCACACTGTCATCTACTTGACTTTACTCTGTGGAGGTAACTCCCCGAACAACTCCCGGAACCACACCCATGCTGGTCTACCGTGTTCCATCAGATTCTCAAACTCAGTCAAGCACCCACTAACGGCCGCACCATCAATCGGCAAACCCAGCTGATACGCAACATCCTGTAAAGTAATGGTGCACTCACCAAACGGCATATGGAACGTGTGGGTCTCCGGACGCCACCGCTCAATAAATGTGCTAAGGAGAGACTCATCAACCCAGAACCACTGACTGTTTAGCCTAGCTAGATGATACAAGCCCGCAGTCTCCAGATACGGTATAATCCGGTCATGTAAGGGCATATTCTGCTGCCGCCTAACGGCGCTAATAACCCTACTAGGCTGCAAAACGTGGGTAACAAAATCCGTTAACATACAACCATTACAAACAACACCAAACATAATTTTCGTAAAAATTATTAGACTCGTCACATTAAATTCATTGATTCTCTTATTGTGTAATAAACAATGAAGCTACGAATACTATGCACTCATTATAACAATATAAATACAGAAAAAAAATATTTTTCAATAAAATATTAACATTTATAATAAAATATTTTACAAAAATACTATTAACCAGACTAACAAGATAAATAAGCATGATAAAATATGCATTACTAACAATACCGATAATAATATTAACATTTACGTAGACAATATTAATAAACGCCTCACATTTTGATTGACAGTAACCATAATAATATCAATATTTATGTAAATAACATTAATCAGAATAACAATACAAATAAACATAATAAAATATTTTTACTAACAATATTCCTAATAATATCAATTGCTATATTAGTATGAATTTTAATAAAAATAATAATAACAATAATAGTAGCTAACCTCTTCGTCGATATATCCTGCCACGTGAGCGACGCCATTTAGTCAGTACAAGCGATCCTCATCCTCCATTGGCTCCACCACCCACTCCTCCTTCACACCTCCAAAGTTTTCCCAAATCCTCTCAACACAACAACAACTTCCTTTTTTTTTTGTGCTGTCTCAAATGATCCGTCCCTGCCTTCAGCGGATTACTTATATAGCTACACACACATAAACCGCGGTGGGTTACCGGGTTTTATGTGCAATCAACTTTCCTCATAAACCGTGGTGACTCTCCATAGTTTATGCATGCCATCTCTCCTTCGTAAACCGTGGTGACTTACCACGGTTTAGACTCTATAATTTTTGCCCATAAACCGCTGGGACCTGTCACGGTTTATGCACGTTCTGAAATCGTGGTGGGTTGCCACGGATTACATATAAATGGCTTTTTGCACATTTAGGTAAAGGAATCTCCCATTCTATTTAAATAAGTAAATTGCCCTTAAATACACATCTATATCACAACACCAACTAACTAATCAATTAGACTTTCTCATTTAAATTATCGATTAAAGAAGAAATCAATTTTGCGTAAGGATAACATTAAGTTAACAAAAAAATTTAAATAAGACGACCTCTTTCATATCAGTTAATTTGAGGGTATTACATACCTCTTTTATATATTTTAATTAGTTGATGACATGTGTATTCATTAATTTTTAATTTTTAAAAATAAAAATTAATGTATTTAATACATATATAAAACATTTTATTACACAATACATATATTTAAATTTGGTTAAATCAAATTAACATATGTGATAAACTTTAAATAAATTATTTAAAAAAAAAAGAAAAAAATGCACAATTTTGTATTTGTTACCGGAAAAAGATGAAAGAACATAGAATCCTATTCCTCTTTCAGTGAATTTCGTCGTCTTCCCTTTTGTTCACTTTCAGAAAAAAAAAAATTGTTTTCTTACCTTTTCTTCACTCCCAGAATATTCTTTTTTTTTTCTAATTTTTCAAAATTCATCGACTTTGTTTCTCGATAATTTTTTCTATTCTTCACATACTAGCAAGACAGTAACCTAGAATTATTTTATTTAATTTAGTATTTATAATTTTATGTATGTAATATTTATAAGAGTTTTATTTTAATGCACTAATTTATACAATCGTATCATCACATTCATTCTTTTAGATGACTATTCACATAGTCAATGTAAAAGGTAATTATTTTCATATAATAAACTAATAAAAAATTACTTTTAAAAATTAAATTTAATATACATTATATCATATTTATAACAAAATAAATTATTTTAAAATAAAAATAATACTATATAGTATAAAAAATTTTAATCGAAATATAAAAGTATAATGTTCATTACAAATTTTACTCTAAGATATATTTTAAGAAAAAATATAGGTAGACAATGAAAATACTAAACAATGTGAACAATGAATATATCGAATGTTCAATTCACTATGTATGTAAATAGTTATCCTAATATTAAGATTTAGGTGGATAATTTGAGAGTGTAGTGTATTTTACTTTATTGGACCAATTTTAGAATTTATTGTTCACAAAAATTATTGTCTACCTAACAAAGTCTATATTTTAATTATAAAATACAGTTTCGAGCTGGATTAGGTCACCCAAAAGGCCAAAACATGACAAAAATCTTATTCGAAAATAACATCGAGTAAAAATAATAAATCCGAATCCAATAAAATATGACTCGAATCCGGATTTAGTCAGAGCCAGTCTTAAACATCCCTAGAGCGGAATATACAAAGAAATTCAAAGCTGACTTGAAGTGCTGCAAATGCACAACATTATGCATGCGCGCCTATCATGTATGTGCACCAGTTCGCGTACACACGATATCTACATACATACCACTTCTCGCGTACAAAGTAGTGAATTCATTTTTTCCACTTACTTGAAGTACGTGCATATGAACTTTGGGCCCTAGCCAGCTGCACCAAATATACTACGTAACACCCTCAATAATCGAATACTAACTATGCTTAAATCATAATATGACTATTGGTATAAATTTTTCTTTTCTTCATTTAAAAATGATTACATAGTTGAAATTAAATTATGTACAATCATATATATAGCATAATTAAAAGATACAACAATCTCAAAAGTGAGGGAAGACTTCTAAAAAAAATGAGACTATAAAGAATCTCCTACTTTCTCAAGCTCAAAAGTCTGAATGAAAATGACGCAAAAGTAATAAAAAATAAATACAAATAGTAAACGCACATCTCAAAATTTTTTATCTTTATTAAAGCTGGCGTTCTTTATTTTTTTTTTCTAATTATTTACCTACCTTTATACAAAACATATCCTAAATATTTCGTTGTATTCACTAAAGAAACACCTAAAGGTTATCTTAAGAATATTTTATGTAAATTAAAATTAAAATTTTAATATTTAAAATAATAAACAAGATGAATATTTTGTGATTCTACAATAAAGTTAATTTTATTTTTAAACAGAATTGAATTGGATGCCACTTAGACGAAGTTTGGAAAATAATAATAATAATAATAATAATAATAATAATAATAATAATAATAATAATAATAATAATAATAATAATAATAATAATAATAATAATAATAATAATAATAATTTAGCTGTTGAGGTGGTTTTCCTCAAGCCAGTTAACAATAAAGTCCATGTCACTATTTTTTAAGTGATGATACAAAATACAAATACCAAGTTGGCAGCCCTACGTTAAATATAAAATCAAGCATAGTAAAGCTACTTTACATTTTGCTCACAGAAAAATTTTACCTGCAACTAAGTTTAAGGATCATTATGATGTCTATCTGCTAAGCCTACGCTCTTTTCCTTTGAAGGCTAGTAATATATCTGAGTTTCAGTATCAAAATGGATAAATGATATAGACTCGTCTTCCATGTGACTAGTAAGATACAAAAGACATTTTTTAATTGATTCCAAATGCCATCGGGAATTGTCTTCCGAAAAGAAGGGTTGAATCTTTTGGTTAATCTCCGTCCAACTGCATCCGGGATTCTTCTTCAGTCCAAGCTTTTTCATTTTTGATCTCACCATCCGCATTTCATCCCAGTTTTGGACAGATGCATACATATTTGACAAGATAATATAGGTTGATGGATCATCAGGATTCTTGTCAATTAGCATTCTTGCAATTTTAACCCCCAAATCAAGATTTCTGTGCAAACGACATGCAGAAAATAATGTGCTTAACAACCCAACATCATCCGTGATTGAGGGATTTCTTTGCAGAATCTCATAGGCTTCATTTAATCTTCCAGCACGTCCAAGAAGATCAATTAAGCATGAATAATGCTCAACTCTTGGCATAATGCCATAAACATTGATCATTTCGTTGAAATAATAGCATCCTTCATCCACCAACCCTGCATGGCTACAAGCAGATAATATGGCAAGAAAAGTAACTCTGTCAGGTTTCACATTCCGCTGAAGCATGTCAGCAAAGAGTTTTAAAGCTTCATGGGCCCGACCATGGGACCCATAAGCTGTAATCATCGAAGTCCAAGACACCAAATCTCTCTCCGGTAAAATTCTAAAAATACCAAATGCTTCATCAACAGCACCACACTTTGCATACATATCAAGAAGAGCCCCCATAACTACTACATTGTCTTCTAAGTTTCTCTCAATAATCAATTTGTGAACCTCTTTACCCTTTTCTAGAGCTGCTAGTTGTGAACAAGCAGCTAAAACACTAGTAAAAGTAATAGCATCTGCTTCTACATGAGCTTGTCTCATGTCACTAAACACATCATAGGCTTCAAAAAATTTCCCTGCCGTCATATATCCAGAAATCATGACGTTCCAAGAAACGGCATTTGTCTTCGGTATTAACTTAAAGATGGCTTCAGCTGACCTAACCTTTCCACATTTGAAGTATAAATCCATTAGGGAGGTATTAATAAAAATATCAGGTTGTATGTTGTTTCGTATAATATATCCATACACGAATTTCCCCTCTAGTAATCGAGCTGATCGTGAACAAGCCATTACTATGCTACTTAAAGTAGTCAAAGTTGGCTTGATTCCCTCATTGTACATCCTCCTAAAATGTTGAATACATGAAGGGATGTCACCTTTCAAACCATATCCTACAATCAGGGAATTCCAAGCAACCACGGTCCTTTTGGGCATTTGCTCAAAAACCTCTATGGCATTTTCTAGTGACCGCATTTTCCATACATGTCAACAAGAGCAGAACTAATGAAACTATCTAGCTGAAACCCACTATTAATTAACTCCTTATGAATTTCCCTTCCCCTCTTCAAATCTAAAAGTCTAGCACATGAGGAAATAGCTGTTGTGATTGTAACTGAATCAGGCTCAAAACCAAATCCTCTCATTATGCTAAAATAACGTAGGGCCACTTCGAATTTTCCATTTTGGTAATAACAAGAAATCACTGTATTCCAGCTTGCCAAATCCTTTTCAGGCATTTCCTCAAAAATCTTTATAGCATACTCAAGTGCATTGCATTTAGCATACATACCAACAAGAGAGCTTCCAAGTACAATGTCTGTCATTAAACCAGCTTTTACCAAACAGGTATGAATCATTTTCCCTAAGATGACTCTTCTCAACCCGCCACAAGCCTTGAGAACACTCGGGTAAGTATAACTATCAGGTTTAAGATAAGGGTAATGCAAGAACTTCTCAAAAAGCTCTAGGGCTTCCACATACATGTAATTCTTAGAGTAACCGGCCATTAGGCCATTCCACAAAGAAATCTCACTTGGATTTTCAATGGTATCAAAAGCATGCTTTGCAAAATCATATAAATGACAAGAAACATACAGGCTAATCAGGTTCCTGCAAAAGGAAACATCACTTTGCAACCCCAAAGTCACAACCTTCTGATGGATGAGTTTCCCTTGCTTAAGTGACTTGGAAGTCACACTGGCTTTCAAAAGGAATAGAAGTTTTCTTGCATCCATTCAGCAATGGCTACAGAGATACAACAAAGAAACTATAATCAATCTTACCACATTAAGGGAGAAAAAAATATCAGAAATATAATCTACGAAACAAGAGGGTGTTGTTCAGATGCCCGTATTATTCAATATAATAAGAAAATTAGCTTTATTTAATTGTACACTATAAGTTTTAATATTTTTTACAGTAAAAAAAATCGACAAGCAATAAAAGAAATATAAATGTTAAGAATCATTACACTTAAGAATCAGAGTTGTTGATATCAATAAATATAATTAACTATATAAGGAAGGATGTGGAGCCAAGTGAAAAACATACATTGTAAGCAAATTACTAAGTTACAATACAGTGGTGGTAGCATATATACCACTCAATGCAGAATTCTCACTGGCAACCTGGAAATGCGATATGATTTGAAGGATGTTGCTTCATCTCCATAAACAAAAGCAAACTGTGAAGCTAACCCTGTAAACCACAAGTATAAACAATACAGTTTTAAACAAAAAAATACCTATAATTATATGCATAAATAAATAAATAAATAAATAAAGACAAATATATTTATAAATTCAGTTTGTGACAATCTATGAGGTAAAATTGCAGATCCATTTTCATTTTTTCCAAAAGATAAAAAATAAAAGAACTTTCAAAGGACTTAGACAGCGTGCCTCACACTTTCATTATTTCTACCATGTCGATATGCAGATATGATGCAGAATATATGTTAGTAATTGTTGATTGTTTTGTTCAAATTGGTAAATAGATTAAAATAAAATGAGCAATAATGTCTTTATTGGCAAGTGAAACATAAATGAAATTGAAGCACACAAGAGTATTACTACTCCGACAGTCAAAACAAGATACATATACAGGAATGATGTCTTTGGAGATACGCAAACTTGCCTCTACTCATTCATTCATCTACAAAATCACTGAAGAAGAACATCTCTGGAGGTAGAAAATTAACAGCAGTAACAAGAATAACTAACACAATAAATTTGACATGAAGATGAGAAATGAGCAACATGAACAGGAAATTAAATTTCTTGAACAGTTGAACTCACCGAAAGAAAGTAGCAGCAACAGACGAGACTAATAATTAAATATCAATAACTAATAACATAGCTAGAACAAATAAGAAAGTTAAGCTAGAAAATTGAATAAGAAGAGATTGAATGGCGTATACATCGCATCATGTTAGGATCACGCACCCAATCTGAGCTTCCACTCCCGCAGCCAGCATTCCTTTTGACCCTAATTATCATATTCAAATAATCAGGATAACAAATTATAAATTCCGAACAAACGAATAACATTAAAATCAAATTAAAATGTGCAAAAACCCTAAATGCTTAGCAGAAATATAGGAGCGGTGAAGCACATAGAAGTGAGAGAAGGCGAAGCAGAGGAGACGCAAGAACCAGAGAACAGGCAACTAAGCAAGAGGCCCGATGCGACGAACCAGAGGCCAGTGGCACGACAGAGAGACGGTGAAGCTGAGCTGCAGAGTTGACGCCAGCAACGGCGGACATATGCAGCGACGGTGGGAGAAAATGCAACAAAGTGAGCGACGAAGCGACGCGAATGGAAGCAACAAAGCTACGCGAGCAGAGGCGATGGAGCAGAAGACTGCCAGCGACGAGCAGGGGACGATGAGAGAAGAGAGCATTGCCGTCGAGGGGGAGCAGATTGTGACTAGTCAGGAACAAGGAGGGGAGGAAATATTGGATTTTTTTTGTCTGAAATAAAAAAAATATTATTTCTAAAAACAAATTATTTCAACTTTAAACACTAGATATTTTTTTGATTGAATATTTAAAATAGCCCTGAAATTTGATCCGACTCAATTAGTTTTCAAAGTTTCAATTGATTCTAAATATCATAGCTATTATAACTGAACCGGCAATCAATCCGGTCATATGACTAAATCATAATGTCACTGGTTTAATCGGTGGATTATTGATTCATCCGGTTGATCCGGTCATAATTTAAAAAAATATAAATTATATAAATGAAATTAAAATTAAGTATTAAAATTTAAAATGCAAGTCTTTACAAACATAATAATATTAAAATATTAATTTTTAGACATAACTAATGATGCAAAAATGGATAATAAACTAGTTTTTAGTACAAAATATTTTCACCATTTAAATAAACAAGAACAAGCAAAAGATAACACAGTCGATAAATCAAATCCAAGTTATCTTAAAATCGACATCTATATCTTCATAGGACAAATTTAGAGCTTGATCAACATTTTTCTCATTTTGATTTGCATCTATATCTTCCATAAGAAACACTGCATTATGCAGAACATTAGAAACAAAGAAAGAAAAGTTTGAAGAGAGAGCTACAAGAAACTAGCAAACTAAATTAACTTCATCTTATTCTTCCATCAATGAATCAATTCTACACACCTCTTAGAGGGATGCAAGAGCTTCATTTATAACAGTTGGAAAAGAGAAAAAGATTAGAGATCAGAATAACAAACCCTACCTAACTGTATCAAACTAATTTTGTTATTGACCAACTCTCTTATCTCTTATCCCTTAACAGTAACAAAAGATTTAGCATTTTTTAAGCAACACAACAACAAAGTTCAGTAACAAATTCAACTCAACTCAGTTATCCAGCAACAAATTCTACTTTCAGCAACAACCACATTTATGATATGTTCAGCATCAAATTCAACTTACAGCTGACAACAAATTCTACTTCTAGAGTTCTAGCAACAAATTCAGCTATGATAACTATGAAAACTTTCAGGCAGCAACAAAAACATAAACTATGATAACTTTCAGGAGCAACAAAAAAACTCCAATTCTCCAAATATGATTTACAGCAAATTAACATTAGCTAATCATAATTTCAGCAACAAACTCAACTTTCAACAATAAATTCAAGATGCACTAATAATTTACAGCAATGAAATTGAAAGAGGAATAACAAGGCCAAAGCTGAAACTCACCTGGGCAGAGAGATGAAGCAAAACTTATCAGAGTGATTATTCTGCAAAACATCACCAAATTCAAGGTTCAATAAACTCAGTAATGATTTTCGGCAACGAACAAACTTAAGCTAAGTGATTATTTTGGCAAGTCAACAACAAATTCAAGGTTCATGATAATCAGTAACAAATTTCAGCAACACATTCAACTTTCAGTAACAAATTACTCCCAGCAACAAAATCAAAGTGCAGTGATGCAGCACCAAAATACCAAAATTGACGAGTGGCTCGGTTCGACTAGGTGACCGAATTTCCAGTCGAACCGACTGGGTCGAGTCGGGTTTGATAACTATATTTCTAATTGTACCTTAAAATTTTGACTCGTGCCTCAATTTGACCCTTTCGTCATTTTCCGTCACCAAAAAGCTGACCTGGCAATTTTAGTTGACACTTGGCACCAATTTAACCCCTGACAATTTGAAATAAAACCTAACTGCCCCAATTTTTCCAAATCGCAATAGTCTCTCTAAGAGTTGAGCAGGATGTTGGAGAGCAGCAGCCAAGACTTAGGCAGTTTTAGTAGATCTCGTTCGCATGGTGGTTGGGTGAAGGATTGGATTCTTCAGAAGGAATGGGTGGTATATCATTTTTTGGACTAGGTGTGGTCCCTTTGACATCCTTGTTTACACCAGTGACATTGGGTGTTAACTCTATCAATTCAGGTGCTTCATCTACCATGGATTAGAAAATTCCATGCTCATAGTATATGTGAACTCTTTCATCATTGTTCTTTGCATAGAAGCACATCTCTACCAGCTCTTTGTCATGACTTAGTGCTCGCAATCCACTCTTCATAGGTTTACTAGGAACAAGCCACCAACACTCAACTATGCTATCATAACCTAGGACCTTGTAGTAATCTCTCAGTGAAAATACGTCTAGTACATCCTCATCCACTCCAGTTGTCATAAACCGAACTTCCATTTGTATAGTATCAAATGAATGGAACATTATCCATTATATAAAATCAAATTCAAACAGCTTTTTGCATAATGAACCGAACAACTTCTTAAGGTGAGACAATTGTATAGTATTAAATGAACGAAACATTATCCATTATATAAATTCAAATTTGAAGAGTTGTGTAACAACCTCTCTTCACCCCTTCTAGAAACAATTAAATTCGAATTTTGAAAATCAGTTAGGAGATGAGTTTAGAATTTTGAATTATGGATAGGAATCTAATAACGGCCCTTCTTTTGAATTTAAAATTATCCCAACCACCCTATCACTAAATGTATATAAATAGGGGTGCACCTATAGGTAGAAAATCACTTCTCAAAAATACTAATCCTCTCCCTTCTCTCTCTACAAAAAAATAAAATATATTATGTGTGCAAACACAAGAGGCAAGCTCATAGGTAATAAAGAAACGTTAGAAAAAGAGCAGGGAATTATGTTTTTTTAATGATTGGCATGTGTTATGTTCCATTTTTATTTTCTTCCATTCACGAATGTTATCATGACATTAATTATCTTTCGCTCATCCTTTATCCATGTTGATCATGTCTGTCCATCATGTCATTCATGTCTTCTTGAATCATTAGTACATGTCTCCTTATGATATTCATTCAATTATTTACTATACCTATTTTTGTGCTTTTTCATATGATTATATTGTTAATATTCCCTTAGGGTCGAGAGTACATGCCTTCTTATAATGCTTATTCAACTATTTAATATACACCATTTTATTATGTGCTCTTCTATATTATTATATTATTAATATTTTCTTAGGACCGAGAGTACATGTCTTCTTATAATGTCTTGTTCAACATACCATATTCTATTATATGCATATATGTGATCTCTTATATCATTATATTATTATTACTCCTTTAAGGTTAATAGTACATGTTTTTTTATAATATTTTATTCAAATATTTAATATACACTATTCTATTATGTGCATCTATGTGACTTCTTATATTATTATGTTATTATTACTCCTTTAAAGTTAAGAGTACATGCTTTCTCAATATTTTATTCAAATATTTAACATATCCTATTCTATTATGTGCATCTATGTGATCTCTTATATCATTATTCCTTTAAGGTCAAGAGTACATACTTTCTTATGATATTTTATTCAAATATTTAATATACCTTATTCTTATTATGTACACGTATATGATCGTTTGCACCATTATATTATTCCTTTAGGATCGAGAATACATACTTCTTTAATATTTTGTGCAATTATTTAAAATGCCCTATTTTCTGTACTTTTGATAGACCTCTTTCAATCCATGCTATTATATTACCAAGATCTTTTAATTAGAAAATCCACACATATGCTAGAGTCTCATGATTTTCATATATCTCTTTATCATCATAATTGTCCCTTTTCTTGCATGATCTCTTCTTATATGATTTTTCTCTCATGTATGTTTAAACAAACCTAATTGTAAATTAATATGAGGGGATGATTTTTCGGTAAGGGAAGGTGACCCCAAAGACAAAATAATTGAAATGATCCTTCAGTAAGGGAAGGTGATCGGCAAACCTTTGGGATAAGAACCTTCGGTAAGGGAAGGAGACTATCCCATCAATTTTATATAATAATATATATTTGTTGATATGACTCCCTTCTTATGTATGTCTAAATAACATTGATTGTAAATTGAACTGAGGGAATGATCCTTCGGTAAGGGAATGTGACACCCAAAGACAAGATAATCGAAATGATCATTCGGTAAGGGAAAGCGATCGGCAAACCTTTGGGATAAGAACCTTCGGTAAGGGAAGGGGACTATCCCATCAATTTTATATAATAATATATGTTTGTTGATATGACTCCCTTATTATGTATGTCTAAATAACCTTGATTGTAAATTGAATTGAGGGAATGATCCTTCGGTAAGGGAATATGACCCCCAAAGACAAGATATCGATATGATCCTTCGATAAGGGAAGGTGATCGCTAAAACGTTTGGGATAAAATCCTTCGGTAAGGGAAGGGGACTCCCACTTTTTATACCGGTTTGAGCTCAATACCTTCCATAAAAGTTATAAGTTAAAAAAAAGAGAAAATATAAGGAAAATTTTGATTTTTAATTATGTTTTTCTAAGTTTTATGTATGGATATGTTGAGGTTACATAAGATATTATCTTTCTATTTTTTCTATATGCTTTCCCTCTTGCCTATATGCTTTATAAGAAATGTTCATATTGTAAGACCCAGAATTTTTAAATAAATCTTATTATAAATTGACTTCAATTTATTTATTCATTAGAAATTTTATTTCAAGAAATTATTTTATTAAATCTAATTAAATCAGGTATTGATAATTAATTAGAAATTTTACTTAATTTTATAGTTATTGAATAATTTTCTATATTTAAATTATATAGCTTAATAGTTGTAAAAGAATAGGAATTTTATATGATTCAATTTTAGATTAATTGTATTTATATCATTTAATAATTTAAGTTAAAAATAAAGAAAATTAATTATATTACCATGTATTCTCAATTAGAGTAATTTATTGAGAATCAATTAGTATTTTTATACCACAAGTAATATTTTAAAGTAAATTTAGAGATTAAATTAGTTTTTCAAATATTAATACTTTATACTCCAATTTTATTAAAATCACCAAACTATCCTTATATATAATTTTTATCAAAACCCTAAATTCCCAAAATATCACCCTAATCCTAATTTTCCCAAAAACCAGCCGCCTTATCTCCTCAGCCACCGAACCCCCTTTTCTTCAATAAGCCATGCAGCATATTCACAGAATTTAAAAAAAAGAAAGAAAAGAGAAAGAAGGAAAGAGAGATGGGGGACCGAAGAAAGAGAAGAAAGGGAGTGGGGAGAAGAGAGGGAAACGGTGCCGGTGGGCATCACTGCCACCGTCGCCGTCGCTGTGCCATCGGGAGGGAGATCTGAGAGAGCGAGCACGGAGTTGAGGGGAGCAGAGAAGCCGTTCACCACTGCTAGACTGCCGTCGCCAGTGATTCGCTGGCGCTGAAGCTCGTCACTGCTGCGTCGCCACCATGCCGTTGCGTAGTAGGAGCTTCCGTTGCCGCCATTCGTGTTGTCACCTCCAGCCCGCGTTGTCGCTGTTCGTGAAGAGGGAAAGAGAGAGGGAGAGAGAGCTCGGGAGCAGAGGAGAGAAAGGGGAGACCTGTGCTCAGCCACCGCCGCGCCTCTGCCGCCGAGAAGCTCCGCTGCCGCCACTGAGATTCACCATCGGTAAGGGTTTTTGAGTTTGGTTTACCATCGTTTAAGATTCTAAAAACCTTATTGTGTCTGCGTGTTGGTTTTAGTCACCGTCGAAGAAGCTTCAGCCGCCGCCGTCGATTGTCA
Organism: Arachis hypogaea; assembly: GCF_003086295.3. Lineage (NCBI taxonomy): Eukaryota > Viridiplantae > Streptophyta > Magnoliopsida > Fabales > Fabaceae > Arachis > Arachis hypogaea. Next base: position 66,229,103 of record NC_092042.1, read on the forward strand.
CTGGAGAACAGCTGCCGTGTCTCTGGTTGCCGGAATCATGGACTGGAGAGAAGGGTGCTGCCTCTCCTATTGCTGCTGCTTCGTTCTTTTATCGTAAGCGATCTTTGTTTCCAGTTCCATTGAATTCATTTCTGTTTTGATTCCATTGGGTTTGAATTCTCTATTTTGTTGTAACCATGGTCACTGTTGTTGGAGTTATTGACGCCGCTCTCAGTGCTAATTGGATTAACCATTATAGCTATTCTGCATCACCTTCACTTTCCATTATTTCTGTCAAAGTCCTGCTCTTGCCGATGTTGGCCATTGGATTTGTAACAGCTCCAACTTTTATTTTCCTCTTGATTCGGTGAGTTTTTCTTGTTTTGGAACTCTCGCTATTAGCGATTCATTATAGTTTATTGAGGATTTTGCAATGTTATTTGCTATTTGATTGATTTTCGGTTATTTCTTATTGCGATTAGAGTAACTATAGTTGCTAGAGTAACTATAGTTGCTACAAAAGTGGTTTGGAACTGCGGTTGTGGTTGCCGCTGTGATGAGCCGAGGGAAAAAAGGGATTCAACGTATTTAATTATGCGGATTGCGAATAATTGAGGTAGGATTTTTCTTAAAATCTATTTTACATTACAGAGTTGTGATAAATAGATATTGACGCAAAAACATATATATTTATGATTATACTTGTCTTGTGGATGTGATGGTTTGTTGGATTGGATTATTGGGTGCTTGATTGCTTGAGTGAAGTACGATTGTTGATAAGAAGTGGATTTGAAAAGTTATTTACTTGATTATTAGAAAAAGTGGTTTTTATTGGTTTGAAGTTAAAGTGGTTTGATTTTGAGTCGGTCTGATTTTATAAATGATTTAATACTTGAGCTGGTGTGACTTTAAAAAGAGTTTTATTATTGGAATTGGTCTGGTTTGAAAATAATTTGATATTGGAGTTGGTTGAATTTTGGAAAGTGATTGAGATTTGGAAATGGTTTGAGAAATGTTTGGATGAGACCCGAAAAGGGTGGCAGTATCCGAATTTTAGAGGAGATGCTGCCGAAATTTTATAAAATTAGAAGTTTCATTGAAAGTAGTTATTTTAAAAAAGGTTTTAAGTATTATATGATTTAAAACTACCTCATTTATCAAAGAAAAAATTATGTTTTGGATATTGGGAATTGTTAGTGAACGGAATGGAAAGAAGGATGATTGAGAATTTTCTCTGAAATATGGTTTTTGAATAAATTTGGAAATGAGATTTGGATTGATGAATGATTATGATGTTGAGAATGTTGAGATATGATCTTTGAATTATTCATATGGCTTATGAATTTGAAATATCTGAGATACGAGGTTCCCTGGATTAAGTGCCGTTGCTTGCCACCACGTGTACCAAGTTGAAAACTCGATACTCTGTTGACCCTACGACGTAAGTGTGACCGGGCACTATATAAATTCCCGGGAATGTTACCCTCATTGAGCAATATTGATTATTTGAGAAAAAGCTATGCATAGACTCTTGGGGATGCACGTCGGGGGACAGTCTAAGGACAATTCAGACTTGTCGGGTTGGCTGGATAACCGACAGATGAGCCTCATCAGCCCTAGGACAGGCTTGCATCATATGTATTTGTATGCTTTGCTTAGGTTTGAACTTGTTTTCGGTTGCCTAATTGCTAAACTATTCTTAACTGCTACTTGAACTATTTGCTGTAATTGCTACCTACTTGTGCTTTCCTTGTCTGTCTTGCCTATGTTTGTCCTGGCGTGCTACATTCGAGAATGAACTTTGGTGCTGGATTAATGATTGTGTTGTTTGATTGCGTGGTTGGTTTTTGGTTGAGATTTTCTTATAAGGAAGGAAAGGTTTCATATTTCAAAAAAATTAAACATTGTTTCTTTGAAAAGGTTTCGAACGAGTGCCTACTGGTTTTTAAAGGATTCATAAGGCAATGATAATCACTGAACTTGAAAACAATTTTCTTGTTAAATATCTTCTTATGACAACTTTGGAACTCCGTGGTGAGACCATGTGGTTAGGTTCTCACCCCCTATAGCTTTACCTTTTCAGGAACCAGATGAGGAAGTATTATGGAGAGTATACTGCATTTGGTTTATATATGTTGTTGTATTAATTAGATTATTTTCTTCCCTCGTCCTTGTTATTACAAGTTTGTAAGAGGGATATGAGTTGTATGTTTAAAATGTATTTTATATTATGAGTTATTATGTAATGAATCTTGTATATGAATCTAGGCTTGCTTGTATTTTTTTTTTAAAATAAAGTATTTATTTCCCGTTTTCAAAGAAATCAGCGATACAGTGTCGAGTCACAGGCTCCTATTTTAGTATTTAGTATGTAGAGTAGTCGTAATACTTCTTGCTATCAGAGTAGCGCAGCCGGAAGCGTGACATCTGATAGTGAGGGTATTACACATATTACATGCCTTGCCGTATGACTTTTTTTTTAAATTCCATGCGTGGGCTTGGGATAGATATGGAGGTGTCACATAGCACTCCTACTGAGACTTTAAGTTTTCATCCCTTCTTTTTCCCATACTGTCTCCAGAGGAACATGGCACAACGGATGGAGACGACGCAGCGCCCTCCGAGGGTAACTTCTGAATATGACATTTTCAAAGCACGCGTGGGTAGTTACGACCATTACCACCGTACTTCAAACTATCTACTTAGGTCGGGATTTCGTAAAAGGAGACCCAGCTACCCGTCGTGACCCTTCAAGATAGTAACGCTTCAGCACTCAAGAAATGGTCCCCGAGGTGATATGTCTCGACTCAGACTCCGAGGCAGAGGAAGAAGAATCCGACAGCCCCAACCAGGAGGAGGAGCCAATGGAGGAAGATCCAGAGGAAGAGTTAACCTCTTGCGGAAGTCCAAAGGTGGAGTACGTACTCTATTCCCCCGCTTCGGCACCTCGTCGGATCTTAGTTCACTCCACACAACGGGATCGGATCTTCATTCCGTGGAAAAGTGTTGGAGGAAGACTATTAGTACCTCATTTCGTGAACCACTAAAGAGTCCGGACTAAGGATAGGACATAATGTATAGTTGGGAGTTTTCTTCGATGAAACATTTTAGGATGAATTGGTTTTCTTTTTACCTTTAGGCACTTTCTTATTTTAGAACCGTACTCATGGAAATTTGGTTGTTATTCTATTTGCTCGAACCTCTTTAAGTGTTTTCAATTCAGTTATTTCAGTGCTATTTAAACTTCACGCGTATTTTTCTCCTTCCTTGCATAGCACTTGAGTTCATTAGTTTTCTAATCAAGTGTGACACCCTATTTAAAGACCTTTAAGGATGGAATTTCACTTAGGGTGTTACAAGTTGTCTTCACAATGAACCGAACACCATATTGAGGTGAAACAATTATATAGTACTGAATGAACAGAACATTATCCATTATATAAATTCAAATTCAAAACACATGTGTCTACATTATCAATTCAATTCAATTTAGAACACCTATGTGCATTCAATTCAATTTAACAATTGCATTCCAACCTGATCCGCTTGACAGGATTTAGAAGAATAATCCAAATCAGACTCATTCAACTTATTTGAAGTTGAATCATTCACTGTTTCGATTCAGAATATAAATGTTATGTCTAGATCGAAAAAGAAAATGAAGAAGAATGGGAAAAAGATAAATCCAACATAAGCAGATCGAAGAAGAAAATGAAGAAGATAGATGTGTGCAGAGAAGAATGACGAAACTTATTACATTGAATGGAATGCAAATCGAAGAAGAAGAACGATGAAGAAGAAGACGAAGAAGAAGAAGAAGAGAAGAACGAAGAAGAACACGAGCAAAGAAGAAGAAGAACGCGAGCAGAGAAGAAGGCTTAGGTTGCAGCAGAGAAGGTTTACGTTAACAATTTGTTACGTTAATATGTTAGGCGCATGTATCACAAACGAATTGGAGAGTGGAGGAGGCGCGTCTAACAAAAAATGCTTGGATAATTTGGATATATTTTTTGCATGGATGTAGAGCATTATTATAAAAAAAATAGACTAATTACTATCGCTTTAAATGTGTATAATTAAACAAATAAATTTGATTATGCGTAATTAGTATATAATCTAATTAATATATGTTATTATTTTAATTAATAATGCATTTATACAAATTGTAGTATAATAAGAATACCGATAATTATGTAGAATATTATAATTACTAAAGTATTATCAATAATAATAATAATAATAATAATAATAATAATAATAATAATAATAATAATAATAATAATAATAATAATAATAATAGGATTAATCTATTTTAAAATTAAAAAAAATAATCAATGCTATTAAATTAATTATACCTGTGATTATTTTTTTATATATAAATATATTCTTGGATATGATTACTAAATTTTTTAGTGTAACTATTAATATTTTAAAATTGATTTTTCGTATTGATAATTTAAAAGTATACCTAAATTAAGTCATTATTTATTATTTATTTACAATAACTTCGATTAAAATAATTGTCATATTTTAAATTATTCTGTAGAGATATTTATTACAATGTCAATAAAATTTTTTAAGGCAACTAATAATATTCTAAAAGATTTAGTTTGGTGTATTAATAATTTAAAAAGATATTATTTTTATTATTAGCAGTATTTTTTAACTTAATTATTAGAATTTTTTAGTTATATTGGATCCAATAAAAATAAATTTATAAACCGAACAAAAATTTTATATTAAAAATTTAGAAATAATATATCCAAATTTAATAGACGTAACAAATAAACTGAAGTAACCATTTAAATTTTTCTAAAATTAATCTAACAAAATCTTAATATTAGAACTAAACTATTTAAATAATATTTAAGTTGTTTAAATTTAGACTTTAGACACATATAGATTAGAGTTATATTCGTAACGACAACTAACTGAAATAATGTCATCAATTTTAACATTTAGAATCTGTGTAAATTCAGACCATGCATCCTTTTTTTTAAAAAATTTAAAAGAAGAAAATTTAAACATGGTATCAATCTTTCAAATTCTATATGAAGGCAGATACAATTCTTTAAAAATTGAACTTAAATTAAGAAAACTCATCTCATTATATATCCATTTCGAAAATTTTCTGGCAGAGATAAAAAGTATGGAGGGATAGAATTTGATTTTGGCCTATAAAAATCCAATTGCTCAATAAAAAATCGAGTTCTTTCTAAGAAAATTAACTTTACCCATATTATATTAAATTGGTCATAATATATAAATAGATCCAACTATCTTTCAGTAAAATAGAGTTCATTATGCTTTCGTTGAACTTACATCTATGTAATTAGAATTGAGATCCGTGAATATAACTCGAGGTGATATTTGACGAATGTGGTGCATTGTAAATAATTACGACAAAAGACAATCGAATTGTAAATTATCAAACTATCAAAAGAATAAGAGAATGACTATATCAATAAAAGATCATAAAAAAATTATAACTTGTTCCTTAAAATAATCAATTTCGATAAAAAACAAAGAATATACATTTTTATTCTATAAAATAGTAAAAAAATAACAAATTAAAAAATTAAACAAAATACTTTAACTCTAAAACTTAAACTTATAAATAATAAAAATAACACTATATATAATATTTAGTCGCAGAAAAATTAGTTGTGGGAATTGATACCAATATATGTGTTATTAGTACACACGTATATAAAAAAATTTATTAACTAAAATATCATATAAAAAAATATTTGATAACCAACAAAATTTAGCCCAAAAAAAATTAAAAGTTTCCTTTTCTTACATTATTAATTAATTTGAATAAATGATATTGAAAATTGAATAACTTCAATCAAGTATAATTTATAGCGGTGAATATAAATTCCTACAAGCTTATTCTAAAAAGGAAGCGCTACACATCTATGTAATCATATAACTAAGTTGGCCTAATTCCAAATAGAATCACGCGCATTAATAAGAGTGAAAATACGCGCTCGCTCATTATGAAAAAACGTTATTTCTTCTTTAGTTCTTTTTCTCTGCTCGCGTTTTCTTTCTTGTTATTCTCCTTCTTCTCTACTCGCGTTCTTCGTTATAGATCTGGATTGATTTCAACGTAATTAGCTTTGTGGTTCTTCTTCTTCTTCGTTTTCTTCTTCAATCTGGACTTTTGAATTGAAACAATGAATGAATCAACTTCAAAATCAATTGAATGAGTGGGATTTGGATTATTCTTCCGAAACGCATCACAATAATCTTAAACATTGAACAAAGTAAAAAGAGGCTACCAAACCGAACAACATTTATTTGGTGAACCGGAATCACAAAGGCCACCGAACCGAATAATGTACATGTGGTGAATAAATGGTGATCAACTTTCAATCAACAAGAATAGTATTTCTCCATGCAAAAGAAGTAATGAACAGAGTAACAACCAATTTCAAAGCCCTAGTTACACTATCCACTGAACTGAAGAAGAAGAAGAATAAGAACCTACGAGTGCAAATTTGAAAGAAGAATGAGGAGGAGGAGGAAGAGGAGGAGAAATACTATTCTTGTTAATTGAAAGTTGATCACCATTTATTCACCACATGTACATTGTTCGGTTCAGTGGCCTTTGTAATTTCAGTTCACCAAATGAATGTTGTTCGGTTCGGTGGCCTCCTTTTATTTTGTTTAATGTTTAAGATTATTGTGATAGCATGCAGCAATCATTCCCTAACTGTCTCAACGTAATAACCTCATTCAACTGATTTGAAGTTGAATCATTCATTGTTTTCATTCAGAAGTGTAGATCGAAGAAGAAAACGAAGAAGAAGAAGAACGACGGAGCTTATTACGTTGAATTCAATGCAGATCAATAATAAAAAATACGAGCAGAGAAGAAAAACGCGAACAGAGAAAAACGACGAATTTTATTAGGTTGAAGAAGAAGAAGATGAAGAAGAATTTGAAAGAAGAAGGAGGAGGAGGAGGAAGAGGAGAAGAAATACTATTATTGTTGATTGAAAGTTGATCACCATTTATTCACCACATGTACATTGTTTGGTTTGATGGCCTTCGTGATTTCGGTTCACCAAATGAATGTTGTTCGGTTCGGTGGCCTCCTTTTACTTTGTTCAATGTTTAAGATTATTGTGATAGCATGCAGCAATCATTCCCTAACTGTCTCAACATAATAGCCTCATTCAACTGATTTGAAGTTGAATCATTCATTGTTTCCATTCAGAAGTGTAGATCGAAAAAGAAAACGAAGAAAAAGAAGAATGAAGGAGCTTATCACGTTGAATTCAATGCGATCAATAATGAAGAATGCGAACAAAGAAGAAAAATGCAAACAAAGGAGAACGACGAATTTTATTAGGTTGAAGAAGAAGAAGAAAAACAAAAACACAATACGTTATATGAGGTGCGTGTATAACAAACGACTGTAGGATAGGAAAACGCGTGTGTGGAGAAAGTTACTTAGATAACATCCATGTATTTTTTATTTCCTTTCTAAAAATGAATTCTCCAAGGATTAGTCTTACTGTTATACAATCAACATTAATTAAAATTATTTAATGTAATTAGTTATAAATGATTCAATATCTTTTAATTTATTACACAATTTCTTTTACTATTTTTATTTTTAAGTATCCAACTTTACGTACACTCAATTTATTTTGTAAAATCTCAAAAACTATATTTTTTTCTACGTTTCTTTGGTAATCAATCAACCATCTTTTTTATTATTATTATTATTATTATTATTATTATTATTATTGTTGTTGTTGTTGTTGTTGTTGTTGTTGTTGTTTAGGAAATGTCTAAAACGAACTCAACCATTATGTGCTTATTGAATGAGCCATACTTATATAGGCCATTAGATTTTATTAGATGAAAATCAAAGGCTAATATAAAAGAAGAGCATTGATAGACTCTAATAAATATAGAATATCCTAGTACATAAATAAATGCTTTAAATAGCAATACTTTAACATATAATACTTTAAACGGCAACAAAATTTTTTATATTTAAATAATTAAATATAAAATATATAAATATAAAATATATGAGTATTTTTTATTTAATAAATTAATTATTATGCAAAACTTTTTTAAAATATTAAAAGATTATATTAAAATAATATTTTAAATTGTAACATAAAAATATAAAATCACTAAAATTTTATTTTATATTACTTGATAAATAATTAGATTATTATATTCAAAATTTATTAACTAACACTTTTATTAAAGTTATTAATATATAATATAATTTTTTATAAAAATATTTTTAAAAAATAATTTATTTAAAATATTATGTATAATACATAAAAATATTATTTTTTATTTTTTTAATTTAAAAAATAAATAAATAATATAATTTTAAATACAGACCTAAATAAAAAATTTAATATTTTCATGTATTATATATAATGTTTTAAATAAATTTTACCTTTACAAATATTTTGATAAAAAATTATATTATATAATAATATATTTAACAAAGTAATTAGTTAATAAATTTTAAATATAGTAAACTAATTATTTGTCAAGTAATATAAAATAAATTTTATTTATTTTATATTTTTATGGTGTAGTTTAAAATATTATTTTAATATTATAAAAAAATTTGTATAATAATTAATCTTAATGAATAAAAAAACTTATTTTTTTGTATTTGTTTATTTTATATTTTTTAAAACAAATTTTTTTTATCTCTATATAATAAAATATTTGATAATCTTCTATATATATATTAGGAGTGGTAAAACAGGTCGAATCCGTTGGGCTAACCCGCCAAATTCGCTAAAAATATGGGTCGGGTTAAAATTTAAAACCTGTCAAATTAAAAAAATTCGCCAAATTATGTATATATGTTCTAATTATTTGACTTTATTTTTTTATTTTACAATTTCGTATATATGTCCAAATTATGTGACTTATTTTTTAAAATAAAGATGGTTCTATTGACAAATATTATTTTTAACAATTTTATTGAAGTTAAAAATTAAAAAAAATTAATAAAAAGTTATATTATAATTTGACTATTTTTTATTTGTAATTAATTGTTTAATTATTATTTTTTAGTTAATTTTAATTAATTTTATTTTTCAAAAAAAAAAACAAAGTCAAACGGCTAGCATTTTGTACCTACTTTAGTTGGCGGGGCGGGCCGGCCCGTCCCTCTTAAGGTGCGGGCCTAGGTGAGGCGGGGCGGGTTGGGGCGAGCTGACTCGCATTGCCACTCCTAATATATATACTGTCTAGTAATTTTTTATATATTAAATAATTATAATCATATAATAACATTGAAATAAAAAAACATATTAAATCTGTTACAGTATAACTATTTAAAATATCATTTTAATATAATTTTTTAATATTATAAAAAAATTTTGCATAAAAATTTTACGGATTTGGCGAATTTTTTTAATTTGACAGGTTTCAAATTCTAGTCCGACCCACCTGTTTTAGAGAGTTCGGCAGGTCGGCTCGACGGACTCGACCCGTTTTGCCACCCCTAACATATATATTAAGAAGATTATCACATATTTTACTATATAAAGGTAGAAATTTTTTGTTCTAAAAAATATAAATTAAATAAATACAAAAAGTATAAATTTTTTTATTTAGTAAGATTAATTATTATGTAAATTTTTTTTAATATAAAAATGATATTTTAAGCTATAATATAAAAATATAAAATAATTAAAATTTACTTTGTATTACTTGACAAATAATTAGATTATTATATTAAAAATTTATTAACTAACTACTTTGTTAAATATATTATTATATCATATAATTTTTTATCAAAGTATTTGTAAAAGTAAAATTTATTTAAAAAATTATATATAATACATGAAAATATTAACTTTTTTATTTAGGTATATATTTAAAATTATATTATTTATTCTATTTTTCTAAAAAATTAAAAAGTTAATATTTTCATGTATTATATATAATATTTTAAATAAATTATATTTTTAAAATATTTTTATAAAAAATTATATCACATAATAATATCTTTAATAAACGTAGTTAGTTAATAAATTTTAAATATAATAATCTAATAATTTGTCAAGTAATATAAAATAAAATTTTATTTATTTTATATTTTTATGTTAGTTATAGTTTAAAATATTATTTTAATATGATTTGTTAATATTATAAATTTTTTTTGCAATAATTAATTTTAATAAATAAAAAATATTCATATATTTTATATTTAATTATTTAAGAATAAAAGATTTTGTTGTCGTTTAAAGGTATTGTGTATTAAAGTATTGTCATTTAAAGCATTTATTTATATACTAGAATATTCTATATTTATTAGAGTCCATCAATGCTCTTCTTTTATATTAGCCTTTGATTTTCATCTAATAAAATCTAATGACCTATATAAGTGTGGCTCATTCAATAAGCACATAATGGTTGAGCTCGTTTTAGATAAATTTCTGTTGCAAGTATAGCTTCTAAACCAACAAAAGTCCTTTCTACAAACGTTTTGGTTGTCACAAGTAACAAATCCCTGATAAAATTGAAAACCGAAGTATTTAAACCTCGGGTCGTCTTCTCAAGGAATTGCAGGGAGGTATGTTCTTATTATTGGTTATGAGTCTTGTAAATTGGGGGTTTTGAAAGTAAGGAACAAGTATGTTAAACGATAAGAAAAATAAAATAGTAATGATAAAATAAACTCTTGGCCAGGTATTAGAATTGAAATTCCTATCCTAGTTACCCTTATCAGGTGTGATGAGAGTTGGGTTTTAATCCCACTTAGTTATCCTTTATTGAACAAAGAAAGGTCAAGTAGACTAATTAGTTTGATCCTCAAGTCCTAGTCAATCCCTGTGGGAAGACTAGCTTTAGAGCGATCTAGATCAATTAGAATCTGCCAATTTCAACCACTGCTGAGTTTGAAACTCAAGTGTTACCAATTACCTAACCAAAGCCAAAATGGGAAAAATCTAAAATTATTTATATAAATAAAAGAAAACAATCATGAGTCTAAAATACCTCAAATTATATTAAATAGAAAAAATCCTAACATGAATGGTTCATAAGCCAAATAGGCAACATAAGTAATGCAAGCATTAAAATATCTCAAAGTAGAAGAGAAGTCAAAATAAAGGAATATTGAACCTGATAGAAAGATGAGATAAAAATATTCCTAAATTCTAAAAATCCTAATTCTAATCCTAAGAGAGAGCAGAGAACCTCCCTCTCTAAAAACTACATCTAAACTATGTAAAGTGAATAATTGGCCAACTCCCTGAATGGATGTATTCCTCCACTTCATAACTTCTAATCTGGGCCTCTTGGACTTGGATCTGGGCCAAAAAGGGCTTCAGAAACCACTGGGAGCGTTTTCTGTAATTTCTGGTGCGTGGCGTCTGTCACGCGTCCGCGTGGGTCACGTGGTCGCATCATCTGAAGTTTTTCTTATCACGCATTCGCTTTGATCATGCGTCCGCGTCATCTGTGTTCTGCTTAAGGTGCACGGCCGCGTGGGTCACGCGGTCGCGTCACTCCCTTTTCACGTTGGGCATGCGGCCGCGTCGTCCATGCGTTCGCGTCACTGCCAGTTTCTTCAAAAACTCCATTTTGTGCTTTTCTTCCATTTTCGTATGTTTCCTTTCCATCCTTTAAGTTATTCCTGCCTTAGAAGCTCTGCAACTACTCAACAAACAAATCACGGCATCAAATGGTAATAAAGGGTAATTAAAATAATTACTTTTAAAGCATAGAAAATATGTATTTCACATATATCACATAATAAGGAAGGGAAAACAAAACTATGCAATTTTCATGAATAAGTAGGTGAAGGGTTGAATAAATCACTTAAATTGAGCACAATATATATCATAAAATATGGGTTTATCAACCTCTCCACATTTAAACAATAGCATGTCCTCATGCTAAATCCAAAATAAAGAGTAAGGTAAAGTGGTGAAATCTCATGCAATGCAATCTATCCTAGATGCAACTACCTAAATGAGTCATGCAAATCTAGTTATTATTCACCTATATATAAAGCTTTACATGTAGTTAAATTAATTCACATTCTCAAGGAATCATATACGCATAGCCAACCTTAGATAATGTTAAAGCACTTTTACAATTGAGATGAAAATTTTTTTTTTCAAACTTGCAAGACAATTAACAATTGAGGCAGAGATATATGGTGATGAGCTATTGAACCCTCACTAGATTTTGTGTTTACTCTCTAGTCACTCAGTGTTTATTGGGTTAATCTCTCTATTCTTCTTTTTATCCTTACTTTCTATAACTTTATTCTTCATCTAACCAATCAACAAATATAGAATATAGACATACAAAAATTATGAGGTCTTTTCAAGGTTGTAATGGGGCCAAGGTAGAGAGGTAAGGGTATATGTATAAGGCTAAGTGAGCTAATAAGTGAATCCTTAATTAGTTTAAGATCTCACCTAACATATACATACTTTATACAAATCAAAGTTCCTTAACCTATTTGTCCAAATTTTCCCACTTTGTATTGCAAACTCATGCATTAAATTTAACTTTGCCCCATGTACATTGATTTTTCTCATTTTGCATTTGGAGAATTTTTGTATCCCCTTATTGAAAATAAAATAATTTTTTTAATGCACATGATAATTTAATTACTTTGATTTCACATGAGCCTGCTTCCCAAATTTTTAAATAATTTATTCAATTTAAATTCCTACTTTTTCTATCATCCTATGTTCCCATAAAATTCCCCACACTTAAATGTTTACACAATATCTATCTTAAGCTAACCAAGGATTCAACTTGGGATTTTTATTTTGTTTTTCTGCTTAAGGCTAGTAATGTGGTTATAAAACAGAAGGGGATTAAAAGGCTCAAGGGGGCTAACAAGGATGGCATAAAAGGTAGGCTTTATTTGTGATCAGTGAGGAAAAATTCAAATGATGGCCTCAATCACTTTCTTAGTATGTATCTATATTCTATAATCGGACATATAGATTAAAGCAAAGCAAAGAACATCAAAATAAAAAAGAAGGGCGAAGCACACAGGAATAAAAATTATGGTTTGAATGTAACCATACAATTAAGCTCAAAACTCTCAGGCTGTGTGTTCTCAAGCTCATAAACCATATATCAGTTATGTATGTCATGCAAGTAGAAATTAAGAGTTTCTATTATTCTCAATGTAAAATTTATTTGGGTGGCTTTACAGTTTTAGTGTTCCTCCTTGATGAAATGTTGTTAACTAACTAACATGTAATGCTATATATACAAGGTGTGTGGATTGTTTTACTATATTATGGTTCCTAGCTTACTCTTTTTATTTTTCAATCAAATCAACTATCATATGCTAAAAAAGGGTAAACTATACTAATTAATCCACTTAATATATAACTAGTAAACTAAGGTGCAAATCAAGCTAAAATATCCAGGATATTATACAGCCCAAAGTGCATAATGCAAAAAGTACAATAAAAGCAAGAGAGAAATGTGCAAAAATACAGAAAATGGGCAAAATAAGAAGAGAGTCTGTAGTGGTTCACCAAAAGATATGCCAAAGATGGCAACCTCCCCACACTTAAAATAAAGCATCGTTCTCGATGCTCACTCAAGCCGGGTGTGAATGAGTGTTATCTCTGGAAGGATAGGCTGCCGGTGTCTCGATGGTAGGCTGAGGGTCTGCAGTCTCTATGAGGGTAGGATGAGCGGTCTGCTGAAGCGGGGGCTTTGTCCGTAGAGGAACCTCCAGATCTGCAGCCTATAGCTGGTGGTGCTTTCCATGGTGTGAAACAGTGTGCTCGGGACCTCCCTGCTCAGCCTGGGTAGGTGCCTCATCCTCATGATCGCTCACCTCCTCCTCAGATGTGTCGGAGGGTGTGTCGGGCTCAGAGGGGATGTCACCACCAGAGCGAATCATCAGCTTGAGGTGCTCATAGCGTCGCTTGTGGCGACGCTCAAACTTCTCAAAAAGTCGCCTGTTGCAACGTTCAGACCTCTCAAACTGCTGTTGGTTATGGCACTCCATCTGATCTAGGTGGTCAAAGAGTCGGTGCACCAGACGGTAGACGGGTTCAAGAGCAGGTGGGGGTGCAGTGGGTGGTGCTGGGCCAGTGGAAGCAGAAGGAGCAGCTGAAGAAGTCGCTGCCTCAGTAGTGTCAGTGAGGAATAGAGGGCGGTAGCCGAAAGCCAGAAACTTCTGACTGTGAGGGATGATCTTTCGGCACTCTGTGGCGGGGGCCTTTCATCAGCAACCTCCCAAGGGACCTCAGCTCGGCGACCCAACTGAGTAATCAGGTAAGGAAAGGAGAGAGTGCATCTAACATGGACCCTGGCCATGTAATTCTGGAAGAAGCGAGGTAGATAAAGGTCCTTACCCGTCATCACCAGATGAGGGTAATCATAGCAGCTGGCACCTCCGTCTCATGAGTGCTCGATATCACATAGTTACTCAGAATCTGTTGCCATAGCCGAGCCTCATTATTCAGATATATAAGCCTGATTCCCTTGGGTACCAATGTGCTTGTTCTCATGACCCAAGGAATAGTAGGATCAAGAGTGATGTCCCTCTTTACTGCATCCCAATCAAACCTCATGAATCGCATATCCTCCTCAGCTTTCTGGTAACCATCTGGCTTATCAGATTTCAGTGGAAGCTGAAGGATCTCTTCAATTTCTTGCCTCTAAGCTGTACTGCATCCAAGGATGATAGAAAATAATTGAAGTAGAATTCTCTGACCCAGGATGAGGTAACCTCAGTTAAGTTTCGCTCCAGGAAGAACCAGCCTCTCTATTTGATCTGATCTAAAGTGTACTGCTTAAGTTCTTCTGGAATTTTGAGTGTCCTTTCCAAGTATAGGTTCTTGGATGTAGCAAAAACTGGGTACTTCATCTCACAGTATTTGTTTGCAAACTTAACCGGGTCAGCTATAGGTACCAACTGATCAGTCTTTTCCTGCGGGGTAAAGTTCTTCTCCCGCCAGGAATCATCATGTAAGATGCCTAGGATAAAATCAGAGGATTCGTCTCTTTTCCTTTTGCCAGTGGTAACTTTGCCCTTTCCCCTGCTTTGAGAGTCAGACATCCTGAAAAACAGAATTTTCAAAATATAATTGAGGAATAAAAGCAGGAAAACAAGTAGGCAAATAACAAGATAAGCACAAAGTGGCAAAGGAGTAGTAGAGAAATGAAATGAGTTAAGTAAAGGTATATTTTGGATTGTGTTGGAGTTGAAAAGCTGAGATGAGAAATCACAGTCCAAAATATAGTAGAAGTGGAAAGCCTATTAATTAGGAAAAATAATAATCATGCCATGAGTGAAATAAATTGAAAGAAGTAGTGAAGAGGCAAGGGGGAAGTTAGAAAGTTAAAATTTGGTAAAATTGAAAAAGATGTTAGAAAGCGAAAATCAGCGAGTTGGTAAAAAGGAAGTCAGAGTAAGTGGCATGATGATTGGTTTCTAAGTAACAAGAATATCACAATTTTGAACAACAGTTAACTCATATTCAAGCAGGGGAATCAAGTTGTTGATGATGCATATAGATATAGAAATAGTAAAAAGTAAAATCAATAATCCAATTCATTAACCAGGAAAAGTAATAAGAATGCTGGCCTGTGCATTCAAGAATGGCTTTGGTTGATTAATTGGAAAATTGAGAAATGCCAAAACCAAGTCTTGAATGTAAAAAGGAAACAATTTGTAGAAAATTGGGCAGCATTCTGGCTAAAATCGGATGTTCCCGGAAAACAAATAGTAAGAACAGTTCATATGAATTGAAATAAGGCTGCACAAATAGCAAGAATAAGAAAGCGCAGTGTAACAGCAGCATGAAACAGTTAAGCGCAGCATATGAACAGTACTAACATCATAGCCAGAATAAAATTGCAGAACAGATAAATAGATAACAAGAACGGAGCAATTATCATGCCTAAATCCACTAACCACATCCTAGCTACCTAACCACCTAGAATCCACTACGAACATGCATCTCTAACTAGCTTATTCGGAACAAAAATTGGAAAACAAACTTAATGAGTCACAAGGAGGAATCGCCGTATGGCGAAACCTGGTGCGAAAATGGCAATGAGATGGAACAGAGATGAGGGCAGAGAGGTGCTGATGCGCTGTGGCGGCACCGGGAGGATCACGGCGGTGCGACGGTGGAACAGGGTCGGTGGTAGGGTACATGATAGGGTTGAGGGGTATCGTTGAGAAGAGGGAGTTAGGGTTGGGGTGGTACCCGGCGAAGGTGGCTGCGGTGGTCGGAGGCTTGTGGTGGTCGAGCAGTGGCGGAGGTGAGAGAGAGGGAGGGAAAAGAAAGAAGGAGGAGAGGGGATGGGTGGGTGTCACGACAGGGTCTTGGTGGTGGCGGTGTGGTGGCGGTCTTGGAGGTCGGAGGTGGTCGTTGGTGGTGGCTGGGGGTGGTTGAGGGAGAGAGAGTTGCAGAGGAAAGGAAGAGTGGTTGGGGTTTGGGTTGCGGGAAGGATAGGGTTTCGCGTGACTTGGGGTTAGTGATCGCAAATCCACGCGAACGCGTGGAGGACGCGATCGCGTGACTAGGGTGAAATGAGGTTGACGCGGATGCGTGGTTGCGCAATCGCGTGGGTTAGGGGAAAGATGGGTGATGCGGACGCGTAAGGAACGCAAACGCGTCGCTGGTATTTGTGCTAGACGCACGATTCCAGCGTCGTTTCAGCGCAACTCTCTATCTGATATAGGGGGTCATAATATCCGCGCGACGCGATCGCGTCGCTCACGCTTTCGCGTGGGATGTGTGTTGGGTAAGTGACGCGTTCGCGTCAGGGACGCGTACGCGTGGGTTGTTTTGTGCGAAACGCACGCCAGCCACACGATTCCAGCCCAACTTTCTGGGCATTGGATCTTTACGCCGATATCCAGATCACGCGTTCGCGTGAGTGACGCGAACGTGTGGGAGGCATTTTTCTCAACTAACGCGATCACGTGGGGCACGTGGTCGCGTGGAACAATTTGTGCCGAAGGCACACCTCCAGCCTTGCTTTAGCACGACTTTCTGTTCACTTTCCTTTTTCTTTTTAATGCACTTGTGACGCGAATGCGTCAGCGGTGCTGGCGCGTCGCATGCTCTTTCTCTCTCTCTCTCTCTCTCTCTCTCTCTCTCTCTCTCTCTCTCTTTTTATGCAGTATGCAGAATGCAAAATGCAATGAATGTTATGCAAAAATTTCAGGTTCAAACAAAATTCAAAAACAGAGTAGAATGGAGAAGGAATGATCATACCATGGTGGATTGTCTCCCACCTAGCACTTTTAGTTAAAGTCCTTAAGTTGGACATTTGACGAGTTTTCTGCTATGGTGGCTTGTGTTTGAATTCGTCCAGAAATCTCCACCAGTGTTTGGAATGCCAGCATCCTCCGGGGTCCCAAACAAGGCACATAAAATCTTTGAGCAGTTTCAAACAGGTTTCCAGTGTCCCGGGGTGTTGAATGTCAGGATAGATTCCAGGATCCCAAACTCTACTTTTACACCCATTTTTATCTTGATCTACATTTTTTCAGCCGGGTGATAAGTAATCTGAATTCTCACTGCAGTGACCAAACAGCTTCCGAGATCCTTTCAATTGAGCTTGACACCAATCCTTGCACCTCAATTTGAAGTGTGAAACCTCATTGAATCTTGCATACCAGTGCTGAGTTCGAGTCATTTCCCTTTCGCTCTTAAAGCCGCAGAGAGCTCTAAGCTGGCCATCTGTCTCAAGCAAACCATATTCAAGTGAAAAATTGAAGATAAAGGTCAAGGATTTTACCCACTTGAAGTTTGTGTTGGGTGGTAATGGCCTTGGGATAGGTGTTTTCTGTGGTTCTGCAAGCTTTACTCCCTTGTGGTCTTCAGTGAATTCCTCTACTTCTTTGCAAACTTCTTCTATTTCAACCATGTCTTGATCAAAGTCTTCGATATCGTCCTCATCACTTGAGTCATAATTTGGAGGTTGAGAAAAGTCAACTTCTGCATCATCTTCGTATTCACTTGGAGAGGATTCTTCTATCTCACAGAATTCACTTGTGGATGCAATTTCATTACTAGGAGAACTCGACTTGTGATTATCATCATCCAGGAAACTTGCGTCTTGGCTTATTCCGTCCAGTTCTTTATAAGATATCTGCATTGGAGGTTGTGCAAGCTCCTCTTTAGCGTCAATTGTAACATCCTTGACAGAATTCTCCACAACTCTAGATTCCTGCGGAGGTTCGGCATCTCCTAAATCTTCAACCAACTCTTCTTCTTCTATAGTGACAGCTTCCTCTACTTGTTCTAGTACGGGGTTATACTCTATGATAGAGTGAAAGAAGATATTAAAAGTGAACAAAGAAGGGTAGTCAGTTAAGCAAGTTTATCTAGCTGTTAAGTTTGTTAGGAGGTTAGTTAAGCCTGCTGATCTGGCATCTTCAGATGCTTCTAGTGTATGCTATATAAGTCTTGTACTGCTGTAAGTCTTAGTGAATGAAAAGTAATCCTTCACTGTTCAAATCACTCTTCTCTGAACTCTCTTCTCCTTCACTCATTCTCCTTGCTCTTACTCACCAGTCTCTGATTCCTTCATGGTATCAGAGCTGGTCTTCTAATGGAAAACGAAACCCAAACCATGACAGATTCAGAAAGCACTCACAGCGCCCACAGCTCAGCACAAACGGCGAGCTCACTAGGCTTTGCTGCAACTCCGATCTACATGAAGCTCGACAGCGACAACTTCTTGCAGTGGAAGGATCAGGTAGAAGCAATGATCGAAGGAAATGACCTATTGAATCACATCACTAGAGTTGGAATTCCGCTTCAATTTCTTGAAAATGGCGACACTAATCCAGAATTTCAGAGATGGAAAAGACAAGATGCCTTGCTTAAATCTTGGCTTCTGGCGGCGATGACGAAACCCTACACCACTCGGATGGTTGGTTGTGTATTCACCTATCAGATCTGGAACAGGTTAGAGACTCACTTTGCCTCTCAAATTAAGGCTAGAATTATGCAATTAAGGAACAAATTGAGCAACACTCGAATAGGATCCTCCGTAAACGAGTATGTACTGTCAATAAAAGGCACAATTGATGCGTTAGTGTTAGTAGGCGAGACAGTAAGTGAGAGCGACCATGTTAATGCACTCCTTCATGGCCTAACCGAAGAGTATGCGCCTTTGCTCACCTCTCTGCTAACAAGATCGCAAGGTATTACAGTCGGAGAGTTAGAAGCAGTGCTTTTTGCCAATGAAAGTATGTTAGAAAGATTTAGAAAATCTGAGGTAAATCAAGTAGCTTATGCACATGTAGCACAATCTAGTTATGCAAATCAAGAAAGCTTGCAAGAAAGCCCTCAGTATCAAGCTAACTGGACTCAGACAAGAAATTTTCGAGGAAGCTCCCGAGGCAGGGGAAGATTCGACAGAGGAGGAAGGCATCCCTCTGGCTTTAAAAAACAGCAGCAATATGATGATAGGTTGAGAAATCAAAATTATGAAAGATCAAACTATGAGAGACCTCAATGTCAGCTATGCAACAAGATTGGCCACACTACCAAAACTTGTTGGTACAGGTATGAAGAAGACTCACAGCCGCATGGAAGAAGCACTAACAAACCACACCAACTTGAACAACCAGGGGCCAATTACAGCACTGTGATAGCAAATCCAGCAACTCTCACTGATTCTGTTTGGTATCCGGACTCAGGTGCAACACATCACATGACTCCCGACCCCCACAATGTAGCTGAAAAGGAGAATTATAACGGTGAAGAACAAGTTGTTGTTGGCAATGGAACAGGTTTGAGCATTAATTCTGTTGGAAAAGCCTATTTTAAAACTGAATTGAGCTCTAAATATCTCATTATGCAGAAATTGTTGCTAGTACCTGATATAACAAAGAACCTATTAAGTGTGTATCAATTTTGTTGTGACAACAATGCCCTCTTTGAATTTCATTCTCATGGCTGCTGTGTCAAATCCCAGGATTCTAAAGAATTGCTTTTGAATAGAACTGTTGAAAAAGGCATGTATAAGCTGTTGAATTTTCATCCTGTTCAAGCACCTGCTGCACTGCTCAGTTCAGTGGAGTCACATTCACAGTCAACTTCAGATCAATACATGTTGTGGCATTCTCGTCTTGGACATGCCTCACATAATATAGTCTCAAAAGTTTTACAGCATTGTAATTTTTCTTTTCCTACAAATAAGCCATTTTGTATCTCTTGTTGCATTGGCAAATCTCACTCTTTACCCTTTCCTGAGTCTCTAAAACAGTGTATAATGCTCCTTTAGAGCTTGTGTACTCTGACATTTGGGGTCCAGCTCCAATGTCTGATTGCAATGGAAACAATTACTTTGTGAATTTTATTGATGCATATTCCAGATTTACTTGGCTATATCTGATCAAAAGTAGAGCTCAATTAAAAACAGTTTTTGTGCATTTCCAACACATGGCTGAGCTTCAGCTTAATGCCAAACTTAAGGTTTTTCAGAGTGATAATGATGCAGAGTATGTCAGTTTGTCCAAATTATTGCAGGAACAGGGTGTTATTCACAGGTTTTCATGTCCACATATCCACCAACAAAATGGCACAGCTGAGAGAAAGCATAGGCACGTTGTGGAAATGGGGCTAACCATGCTCGCAACAGTGTCTATGCCACTCAAGTTCTGGGGCGAAGCTTTCACTACAGCAGTCCAACTGATCAATATCTTGCCAACTCCAGTACTGAACGGAGTATCCCCAACTAAAAAACTGCTCAACAAGAAGCCATCCTATGAAAACCTCAAGGTCTTTGGTTGCTTGTGTTTTCCTCACCTGAGGCCCTACAACCGACATAAGCTTGACTTTAGATCCTCACCAAGTGTATTTCTTGGTTATGGCACCTCTCACAAGGGCTACAAATGTCTCACAAATTCTGGAAAAGTGGTCATTACAAGACATGTTGTATTTGATGAAGCCACATTCCCTTTCAAAGATCATTCCTTCGGTTTCTATTGCCCACCCAGACTTGAATCCTCACATGCTATTCCACCGTCACTACCATGTATTCCCATTATCCCTCACCAGGCCAAACAACTCTCCTCACAACCAACCTCAGCTTCTACCTTACCCATAACAACAGCCTCACCTACCATCCCATCTTCAACCCCAACACAAATCCCTTCAAGTTCTACTGTCCCTTCTTCTCCTCTGCCCCCAGCCCCTATAATCCATCTCCTATGTTGCCTTCCCTCTCCTCGTCCCCAACTCCTTCCCACAAGGCCCCATCAGATGTCCCGATTCCAATTCCAATAGCTGATTTGGAAACAGTTCCACCGTCTGTTCCTGTTGTTAACACTCATCCAATGGTGACTAGAAGCAAGGCAGGTATTGTTAAGCCTCATGTTTTTGTTGCAAGTATGGAGCCAAGGTCTGTCACGCAAGCATTAGATGACCCAAAGTGGAAGAGTGCCATGGAGTCTGAATTTGCAGCTCTTCTAAGGAATAATACCTGGTCCCTGGTTCCTCTCCCAGCCGACAGGGAAGCTATTGGGAGCAAGTGGGTGTTTCACCTCAAATATAATGCTGATGGGAGCCTTCAAAAGTACAAGGCCAGACTTGTTGCTCAGGGTTTCTCCCAAAGACCCGGGTTTGATTTTACAGAGACATACAGCCCTGTTGTCAAGCCAACATCCATCCGAGTTATACTGACCATTGCACTGGCAAATTCGTGGCCTATACATCAATTAGACGTGAATAATGCCTTCCTCCATGGTGATTTGCATGAAGATGTATATATGAGACAGCCACAGGGATTCATTGTTGGTGATGGTTCATTGGTTTGCAAGCTTACCAAGGCTCTCTATGGGTTGAAGCAAGCCCCAAGAGCCTGGTATTTCAAGCTCTCCAATGCTCTTCGAGATCTAGGGTTCACTGCCACCAAGTCTGATGTTTCGGTCTTTGTAAGGCACACTTCATCCTCTCTTGCTTATGTTCTTATTTATGTTGATGATATACTCATCACTGGTAGCTCAGAAAGTGAAATATCTGATGTTATTCAACGACTGAACTCTGCCTTTGCTCTAAAGGACATGGGTCCCTTGCATTACTTCTTGGGAATTCAGGTTACTAACACCAGTGATGGAGGACTGCTCATGACACAGGGTAAATATGTCCAAGACTTGCTGCTCAAAGCAGGAATGTCAGGGTGCAAACCATGCCATACACCCTTGCCCTCCACCTTGAAAATTCAGGCTATAGGGGGAGATGCGTTTGCAAACCCCCATATGTATTGCTCAGTGGTAGGGAGTCTGCAATACCTCACCATTACCAGACCTGAACTAGCATACAGTGTGAACAAAGTAGCACAATTTATGCAGCATCCACTAGAGACACATTGGAAGCTGGTCAAATGAATCCTGCGATATGTTGGTGGCACTGCAACCTATGGCTTGAAGATTGACAAAGCTTCACCCACTTCCTTACTGCAACTAAAAGCCTATTGTGATTCAGACTGGGCAGGGGATCCCAATGATCGCAAATCAGTTGGAGGCTTTTGTGTCTATTTAGGCAGAAATTTGATATCATGGCAGTCTAAGAAACAAGGGGCAGTAGCCAGATCCAGCATAGAGGCTGAGTACAGGGCATTGGCAGACTTAGTTGCTAAACTAATCTGGATAAAAAGGATTGTTAAGTGAGCTAAAGTGGAGCATTCCTGAACCCCCCATGGCTTATTGCGACAATCAGAGTGCAGTCTTGCTAGCAGCAAATCCCATTCTTCACTCAAAAACGAAACACTTTGAGATTGACTTGCACTTCGTAAGGGATTATGTGACAAGAAATGAGGTTCAGTAAGCCATATACCAGGCTCAGCTCAGATTGCTGACACTCTCACCAAGGCTCTTCCATCAGCAGCGTTCCTTGATCTCAGAGGCAAACTCAAGGTGCAGAACTCTGAAGATTCAGCTCCCTTGAGTTTGAGGGGGCATGATAGAGTGAAAGAAGATATTAAAAGTAAACAAAGAAGGGTAGTCAGTTAAGCAAGTTTATCTAGCTGTTAAGTTTGTTAGGAGGTTAGTTAAGCCTGCTGATCTGGCATCTTCAGATGCTTCTAGTGTATGCTATATAAGTCTTGTACTGCTGTAAGTCTTAGTGAATGAAAAGTAATCCTTCACTGTTCAAATCACTCTTCTCTGAACTCTCTTCTCCTTCACTCATTCTCCTTGCTCTCACTTACCAGTCTCTGATTCCTTCACTCTATACTGTCCACTATAGTTTCTAGTGTTTCTTTCATGCTACGTTCTTCATTGGATTCTCCACATGAAGCCATGGGGGTTTGTTGAGTGTCTGAATGTTTGGAAGATAATTGATTTATTGCCTACTCCAGTTGATGAAGAATTGTATTAAATTGGTCTACTGATGGATATGAACATGGTGCATAGGGGAGTGGTGTTTCTTGGGAGTAATTGGATTGACGTTGGGTGGATAAGGATCATATAGTGGTGAATGGTGGAAAGAAGCTTTGAGTGTGGTGGGTTGAGGTTATGTTGAAAGGATGGTCTCTGAGCATAGGGTGGGGCTTGTTGGTAGCTACAAGGCGGTCCACCATATCTATCACCTTGGTATGCATTGTAGAATGGTCTCTGTCTATGATATCTTGGAGGGTGTTGTTGCCTCAAGGGTTGATCATATCCTCTTGGCTCCATCCATCTTTGATTACTTAGACTGTGATGCATATTTAGCTTCCATTCCTTTCAACAAAATTAGGACCAAACTCAAAGCGAAAGGGGTGAGAATTCATAGTAGCTATCAGAAATAAGAAGGAAAAACAAAAACAAATAAACAAGTAAAAGAAAAAATATTTACAATAACCAATAATAAGGCATACGTTTGCAATTCTCCGGCAACGGCACCATTTTGAAGAGAAAACTTTTGCGTGGTCTAGAATTCAGAATAAATTTCCGTTGCAAGTATAGCTTCTAAACCAACAAAAGTCCTTTCTTACAAACGTTTTGGTTGTCACAAGTAACAAACCCCTGATAAAATTAATAACCGAAGTATTTAAACCTCGGGTTGTCTTCTCAAGGAATTGCAGGGAGGTATGTTCTTATTATTGGTTATGAGTCTTGTAAATTGGGGGTTTTGAAAGTAAGGAACAAGTATGTTAAATGATAAGAAAAATAAAATAGTAATGATAAAATAAACTCTTGGCCAGGTATTAGAATTGGAATTCCTATCCTAGTTACCCTTATCAGGTGTGATGAGAATTAGGTTTTAATCCCACTTAGTTATCCTTTATTGAACAAAGAAAGGTCAAGTAGACTAATTAGCTTGATCCTCAAGTCCTAGTCAATCCCTGTGGGAAAACTAGCTTTAGAGCAATCTAGATCAATTAGAATCTGCCAATTTCAACCACTGATGAGTTTGACAACTCAAGTGTTACCAATTACCTAACCAAAGCCAAAAGAGAGAAAAATCTAAATTATTTATATAAATAAAAGAAAACAATCATGAGTCTGAAATACCTCAAATTATATTAAATAGAGAAAATCCTAACATGAATGGTTCATTAAAATATCGCAAAGTAGAAGAGAAGTCAAAATAAAAGAATATTGAACCTGATAGAAAGATGAGATAAAAATATTCCTAAATTCTAAAAATCCTAATCCTAATCCTAAGAGAGAGGAGAGAACCTCCTTCTCTAAAAACTACATCTAAACTATGTAAAGTGAATAATTGGCCAACTCACTGAATGGATGTATTCCTCCACTTCATAACTTCTAATCTGGGTCTCTTGGACTTGGATCTGGGCCAAAAAGGGCTTCAAAAATCACTGTGAGCGTTTTCTGTAATTTCTGGTGCGTGGCGTCTGTCACGCGTCCGCGTGGGTCACGCGGTCGCGTCATCTGGAGTTTTCCTTATCACGCGTTCGCTTTGATCATGCGTCCACGTCATCTGTGTTCTGCTTAAGGTGCGCGGCTGCGTGGGTCACGCGGTCGCGTCACTGCCTTTTCGCGCTGGGCATGCGGCCGCATCGTCCATGAGTTCGCGTCGCAGCCAGTTTCTTCAAAAACTCCATTTTGTGCTTTTCTTCCATTTTCGTATGTTTCATTTCCATCCTTTAAGTTATTCCTGCCTTAGAAGCTCTGCAACTACTCAACACACAAATCACGGCATCGAATGGTAATAAAGGGTAATTAAAATAATTACTTTTAAAGCATAGAAAACATGTATTTCACATATATCACATAATAAGAAAGGGAAAGCAAAACTATGCAATTTCCATAAATAAGTAGGTGAAGGATTGAATAAATCACTTAAATTGAGCACAATATATATCATAAAATATGGGTTTATCAAAATTCAACAACCATAACATCTAAAAATAACTAATCTAACGTCCAAAATTCCAATTTTAAAATTATATTCCATTAGCAATATTTTATGGCATTTGAATTTGTCGTTAAGGTAGAGCCTTAGCTTGGTTAGATGGTGCCTATTATTGTTTGACATTTTTATATTTTTTATTTTTATTGTTTATTATATTTTATCTAAAATCTCTTTGAAGTATCAATCACTCTATTATTTTTTTTCATATTTTATTTTTTATTTTTTACTTTATAACAATCAATATATAAAAGTATGTTGTATAATAGAATTTGTGACTTAACATCTACGATTTCACACTTATAATATTTATAACTTCATACGCATAACTTCCATAATTTTAGATATTTAATATATATATATATATGTATTTTTATAATTAATATTATTCAATTTTAAACTATATATTTTATCGTATATTTTAAATTATCTCATATGTGTACTAATTGTTTATAATTTTAAATTATTTAAACTTTTATTTAATATTCATATATATGTTTGTTTATTGATTATAATACGATCAGTTAATAATTTCATATAAATATTTATTTTATATAATTTTTTTATATTTCATTTTCTGTTTTTATTTTATAATAATCTGTATATAAAAATATGAGTTGTATAATAAAAATTGTTAAAATATTTTAAATTTAACATCTATAATTTTAAATATATAACATCTATAATTAATAAATTGAGATAGATTTTTTATCATATTACAAAATAATTATTTTTGAATGTTTCTTATTTTTAATAAATTGAAACTAATCAAATTTTAGATGTTTGGACTTTTTTATAAAATGTGCTATGGTGAGTTCACAACTCTAGAGAGGATTTGAGATTTTTTATTGGGATAAAAGATTGTGTAGTAATAATTGCAGATCTAATAATCCAATATTCATTTACTATACCATATAAATAATCGTACATGTATTTAATTTAAAGTTCACACACTTGAATATATATAAGATAATAATTATAAATAATAAAAATAAAAACCGTGTCTTTCATTACATTATTATTATTATTATTATTATTATTATTATTATTATTATTATTATTATTATTATTATTATTATTATTATTATTGTACACATATAAATTAACTTCTAGTCAACAAAAAAAAAAATTAACTTCTAAAATTCAACAATATAACATTGTTCGTAACATCTAATATGCATTTACGGTAACATCTAAAAATTACTTATAACATATGAGACATACTACTTCTTCTAAAATTGTAATAAAATTGGAGTTAAGTGAATTTGTCAAATAAATATGAAAAGATAAGGGGTTTTTTTTATTCGATTTTAGGATTGTTAGATTGCATAATCACGCTCTAAATAAGGAGTGAAAGGTTTTGGCTGGGTTAATTAAAGGCATTATTTTGAGAGTGATTTTGAATTTTATCCTTGATAAAAGAGGTGAGAAATTTTAGAATGTAATTTTGGAAAATTTTATATTCTTTTTTTAATATAATATTTGTGTTTTATTAATAATTATTAATGTCTTGCATATGCTATATATGCTATAAATCATGGACACTTTGTTGAGTTGTCGTGTCTATTTGTCAGATACATTTCAGACATGACACTCTTTGACACTCGTTCGATAAGCGTGTCTGCTATGTCCAATCGTGTCTTAATAAAAAATAAAAATTCTTTTTCAGATACGTTTGTACACACCTAAATACCATCACGTACCAACGTGTCTAGTCTTATTATTAATATGTATTATTGAAATAAATTTAGAAATAATATATATTATTATTATTTATTAAAACAAAAATTATTTTAAATATTTTATATAGTTAAAATAAGCCACTAAAAGTAATTAAAAAATAATTTATATATATATGTGTGTGCGCGTCCGGTGTTTTATCAGATTTGAAAGTTTATGTCCTGTATTAGATTGTGTGTGTGTGTGCGCCCTGTGTTTTATCAGATTTGAAAGTTCATGTCCTGTATTAGATTGGGTCTTGTATCTGTGTGTTAGTGTCTATGTATCATAATATATATGTGGTTGGATAAATGTTTTAATATATTTCAAAACTATAATTATAAGTTAAATCTATTAATTGCGTGGCTTTTAATTGTGGATAGTTTATTAGCTATGTAGCATTACTAATAAAGAAAATATTAATTATATATAATTAACCATTATATTAGAATGATTGATAATTAGGATAATTAATAATTAATATAATTATTTATTAAATATTAATTTTTATATAATTATAAAGAATATATTTTTTTAAAATATTTTAAAAAGAGAAGTATATATATTGACACTGAAACGCACCATACGCTAATGTTCTTAGTATCAGAATGTTTTCTATTGTAAAATAATATATGATAATAATACATATTATACAATAAGTAACAAATTAAAAGAATCTCTTAAAGTTGTATTTTATGAATTATTTTGATCTTTTAAATTAAAATTTGAATTTCTTGTCTGGCCCTGAAAAGTTGGAAAACAAGTCATATTAATTCCAAAAAAGGATAACGAATTAACTAATGTTAAATATATTTGAAAGAAAACAAAATAATAAATGTCATGAAAACATTTTTCTTTTCTAAGTTGCTTTGCATTTTAACCAACACTAACTATTTTTGTAAGAGAAATATTATAAGGTTATCAAAATTTATTATTTTTTGTTATTATTTAGTCATTAATATTTAAAAGTATATGATAAAATATATTATTAAATTATTAGATTAAAAAAATTGAATTGATAACTAAATAATAGTAAAAAAATAATAAATTCTAAATCATTTCTCACTTAATGTATTTTCTCTAAAAAGACATTGACCCTTGTACCCTCAGCGACAAAGACAATATGAATTTATTTAAGCCAAAAAATATGATTTGGAGTATGCTCATGATTATGAGGACTATAAATGCAATTACATATGTATTGGTGTCACTTATTACTATTTGTTAGTACATATATAGTGTGTCAAACTGAGAGAGAGCAATTAGAACAAAGCCTTTTGTAGTGGTAATTTTAGTAGCTATTCTGGGACAACATTCTTTGCAACAATCGTGGTGAATGCAGATGGGACTTCAACTTCTTCTCTTCGTGTTACAAAATTATCACGTGCGAGTTACTCCAAGTGGCCCTAATCGATTGCACAATGAAATGGAACAATCTTCTCTATCCATGGTGCTACGGAGTCGACCGGGTCAAGATGATCCACCTGCAATCACTATTAAGAAATTATTTAATTTTTTAACTTATTTGTGGACAATACATATATTAATTATAATCACAAATGATGCTATTTCAAATTAAATAATTTATATAATAATGATCTTATTTATTGTTATAAATGCTAATTGAATAAGTCATTGTTATTTTTGATTTGAATTTAAATGAGAATAAAACCGAATATTATCTTTTGTTTTTTATATAATTATTTTTTTTTATTTTAGATATATTATCTTTTGGCCTTTAGATATTATTTTATTTGAACTTTAGGGTTTAATGGATGACATACTCAAATATAAATAGACCTTTAGGGTTTCGGTCCCCAATATACCAAAAGCCGCCTTTGTTGCTCTTTTCCCATCAAAAGAGTTGCAGTTCAGCCACCTAAAAATACAGAAAGTTTTGGTTGATGAGAAAGATCAAAAGAACCACAAGATCCAAATTCTTCCATCAATTTTTGACTCTTATGAGTAAAGGTACGCTTCCGCATTATGTTATATTTTGGTGATTTAATATGAATAATCTGATTTAATAAAATTAATTTATTCCAACAATTACTGCATAACGACCTAACTTGCATGTCTACACAAAACTTGTGAATAAATAAGTCAAAAAGTTAGATTCAAAGTGTGATCCAAATTCTTAATGTTATGACTGTGACTTAATGTAATATTTTTATGTTCCGAATTTCAAGTCTGTTCCATATGCTTGGAAATCTTTTACTTACATCGTCTACTGCATATTCTCGCCAACTCACCGAAATAGTTTTTCTTCAGAAAAAGTCTGAAACAAACTAGGATACCAGCTTATTCCAACTAACTATAATATGGATTGCAATAAAAAGTTAAATAACACAAAAATGAATTCCTAAATTTCATCCTAAAATTGAAAAAAACAACTGCACACCCCCTTCTTTCTCTTTTACTCCCACGCACGTCGTTCATCTGGTTGTCTTCCTCTTTCACTATAGGGTCCTCTCTTGCGATTCGCCGCACCCAAGACCACACCTTAGTGCCATCCCCTGCCCTGCACGATTCGCCGCGTTTAGGACCACCTCAACACCCTCTCTCACAATTCGCAGCGCCCTCTCCTTTGCGATTCACCGCTTTCAGAACCACCTCATTGCCTTCCCTGCGCGATTCACATCACCGCTAACTACTACAGTAGCCTTTCCCTCGCAAATGTAGCGTCGCAAACCGCCCTCTTGAAGTGTGTTCTTTTTTTATTTGAATTTGTTTCTTTAACTAATTTTTAGATGTTTTTTTTCAGGATTTCAAATGTTTCTTACCATGATTTTTATGTAGATTACTAGATGTTTTTTTCTTAGCTTTTTGGATATTTCTTTTCAGGAGTAGGTGCGTTCCTTTTTTTTTTTGAATTTTTTGCTTTAACTGTTTTTTCAATTTTTTTTCTGTTTAAATAGATGTTTTTTTTATAGGTTTTGAATGTTTCATTTTGAGCAAACAAATGATTTTTTTATGTGGATTATATTATTGGATGTTTCTTTCTTAAGTTTTGGGATTTTTTTTTGGAAGAAGGACGCAGCATGTGTTTTTTAAAATTTAAAAAGTTAGCTCAAGTTGACTGATATCTTAATTAGTTACTAAGTAGAATTGTTTCTGCAAATATGC
Source organism: Arachis hypogaea (assembly GCF_003086295.3). NCBI lineage: Eukaryota > Viridiplantae > Streptophyta > Magnoliopsida > Fabales > Fabaceae > Arachis > Arachis hypogaea. The sequence goes on from NC_092042.1 coordinate 66,259,264, forward strand.
TCTATGCCATTTTAACTAATAATGTTAAATAATAATTGTTTACAATTTTGATATTATAATCAATTTAAACTGATTTCTTTCAAAGTAAGTGTATTTTTCTTTAAAGGATATATTTGTCTACACTTTTAATTTGTTTCAAAAAAATAAATTTAAGATAAAGTAACATATTTTCTTGATAAAAATACGGTGTTCATTTAATTTGAACATCCATTTTGTTTGAGAAAACTCTCTGCGTACCTGCACCTGTTTTTAATATATAAACATGTGAATGGTACAATCCTAAATTATTATGTCGTTAGTTGCATGAACCAAGAGAGTGATAGAGTGACTAGCTGAAAGAATACCTTGAATTAGGTCAACATATATAGCTATTTTCAAATTAATTTCCGCCAACACCTTATCAGAGTCTTTATCTCGAGCAAAATTATCATTGTCGACGAGCTAACAAAACCACGTGTATTGGAACCAAAAATTAATAAAAGTGTGTTTGGTTTGTATGTTTATTTTCTGTTTTCATTTTTAGTATTTTTTGTATTATTTTTACTTTTTTATAAAATTTAAAAAATAAAAAATATTAAAAATATAAACTAAATGCATCCTAAATTTTTTAGATTTTACTAAAATAAAAACCGCTTGTTTCTTTAGCTTATTTATTTTTAGAATATTTGTATTATATAAAGTCAAGTGTTATTGTTTTATTGATAGCAAGTAATAACATGTTAAGTTTTACATATCTCCTTTTACTTTTCTTTTTTCTTATTGTGTGTGACGGACGGAATTTTATAGTTTAAGATACTCTAATACTAGGAAAATAAAATAATACAGCTTAAATTTATCTTATTTAGAGGCAAATTTTGCAGAAATTATTTTCTATATGAAAACATGGGTGGTGTATTGGCCCGATATGGGTGAGAGGGGTGTTTTGCGGGAGGATGGTGTCAGGGACAACACGCGGGGGCGTGATGGCTGAGCACGGTCAGCCACGTGGCGAAACCCTGGCAACACGCCGGGGGCGTGATGAACTGGCGAGAAGACAGCTGCCTGGCAACACCTTCGGGGGCGAGAAGCTGTGTATTCCGTGAAACTTGCTAAGTTCCGAGGTGTGCAGCTTCACGGGGGGAGGGGGGCGTGTAGCAGGCCTGCCTGCATGCAGGGAACACCCCCCCTTCCCGGTAACCAGCGCCCAACTCCCCTATATATTCATGTTCTTCCTCCATTGAAGAACAGAGAGTGTGCCATCAAAACTTGAAGCAAGATAGGAAAAAAAAAAAAGGCAGTGTGAGCCGTGTGTTTGAGTGAGTGTGAGTGTTAAAATAGAGTGTGGGTAGTTTGAATAATAGAAGTGGAAGTGAAGGTGTAATCAGTTGGGGTACTTATAAAAAAAAATTGTAGAAATATAAAAAAAAATGGTACGTAATTATGCGACGCCTGAAGATCATATTATCAACTATTTGGAGCATCCAATTTATGTAAGTTGATAAAATTTAATTTTTTTATATGCTGAAGTTTTTTAAATATTGTTGTTGTTGTTAATATTTTATAAATTTAAAGAAGAAGGCCATTTTATTTTATATTTTACGACTATGTTAGAAAAAATTTGAATCTGTAAAATATAATTATATTTTTTTTGTATGTAAATTTTTTTAGTATTATCGTATATTTTTTTCTGATTTTTGAATATATAAATTTTGTTACGATTATTAATGAAAGTAATGCATAAATAATAAATATTTAAAGTTTTTAAGATAAAATAATTTTCGGTATTTTTAAAAGATTAATAAGAATAAATAGATACATACATTGTATGAAGAATCGGCTCTGTGCACTTTCATTGAAAAAATATGAATGGAGGAGATACGTATTTTGACAAATAAATAAATAAATGATATTAAAAATATTATTTATTTATGTAAAAAAAAAGAATTATATATATATATTTATTTATTTATTATAAAAAAAATGCTTGACAGTAAACAAAAAAAATATGTAGCTTAGTGAATAAAACTATTTACAAATATTTATTTATTTATTTTAATTCAATAATATGTATAACCTATTTAAACTAACATTTTTTTAATGCAGCCTAACAGGAATTTGATGGTGCGTAAATTGGATCCGCCACAGACGTGGAATCCGATGGTGGAAACTACCTACGCGCCACGGAATTTTACCACGTCTCTAAAATTGGGGTAATACGTGGATTTCACCCGCTATTAGCTGCTCTGGTCGAAAGGTGGAGACCAGAGACTCACACCTTCGTGTTGCCGGTGGGTGAGGTTACAGTGACATTGGAAGACGTTGCTTATATATTTGGCTTACCCATTGACGGCGAGGCTGTGAGTGGATGGACAGATAGTAGTGGTGACTTCGTGCAAAGCCAGAGCCACGCGATATTCGGTCGAGAGCCAGAAGTCAGTAGTTCTTCAAAATCCTATATAAAGCTGGGTTGGGCAAGACGTGTCAGAGACGCGGAGCTGTTAGACACTGAGGATTCTGTGAGGCGATATGTCAGATGTCATATCTTCTGTTTGTTGGGGTCGACATTATTCACGGATAAGTCGACCGCATACGCCCACGCGAAGTATCTACCACTGCTTCGAGATTTCGACCGGATCCATACTTATAGTTGGGGGTCAGCATGTCTTGCACATTTTTATAGGGCATTGTGCCGTGCATCACGGTTTGATACGAAGGAGATGGATGGACCTCTTAATTTGTTGTCAGTATCAAGCTGGCTCGGATAAGCCAATCGCACCCACGCCCATACATCTTGCATTTTGCATAGAAGGTCTGTGGCTCAGACTCATACACATCGTAGTCAACTCCTCTAACGATAGTGTATCTTCTAATTGCAGCAACCACCGACTTCCTGGAACTGTATTCCATTCCAATCCGGAATTCTCCGTCCTCAGGATCAGCAACGCCTACAGAAAGCGGAAAATCATCGTTCACTAATCATTCCAAACGTATCAATTACCAAAAACGTATTATTCATGCATGACGTACCTATGTTTGCATATTCCGGAAATTCCGGTGCATGCATGGCGTCGAGATCCAACTCACGCATGAATGGTGGCACGTCCATCGGTTGACTGCTCGAGGGATGAAGCACTATATTCTCCGTTGCTGTCTCAACTCCCACATCACCATCCTCGTCTTCATCGCCGGCTTCGTAAGTGGCTTCGAAGTCCTCTTCGCTGTCACTATTCATTCCCTCGTACACTGCAGCTCTATCATCCTCTATATCTAAAACATTTTGAATCCCTTCCATCTCTACGCTTTCAAACTCAACATATAGCTCAATCTGTGGCTGTCGCATCTGAGTCTGCCAGTAAATTTGAAACATATTCTGCATACTCCCTTCGTCAGTGATTGGCATGGTGTCAAACTGTATTAGACCACCAAAAACTACAACTGGATTCCGGTACAAAATTCTGCTCACTCTCATTAACGTACCGTTCTCCATGCTTTGACAAAGACCGTTCTGAAGCTCCATTAACGTCATGGTGCATGAAACCACAAACGAAAATGGATTCTGACAGACAAACCTCACGCCCTCACGAGTATTGCGTATTATTTCACCGTTGCGATACACCACCAAGTTTGCGGTACCCTCCATTGCACTCCCAACACTCACAAAACACTCAAAGAACACTCACACACTCTTCCTCAAAATGAAAATGCAGCCCAGCACTGCCTATATATAGATGAGAGCACCACGCCTGCCCCGTGCTGCCCGTCGCAGCCAATCAAATGTCGCCACGTGTCAGCACGCCCCTGCGTGCTGAGTCAGCACGCCTCCCACGTGCTAGGGCCAACTCAGCACGCCCCCCGTGCTGAGTCAACACGCCCCCCGTGCTGAGTCAACACGCCCCCGGCGTGATTCGAGCTCCGGCCAACGACGTAACGCCACGTCTCTTCACGCCCCCTGCGTGTTGACCTTGTATTACAGACGTCCATAACACAGTAATACACATGGTTCTCCCATTACTAGCCAAATCACCATCAGCTTTTTCATAAGCAAATTCTTGAGCCCAAATTTTGATTGTTGACTATTTTTTTTTGTTATAAAATATTTTCGTATAAACTAGATTCGGTCACCAAAATATCCTTGTCATCAAAAGGAACAGCTCTTTCCTTTCATCAATACCTAAAACTACCCGGTGCTCAAGGAGTATGAGACATTGTTGACTTGTTGTGAACAACTTCAAAGAACCAAAAATGTCCAGGAATGATGATTCATCAAGGCCTAGCTAGACGATGATATCATTGAAAAAGCATGGGACACTTTAAAATATTGAAGAAGGAGTTGAAAAGTTAAAAAAGATACGTATGCAAACTCCAAGGGCGGCCGAGTTTGAGAATCTTCAATAAATACTTTTTAAGAGAATGATTTCACTATGTGAAAAAGCGAAACAGATTTTCTCTCTGTTTCTAGATCGACCTGAATGTTCTTATCTTCACATTTGTAACATGTCACTCATGAGTCAGTCATACGTTGGTGACAACCAACGTACGATACTGTACACATTAAAACTTGCAATACCCTAAAGTATCTAATATATTAATTAGTAATATATAAATAAGAGCTTGTATAACTAATCTCAATCTAAGTAAAACAACAACAATATCACGATTTATAATTTTAAAATAGGTAATAGTCAAGTGTGTGTTGAAAACTGTAGATATTCTTATTGCGAGTCCCTTTTGACTAAACTTAACCACAAATGGGTTAAATTACTTCAACTATAGATATTCTTATTACGAGTTCCTTTTGACTAAACTTAACCACAAATGGATTAAATTATAAGAGTACAGGAAATAACTTTGATATAAATATAGTAAGTGATAAAATAAATAAGATCTATATTACAATCAAGTGAATCTAATTCTCGAGTAGATCTTTTCAAAAAAAATTTTAATTGTTTGGTCAAATATATTTTTTTATTTCATTATTTTAAATAGTAAAAAAAACATATAAAAAAATATTAAATAATTAAAATCATATTTTATTAAATAATTAAAAAAATTAAAACAATCCACTCCTATCTAACTTTTATAAAATATGAAGAGTGTAAATAAATCAGAATGAATGAAAAACTCTTGAAAAAAAATTGTAACACTTTTATTATTAGAATATTATGTTTAAATCATAATATTATTAATAGTAAAATATTACTTGTATTCATTATATTACTTATTTACATATTATAAGAGCCTTTAAATAAACAAAGCTGAAAATAAAAGGTACTTTTTCTTTTGTCATACATATATACATATATATATATTTCATATTCCAATTATTACAAGGTAATCAACAATTATTACAACTCAAACAACTATATCTATTGTCATGAATAAAATGAGTTAATTTTCAAAGTGATCCTTAAACTTGTAATCGAGGCTTAAACTTGTCCCTTAACTTAAAATTTTTTTAAGTTTGTCTTTGAACTTAACAACGATCGTCTCTGAGATATTTTCTGATGATAGATTGATGACGTAGTTGGACGGAGATCACGCTGAATTTGTAAATGTTGTTGTTTCTTTTTTGGCCCCAAATACAACTGAAACGATATCGTTTTAAGTATTGAGAGAGGTTTAATGCATTGGTGTTACTGTGCCTCTGCCTCTCACGAAGTCTCTTCTTGTTCTCTTAATCCTTACAGCTACCTCGCAGGTGCTGGTGCCGCCGCTACAACAACAACAACAACAATTTCTCAACATAGAATTCTTGGCTCGAATGGACACTACAACTTTCTTACAGTTGGAGTTCTATGTCCTGTTTTTCTCCTATCTCTCCTCCTTTGATCTCCATCTCACCCATTATCACCTTGTCACCCCCAAAATTGATCCTTCTCTCATCAATGAGAGCACCAAACCTCGCCGCCATACATACTCCCATCCCCCTCCTCCCTCCCAAGTCCTTTCTCACCGGCCGCCAATACCGTGTTGCTGGCCTCTTCTCTGTCACTAAGCTACCTTCTCTCCTTTTCGATGACCTTGGAAATGTCGAGAACCATGTGATGATCGATTATCTAAAACAGTTTATTAGGGAAGATCTAAAATTTGACAGTTTGCTCTGCCTTCTTCCACTTTCGCGCTGGTCGCCTACCACGGGGCGTGGTGCTGTCGAGGGGAGAGGAGAGCTCGCTATGATGAAATTTGGGGAGAAGAAGAGGAAGAGAGGGCAGAAGCTAAAGGTGAAGGTGAACTTGAAAAAATCTTATAGTAGAATGGAGATTATGAACAAGAAGTGGTGATTAATCTGATGGAGTTAGTGAAGGCAGATAATCACACTTTTTAGATCTCAAATTGGGATTAGGATTATAAACCAATAATATGAATTAAATTGAGTAAAAATTATCACGTAATATAGCCGTTGATTATCCATTGTGGCTTCCCTCCGTACACGACATCACTCCCTTCACGAATATTTGCTGAAAAATACTTTAGGGACGACTATTGTTAAATTCAGAGACAAATTTGAGACAATTTTAAGTTTAAGAACGAGTAATTCGAAACTCAATTATAAATTCAGGAACCACTTTGAGATTTAACTCGAATAAAATATGTCAAGTATACTTCTATACACATATTTGTATACATACAACAAATAATACAATTTTTTTTATTATAACTCTTATCCTTCTTTTAAAAGATATAATAATAACAATGACCAAAAAAAAATAATAACTAAATTTAATATAACATTCTTATTATTAGAATATCATGACTTAAACATGATATCCTAATCATAAAGGTGTTACAAAAATAACCAACAATTCATTGTAGTTCAAGATTTCTTGACTTGTATTTATAATGGGAGCCTGTTAAAGTGACGTTGGAATCACTTTTTTTCTTCGTTATACATTGATTCCTTAAAATGTTCAAGTAAAAGTTTATTCTGCCTAGTACAATGCTTTTAATAGATTTGATAATTTTTTTTTGTACTTGTGCATGAGAGGAAAAAAAAAACCTTTTTTTTACAGTTGTTTTAACTTATTGAGTACACCGTATTTTATAGCCAAAATATATAATTGTGGAGATGATACTTTTTCGAAGGTCTTGCCTTGATTAATATATGGATAAAAACACTAAATTAATATATTTTTGTGTCCTTCCTGATAAAAAAGATATAAAAATATTAACAAGAGATATAATTTATTTTTTATTTTGTTTTCATTATTTCTATCAGATTTTTGTAATTATATTTTTCTTGCTAAACTTTTTATATGAAAAAAAGAGAGTAAATTAGACTTTCAAAATTTGTTTTAATTTATCATTAAACAAAATAAAAGAACACTAATTTTTGTATCTCTATTTTAGTATTTTGTTCTCAATGTTCTGTTTTATCTTATCAGAATCAAATATAATCTTACTGTTGAAATCCAAAAGATGTATTTTACTCTTGTGAGATAGGTTTTGAACACAGATTTATGCTCTAAAGTATGCGTGCATTAAATACATACTTCTTACGTCTTATTTATATTAGCACCGAGATATCATAAATTGACTTTTGATGATTAACAAAATTAAATATAATTTAATAATTTTGTTATGTGCAATCAAATATTTGCTCAAATGTGACAAAATGCACTAAAAAACTTTCCTTAAATAATATAAGTAAACTAGGTACCCTTTGAAATAGAGTAAGCGGAAATCTAAATAAAACAATTTTATAAGATAAGTTGAGTAGTAATCAGCCTACCTCATCAACTACATACCTTGATCATCTCATAAGAAAATTACACGCCTTAGAAATGTATTGTTCTATCTCAAGTTTGAAAAGAGGTAAAGGCGCGAAAACTACCTAACTCAAAATCGTCCTCGAAAAAATGATGTATTTTGACTTCAACTTTTGAATTCAAACTTGCTCATTAATCTAAGTAGTTTTAAAAAAGTTTTATATTTTATCTTTTATAAAGTATGCTAGGAATATTTTAAAATGGAAAAATGTGTTGACATAAGCAAAAGGCACAGTATACTTTACACATCTATATAGGCACACAAGGACAACAACTATAAGAGATTTTAAACAACTCTTTCTCATCTCAAAACTATATAAGCAAAGTCTTGGAACCTCTACAAGTGATGAAGACATTTGAGAGGAGCTTATACTAAAGAAAATTTTCATAGAATAACTTCTCATTTTTATTCCGTAAATTTCATACCTATGAAAAACTTAGAAAATATAATTGTAGTCCAGATTTGTATTATACATCTGCTTTAGATAATTTTTGTGTGAGTCTAAAAAGACTTTGTTGTATACTGATTATTTGTTAAGCTATATCTCATAGCAATATAGAATTAGTATTTAAAAAAAAGTTAAAAAATTCAACAATACTCCTATATTGTTGTAAATCCAAGTACTCAAAAATATTTAGAAACTTCTGAGAATTATCTCAGAGAATCTAAAAAAGATTCGTCAACTAAGTTATAGAAGTTGAGAAAATTTTTCTCTTAGTTCACCCGTTGAGTATTTAGATTTCACATCCTCGATCAATTTGTGATCTTTAGTCCTAAGAAAGACTAAGAAAAGAATATCTAAAGTTTTCAGGTTAAGTTGTAGTTTAGTTAGAGTCTTGTCTAAGAAAATCCAAAAAATATCTAAGGTTCTTGATTGATAAAGTATCCAATTAAGTCACTTTTTATCCTGAAAAGACTTGACTTAGATAAAGTTGTGGCTTGGTCTGAGTCTTGCTTAAGAAGATAAAGAGAATATTTATGATTTTTGGTTGGTGAGGTATCTAATAGAGTCACTTCTTAGTCTAAGAAGACTTGAGGCAATAATATCTTAAGTTCTTATATTGGTGAGGTATCTAATCTAAGTTTTGCCCGAAAAGGTCTGTAGAACATCTAATATTCTTAAATTGAGTTGCTATTCAATGTCAGTCATTCGTAGTCCTGCAAAGGTTTGAGAAAATAATATCTAAAATATTTAGACTATGCTAAGGTACAATCTAAGTCAAAGTAATAACCTAAGAAGATTCAATGCAAATAATATTATTTGTACATCAAACCAATATACATTAATATGCACCTTTTTTAAACCCTTATATAACTCTTTATATTTTATGCCTAAATTTATCCTTGTTAAGATATGTTCAGTTATGTTTTATTCATGCCTTGGATTCTTCTTTGATTGAATTTGAAATTCTTTATGAACTTCTAAAACAACCTCACAGTCTGAAGTACCTCATATAGTATTTTCAATAACAAATATATCATCGTATTGTTTTAAATAACTATTGTTAAGTTAGAATTGATTTTGAGTATATAAATATAATGATAAATGTTTATTGAATTAAAAGTCCAAATATGGTCTACTGTGGGTGATAGTGGTATAGACCCAATACTTCATCTCTCAATCCAATACATATTGCTTCAGCAAATTTTTACAATACTAAAAATTATGGATATCAACCTATTGCATTTAAAGAATAAGAATCAGAACTAAGATAAAAGAAAAAGGAGATTCTGCATTTACAAAGAGAAGAAAAAGGAAAAGAGATATTTAGCATAATTATAGAGAATGAGAGACAACAAAGACACAAAAACAGTAACACCTCACTAAAGATAGCAAAGGATCAAAACTCAGAGGTTGGTAGAATAAATACAACATGCATGAACAATAAAAGTAGTGGAGAAAGTTCAAGAACAGTAGAGGTGATGGAGCAGCTTCTCAAACAAACAGAGATAGTGGAGCAAAATAAAAAAGCATTGCATGTCTAGGAAGATAGCTACAACGGGCAGAATCAATAAAAAAATTGAAGAGGCAGTGATGAAATTTGCACAACAAGCTTCATACTGTAAAGCTGAACTCTCATCAATATTGGAAGGCAAAGAAAATAGAGTGAAGAAAAAATTCAAAGCATTACTTCACTATGCAGAATTATTTTCCTTCTTCTTAAGTTTTATTTTAGATTTTCTTTGTTATGACTATTTGATGTTAATCTTTCTGTATTCAAAAAAAGCAATTTAAGGTTGGTGCGAAAATTATAACCTACAAACTAACCGGCAAGTACACCGAGTCGTACCAAGTAATACCTCAGATGAGTGAGGGTCGATCTCACGAGTATTGATGGACTAAGCAACAATGGTTGATTAATTTACTTAGACAAACAAAAAATGGTTTTGAAGATTCAAAAGCATAAACAATAAATTCAAAATTTTAGAAAGACATGCAAGTAAATAAGTTGGGAGAAACAATACGAAGAAGGCAGTTAAGGCTTCAGAGTTATCTATTTTTCGGATTGACTTTTCTTATTAATTTATTTTAATCATACAAGATTTAATTCATGGCAAACTATATGTGATTAGACTCTAATTCCATAGACCTTTCTAGTCTCCTCTAAAATTCATCAACCGCCAATTCTTTGGTCAATTAATTCCAATTAGAGGGTGAAGTTTAATTCTAGTTATTATGCCACAAAAATCCTAATTATCCAAATATAAGAGGATTATATGTCACGTATCCTGTTAAATCCAGATAATTAGAATTTAGGAGAAATTGTTTTCAAACTATTTTTCAAGTAAAGAACTTTTTCAAGTTATACAAGAACTCAATTAGAAAGAGGGTCATACTTCCGTTCCACCCAAATTCATAAGATAAAGAACAAAAATAATTCTTGAAATATAAATCAAAACATGAATTAAAATAGAAAAATAATAGTATCAATCCATACAATAGACAGAGCTCCTAACCTTAACAGTGGAGGTTTAGTTGCTCATGGTTCAGAGAGAGAAACTAGGATTCAGGTAAACTCTAAAGTGCGGAATGAAAATTGGAATAGAATTGAATCAAATCTCCTAGAAGAAAATGATGGTTTCAGTGGCTAAGAGAAGGGGGGTTGAATCTTAGCCCCTTTTTCGCTTGCTAACACTTGCTGGACCTTGAAGAAACTTTTCTGTTTTTTTTTTTTAGCTCGTCCCTAGCCACGAGACATTTTCATTTTATCTCGTCACTTGGCACGAGACAATTTTTGATTTTTCATCTGAACAGTAAAAACAGAATAGAAGTTGGAAGAAAGAGAAGATTACACCCAGATATATCCTGGTTCAGCTGCTAAGTGCAGTGCAGCCTACATCCAGTCTCCATCACAACAATGATGGAATTTCACTATAATCATCCAGATTACAACTTGTAAAGTGCTAACCCAACTTACAAGGGGATTCCCACAGAATCATGAAACACAACACAGATGTACAAAGGAACTCTAAGACATCTATGGCTTTTTCTTTTAATTTTGCACTCTCTGCCTTTTTCCGCTCTATGGCTTTTTCATACAAACCTCACTGTTTGCCTTTTTCCATGAGACTCAAGACATGACAAAATTAAACAGAAAAATATTAAACAGAAAACATTGAAGGAGAAGAAGAACTGCTAGCTTAGGTAGCTCTGAGAACTCTGTGCCTTGCACTCTCAAACCTTACTCCTTGAATCAAACCATGACTGTTCACCTCTTTTATAGAGAAGTGAAGCCTTCACGGTTGATACATAAACCCGAGCTCAGCTTTCTTTCCTTCAAAACAAACCGGTTCGGCCACAAAGAGAGAAGAGGTAACTCATGCAAAAACCAACATGCAAATACCTCTAGTCCTTCCTTGGTCATCACTCTTCATCAATCCGAGCTCTCCATCCTTGGCTTCCTCTCCAAGATGGATTTCTGGCCCTTGATGCTTCATGATGATGATGACTTCATCTGCTTCAATCTCTGCCTTCAACCATCACTTCGCCACTCTAGCTACTCCCTGTGGTGGTTGAGCAGAATCAAAGACAAGCCATGCCTCCAAGATCTTCCTTGCTGGCCGAATCTTCATCTTCCTTTTTGAGCTTGAAAAGCTTAAGATAACCTCACCAAATCTAACCATATTTGGTGAATATCTCAGCCACAGCTCATTTTTATTTTAGTATGTTTTCTTGCCATCATTAGCTTGATGGTCTTGATGCATGCTTTCCTTTCCTTTCGGTAGCTCCAAGTAGCTTCCATGGATTCCTGGTTAATAACCGAAGAAAGAAGAAGAAAGAGATGAGAGAGAAGAGAGAAAATATTCAATGGATTTGAACAATAATCAATGAACAAAGAGAGAGAATAAAAGTGAATTCAAGTTTCCCACTTCCCTTTGTTGAGTAGTGTGTAGTGTCATAATAGCCATCAAATCAATCTTCTTTTTCTTTCTTATGTTTCCAATGCATTAATTAAATTTGAAATCCTTCAAAATAATGAAGTGGAATCCGTTGGAAGCATTTAGACATTTCATTTGCTTCATGGATTCGAATAAGGCATGGAAACATTCATCAACATTGGGCTTGGTAGCAATAGATTTCATTTTGGCCCAATATCATTTTCCTTTCAGACCATAGCATGCATAAAACACATTGGGCTATTTGAATTTTGGTCCATTAAAAGCATTTGCTTTCCTGGTAAGTTTGGATCAAGCATAGAAAACAAATATGGGCTTAGTTGCAATAACTTTTGTTTTTCGGCCCAATTATAAAACCTGCATCACAAAATTATTAATTAACATATGATTAATGAAGATTGAATTAATAATTTTGCAATTAAATATTTTAATATTGTTTGTTCATCATCCAAATTAAATTAGAGTTTTCCAAACTCATCAATCTCCCCCTTGATGACAAACATTATTAAAATTGAAATGGAAAGAAATTTAAAGAATTAGAGTAAAGAATACTCCCTTTGAATTTGAATTTCTCCCCCTTTCTAAATGTCACATGGCTCCCCCTTAATGTATGCTTATTTTACCAAGGGAAGCTCTAACATGTAACATTTTAATCAAGCTTCAAATAACAATGTTATTTAGCATATTTATTCATGATGCTAAATGCTTGATTTATGAGCAGAGTTGGATGATAATCAAAACTCATTTGTTATCAGTAATCTGATTTTCTGCTCAAACCTTCACAACATAATCAGCCAAAAATATTTTTAAAAATGAATTGCTGTTTTAAAATTTTCCATTCAGATCAGAGCAACAAACTTATGGTAAGAGAATATTTTCAATCAAGGCATGATCACAGCAACTTTCAACAATTATTTTCATACTTAAATGCTTAAAGAAATTGCCAAACATAGAATATTCATCAAGATAAATCACAAGAAAACCGATTAGGCAGCCATATATTCAAAACAGATGCATTATGATCAAAAGGCATCAATCAAGCATTAGTGTATTATTCTAACAAGGGTGATCATGAATTCTTAACATAGAATTTCATCCTTTGTTTTCCAATTTCAATTTTCAGCATTTTCTCCCCCTTTTGTCATCAAAGGGGCACTGCAAAATAAATGAAAACAACATACAAGAGGCAGAATATTTATTTTTCACCAAAACACAATGGTCCAGTAAGCACACATGCATTTGAGCAAATGACAGTCAAAGTTCAACTCGAAATTAATCCACTAACACAAAGTGCTCAAAACAGAGCCAGATCAGAGCATAAAATATAGCAAAACAGGTCTGCAAAACAGTGCAACATAACAGTTTTAATTCAGCCTCCCCTTTTTTTTTTAATCAAGGAGCGACCCTGCAAAAAATGAGAAAAAAAACAATGCAGTCCATACTAATTCAAGACAAGTGAAAATAGTTCCTAGAATCAAGGGATGAGGAAAGGATAAAGATTTGATTTGACAACTTCCAAAAAAAAATGAGGAACGGGTCAGAGTGATGTCAAAGAGATTTGGTGGGGCCCAAAATAATTAACTTCAGTTCAGTCTCCCCCTGTATCATGGCCCGTTCAACACATCCTGAAATTTGTCTCCTGCTTTCCTACGAGACAAAACCAAACAGAATCAAAAAGTTCACAAATTTTCAACAGAACTTAATTCTATCATTCCCAAACTGTTTCTTAAGGTGCAGAATCTGTCTTCACATAAGGGCTTAGTGAAAATATCCGCAAGTTGATCTTTGGATTTTACAAATTGAATATCAATAGTTCCCTTTTGCACATGTTCTATAATGAAATGATATTTAATTTCAATGTGCTTTGTTTTTGAGTGCAAAACAGGATTTTTTGAAATATTTATTGCACTCATGTTATCACAAAATAAGGGTATACTATTGATCTTTAATTTGTAATCTTCCAATTGAGTTTTTAACCAAATTAATTGTGAACAACAAGCAGATGCGGATATATATTCTGCTTCAGTTGTGGATAGAGCCACTGTGGCTTGTTTCTTGCTTGACCACATGTTGAGTGAGCTTCCAAGGAAGCAACACATGCCCGAGGTGCTCCTTCTATCCACTCGATCTCCCGCATAATCTGCATCACAAAACCCTACTGCACAAAAATCATCAGATTTTGGATACCACAAGCCATAATCACATGTTCCCTTAATATATCTAATGATACGCTTAACAGCCGAAAGATGTGATTCTTTTGGGTGAGATTGAAATCTTGAACATACACCCACACTTTGAACAATATCCGGTCTAGAGGAGGTAAGATACATTAGTGAACCAATCATTCCCCTATACCGTGTCTCATCAACATCTAGGCCATCATCATCCTTTTCAAGTTTAGTGTTAGGATGCATTGGTGTTCCCATTGGTTTGGAATTCTCTAAGCCAAATTTCTTTATCAATTCTTTTGCATACTTGCCTTGGTGAATAAAGGTACCACTAGGAGTTTGTTTAATTTGGAGGCTGAGAAAGAAAGTTAGCTCTCCCATTAAACTCATTTCAAACTCACTAGTCATGAGTTTTCCAAACTCTTCACACAAGGACTCATTGGCTGATCCAAACACAATATCATCCACATAAACTTGAACAAGAAGGATGTCATCATTAGAAACTTTAATGAACAAAGTAGTGTCGGTGGTTCCCCTTTGAAAATGATTTTCTAATAGGAAGGCACTAAGCCTTTCATACCAAGCTCTAGGAGCTTGTCTAAGGCCATAAAGAGCCTTTGAAAGTTTAAAAACATGATTAGGAAAATCTTTATGTTCAAAACCAGGGGGTTGAGCCACATACACTTCTCTATCAATAAAGCCATTAAGGAAAGCACATTTAACATCCATTTGAAACATTTTGAAACCCTTATGAGCAGCATAGGCAAGAAGCAACCTAATTGCTTCCATTCTAGCTACCGGAGCAAAAGACTCATCAAAATCAATTCCCTCTTCTTGATCGTAACATTGGGCCACTAATCTAGCCTTGTTACGAACAACTTGTCCATTCTCATCAAGTTTATTTTTAAATACCCATTTAGTACCCGTTACCTTCTTACCATCCGGATGAGGTACTAATGTCCAAACCTCATTCTTGTCAAATTGGGCAAGCTCTTCTTGCATGGCCTTGACCCATGATGGATCTTCAAGAGCTTGTTTGACATTGTTGGGCTCCATTTGTGACAAGAGAGCAAAGTTGCTAGATTCGGTTTGCCTTTTGGTGGAGGATCTTGTGGTTATACCTTGAGAAGGATCACTAATGATGAAGTCATGAGGATAACCCCTCATGGATTTCCATTCTCTAGGCTTTCGGACAGGTGTTGAGCTTTGATGATCTTCTGGTGGTCTCACTGTTTCAGTTTCTCGTATCTGCTCAGGAGATAAAATGGAAGTTTCTCCTTCGATCTGACGAGACAAAACTGGGCTGACAGATTCTTCATTTTGCACAGATTTGAGATTTTCTTTATTTGTTCCATCTTCTTCACAATCTGATTCATTATCCTTTACAGTACTAGGAATTAAGTTAGAATCACAAAAAGTAACATGTATGGATTCCTCTATGGTTCTATATTCTTTGAGATAAACTCTATAGGCCTTGCTTGTGGTGGAATATCCAACAAACATTCCTTCATATGATTTTGGATCAAATTTTCCAAGGTTTGCCTTATTGTTAAGAACAAAGCATTTGCATCCAAAAACATGGAAGTACTTAAGATTTGGAGGGGTTCCTTTCCATAGCTCATAAGGAGTTTTCTTTAATCCTTTTCTAATGATTGTTCTATTCAAAATATAACATGCTGTGTTCACATCTTCAGCCCATAAAAATTTAGGAATTTCATTTTCACATAGCATGGCCCTAGTCATTTCTTGAAGGCTTCGATTCCTTCTTTCAACCACCCCATTTTGTTGGGGGTTCTAGGGCATGAAAAATTATGAGAAATCCCTAAGTCATCACAGAATTTTTCAAAGTCTTGATTTTCAAATTCTCTTCCGTGATCACTTCTCAAATGGGCAATTTTCAAATCCTTTTCATTTTGAATTTTCTTACAAAGGGTGGAGAAGGCATAAAATGCATCATTCTTATGAGCAAGGAAAAGTACCCAACCAAATCTAGAGTAATCATCTACCACCACAAGACCATAGTGTTTACCTCCTAAACTTTGAGTTCTAGTAGGACCAAAAAGATCAATATGTAACATTTCTAATGGCCTTTTGGTTGAAATTCCATCTTTTGATTTAAAAGAGGATTTTACTTGCTTGCCCAATTGACATGCCTCACAAGTAAGATCCTTATCAAACTTGATGTTTGGAATTCCTTTAACCAAATTCTTTTTAACTAGCTTAGAAATTTGATACATGCTAGCATGTCCCAACTTTCTATGCCAAAGCCATTTTTCAGATTCAAAAGATGTAAAACATGTTACATTTTGTTCCTTTAAATCCTCAAGAGTTAATCCATACACATTGTTGCATCTCTTGGCTTCAAATAAAATATCCCCAGTTTTCTCACAAACAACCAAACAAACAAACTTCTTAAAAATAACATCAAAACCTAAATCACACAATTGACTAACACTAAGTAAGTTATGTTTCAATCCATTTACAAGAAGCACATCATTTATACAAGATGAAGAATTTTTACCAACTTTCCCAACAGCCACTATTTTTCCTTTTGCATCATCACCGAATGTGACAAATCCTCCATCATATTCATCAAGCTTTATGAAGAAGGTTGTCTTTCCGGTCATATGCCTAGAGCATCCGCTATCCATGTACCACATATTTTCTTTCTTTTTGGATGCTAGGCATACCTACAAAATAAACTCAAGTGACCTTAGGTATCCAAATTTTCTTGGATCCTTTCACGTTAAACCATCTCTTATGTCCCAAATCATTGTAATAAAAAACGACTTTGTAAACTTTGTCACCAATCATTCTTTCACCAAAGAAACATTGAACTGGAAAATGACCACTTCGGTTACATAGTCTACAAAATCTTGGAGTTGCTATTTTGTTAAAGTAAGTTGGGTCTTGATATTTTATATTATTTGAAGATGAAGCAATGTTTTCAAAATGTGATTTTTCAGATTTATAAAATTCCAACCCAACTTTATCATAAAGAGGTTTTTGACTAGCCAAGATTTGGTTCAAATTTTCAGAACTTTGGGTGAACTTAGCTAAGTCTTCCTTAAGTCTTTTAACCTCTTTGAGCAACTCTTCATTTTGCTTAAAACAGTTCACATATGCAAGAACAGAATGGTCACTTTCACAGCTTCTAACTTGGGCTTTTAACTGCTTATTTTCTTCCACAAGATCACAAGCAGTTTCGGCCTCTCTTAGTTTTTCTTTGAGGAAATCATTTTCAGCTTTAAGAATGAAATTTTGTTGTTCAAGATCTTGATTCTCAGTTAGAAAACATCTTATTTTTTCAGAAAGGTGATCTATCATAAGATGAAGGTCTTCAGTGTTAGGGTTTTGAAAGGATACCTGTTCTACCTCATTTGCCATGAGACAAGGCTGTGACTTAGTCTCAGATTCTTTATCATCATCATCTGAGTCATTTTCCAAATCTTCCCATGAAGCCATCAGTCCCTTTTTTTTTTCCTTTTTGGCTTTTCTTCCCTTTTTAACTTAGGACAATCAGATTTGAAATGCCCATTTTCCTTGCAATTGTAACAGATTACTTTGCTAAGGTCCTTCTTCATCTTCCTTGAGCTGCTGCCTTTGCCTCTGAGTTTTACCATTTTCCTGAATTTTTTTGCAAACAACACAAACTCATTTTCAGAAGAATTATCACTGGATTCATCATCCAGAGGGTTAGTCACAGAAGAAAAAGCAATTCCTTTCTTTTTTGAGTCTTTTTTCAAATAACTGTTTTTAAAAGCTAGAAGATTTCCTCTCAAATCATCAAGTGTCATGGAATCAAGATTACTGCTCTCAGAAATAATTAAAGCTTTTGTTTCCCACTCTTTAGTGAGACATCTCAGCACTCTTTTCACAAGCACAGAATCAGAATGTGTAATTCCCAGAACATCTAAGCCAACAATGATAGTGTTGAACCATTCGAACAGCTCATCAATGGATTCTCCTTCCTTCATTGTAAACATTTCATATTCTCTGTTCAACATATCTGTCCGAGTCTTCTTTACAATAGTGGTTCCTTCATGAGTGATTTGTAGCTTGTCCCAGATTTCCTTTGCCGTTGTGCATCGTGATACCCGTCGGTACTCCTCAAAGCTGATAGCACAGTTGAGCAGGTTTACTGCCTTGGCATTTAATTCTACCTTCTTCCTATCTTCCTTGGTCCATCTTGCTTCTGGTTTGAGAGAGACTACCCCTTCAACACTTGTGGTAGTTGGAAATTGAGGCCCTTCAAGAATAATCTTCCAAAGTCTGTAATCTACAGCTTGTACAAATATCTTCATCCTCTCCTTCCAATAGGTATAATTTTTCCCATTGAAAGGAGGAGGTCTGTTGCTTGATTGTCCTTCGGTCAGATTATAGGACACCACATTTGCACCACTGTTTTCCGCCATGAGGATCTTTACTCCAAGCTGCAAAGCTTGATCTCTTTGAGACCAAGCTCTGATACCAATTGATGGTTTCAGTGGCTAAGAGAAGGGGGGTTGAATCTTAGCCCCTTTTTTGCTTGCTAACACTGGCTGGACCTTGAAGAAACTTTTCTGTTTTTTTTTAGCTCGTCCCTAGCCACGAGACATTTTCATTTTATCTCGTCACTTGGCACGAGACAATTTTTTATTTTTCATCTGAACAGTAATAACAGAATAGAAGTTGGAAGAAAGAGAAGATTACACCCAGATATATCCTGGTTCAGCTGCTAAGTGCAGTGCAGCCTACATCCAGTCTCCATCACAACAATGATGGAATTTCACTATAATCATCCAGATTACAACTTGTAAAGTGCTAACCCAACTTACAAGGGGATTCCCACAAAATCATGAAACACAACACAGATGTACAAAGGAACTCTAAGACATCTATGACTTTTTCTTTTAATTTTGCACTCTCTGCCTTTTTCCGCTCTATGGCTTTTTCATACAAACCTCACTGTTTGCCTTTTTCCATGAGACTCAAGACATGAGAAAATTAAACAGAAAAATATTAAACAGAAAACATTGAAGGAGAAGAAGAACTGCTAGCTTAGGTAGCTCTGAGAACTCTGTGCCTTGCACTCTCAAACCTTACTCCTTGAATCAAACCATGACTGTTCACCTCTTTTATAGAGAAGTGAAGCCTTCACGGTTGATACATAAACCCGAGCTCGGCTTTCTTTCCTTCAAAACAAACCGGTTCGGCCACAAAGAGAGAAGAGGTAACTCATGCAAAAACCAACATGCAAATACCTCTAGTCCTTCCTTGGTCATCACTCTTCATCAATCCGAGCTCTCCATCCTTGGCTTCCTCTCCAAGATGGATTTCTGGCCATTGATGCTTCATGATGATGATGACTTCATCTGCTTCAATCTCTGCCTTCAACCATCACTTCGCCACTCTAGCTACTCCCTGTGGTGGTTGAGCAGAATCAAAGACAAGCCATGCCTCCAAGATCTTCCTTGCTGGCCGAATCTTCATCTTCCTTTTTGAGCTTGAAAAGCTTAAGATAACCTCACCAAATCTAACCATATTTGGTGAATATCTCAGCCACAGCTCATTTTTATTTTAGTATGTTTTCTTGCCATCATTAGCTTGATGGTCTTGATGCATGCTTTCCTTTCCTTTCGGTAGCTCCAAGTAGCTTCCATGGATTCCTGGTTAATAACCGAAGAAAGAAGAAGAAAGAGATGAGAGAGAAGAGAGAAAATATTCAATGGATTTGAACAATAATCAATGAACAAAGAGAGAGAATAAAAGTGAATTCAAGTTTCCCACTTCCCTTTGTTGAGTAGTGTGTAGTGTCATAATAGCCATCAAATCAATCTTCTCTTTCTTTCTTATGTTTCCAATGCATTAATTAAATTTGAAATCCTTCAAAATAATGAAGTGGAATCCGTTGGAAGCATTTAGACATTTCATTTGCTTCATGGATTCGAATAAGGCATGTAAACATTCATCAACATTGGGCTTGGTAGCAATAGATTTCATTTTGGCCCAATATCATTTTCCTTTCAGACCATAGCATGCATAAAACACATTGGGCTATTTGAATTTTGGTCCATTAAAAGCATTTGCTTTCCTGGTAAGTTTGGATCAAGCATAGAAAACAAATATGGGCTTAGTTGCAATAACTTTTGTTTTTCGGCCCAATTATAAAACCTGCATCACAAAATTATTAATTAACATATGATTAATGAAGATTGAATTAATAATTTTGCAATTAAATATTTTAATATTGTTTGTTCATCATCCAAATTAAATTAGAGTTTTCCAAACTCATCAGAAAAGTTTTTCCTTTTTATATCTAATCCTAATTAATTTAAAAATCTATTTTCTAAAATTAAAATAATATCTTTTCCTATTTTAAAATCAAATTTGAATTTAAATCAAAATTAGTTATAACAATCAGCAAGTCTTCAATTGATGGATGGGGACCACTTGCTTCACTGGATTCACGCCTAACTTGGCAAAGAGCTGCGCCTTACTTGAGTGCCAAAATGGAGCCCAGAAATCGCCCCCAGCATTTTCTGCGTTTTCTGCACGTGGCGCATGTCACGCATATGCGTCAGTCACGCGTACGCGTCGATGGTCTTCTTCGCGTGTCATGCATACGCGTCAGGTACGCGTACGTGTCGCTCCTCGCTGATCATCTCCTTTAATTCTTGTGCTCCTTGCATTTGTGCAAGCTTCCTCTCCATCAAATCCAGCTAAATGCTACCTAAAATAAACAAAATTACATGAGACTCAACGTAGCATCCATAGTGGCTAAAAGATAATTAATTCTTGATTAAACTCAACAATTTAAATGCAAATTCACTAGGAAAAGATAAGAAGGATGCTCACGCATCACAACACTAAACTTGAATTGTTGCTTGTCCTCAAGCAACCAAAACTAATAAAAGCTTAGGATGTGAATTTGCATGAGAGTGAGAGTTCAATTAAACTCATGTCTCTTCTTGAAGTGGGGTTTACAACTGCAATCCTGAATAGGTTTGGCATCTCACTATCCTTTGAATCAGAAGAATGTTACTGTCATTCGGAATTAGAATCCGGATAATATTATGAATTCTCTAGTCTTTTATATTTCAGTTTAATCCTTGAACATAGCAAATTTCCTTTGATTTTCTTTTCTTTGGTGCTTTGCACCTTGAGTCTTGCCGTGACTTTAAATATTTTGTCTCAAGCTTTACTTGACACAAAAACACCATAAGCACTTAACTGGAGAACTCTCTTTAAGTTCTGGTTTTTTTTCTTTCAGTTACTCCCAGACAGTGGTGCTCAAAGCCTTTGGCATACTCTGTTAAATACATTTGATCTCGACCTTTAGTGTTCTGTCTTAAGGATTACTTGACACAATCACACCACAAGCATATGACTAGGGAAACAACTCTTTGAGCTTTTAATCATGTCTGACCTCCCTAGTCATTGATGCTCAGAGCCTTGGACTTTGCTTTTATAGTTTTTTTTGCTATTTTTTTTTTGCTTCAAGGATTAAATTGTTGTTTATTTCAGAGAAGTCATAATAATTCTCTAAATTGTTCCTTATGCATCAACATCTTTTGATTCAAATTCAAATATGCACTGTTCATGTCATGCATTCAGAGTCACAGAAAATACCACCACATTTGGATAAATGAGACTTCTCTTAAAATTAAACTCAATTTCTCATGCAATACATCACTTCTTTTTCTTTTGAATTCAAGCTTAGTGAGTAATACATGAGACAAATTTTATTATTATTATTATTATTTTTTATATATATATATATATATATATATATATATTAAGATAAAAGCACTAAAAATCATGCAAGCAATCAAAGTAACAGAAAATAGAAGACAAAAAAATAAGAACGGAAAAAAAAATAGAATGAAAGAAACTCAACCACCTCAGTTATACTGGTGGCCATCTCATTCCTCCATGAAGAACATTCATCTCTCTTTGGTGCTAAACAAAAAAGCCATAAGCGAAGGGCCAACACCAAACTTAAACGTTTGCTTGTCCTCAAGCAAAGAAAAGCTGAAAACAGAGAGGGACATAAAAACAATTAGTGTGATAAAATAAGTATAAAAGGATAAAAGAATAAGAGAGAATTAGGATTTGGGATGGAGAGAGAATAATTGAAATCTGGGCGGTGCGCTGGGTAAGTGATGTGGCGTGATCGACGTGTGCGCGTCAGGCACGCGCACGCGTCGTTGGCCACATGGTGAGGGTGACGTGTACGCGTCAGGGACGCGGATGCGTGGGTTGAGTTGCGCGGCTAGCCCAGTACCAGCGCGAGACTAGCATAACTTTCGGCCATGCACTCATTTACGTCGATTTTTAAAGGCACATGTGCGCGTCAGGCACGCGCACGCGTGTGTGGTCTGTGAACCAGAGGGACGCGTATGCATCTGGTACGCGTATGCGTGGGTGAGCTGGTGTGCGATGCACAGTTCCTGCACAACTCCAGCGCAACTTACGGCATATTTTCTCTTCTTTCACTCTTTCTTCTTTTTCTTTTTTTTTCTTTTTTTTGAAATATTCGGTTCCTATTCTAAAATAGTTGCATGATCAAAACACACGTAAAACAAAAAAAAACAATACAAACTCAATAAAAATAAAATAAATAAGAAAACCACTACTACGAAAAACAACTAAGGATACGAAATTATCGAGTTGCCTTCCGACAAGCGCTTCTTTAATGTAACTAGCTTGACACTTGATTGTTGAATTTTCTTTCTCTTCTTCCAGTTGGTTAAAAGAAATTACTCCAAGGGGGGAGAGGTGAAGATTAGTGCCCCCTGATAATAAGTCCTCCTAACAAGCTTTCTTGTATTGTGATTAGCTTGATTCACCTTGCTTGTTGGGGTAGAGGTTGGATTATTTTTTGCTGACCTTTTCTTCTTCATGGATACTTTCTTCTGTTTCTTGGTCACAATCCCGCTTTCAGTACTTTCTTTGGTTGCCTTCACTTCTTTGATTTCAAAATTTGGGTGTTGTGTGATGGTTAGAGTGTACCCTTCATCAAGAACTTCTTGAATTGGTGGTTCAATAAACTCGCCCTCTATGCCACTCTCTGCTTCATTGGAGTGTAGATTCCTATAATTGTTTTCACTCTTTACAACCTCCTTTATTTGTGCATCTTTCTCCTTTGTTGGTGTATCTTCCTCCTTTGTTTTTGCATCTTCCTCTTCTTCCATGTGTGAGGGTAGAAAATTCTCTAATTCACTGGAGTATGAACTCCTTCTATTGATTTCCTCACTTTCTTTTATAGGATCTTGCATTATATCTCTTGGAAAGGAATTTTCTTGTTCCTCTTCCTGGGACTTGATAATCAACTGCACATATTTCTCTACATTTTTGACACTCGTCTTGATATCATGTATGAATTCTTTCATGAGATGCTCAAGATCTTATGGTGGCTCTTGATATGAATAAGAAGGAGATGATGGTTCTTGATAAGAGTAAAAAGAGGATGGTTCTTGGTATGAATAGGGAGATGGTGGCTCTTGATATGGGTAGAAATATGATGGTTCTTGAAATGGATAGAGAGGTGGTAGTTTTTGGTATGAATAGAAAGATGGTGGCTCTCGGTATAGATAGGGAGATGGTGGTTCTTGATAGTTGGAACATAGAGCACTGAAGTTTCTTTGGTTTTGACTTTGCCAACCAAAATTTGGGTAGTTCCTTCATCCACAATAATAAGAGTCACTCATTGGGTGTGAGTAGTAACCCATGTGATCTCTCTCCATTATTTTTCTTTAGCACAAAACACCAAATAGAATTAAACGCACCATGTGGTAAATAGGCAAGCAAAGAAGAAAGAACATAAAGGAAATTTAAACTCAATAAATAAAATAACTAGGAAGAATAAAACAACTAAGGAGACACTAAACTTAATTCCAGAAATTAAGAAAAAAGAAAAAAATTTAAATAAAAGAAATCAAAATATATATATTTTTTAATTTTAAAGAAATAAGTTAAATGAAATTAAAGCAAAAACACCTAATCTAAGAAATCAAACAACCGGTAGTTGTTAATCACTATCAATCTCCGGCAACGGTGGCAAAAACTTGGTGCGGAAATTATAACCCACAAACTAACCGGCAAGTGCACCGAGTCGTACAAAGTAATACCTCAGGTGAGTGAAGGTCAATCCCACGAGGATTGATGGACTAAGCAACAATGATTGATTAATTTACTTAGTTAGACAAATAGAAAATGGTTTTGAAGATTCAAAAGCATAAACAATAAATTCAAAATTTTAGAAAGACATGTAAGTAAATAAGTTGGGAAAAACAATATGAAGAAGGCAGTTAAGGCTTCAGAGTTATCTATTTTTCGGATTGACTTTTCTTATTAATTTATTTTAATCATGCAAGATTTAATTCATGACAAACTATGTGACTAGACCCTAATTTCTTAGACCTTTCTAATCTCCTCTAAAATTCATCAACCGCCAATTCTTTGGTCAATTAATTCCAATTAGAGGGTGAAGTTTAATTCTAGTTATTATGCCACAAAAATCCTAATTATCCAAATATAAGAGGATTATATGTCACGTATCCCGTTAAGTCCAGATAATTAGAATTTAGGAGAAATTGTTTTCAAACTATTATTCAAATAAAGAGTTTTTCCAAGTTATGCAAGAACTCAATTAGAAAGAGGGTCATACTTTCGTTCCACCCAAATTCATAAGATAAAGAACGAAAATAATTCTTGAAATATAAATCAAAACATGAATTAAAATAGAAAAAAATAGTATCAATCCATACAATAGACAAAGCTCCTAACCTTAACAGTGGAGGTTTAGTTGCTCATGGTTCAGAGAAAGAAACTAGGATTCAGGTAAACTGTAAAGTGCGGAATAAAAATTGGAATAGAATTGAATCGAATCTCCTAGAAGTAAAGTTTTTCCTTTTTATATTTAATCCTAATTAATTTAAAAATCTATTTTCTAAAATTAAAATAATATATTTTCCTATTTTAAAATCAAATTTGAATTTAAATCAGAATTAATTATAGCAATTAGCAAATCTTCAATTGATGGATGTGGACCACTTGCTTCACTGGATCCACGCCTAACTTGGCAAAGAGTTGCGCCTTACTTGAGTGCCAAAATGGAGCCCAGAAATCGCCCCCAGCGTTTTCTGCGTTTTCTGCACGTGGCGCATGTCACGCGTACGCGTCAGTCACGCGTACGCATCGATGGTCTTCTTCGCGTGTCACGTGTACGCATCTGGTACGCGCACGCGTCTCTTCACAAATCTCCAAATCACGCGTATGCGTCAGATACGCGCACGCGTCGCTCCTCGCTGATCATCTCCTTTAATTCTTGTGCTCCTTCCATTTGTGTAAGCTTCCTCTCCATCAAATCCAGCCAAATGCTACCTAAAATAAACAAAATTGTACGAGACTCAAAATAGCATCTATAGTGGCTAAAAGATAATTAATTCTTGATTAAACTCAACAATGTAAATACAAATTCACTAGAAAAAGATAAGAAAGATGCTCACGCATCAATGGTGTGGAGAAAAATGAAAAAATTAAGAGAGAAAAGAGGCAAGAGAAAAACATTTAAAAGCCAAAAGAATTTTCTGTGTAATTGGTTTTTGTTGAATTAGGATTAGTTCTCCTTGCTAAATTGAGATAGCACTTGGTGGTGGCTACGCTTGGGTAGAAATTTAGTGGTTGCTACTAGATGAATAGGGATTGTCTAAAACGAGCTCAACCATTATGTGTTTATTGAATGAGCCACATTTATATAGACCATTAGATTTTATTAGATGAAAATCAAAGGCTAATATAAAACAAGAGCATTGATAGACTCTAATAAATATAGAATATCCTAGTACATAAATAAATACTTTAAATAGCAATACTTTAATACACAATACTTTAAATGGCAACAAAATCTTTTATTCTTAAATAACTAAATATAAAATATATAAATATAAAATATATGAGTATTTTTTATTAATAAAATTAATTATTATGCAAATTTTTTTATAATATTAAAAAATTATATTAAAATAATATTTTAAATAGTAACATAAAACTATAAAATCATTAAAATTTATTTTATATTACTTGATAAATAATTAGATTATTATATTCAAAATTTATTAACTAACTACTTTTATTAAAGATATTATTATATAATATGATTTTTTATAAAAATATTTTTAAAAAATAATTTATTTAAAATATTATATATAATACATGAAAATATTATTCTTTTATTATTTTATTTTTTTAGAAAAACAAAATAAATAATATAATTTTAAATACATACCTAAATAAAAAAGTTAATATTTTCATGTATTATATATAACGTTTTAAATAAATTTTACTTTTACAAATATTTTGATAAAAAATTATATTATATAATAATATATTTAACAAAATAATTAGTTAATAAATTTTAAATATAATAAACTAATTATTTGTCAAGTAATATAAAATAAACTTTATTTATTTTATATTTTTATGTTGTAGTTTAAAATATCATTTTATATTATAAAAAAAATTTGTATATAATAATTAATCTTAATGAATAAAAAAATTTATATTTTTTGTATTTATATTTTATATTTTTTAAAATAAAATTTTTTTATCTTCATATAATAAAATAAGTGTCTTCTTTTATATATATATATTAGGGGTGGTAAAACCGGTCGAATTCGTCGGGCCGACCCGCCAAACTCGCTAAAAAATGTGGGTTGGGTTAGAATTTGAAACCTGTCAAATTAAAAAAATTCGCTAAATTATGTATATATGTTCTAACTTCTAATTATGTGACTTTATTTATTTTATTTTATAATTTCGTATATATGTTCAAATTATGTGACTTATTTTTTAAAATAAAGATGGTTCTATTGACAAATATTATTTTAAGCAAATTTATTGAAGTTAAAAATTTTAAAAATAATAATAAAAAATTATATTAAAATTTGACTATTTTTTATTTGTAATTAATTGTTTAATTATTATTTTTTAGTTAATTTTAATTAATTTTATTTTTCAAAAAAAAAACAAAGTCAAACGACTAGCATTTTGTACCAACTTTAGTTGGCGGGGCGGGCTGGCCCGTCCCGCTTAAGGTGCAGGCCTAGGTGAGGCGGGGCAGGTTGGGGCGAGCCGGCCCGCATTGCCACCCCTAATATATATATATATATATAGGGGTGGCAAGCAGGGAAGCCCGCCCTGCCCCGCCTAGTGAGACGGTCCAAAAATCCTAGCCCTCCCCGCCTAACGGCAGGCATAGCCCGTCAAATATCCTCTTTTTTTTTTTACTTTTAACTATTAAATAATATATATAAAGGCATAAAAAAATCTCTCCTATTTTTTACTTTTAACTATTATAATTTCTAAAAGTTATAAACAAATTATAATTTTTATATTCACAAATATTAAAGTCTTTGTAATTATAAATATCTAATAAATATAAATATAAACCAAGTTTTCATCCAAAACATAATTATAAATATTGTTCCCAAAGCAAAATAAACATAATCTAAAACATAATTATAAATATTGTCTCTAAAACAAAATAAATACAATCCAAAACACACGATTTTCATCTTCATTTTCTTGTAAGTTAGGTTGGAGGAAGTTGGGTTTTGGCAAAAAAAATTATAAAAATACCTCTTGCTAAAAATAATAAGCCCGGCCCGTTCCGCCAAAATCCGTGGTTTAAGCGGTGCGAGTTAGGCGGTCCCAATTTTTCAGCCCAATCCACTTTTTTTGGCGGGTTACGCGGGCCGACCCGGCGGGTTTAGGTCCGTTTGCCACCCCTATATATATATATTATTTAGTAATTTTTTTATATATTAAATAATTAAAATTATATAATAACATTAAAATCAGAAAACATATTAAATCTATTACAGTATAACTATTTAAAATATCATTTTTATATAATCTTTTAATATTATAAAAAAATTATGCATAAAAATTTTGTGGGTTTGGCAAATTTTTTTAATTTGACCTGTTTCAAATCTTAGTCCGACCCACCTTTTTTAGCGAGTTCGGCGGATCGGCCCGACGGATTCGACCCGTTTTGCCACCCCTAACATATATTAAGAAAATTATCACATATTTTACTATATAAAGGTAGAAACTTTTTGTTCTAAAAAATATAAATTAAATAAATACAAAAAATATAATTTTTTTATTCATTAAGATTAATTATTATGCAAATTTTTTATAATATTAAAATAATATTTTAAGCTATAATATAAAAATATAAAATAATTAAAATTTATTTTATATTACTTGACAAATAATTAGGTTATTATATTTAAAATTTATTAACTAATTACTTTATTAAATATATTATTATATTATATAATTTTTTATCAAAATATTTGTAAAAGTAAAATTTATTTAAAAAATTATATAAAATACATGAAAATATTAACTTTTTATTTAGGTATGTATTTAAAATTATATTATTTATTATGTTTTTTTAAAAAAATTGAAAAAATAAAAAAGTTAATATTTTCATGTATTATATATAATATTTTAAATAAATTATATTTTTAAAATATTTTTATAAAAAATTATATTATATAATAATATATTTAATAAACTTAGTTAGTTAATAAATTTTAAATATAATAATCTAATTATTTGTCAAGTAATATAAAATAAAATTTTAATTATTTTATATTTTTATGTTAGTTATAGTTTAAAATATTATTTAATATAATTTTTTAATATTATAAATTTTTTTTGCAATAATTAATTTTAATAAATAAAAAATACTCATATATTTTATATTTAATTATTTAAGAATAAAAAATTTTGTTGCCGTTTAAAGTATTGTGTATTAAAGTATTACCATTTAAAGCATTTATTTATGTAGTCACCAAAAAAGCATTTATTTATGTACTAGGATATTCTATGTTTATTAGAGTCCATCAATGTTCTTGTTTTATATTAGTCTTTGATTTTCATCTAATAAAATCTAATGGCCTATATAAGTGTGGCTCATTCAATAAGCACATAATAGTTGAGTTCGTTTTAGACATACCCAGATAAATTAGGTTGTAATTCATTAGTATTGGTGTATATAATCAGTTTGATTATAGTAAAAATTCTATTATAATTGTGCTAGAGATTGGTTATAAATTTTATGGCACAAAAAAATCTAACCAAAATATATACTTACCTGATTCTCTTCTTCCCTTCTTTGTTTAATTCTGGTTTTAGAGATAGAAAAAAAAATCTCTAGTATAATCTGTTTCTGCAAAAATTAACTAAAAAAACTTTTTTTTAATTAAACTTGATTCAACCTACCTCTCAATAAATTCATTCTAACAATATCATCAACTATTTTAATATAATCATGTTAGTTCTCAAATTTCAATTTTTTTTTCGAACAATATATTATAGGCTTCCATAGTTTACTTTTTTGGGAAAAATTGGATTACTGCAATTTTAATTCCGAGACTCATGCTAAATCTTTATCATTTTTAATTCATTTCTAATATGTATAATTAATTATAAAAACCTTTTCTATTATTTCAAAAATTGAGCAAACGGCTAGAAATGATTTAATGCAAATTTTAAATTTTATTTATTAATTTTTATCATCAAAACTAAATATACATTATGAAACTAACACCAACAACCTCTTCGGTTTTCATAACATATTTATAATAATTAATTTCTAAAATAATATTAAAATAAATAATTTTACGATTCAAAATATGTTATGATTTTATATGGTAGATATTTAATTTATTTTTTTAATTTTACACAAAATCTTGATTTTTACTATTTTACTAGTGTATGTTTTCGTGTCTTACACGGATAATACATAAAATTATATAAAATTTTTTATTAAAATCTATCTATTAATATATAATAGGAGAGTAGTAGTTGGTTGTTTGATTGACAAGTGTTTGCTTTCATTAAGCGACACGTGTCAGAGCAAAACAAAATTAAAAAAGTTAAAAACACCAGATCGAGAGAGAAGGGAAGAAGAGACAGAAATGTATTCTACAAGTTCCACAACACCTATCAGGTCCCATCTCAAAGATCCATTTTAACTCTTCAATGTGAATATTTGATTTGATCACCTCCTGTTCAATGCGTTCATTCCTGATTAATCAAATCATATATTAGATTTAGTTATTCAGATTCATTCTCGCTCCATCTTTACTACTCTCTGGCTGAGGGAATAAATTGCAACACTATTTGTGGTTTTTTGTTTTTTTTTTTCATTTTGGGAGATTTCTGTGGTTCTTTGTCTCTAGCTTCGAGTATTTCGTGCAATTGGAAGCTTTGATCTTCGGGGTATGGAGAGTGTTGGTTCAGAAAAGATAAGAGGAAGGAGAAGCCAGTGGAGGATGAGAACAAGATCAAGTGCAAAATGAAGACTATGAATTGTAAGTTTTGGAGAAAACTTCTGCTGGTAAGTGAATAATAAATGTGTGATGCAATGATTTAGGGCTTATTCTTATGGAAAAAAAAAGTGAATGAATCCATTTGTTCAGTTTCAAGTCTTTTCTTCTTTTTTTTTTGAGTTTTTTTTTCTTTTTTCATGATTATTTTTACGAATAGATGCAATGTCATTTGTGCATATGAGTACTCCAAATATAATGTTGTGTGTGAGGCTTTGATTCATTTATATGTTATAGATTATTTTTTAATAAAGTACATTGCTTTAGTTAGGGCTTTTGGTGCCATTGTAGAATCATTTCCAAGCTTTACTCTTCAAGTATTTTGTACAATTGGAAGCTTTACTCTTCAAGTATTTCAGCAGGTCAGGTTTTCCTTATATTAAAAAAATTTCGTCTTCTACTTATGCCAATGTTTTGCTCAGGAAATGAAAAAGAGATTCAAGGCCTGTTTGCTGTTTCATCAAATTTTTTATTTTTAAAGTTTTTAGAACTGGACTGCTATATCTATATAGTAGTTTTGCAAACTTGGATTAGTTATACTATATATTCCTTTTCATATGTACAATTTGGTGCCTTAATTTTGTTTTAATTAGTTATTGTTGATTTTAGAATTACTAACTCAAAACTTTGTTAATCTGATTTTGATGACTATGCCTATGTCTAACTTAGATTATTCTCTCTGTTATTGCTGTAGCACAGGTTCTATTAACAATTCACATGCTCAAAGATAAGGTAATGTTGTTCTCTGATTTCGTGTTTTTATTCTTTTTATTTATTACTTTTTCTTTTTAGGAGATAAACAAAAGCCAATCATTTAGTGTGTATTAAAAAATTTGCATATAATCCAACAATGAAAAATATGCCATTGACATTGAAGAAAGAAAGTATCCAATAATAAAAAATAGGCAATGGCATATTTTTTATTGTTCAATAGGCTTATTTATTACTTTCTTTTTTTAGGAATGTTCAATCCGCTGAGTTCATTCAGCTTTAGTTGTAAGTATATAATAGGCAATTTTTTTCCTTATGGAATGTTCACTGACATATAGAAAGAAAGAAAAAGCAGGACGAGAAAAACTATAAAAAAATTGCTAAGGCTATACAGAAATAATATTCTGATCAGATTCATCTTACATATGCTAGCATGTTGGAATATAAATTAAATATGATCTACTTATACCCAACATTGAGTTTAGTAGGTATCACTGAGGAATGCAGTTCATGAGTACTGTTAGTTTTTTCTTATTTCAATTTATTAGCTTAATATGTTTTTCTTGAATTCTATTGTTTGGCTTTTGGAAAATATAAAATGGTTATAGCCTGGTCTGACTTGCAAAAAGTACTAGCCTTAATCTTACACAGTTGGCACTTCTTCATCATATCTACCTTCTCTTTTTTGAACCGTGTTCATCATGCCTCAATCTCAAAGAAGATACATTCAGGTGAGTTTTTGTGAATTATTTTTACTATTTTTCTTTTAAAAGCTTATATAATTGTTTACATCTATCAAATACTCTGTTACCTATCTTTACTAACCCATCTTCCCACCGAAGCAGAGAAAAAGAAAGCTAGGGCCTTCGACGAAATGCAGGCCAAAGTTGAGAAAGAGATGGACAGTGTTTAAGGTTTTTATTTTTCCCTAAAATCAGATTTTCACTTATTTAAGCTTATTTGTTTCATTTTATCTGTTAATTTTAATTTAATGTTCAATGCTGAGGTTTTGTTCAAGTTGGTAGTAAGTAGTAACGTTTTCTATTATTTTTTCAAGGTTGTTGAAGATGAAAACCTGACTCTTATCCTTCAGGAGACAAATTGAGACAATTAATTTCTTTTTTCAATATTTCTTTTCTATATGTGAAATCACTTGATATGTTATGGTATGTGATTCTAAAAGTAAAAATGTAAACTAGACAAAATTTAAATGGAAAAATATAAGCTGATTGTTGATAAGCGGTGATCTGTGGTTGGAAAATGTGATGGAATTTTAACGAAAAAACATATTCGATTCCTTGACATACTATAGTCGTGTAAGTGATGTTGTAAAAATACTTTAGTGACGGTAGCATCATCGTTCTTTTTGCTTGATTCTTTAGGTTATACTTAGTAAGGATAAAAGTTATTACTTTATAAACAAGAATTGAAATTTAATTTGTAAACATGACACTTGGTTTACTAATTTTATTTTTTAATTTTTTTGGTGAGATATCTATAAAAGCTACTTGAATTTTTTTTTTTACAATCCTTAAATATCTTGGTGAATAAGTGCATTAGTTTTGCTACTTCTTCTTTCTTTTTGATCTGCCACCTGAAGTATAGCCACTTGAGGAGGGGTGGAGGGTATTTAGATGTGCTACGGGTACTTTGTTATTATTTTGTTTATTCGTGTTCATCTATATCTTAGGGATAATAGTCTCCTTCTCCTCCTTTATGTTTCACAGCTTTTTGTGGCAGCTGAAAGCCTGACAAGGATTATATCATGTTCAACTTCTGAAAATTTGAGATCCGAAGCATGCTATGTCAACTTCATCATTAAGTGCAGACATCCAATTTTTATATAATAAAATAAATAGATTACACTTTAATTGGTCGTTATCTTAATTATAGTTGGGTTATTTTAGAATTTATTATTTGAGATGGGTAATGGTACAATTTCTTAAAATATTAAAACTTCAATAACATGTAAGTTATTCTTTATTATGTGTTACACTTTAATTGGTCATTATCTTAACCATAGTTGGGTTATTTTATAATTTATTATTTGAGATGGGTAATGGTACAATTTCTTAAATATTAAAACTTCACTCCCGTTGATTGAAGCACATTTTCACTCCTCTATTTTTTCTTTATCATATAACTTCGGTCCTTCCAAACATCGCCATCGTGGTGGTGACAAGAAACAACACCGACATTGTTGCGATCTACTGTCCTCTCACGCAATCTCTTTCTTCAATGCATTATCCCGACGTCGTTAAATTTCCATGGACTGTAACTTCTCCGTTCTTCTCCGTATAGCCAGCACCGTCATCGCTATCTCCTGTCCTCACTCGAACTCTCTTTCTGCCATGGATCACTTCTTACCAATATAATTAATAGTTAGTTTACTTATTAAATTTTTTCATTAAAAAGTTATATTTTTATTTAATTATATGATGAAATATATATTCATATGTAAAATATAATATAATAAAATAAATCTATTTAAAATACTTAAAAATATAATTAAAATCATAAACATATAAATATAATAATAAATTTGTACTCTAAACAAGTAAACATATTTTTTATTATACATAAATTATTTAAAAAATAAATATATTATTAAAATTAATAATACAAATTTAAAATTATCAAATCTAATTTTTTTTATCGTATTTTTTATAGTATTTTTATTCTTTTAATTTTTAATTTATTAGTATTTTATTTATTATTTAATTAATGATTAAATAAATTATTTTTATAAAAAAATATTTTTTGTATTATCTTAAAGAAGAGACCAATATAACAGTTTAAAAAAAACCTAAAAATGATATTTTAAATAAAAAATATTTAATTAAAATTTTTAAATACAAAAATAATAATATAAATATTTAAGAGATAAATATGAAATACATGCTTAAAATAAATAAACAGATAAAATGAGAGTACTCATGAAAAATAAAGAATTATTTTTGTCTGTTTTATTTATTTTAGACATGTATTTCATATTTATATCTTAAATATCTATACAATTTACTTTTGTATTTAAAAATTTTAATATTAACTAATTTTTATTTAAAATATTATTTTTACATTATTTTTTAAACTGTTATATTAATCTCTTCTTTAAGATAATACAAAAAATAATTTCTCATACAAATAATTTGTTTAATAATTAATTAAATAATAAAAATCTAATAAATTAAAAATTAAAAGAATAAAAATATTATAAAAAATACTTGTAAGAAAGTTGGATTTTATCATTTTAAATTTGTGTTATTAATTTTAATATTTTAAATAATTTATGTATGATAAAAGATATGTTTATTTATTTAGAGTACAAATTTTATTATTATATTTGTATATTTCTAATTTTAATTATACTTTTAAGTACTTTGAGTAAATTTATTTTATTATATTATATTTTACATATGAATATATGTTCTATCATGTAATTAAATAAAGATATATTTTTTAATAAAAAAATTAATAACCAAACTAATCATTAATTATGTGGGTAAGGAGTGATTCACAACAAAAAAAGGGATCGAGTGAGAGGACGGCAAAGTTACGACGGAAGTTTAGCGACGTCGTCAAGACAATAATGCACTGAAGAAAGAGAAATTGCGTGAGAGGGGTAGTAGATGACGATCGGCGATGGTTAAAAGGACCAAAGCTCACGTGATGAAGAAAGAATGGAGGAGTGAAAATAGGCTTCAATCAATGGGAATGGAGTTTTGATATTTTAAAAAATTATATCATTACCCATCTCAAATAATAAATTACAAAATAATCCAATTATGATTAAGATGATGACCAATTAAAATATGACACATCATAAAGAATAACTTACATGTTATTTTAAAAAAAATTAAATAAAATTCACCTCTATATATATATATATATAATTTTACTCTCTAAAATAAATTTCAAACTTTAAAAATCCAAATCCATATACATATATATAATTGTTACACATGCCACTTTTAACTATTAATCAATGACACCTAATGAAGCATTAGCCACCACAAATTATCCCGTCATTCCTATCAGCCTTATCACTTTTATTTCTTTGCTTTTACCACCGAATTGAACTTAGAAAAAAGAAGAAAGAAAGGTTGAGAGAGAGAGAATGTGAGCTTCCATGGAAATCAAGAGTTTCCAACGAATTACGATCTTTTAAATTCGTAACTCCAATAAAAAATTTAATTCAATAAAAATGTTTATATTTTCTTTTTTTACGTGTTAGTGTTATTTTTGTTCAGTAGAAGTTGACGGTGACGTAAATCTCTTTCTTCTCGAATTCGGCCAATTAGAGTTCTAGGAGGCACACACGATTTCTGACACTTTCCTCTTCAGCAGTTCGGTCAAAAAACTTTTCCGAAACTTTCATTGATTTTGATTTCTTACGGGAGTAGGGGGTTTGTTTTTAAAGTTAAATGTTTTAATTTAAGAATGCCTAAACAGTTTATTGAATAATTACAAATAATTTATGAGAGTCTAGTATTACTAATTGATGTGAATTTGTTGAATTATGATTACTAATGGTGTTTAATTTGTGTTGTTTGTTAAACTGAGATATGAATTGAGTTTGGATTGAGGCTGTGAATGTTGCTGAAATTTCTAGTCAAGTTAATTTCTTAGTTTGATTGATGATTTGAGATTTGTTTGATAATAGTAAGTACTGTTGCAATAATCTGGGAATTGTTGAGAGAAAGAAGGTGTAAGGCCCAAAATCTTTGAAAAGTCTTATTATGATCAAGTCTCAAATCATATGGTTATTTATAGCCTTAATTTTAGAAATTATTTTATTAAAGGTAATTAAGGCAAGTTTTGATTTATTGGATTTGGAATGAGTTATGATTATTATCCGATTTTATAATTATTCGATTATTTTCTATATTTAAATTATAAATTTAGCAGTTGTGAAATAATAAGAATTTTATATATTTTGGACTAAGTAACTAATATTTTAAATATTAGTACTGCTATTTTGGAAAATAGAGAAATTGATTATATTATTTCTAATTTTTAGATTTGGACATTTTATTGAAAATAATTTGTAAAATTGATGAGCCAATAGTATTTATATACATTATTATTGTTGGACTAGAATTTATTTCTAATTACTATATTAACCCTATTTTAAAGTGAAATTACTAAAATGCCCCTAATCCTAATTTTCAAAAATAAAACCCTAACCCCAGTAACCCGTACCCGACCCGGTTTTCCCTTTTCCCCCACACTAAGCAGACGGCTCCCCCTTCCTTCAATTTGATGCGCAGCAGCAGCAATGTTTCCCTCAGCACACCCACAATGTTTCCCTCATCCAGCAACAGCAGCACCCCACGATTTCTTTCCATTTTCCATGAAAGAAACGAATCAGAAACAGAAAGGGGGAGATAGAGCAGAGCTGCGAACAGGGGAGGGACGAGCCGCGCTACGGTCGCCAGTCACCTCGCCGCCGTGCCCGAATCGCGTCCAGCGCTCGTCACCGCCATTCGTCCTTAGCCTCATCGCGTTCTTGTTCGGCCGCCGCTGCTTCCATATCCTCCAACGGCGCTGCTGTTGTCACAGATTGAGCCGCCGCGAAGAGGAGGAAAGGGTGTTGCTTCACACCTCGCCGCCGCGTCGCGTCGAGGAGAAAGGGTGAGACTGAACGACGCTGGGAGAGAGAGGAAGACGCGAGCTGAAGGTCCGGTCGCCACTGTGCTTTGGGACAGAGTGAACCGCGCCGTGCTGTCGGGGGTCTCATCGCCGCCGGAAAAGGATTCAGGCCGCCGTTTCTGTCGTGGTTGGTGTCGCACCGGAGAACCATCATCGCGGGTTGGGGCTGATCCTTTTGCTGTCGTTTCATAGTTGCTGCGGCTTATTTAGGGCCATTGGACCTGACCGGAGAGAGAAGTGGTGACAGGGTGGATGTTGGTGCTGGGTTATTGCCGCCACTACTGCTGGCCGTTTTGAGCTGCTCTGCCGTCTCTACCGCTGGAGAATGCAGCTTAGTCGCCGGAGAATCCTGCTGGTAAGGTTTTAAGAATTGAGTTTCGTTTCTCCTGAGTTTTTGGAAACGTTACAATCATTGCATATTGATTTCAGTCGCCGCCGCCGGAGTCTGATCACCATTGCCGCCTGGCATGGCTCCCGGGGCTACCGCCAAACCGGTTCGAAGACCGTCGCTGTTTCGGTTCAGCCGTTCCTTCTTCGGTTCGGTAAGCGTTTCGATTTGAAAGGCCTTTCAGTATTGTTCTGTTATCTCACGCGGAGGTTTGTGGCGTTAATTGCTATAAGATTGAGTTTCGGTTGTTGTATGTTGCGATTAGAGTCGTTGAGATTGTTGAGAAAGCAAGTGGAGCCGAGTTGTTGGTTGCCCTCACTTCGGGTTGAGGCGAAAAGGACTCCGTGAGACGTTTGGGTTATAGGTTTGCATTTTAAGGTAGGGGCGCTTTCCAAAAATTATGTTTTATGTATTAGAATTATTACATATGGATACTGATGTGAGATATTGTGTATTTGGTGATTGTAATTGCCTTATGTATTATTTGATCGACTCGAATGATTATGGATGTTGGTTTGGCTGAATTGTTGTACGGCTTTGTAAAATGTAATGTTTTGAAGTTGATTATTTAAAGATTTGAAATCTGAGTTTAATCCATTGAGGATTGATTTGAATTGAGTTAATTATTTTGATGATGTGAAAAATCGAATGTACTTTTGAATTCAGCTTAGTTTACTTAAATTAACTTGGTTTTGGATAAACGATTTGTTACTGAGTCGTTTCTTTAAAGCTTTGGAAATGAGTTAAATCGGTTGATATTGATTTGATTTTGAAACGGTTTCCTTGAGTTATGCCAATGAGGCGACTGTTGGATTTAGCTTGATTTTGAATTGATTTTTGGATTCTGGACTGTTGAAAGGGATTGAGGAACGGTTTAGTTGGGACTCGAATCGGGTGGCAAAGTCCAAGTTTTAGGAGAGATGCTGCCGACATTTCTATAAAATTCGAGTCTTTATTTAAAATGTTATTTGGGAAATTTTGAGTTTAATACCTTTCCTAATTACCTGGAGGATTGAGAATTTAGGGCTTCATTATTATCTTTACTTAGAACAATTATGAAAGCGATGAAGCTACACTTTGAAAGAATTATTGAAAAGAGAATCATGATTCCTCCTTATTTTCCAAGAAGAATAGTATGTTTTTGGGTACGATTCATTCGAAATAGAATTTTGCTTTGAGGCTGTTTTAAAAGGGTAAAACGGGTTTATGTTTTCTCTATTAAACATAAAGATTGTCCCTTGGAAGAGTTTTCGTGGTTTTGAAAAGGATTTGGATTTCGATTGATGAACCTTATTATTCTGACGTTTTAAATAAGCTTCAGAGTATCTTTTGAACTCTAGTTAAACACAATAAAAATGATTCTCTTGGTAGTTTGAAACGCTTCAGATTTAGTCGTGGAAGTGAAGCCAGTTTTGTTAAGTAAAGGAAATGGCTTTGAAAGGAGTGATTGATTTCATGACTCGGTTTGGCTTAGATCCTATTTTATTACTCAAATCGAAAAGTCAAGGTTTTAATGATTTTAAATGAATTTGGCGAAATGAGTTATGTTATTCTCCCCTAAAGACTTGGAACTCTGTTGGGAAACTTTTGTTATAAAATCCCATTGTTGGATGGGTGATTTTGAATTCTTTGAGATAAATTCTTAACTTGCCATGGTTTCGGAAGTTTTGGAAAGAGAATGCCGAGGGTGGCTTTGTTTTAAAAAGGGAACTCACCTTGAGTAAATTTGGCTTATGAGCCTGAGATGATTTGAGAAACGAGATTTCTGAAGGCAAGGCTGAAAAGAGTTGAAACTCGATTTCAAAGTGAAACGATTTGAGAAAAAGTGATTTATGGCTTAAATGCCGATTTTATGAAATGATGATGTTGAATGTGGAAGTGCTGTTTTGTTGTGAGCCGGAATGGCTATGTATGATATGAATATTGGCTGGTTCTGGATTGAACCATGAGCCGGATGGCTGAGATGGATGTTGATCCATGGATGAGATTGAATGCATGTATATGCTGAATCATTGATAAATGTGAATGTTGCACTTCCACTATTGGAGATAAGAGTTTCCCTGGGAGAAAGCAGTGGCTAGCCACCTCGTGCTCCAGGTTGAGACTCGAAGCTCTTTTGACCCTATATCGTAAGTGTGGTCAGGCACTGTGAAAGTCCCGGATGAGCTCGCCCCCGTAAATATTCACCAGTGAAGGTGATGGATATGGATCATGATTATGATCAAGTTTATGATGAGTATAACTCGAGTTGGGGATGCGCGACAGAGGGACAGTCCAATGGTTAGCTACCAGGACTTGTCGGGTTGGCTCTATAACCGACAGATGATATCATCAGCCACTAGGGATAGGCATGCATCATATGCATCTATGTGACATTGTTTGGGTGTGCATATTATACTTGGTTTGCCTATGTGATTATTTGCTAATTGTCCTACTTGCAATAACTGTTTGTTTGTGCTTGCATCTTCCTATTTGTGTTTGCTACTGGGACTCTGTTGGACTGTGGTGATTGGTTGATGGTTGGATTGTTTGGACCTAGGGCCATGGTTGGAATGAGATGAACCGATCGTTAATTTTGGTTTTGTGTTTCTGGTTTGGAATAAATATGAAAAGCTATTTTGTTTCAGCATAGATAAACCGTTTTGAAAGGTTTTTGAATTGTTGAGTATTGAATGGTTCATCTTTCAGAAAAGATTTCAAACTTTACTTTTATTGAAAACCGTTGTTTTTGAAAAGAGGCATAAGATGGTTATTATTCACCGGTGCGGTTATCTTCACGTATCCTATTACAGTAATTCCCAAAAATCCTCTACTGAGAACTCTTTCAAGGATGATGTTCTCACCCCCCTACATTTTTCCCCTTTCAGGATATGGGCACAGAAGTTACGAAGAGTTTATTTAGTTGTTGTTGAAATGCTCTGTATTGCTTTAGCTTATTATTTATTATATCCTCACCTTTATCTTGATATATTTTGTAAGAGGGATAGGGATTGTATTGGTTAATGTTTGTAATATTATTTATAGATATATGTATATATATGGATGTACTGTTGATGAGTTTTGTAAGTTGTATGGTATTTATGGATGTACTTTGTCAAAGGAAAGTATTTTTGGGAGCGATTTTGCGGTTTAAAGTTTTAAACAGGCTCATATTTCAGTACTAAATAGTATAAGTGTCGTAATGTCCGAGCTATTAGAGTCGCGCAGCTGGAAGCGTGAGCTTTGGTAATTAGGGTGTTACAGAAGGAGCCCGTAAGGATGGTAAATTCGAATGTTAAGGGAGGTCCTGTCTAAGTTTTTATAAAGATATAAAAAAGGTGATTTTGATTTGAAAATTCGACTTATAAGCTTATTTTGAGAAATGTTTTTATGTTGAAAAAATAATAGGTTTACATATTTATATATATCGAGAAAATGCTTTTATATTGAAAAGTTTGATTTATATTTCTAAAGTAAGGAATGACTTGGATTTAAAACTGTTGGAAAGAGTTTGAGAAAGCGTTGGTTGATTTATTGACAAATGGAGACTTGAAAATAATTTGATATTATTAGCTTTCAGATTTATAAATGTTTTGATAATAGATATGGTTTGTTGGATTTATCAATGATTTTTTTGAGAATTGAAAATGATTTGGTAGGGACCCTGAAAGGGTGGCATAGTCCGAATTTTAGACGAAGTGCTGCCAAAATTTTTATAAAATTTGAAAGACTTTGTTTGAAATACTATTTTGAAAGATTTGGTTTTGAAAATTTAAATTATTTGAGATTTATTTAGTTAAGAAAAGATTTATTCTATTTTGAATTTGATTTAGAAAGAAAAGTATAATATTTTAAATCCAATCTTTTGAGGAGAGATTTTGTTTTAAGTTATGAAATGAATTGGGTTTGTTAAGAAGAAAGAAAGGGAAAAGAGAACACGGCACATGTGAATATGAAATGATTAAAAGGTCACGAAAGGGTGACGACAAATAAATGATTATGGTGCCGATGTGAAAATGTTAAGCCGTGGGCTTTATATGTAAATGATTGTGCGGAGATTGATGATCGAATTTATGATGGTATAGAATTTCACAATAAGTTCTCATTGAAAGTATAGCTTCTAAACCAACAAGAATCCTTTCATACAAACATTTGGTTGTCACAAGTAACAAAACCCTATAAAAATAAACTGAAGTATTCAAATCTCGAGTCATCTCTCAAGGAATTACAGGGAAGTGTACTTATAATTGGTTATGAGATTGTATCTTTTGGGATTTTAAAGATAAGAAACAAGAAATATAAATTGCAAGAATTAAACTAGTAACTAATAAAGCTCTTGGCAAGGTATGAGAACTAGCAGTCCCATCCTTATTATCCTCATCAATTGGGATGACAAATGTCCATTAGATAACTAAAGAGTCACTAATTACTCAACCAAAGTCAAGAAGAGAAAAATCTACTCTAACATCCTTCCAATCATTTTATCAAATACTTGGAAGGCATAAAATAAAAGCATAGAAAAGTAATAAGAGAATATAAAACCTAAAACTAACAATTGCAAAATCAATGATAACAAATAATAGAAGAAGCAATAAACATGAAATACCTCAAATTGCATTAAAAGGGAAATCGAATCTAACATGAGAATTCATAAACCAAAATGGCAATATGAAGTAATCAACAAGGAAAATAAATAAACTAGAATACTAGAACAATTAAAAGTAGAAGAGAAACTAAATTAAAACAAGATAGAATTCTGAAATTAAAAAGGAATAAAACTAAGACCTAAAACCTAGAGAGTCTCCTCTCTCTCTAGAAAACTACATTTAAACCTAAAATCATGTGAATGAGAAGTGAATGATTGATTCCCCCACTCTACAGTATCTAATCTATGTTTTTGGGCTTGGAACTGGGCCAAAAACAGCCCAGAAATCGTTGTGGGCGATTTCTGATACGTACAGCACGTGGCTCCGTCACGCGTACGCGTCGCCCACGCGTATGCGTCACTTGTCTGCTGCACTATCCATGCGTATGCGTCATCCATGGATACGTGTCGCCTAACAGCAAGGCAACTATGGCAAATTGCATATCATTTCGAAGCCCCAAGTGTTAGCTTTCCAACGCAACTGGAACCGCCTCATTCGGACCTCTATAGCTCAAGTTACGATTGATTTAATATGAAGAGGTCAGGCTTGACAGCTTTGCGATTCCTTCAATTTCTTGTATTCCTTCCACTTTTGCATGCTTCCTTTCCATCCTCTAAGCCATTCCTGCCCTATAAACCCTGAAATAACTTAATACACATATCAAGGCATCGAATGGTAATAAGAGAGGATTAAAATTAGTAAAATTAGGGCCAAAGAAGCATGTTTTCAATCATAGTACAAATTTGGAAGGAAAAATGTAAAACATGCAATTTCTATGAATAAGTGTGAGAAAAATGGGTAAAATCTACTAAATTAAGCACAAGATAAACCCTAAAAATGGGGTTTATCAGAGACGCTCATGTGTATGGAATGACTTCTAGGAGAAAGTGGCACATGCTTCAGCTGGAGAATCAGCGCCTGTAAGTACTTTGCAGATGTCATGTTCGGCATACTTCAGCAGGAGAATCAGCACCTGCAAGAAGTGAAAACTTGTAGAGGTTATGCTGCTGGAATGCCTTATCTGACTTGCGAGTCAGATTGCGTCGGGTGCGGGTCGAAACCGACAAATGAGCTCATTACCTGCGTTAGGGATAGACATGCATCATGTTGTTTGCATATTTGTATTTGCTTGTGTTTGCTTGTATTATTTCTCCGTGATTGTTTTGTTTGACTTGTTTGTGTGTTGGTTTGGATCTTTTACTTGTGCTATTAGTTTACGGATGTATTGAGGTAAAATGTCGTGGTTGAAAAATAATAAATGGCTGAGAGATGGTTAATATAACTAATTTTGTAATTAAAATCTGTTTTGAATTTATAAATTTAAAGAAAAGTATTTAATTATCTAAATGCATTTTCAGGGATTCGATAAAAATAGTTTTATTGAGTAAAGTTAATTATTTGCATTTTAGATTTTATTTTATCTAGAGGGATAAGCATTGTATTCGAGTTTTATATTAGATTTACTTGTATAGTATTTATTATTATTAATAATTATGTGATTATTATTACTTGGTGATATTTGATATACGATTTTGATAAATAAAAACAAAATTTTCTAAAATTTTCTTAAAACTAAAATGCGATATCAATGTAAAGGCTCAATATTAAATAGTTAATAAAGAAAACAGGTCAGTAACGCCTTACTTTTGGTACGATCATGACGTATTAAAAATTGGATCGTTACAAAATTTGATCTCTAAATTTTTTTTATTTTTCAAAATAATTTGGTCATTCAAAATATAAATTTTTTTAAAAAATTGACTTAACATAAAATGATCAAATTTTAAAAATAAAAAAAATTTAAAAATTTTTAAAATAAATATTTAATATCTAATTTTTTATCATATTTTTAAATTTTTCAAAAACTTATTTATTATTAACATCTTTTAAAATTATTTTTATCAGTGATATAAATTTTTTAAAATTATTTTAATAGTTTACTCTTCACTAAATTATTGTACCTGCATACTTTTTATCCTCTCCATCTTCTTTATATCTAAATTCGATAAATGTTTTAAATGCATATCAAATTATTAGATGGTATACATTAATTGTATTTATTTAATTTGGATTGTACCTACCTTGCTAATAAAGGAACCACAGAAATTTATTATAAAGTTGTTCATGAAAATATCCTTATTTAATATAACTAATTTAAAATGTAACTATCTATATTATTAATTGTGTTTAATATTGTGTAGT
Source organism: Arachis hypogaea (assembly GCF_003086295.3). Classification (NCBI taxonomy): domain Eukaryota; kingdom Viridiplantae; phylum Streptophyta; class Magnoliopsida; order Fabales; family Fabaceae; genus Arachis; species Arachis hypogaea. Next base: position 66,303,542 of record NC_092042.1, read on the forward strand.
GAGTAAAAAACAAAATATTTAATAAATATTACATTAAATCAAGATAACTTCTTTAAAATAATCGATATTGTGAACTAGAAAGAGTTGTCTGGTTTGTATAATTTCTTTTAAACTATCTTCATTTATTTTAATTTCCATAATATATATTTAGTGGTGCTTATTAATTAGAAAAAAAATTTATTGGATGTGGCTTAATTATGATTACTTATTTTAGATATTGAAGATAAAATTAAGTCAAATAATTAAAAGTTGGGATGTTTTAAATATTTCTAAAATTAAACTTTAAGGGAAAAACTATATTTCATCCAAATTTCTTTCAGTATTGTTAGGTGACCAACATTTATTAGCCAATAATGAGGCTATTTTTCTAAATGTAGTTATGCAACTAACTTTAATTTCTTATTTTTCAATGATTAGATAGATTTACTATCACTCTCTTTTCCTCTCTTCTCATAACAAATAATTCATGGCGTTTTTTCTTTCATCTAACAGTAGAATCAATTCAATTAATTTTTGTATGTTGTTATAAGTTTGAGTTATAAGATTCAGAATATTGTTTATCCACTTACTTAATGGCCTAAGTCATTCAGTTGGGATTAACTAACTAAAAAGTTAAAAGTAATGGTACAGATTTAAATCTTTTTATAAATTAAGTCTAACTAAATTAAACAATAAAATTTAGAATAATGTTAGTCATAATTAATTGTTATTATGTTAGACTAATTTAGTTATATTTAATTAACGAAAAAATTTGGATGTGTAGCATTATTCAAAAGTTAAAGTCCTTAATTTTAAGATTTATAAATAAGATTTGAATTTAAAAAATTATATGAATAAAAAAATATAATTATTTTGAAAAAAAAAGTTTTGTTAGAGAATCAATAGAAGCCACTAGCCAATAGATTACTACATGCACAAGGCGGGGTTCAAACTCCCAACACTTGTTTAAGCGGACATGTGAGCTGACCACTCGACCAATTCAAATTGGTTATAATGGACTACCACTTTAATACTATGTTATGATGCCACTCATCCTAAAAACTTACACGGATAAAAAAAAATAACACTAATAGTTATATTTCTAAACCTTTATTGTACATATTATACAAATATTCCATTAACTCCTTATAAAAATAAGTGCCGATATCACAATTAATTATACATACTTAAGATGAAAACGGTTTTACAGTGTCTAAAATGTGAATGACTATTTAAAATGATAAATACTTTACAAATTACGCATAACGATAAATAAAATATTTATTTAGTTTATCTAAAAAAACCTCTAAAATAACATATCTAAGTAGAAATTAATAAGCAAATTATGCTCGTTCTTTATATAGTAAATGTAAATATATATGTATACATGAACACAAGTATATTTGGTTTTGAATTTTGATTAATGATCTCATCTCAAAGAAGTTTAAGGATTATGCAATAAAAAAAGAAACATATTGAAATAATTTTGGAAAAACTATTAAAAGTACCACAAAATTTATGAACGTTGATAAAAAATACTTATAAATTAAGAAAATTAACGTTATACTTATAGAAAATAGATTTCGTAGGACAAAAATATCTAAATCTTAATTTTTTTGTTGACTTTTTTGTTAAAATTTGAATACTTTTGTCGTACAAAACTCCTCTTCTATAAATATAATGTTAATTTTTTTAATTTATGAGTATTTTTGTCAATGTTTATAAATTTGATAGATACTTTTTGATAATTTTTTCAATAATCTTAACCAACGCACTGATAGAACCCTTGTTCTTCTCCCAATTGTATTTATAATTGGTTAAGGTACTCCCAAGTTAAAGGCATAAAGAAAATGAGAAGCCTCAGACTCAATGGTGTCTAATTGTTCCTTCACAAGGTGCATGTAAACAACCCAATCACCATTCACAAGAGGACTTGGCATTGGCATCACATAGCCAGCATCTCCACCCCAAGGAAAATGATAAGAACCAGACACACAGCCTTTCCACATCCAAAATTCAGTCTAAAGTAACTTTTAGTATTAATTATTATAATTTTGTCTTTTTGATTGAAGTTGTCAAAGACAAAACTTTTTGAAAGTCTAATAGAAAAAATTCATTAGTAACTTAAGTCGCTAAGAATAGGTTTCTTAGATGTCTAGTAAAAAATCAGTATCCAATTATTCTTTTAATTTAATCTTTTTGTTTTCATGGTGTTTTTTGTTCCTTTTTTTATCATTCTAATAGAAAAACACTATCCAAATATCATTTTATCTTAATCTTTTCATTTTCGTGGTGTCTTTGATTCCTTTTTTTTTATCACTCTAAATAAGGCTCCGGTGAAAATTCCAACTAAGGCGAAGGTAGATGTTGAGGAACATCTGAGTGTGGCTCAGCAAGAGAAAACTGATACGGTGAATTAAAGTCCAAAGAAAATAGTAAGAAACGAAAAAGACAGGATCAGTTAAAGTCTTCATCTGACACGATTACGAGTCTCGCCTTAGATGATTGTATCTTCACTACATGGTCTCCGCAAGGGAATAACTCCAGCAAGACAACGTACTTCAGTATCGATTGTATCTGTAAGAACAGTTAAACAAAGGGAGTAAAAATCTACCGATTTTTCAGCAGGGTACCAATGGAGGAAAACAGATTGTATATTAGACCTAGGATAAATTTCTATATTAGGAGAGTGACAGATATACTAGTTTGACCTTAGGGTTATAGTCTCAGTTTGTTTATATCTAAAGTTATAGTCTACTAGAACAAGCAAGCAGTAATAACAAGAAAGTATAGACAAGTCACATAGCACAATAATAGAGAATAAACATAGAACACAATCATAGAGAATATGCGATAAATAATATGATGCATGTTTGTCTTAAACAGACCATGAATTCATTTTGCGTAAGTGTCGGTTGACTACTAGCAACTTGACATTACCTGAAATTAGACCTAGATATGACTTTCATTGTACCTATTAAACATACATATCAAGATGGACAAAATTATAACGAATCTAGCCCGACATTTAACAACTGGTGCAAAGCTTGATGTCATGATATTCATATAATGAGAAACAATATGCATTTAAATATCACTCAATAATTTTAAGAATTCTACCCTTATCATTTAAGCGTTAAGCTCGTAAGATCTATAACTTGTATTTTTTTTTATGGATTTGTTAATGAGCACGAGTTAACTCAGTGAAATGTTCTCCAGTCCAGCAAAAAGGTTCTTTATCGCTCCTAGAGGGAGATAGACTTCCACCACAAAAATCACAATGGTTTTGTCTCCTTCTCCAAATACGAACTTTCTACTTAGGTTCATCTTCTCCTCTTAATCTATGACCTTTTTGTTAATTTACTATGAATAGATGCTTGTAAATCTAATATAATAGCAATATGTTGTAAATTTATGGTAGATGCTGGTTTTTGTTTTTGATTGGTTTATTATTATTATTTGAGCATATTATTTTTTTTGTTTATTAGGTAATAATTTTTTTAAAAAGAAGAATAATTTAGAGAGAGAATGATAGTAATAACAGTAAAAGAAAGGTAATTTAAAATTTTTAAATAATTTTTAAAAATTTGAATAATTTTATCGTACGAAGTCTATTTTTTATAGATATAACTTCAATTTTATTATTTCATAAATAAATTTGTAATAGTAGTTTAGCGGAAAAAAAAATAAAAATACTAGTTTTATCTAATTTTATACGCACATGAGTAAATGCCTATTTCGAGTTAAAAACATTCACGTTAAGACAGGGATCTCGGTCTCGGTCACAATCATCGATCCAATGTTAGCAACGCGCCTTCGCTAATTTGAACCCACCTAGTCAGTAGTCACCTACTCTTCGCGATATATGAGCGCGTCCCAACGTAGCAATGATCCGCGCGTAGGAAAAAGATACCCCAAGCGTGTGCCTGAAATATGAATTCCATTCCTTCCCTCTCCCTCCTTCCTCATCATACTTCACTGTTAGTTCAAATTTCAAAATCCACTCCTCACTCTTCCCTTCTCTCTCTCTCTCACACTCTCTTGCTTCCTTCCTTATCAATTTACACTCTATTTTTTTTTAAAAAATAATTAGAGAAAAATAGAGAAAAGGAACGTTATAATTACTGGTTCTTCTGAATGATATGCGCTGGTTAGGTCTGATTCTGAGGTTCGTGTTCCGATCCTTCTACCGCGCCACCATGGGTAGCTTCTTTTCTTGCTTTAGAGGCCGTGACAATCGTCACCTTCCCACTACTGCCACCGCCGCCTCCACCGCAGCGCTTTCTCGTCAGTCCAAAACCAACGTAACCAGTCCTAACCTTTTTTTTAATTAAAAAAACACTTATTTTTGTCTTCTGTATTGTTAATTGTTATGAATGTATTGGAATTTTTTGAAAATATCTTATTGTTGTCGGAGGATTTGCAAATGGTTGAAAATTGTTGACATACTTAAGCTGAAATTTGAATGATTAATTTGTCAGAGTTTTTGGTAAAGCTGTTTGATTTTCAATGAATTTTAATGCTGGGTTAATACTTTAGTTTGGTCTCTAGGTTTATGCACGAGTCCCCCCTTTTAGTCCTTGTAGCAGGTTAAATGAGTTAAAAAGATCAAGGGATCAAGTTGACTAATGTTTTTTATTCATAGGAACTATTTGGACTCATTAACACCAGACCAAAGTAAGCATTAACTCTTTTAATTTTGCTTTTGATCAAGGTTCTAATTTTGTTGTGTGTAAACCAGGATGCTGTGGTCTCTCGAAATCGGCTGTCTACTTTGTTTCTCTCTGAAGGTAATTAATTCTTTTGTTTCTGTTTTTTAATGATACTTTTATGGCTTTTATTTTTTCTATTTTCTTGAATTGATGTTTACCATTATAAGCATATGGCCTCTTATTTCAATGTGTACTCTGCTCTTAATTTTTTGAAAAGTAAGAGAAGAATCTGCTTGCAATGAGGGGAAGAGTTTTGGTGCAGGAGCTCAGATTCATGACAAGGGACATAAGGATGAGGTGTGCATTTTTGTTGTTTTTATTACTCTAATTTCTAAATGCAATGGTTGTTCTATGACAGTTCTTACATGTTTAGCAGTATGGATTATGGAATAATATATTGGCATGTAGTTTATTTTTCATACAATAGGAAATGCTTCAAGATAAGTCGCTGAAGCTGTTAGCTGGTGTATGCTTTTTCTTTCTACTAAGCTTGCAATTAGAGTTATTTCTGGTTTCTGGACAATGGAGAGCATGTTTCATAGATGAAATGATTAGTGAAAAACTAAATGTGGGAAACAACTAGTAGCAGTTAGTCTCATATTTGAAAACAATTGACAATAGCCACAATTAGGACTTCAAGCTTGCTGCTTCTTCTTTTTTTTTTTTAATAAAAAAGAATAAATTTAAAAACAAAAATTGATTGTGTCTCTGTTTATAGGGAGGAACTTAGATCCCAGAACTCTTGGAATACTCTCATTTTATGTTTAACTGTACCCTATTTTCCTGTTGTTTCATATTTTATATTCTAAGAGGATTTTATATTGGATTGTGTATTTTGAATGAAATGTCACAACCTTGGAATCTACAGTTGTTGACTTGTAGTTTAGCAGGGTAACCTGTATAGTTTGAGATCACCAAAAATGGTGGTATCATAACTGATTAGGCCTCGCTCACTCCAAAAGCTAGCTCAAGAAGTGAGGGATGTTCCTCATTTATAAACATTCTAGACAAGTATCCTTGATAGATGTAGAACTTGCAATAGTGGCATATATGAAAATGGTCTTTCAAGATAACGACCTCTATCACATTTGAGCCTTTTGTCATTTTTAATTCTAGCAACTGCAATTTCTATGAAGTGTTTAGTATTTTCAAGATATAATGGATGGAAAGAACTGCAATATTGTTAGCCCCCAAACCTTTCTCAATTGTAGATTTTCTTCTGTTAATGTTTTTCTACTTCTTTTAGAGGATAAATTTCTCTACAATAGCGCGTAAGCCTTGTTCTACTAGATAACAAATTTGTAGATAGCATGTAAGCTGGTTCATTGCATACTTATCACATTTGTAGATAGTCAAGTGTATGCAGTCTTGGGCATAGAAACCTTGGTAGTATAATGATTGAAGTTTATGTTCTCATTACTATTTGTAGAAATTTTGAAAAACACTTAGAACGCTATTTAATTTTTGGCTCTCTCTTAAGATTGGTGCTTGTAGATAAAATTTTTTTCGTATAATTACATGAACCCTTTTTCGACAGGCCATGTTTCTCAAAGCATCTGAGAAGCTGAAAGTATCACCTTCCTGTGGCAAAGATTCTGAGCCTTCAAGGTTTCATTCTTGGCATCCCAACACGTCAGCCGATAAAGTTCGGCTAGATAATCAACCATTCTACCCCCCAACCCCCAAGAAATGTTCTGAAGATTGGGGGAAAAGAACAGATTCTTTAGAGCAAACACCAAGCAGGTTGTTCATCTATTTATATTTTGAATTTTTTTATGCTCACGTCTTATAGTGAATGTGGAATAACCACATTTTTGTCTATTTCATAGGAGATCGATATTTTCTGTTTTTTAATCTTGAGAACAGCAGGAGCTTACTTTACATTTACTATGTAGTAAAGGATTTTCTCTGAATGTCAAAATTATACATTTGATTTCCAAAATTAAGAGTGTATCCGGATAAAGAATTTAAAAAGAGAGAATGCATTTTTTGAGAGTATTTTAAATCCTTTAATTAGAAATTATTTGTTCTGATATTAATAAAATGAATTTTACAAATCAGAAGCACTTCTATGGGGTCTTTTGTTTAGTTCACAACAAAGAATTTAGAATACCCCCATAAGATAGGGAATTTCTCCAATTTCCTTCCTTGTTTTCTTCTTTTAAAACTTGATGGATAGTAAAAAACTTGATGGTGAATCTTATGATAACTATGAATATGCTGGCTTTGACAACACTTAAAAAGTATAGTTTAAATTAAGGTCATACTTTCATATTATCTGGTAGCATTTTTAATTTAATCACACTTTTTTTTTTAAATTTAAAAGGTTGAAGGTCTTCAACAGAGGTGTTGCCAAAATTACATGTAATTGAATTATGGCAATTTAGTTACATATCATTTTAAATTCTTCAAAATTTTAGAATGCTCTATTGAAAAAACACGCCAAGAGTTTTCTCGAAAGTTAATTTCCTTTCTTTTGCAGCTGTATCTCCAATACACAAAATACTAGACGTGACTCTCTTGATTCTAGTGAAGGAAGTAAGACAGGGAACCTTCATGGTTCAGGTATGACTAAGAAAACAACTTCTTGAATGTGAAACAAGTGTGTACATTTTGAATGTGAAACTGAATCATCAACCTATGGTACATTTGATTGTGGTGTATGGCATATGATGAAAACAGAACCCCCAAATAAGGAGGGTGAATATAAATTATCACCTTATCCCATCCCTTTGAAGCTACCTGATGAAGTGCAAACACCAGGAACTGTCTTTGAGACAGCTCAGTCGCAATTTCGGTATCCCAAGCAGGCATTGAATGAAAAATCAAAGAAAGTCTTGAATGAAAATGAATCAAAGGTGGAAGAAAGCTTGTCTTCATGGCTGAAGCCGGCGTCAGTAATTCTAGAGGAGAGAAACAGGAGAATGGAAATGGCGAATAGTCATATTCGCAAAGCTCCATCTGATAGGCCTATCATTGGAATGGTTGCTGCGCATTGGACCGAAGACGAGGAATCTCATTTCCCTCCTCCTAAGTGGTGGGATGGTAATGGGATCCCAAACTCAACCAATAAGTACAAGGAAGTATGACTTATATTATCAACATTTTTTTCTTTTTCCTATTTGAGTTTTAAAGCTTGATATTGCTCCTGATTTTGCTGATTTTTCACTATTCAGGATCAGAAAGTGAACTGGCATGCAACGCCATTTGAAGAAAGGTTGGAGAAAGCGTTGTCCGAGGAGAGTTCCATATCTCAAAGGTATGTTTATTGGTGAAAATTCAGGTGCTGTCAACTTCACGTGAAGTTAATAACTGTGAGCCATTAAATAATTTGAATGATTTGACTAAATTTTCATCTAACGGCTCTCAGTTGTCAACTTCACGTCAAGTTGGTTACACCTGAGTTTCCACCCTGCTTATTTAGTTATGCTAACGTCGAAGTTATTATGAGAAAAGTCAATTTATGCCTTGCTTAAATCATTGACAAAAATTCTTATGTAGCTGAAAATAGTTGATTATAATGTTATTTGGATTTGCAGGAAAGATTTTTGTGTAAAACCAATTGCTTTTAATGAGAATGAAGAAAATGACACAGCAGTGTCTCAGTTTCAGTCATCACCGCATCCCCAATCCGTTGTGTCATTCTAATAATTTAGGGTTGTCAATCAAATAGTGTTCTATTCTTGTGTTTGGCATTTGAGGAATGGAAACTGAATATACCTGGTTCAACATGTTGATTGGTTGGAACAAGCAATTGGTTATACAAATTTTTATAGTAACATGAAATTGTCAAGCAGTGTGCCTCCTCTGCTTGCATTGTACATAAGTCATGAGAATTATTGCGTTATATAATGGTTATTTGAAATTTGCTAATGGTGGCATAGAAATCAAATTTATTAAAATACTAATAAATGTTTAATCAACACAAAGAAATTTAAGAAATCTAAAATTAATAAAATAACGTAACTTTGTAAAAATAGAATACAAAAATATTAGAAAATAAATTTATAATTGACCAAAAACAAATAACAAAAATAAAGTTTTAAAATTATTTTGGATTAATCAATACTCTTGAATTTGAAAATGAATTCTCTCAATTTTTTTTTTCAATTACTTGTTTAAGTGTGATGTTTTACTTTACACTCTTTAAGTGAAAATAAGAAAAAACATATGAGAAAAGATATTAAATAGTGAGAGATCACGGTTTATCAAATAATTGAAAAAAAAAAGTGAGAGGATCCACTCTCTTTGAATATTTGCGACAATCCTTAAGTCAAACTTTAATTAGCTTAACAATATGTATACATTTTATAGGATTATTTTACTTGATTTTTGTTAATCTCAACAAATTGTCAAAATTAAACTTGTATCAAGATCTCAATTATGAGAATAGATACGACTCCTCTTATTTGACTCGAAAATTACTTAACATTTATGTTAAAACAAACTGTATCAAAATACTTGTGATAAATTTTAACAAATAAAAGCATAATCGTAATAAAGTTTAAAATGAAAAGGAGGTAAAACTTGGAAATAAAATACTTAAAGAAAAAGCAATTAAAAATAAAATAACGTAACGATATGAAAGTAAAACAAATGGGAAGTTGAAAAACAAACCAGAACTTTAAATAACAAAAGCAAATAAAATTGAAGTTTAAAAGAAATTAAAATACTTGAAAAGAAAGGAAAAGCAATAAAATAAATTAAAAGTAAAAAAAAAATAAAAAAATAAGTGAAAAGTTTACTCTAAATACTCACATGTACTTGCACTTACACTCTATAGTCAATGTGAATTGAGTTATACCATCAATAATATAATGTCAAATTACTACATTTACAATTTATTTTTATATTTATATTTTATAAAAAACCCATTGCTCAGTTAGCACAATAATAAATTAATCAATTATGCCTTTTTAATTTACGTAGCAATTTTAAAATATCAAAATTCACTACGTTTAACTAAGAAAAAACAAATTAATATAACTTGGTTGTTTATAAGGATGGAGAGGTGTTGGGTTAAGAGGAGAAGATTAATGAAAGATAGAAGAGCTATTTCTACGAATTATTTAATGAAGAATAAAAGACTCTTCCGAATCTTGGTCGATTATGCACAAGAGAAGAAGATCAAAACTTTGACTACTATCGAAGGATTCGAGACTTTGAGGTAAAAGAGGCTCTAAAGTAGATGAAAAATAGCAGAAAGTAGGACCTGATAATATTCTGATTGAGGTTTGGAAGGGCTTTGAAGGGAAAGGCATCAACTGATTAACCAAGTTTTTTAATGAGATTTTAAGGTCAAAGAAGATGCCTGAAGAGTGGAGAAAAAACACCTTGGTACCTATCTACAAGAATAAGGGAGATATACAAAGTTGCGAAAACTATAGAGGGATCAAACTTATGAGCCATACCATGAAGTTATGGGAAATGGTGACAGAACGAAGGTTGAGAAAAGAGACACAAGTAACAGAGAACCAATTTAGATTTATACCAGGTAGATCCACAACCGAAGCGATATACTTGTTAAGAAGGATGATGGAGAGATATCGTAGTAATAAAACGGATCTACATATGGTGTTTATTGATTTGGAAAAAGCGTACGATAGAGTGCAAGGGAGGTCTTATGAAAGGTTTTAGAAAAGAGGAGAGTAAGGATCTCATATATTCATGTAATTAAAGACATGTATAATGGGGCCACAACTAGTGTGAAGACTCAATATGACAGAAAAATTTCCTATTGGTATAGGATTACACTAGGGATCATCCTTAAGCCCGTATCTTTTCACATTACTTCCGATGATACCATTCTTATGGGAGAATCAAGGGAAGACCTAAATAAGAAGTTGGACTTATGGATGGAAGCTCTAGAAGTGTATGGTATGCGCATAAGCCATAGCAAGATGGAATATATAGAATGTAAGTTTAGTCTGAGAGGTAAAACCCTAATATAGAGGTGAAGATTTGAGAAAATATCCTACCAAAAATTAAAAATTTTAAGTATTTTGGTGCATCATATAGGATAATAAAGATATTGAATATGATATAAATCATAAGATCTAGGCAGGTTGGTTAAAATGGTGGAGTGCATCTGGTTTTATATATGACAAAAAAGTGTCTTTCAAACTTAAAAGTAAATTCTATCGCATTGCTATAAAACCGGCTATACTTTATGGTACGGAGTATTGGGCGGGCAAAGAGGAGCACGAATATAAGCTGAGTATGGCAGAGATGAAGATGTTGAGATGGATGAGTGGTTATACGCGATTGGATAAAATAAGGAATGAACATATAAGGGAGAGAGTTGGAGTAGCACCCATTGTGCAAAAGATGATTGATTCGTATCTCAGGTAGTTTGGACATTTGAGAAGAAGACTGACAGAACATCCAGTCAGGAGGGTGGATGAGGTGAAAGATGGATAAGGGGTGAAAGATAGAAGAAGACATAAAAATTTATGAAGTGGTTAAACGATATCTACATGTAACTTAGTGAGGTAAGACTTTGTTATTATTATTATTGTTGTTGTTGGTTGTTTATAAAAAAAATTAAGATGATACAAATTAGCATCAAATATTATAAATATCAGTTTGTTATTTTTTTTGTCTTTTTACTTACATCACAGTATACATTTATTAAATCTTAACATTATATACTTATATTATGTTAATATACAGTAGACAAAAATATATTCTATGTTTGTAAAGAAACATATAAATATTAGTTGCACCATGAAAATTGAATTCAATGATTTAACTAAAAAATTAGTTAAATAGTATTGACGATGCAAATTATTTGTCTAAAAAATATTGAGTGCTTTTTTAAAATTATATAATTAAAAAAATTTACAAAATCATAATAAAAATATTATAAATTAATAAAAATTATATATAACTTTTTAACCGAATAATTAATACTGGAATTATAAAATTATGCAATAATAAATACTTTTGATAAGTGCTTCTTAATATATTAAATTATATAGTTTAATAAACAAAAGACTAATTATTTATAGTTATATTTTAAGTTATTATAAAAAAAAAATAAAAGAATGATACAAACTTTTGTTTTTAACCTGTGAAGTCTTAAAGTTTTATTACTAGTTATGTTAGTTATATTTTAATATCTTTAAACAAATATTTTTAGTTATATTTTAATATTTTTATACAAATTATATAATCCTAAAATTTACTTTTAATTGGTACCAATAAATTTTTTTGAATTGGAATTCAATCTATCTTAAATGTTAATAAATGGTACAAATTTTATTTAATTTTCATAAAGATCTGAATAAAAAGACAATTGTAAATAAATTATTAAAGAGAGAGCAAAAATTAAATTATGCTATGATATTAATCAATTTTAAGCCTAAAAGAAATCACATTGGCTTTTTCCAAAATTGTAGTCTTTGTTAAAGTTTATTAGCCTTAGTTTAAACTTGATGTATAGTATATATGAGATCCTTTCTAAGATTGTTTAGTCACTTTAGAAAAAAAAATTAATTTATACCAATAAATTATTGAATAGTTATGATTTTATCAGATTAAAATATTTATATAAAATAATTAAAAGGATTAAAAAGTGACTTTTTCGCCTTTCTCATAGAATGCATTGTCCATACATATGAGTTGGCATAAAGTAGATCTTATTTGTTAATAAATAGTTATTGATATATACAAGATTTATTCCGTAAAATTAATAAATTTAAAATTGATATATCTTTCTTAATTAATTAATGAAGCTCAAAAAGGAAAGTACAAAAAAAAGGTCAAGAATAAATATAATAGAGTACAATTGAGTACTCATGATTTTAAACATGTCAACTTGTTTTTAAAATTTCGATAGGTAAAAAATCATATACATTACAAGTTAACGAAAATTAGGTGATGGTGTCAACATCTAGATACATAGCAAAAAATTATAATTTAAAAACAAATTGAAAAATAACTCATTATTGATAACGGAAAACACTGAAACATAGAAGACAAAATTAAAAAAATTAGAACATATATAACAATTATAAAAATTTTTATTATAAAATTATATTGTTTTATAATTTAAAAATAATATATATATCTCTCTTTCATATTTATTTTATTTATTGTAAAAATAATTAATAATATATAAAAAATAAATTATCTTTTAAAATATAAAAGATTATGTAAAAGAAATTTTAATCCATTATATCATAAATATAGATCAATTCATGTCTCCAAAATATTTATGATAGTTCGATTAATTAAAGGATTAATTTTAATTTTTTTATCTAAATAAATAAACTAATGCGTAATTTAATTACAAAAATAATATATATATATATTTATTTATTTGTTAGTTAATACTTAACCAATATTCACCTATAATTATCAATGAGTTATATCTCAAATAACATAATCTTTCTATGCTCATTTAGAGATTACGACTTCAAGACTTTTTATCTTTAAAAAAGAAACACATTCATCTATAATTTATCTTGACTTCTTATATGTTGTATCAGTATCTATATGAAAAGAAAGTAGAAAAAATGGTAGTGATATTAAAAACAATGAAGGCAATGAACAGAAAAGAATCTTAGTTTAATAAGTTGCATACCACATTAACATGGTGGTGGTGCAACATTCAAACTTCCTTGGCAGCTTGTTGGAGTCGGCTGTTGCAAGCCACTGCTCCTTATTTGGTCGTGCTGTTCACGCACAAATTCTCAAGACCCACCACACCCCTCTCCCTTCCTTCCTTTGCAACCATCTAGTCAACATGTACTCCAAACTCGACCATCTTACCTCTGCCCAACACGTTCTCTCTCTCACCAACACTCGCACCGTCGTCACTTGGACTTCCCTCATTTCTGGCTGCGTTCGCAATGCCCGTTTTGTCTCTGCCCTCCACCACTTCTCTAACATGCGCCGTGAGTGCATTCACCCCAACGACTTCACTTTCCCGTGTATCTTTAAGGCTTTGTCTTCGCTGCAGATGCCTGTTACCGGGAAACAGGTTCACGCCCTTGCGTTAAAGGGTGGCATGATTTATGATGTCTTTGTTGGGTGCAGTGCCTTTGATATGTACAGTAAAACTGGTCTCCTAATTGATGCTCGCAAGATGTTCGATGAAATGCCTGACAGAAATTTGGCCACATGGAATGCTTATATTTCCAATGCATTGCTTGATGGAAAGTCCTTGGATGCAATAAGTGCATTCAAGGAGTTACTTTGCCTGAATGGAGAGCCGAATTCGATCACATTCTGTGCATTTCTTAATGCGTGTTCTGACATGTCAAATTTGGAGCTCGGGCGTCAGTTGCATGCTTTTGTAATTCGTGGTGGATACAGGGAGGATGTCTCTGTTTCGAATGGGCTTGTTGATTTCTATGGAAAGTGTGGGGATATCATATCTGCTGAAATGGTTTTTAGCAGAATTGGGTGGAAGAATGTTGTTTCTTGGTGTTCTATGCTTGCTGCTCTTGTGAAAAACCATGAGGAAGAGAGGGCTTGCATAGTCTTCATGCGAGCTAGGGAAGAAGGCGTTGAACCAACGGATTTCATGATATCAAGTGTAATTAGTGCTTGTGCTGAGCTTGGAGGGCTTGAATTGGGCAGGACAGTACATGCACTCTCTGTCAAAGCATGCGTCGAGGAGAATATATTTGTTGGGAGTACACTTGTTGACATGTATGGAAAATGTGGAAGCATCGAGAATGCAGAGCAAGTCTTTGGTGAAATGCCTATGAGGAACTTGGTAACTTGGAATGCACTGATTGGTGGATATGCGCACCAAGGTGATGTAGACATGGCTTTGCATCTATTTGAGGAGATGACATTGGGTAACTGTGGTATAACACCAAGTTATGTGACATTAGTTTCTATATTATCAGCTTGTAGTAGAGCTGGGGCAGTGGAGAGAGGGATGCAGATATTTGAGTCGATGAGAGTGAACTATGGAATTGAACCAGGCTCTGAGCATTATGCGTGTGTTGTGGACCTTTTAGGAAGATCTGGTTTTGTTGAGCGCGCATATGAACTTATAAAAAGAATGCCAATTCATCCCACTATTTCAGTCTGGGGAGCTCTACTTGGGGCCTGTAGGATGCATGGGAAAACAAAGTTAGGAAAAATTGCAGCAGAGAAATTATTTGAGCTTGATCCTGATGATTCTGGTAACCATGTAATACTATCTAACATGCTTGCATCTGTTGGCAGGTAATTGTTTAAGACCATCTTGGCAAGTCTTCCTTCCTTTAATCACTATATTGAAGAAGTTTTAGTGGAAAATAAATAATTTCACTTCAAATTGATTTAACATTACAATTGCATAATGCAGATGGGAAGATGCTACTCTTATCAGGAAGGAAATGAAAGAGATAGGTATTAAAAAAAACGTTGGCTATAGTTGGATTGCTGTCAAGAACAGAGTTCATGTTTTTCAAGCAAAGGATAATTTTCATGAAAAGAACTCTGAGATTCAGGCAACGCTAGATAAGCTAAAAGAGGAGATGAAAAAAGCTGGGTATGTTCCTGACACCAATTTATCACTTTTTGACTTAGAAGAAGAAGAAAAGGCTTCAGAAATTTGGTATCACAGTGAAAAGATTGCTCTTGCTTTTGGTCTCATAGCTCTGCCTCTTAGAGTTACCATACGGATTACAAAAAATCTTAGGATTTGTACAGATTGTCATAGTGCCATTAAGTTCATCTCAAGAATTGTTGATAGAGAAATTATTGTGCGAGACAATAATCGTTTTCATAGGTTTAAGGATGGTTGGTGCTCTTGTAAAGATTATTGGTGATAGTTTTCACACTGTGTCGACAGAATATACTAATTGGAAATATAAAAAACAAGGGAGAAAAAGAAACGTAAGCCTAGAGGGGTGCTAATTATAAAAGTGAAAAAATAGATTTAATCATTTTAACTTTGTATAATATATAAAATTAAAATAAATAGTATAACTAGGTATTCTTTAATTATGTAACTTTTTTTATAACTCTTGCTTCTAATTATCTATGTATAGTTATGTGATTATTAACCTTATTTTTATAGAAGTTTATCTCTTAATCAATCGAGACATTGATAGTTGGTTTATTAGTTGGTTTATTTTGTTAGACGGAGTATATTTTTGAAAAATTATTCTGTCATGGTAACCTTTTAAGATTTATTCTATTGAAAAATTAAATTTTTTAAAAGCCAATTGGTAATTTATTATCTTTGTATGGAGGGTTTTTCACCTATATAAATTATTTAGAAAACAATTTTATTCAAAATTATTAAAGGATTAGAAATATAAAATTTTAGATAAAGTAAAAAAATATGTACAAGATACATATATATTAGAAATATCTATATGTACTCAAGACAAAAGAGATATTTACAATATTTTTTTAATTTATAAATTATAAATATTATAAAAATAAATTTTAATTTTGATAAATTATTAATATAAAAAAATTTTACAAATACATTCAATTATATATTATTATGTTAAAAAAAGCTTTACTTTTTATTTTCACTATGTGAATAATTATACAAAAGAATAAATATAATAAAGTAATCGTATAAAAACTTTTATATTGCCTATGCATTAAGTTAAACTAAAAAAATTAACTGATTATAGATGCTTTTAAATTATAAAAATTATACTTCTCAGGTTTAAGGGTAAATGTTATTTTTATTTTTATATAAGGATCAATGAAAATATATTAATAATAAAAAATTACACTATAATCAAATAAAGCATAAAATAAATAATAAGTACATAATAATAGTTTAAACTAATTAAATAAGTAACAAATAATTTTAATTATAAAATACACTTCTGTTACACATTCAAGTCTTTTTAGCAACTAAGTCTAAATAAGTTGGCCCAAATTCAACAAAAACTACTTTCATTACAAGCAGTACAGTGTACACACGTGCGTTTTACTAACGTAAATATATCTTTTTTCGTATTCGCGTTCCTTCTTCTTCTACGCTTTCTTCCTTTTTCTTTTTCGCATTCCTCTTTTTTTTTGCGTGTTTTCTCTCTATTATCGTTCTTTTATTACTGTTGTTGTTGCTGCGTTTTTTCTTTTCTTTATTTTCGTCCTAGTAATTTTGCAGCATTGATTTTTCTTTTTTTATTTTATTCATCTCAAGAGAATGAAACAAGAAGATTTACGAGAAAATAAAATAAGAAGAAGAAGATAAAGAAGAAACAGCAGAATATGAGGATGAGAAAGAGAAAGAGTCTTCAATTATATAAAAATATTAGAATAAAAATACACTGAAATTTCTTAACAAATAGACTTAGATTTCTTAATTTTTACACTGAAATTTTACCAGAAAAGTTCAAAAATATCTTCTTTAATGCTGTATTTTTCTTCTTTTTTTCTTTATTTCTTTATTTTTTTTAGTTAAATGAATGCAGGTTTATTCTGTTCCTAGTAATTTTATAGCATATGTGTTTCTTTTTCTTCTTTGTTTGATTTTTTTGTTTTTATTTTTGTTAAGATAGTAAACCAAGAAAAAACTTAAAAAAGAAAAATAAGAAGAAAAAGATAAATAAGAAAAAAAGAAGATAATGATGAAAAAGAAGAAGAAGAAGAAGCAGCAGATCAGGAGGAGAAAGAGAAAAAGTTTTGAATTATACAAAACTTATCATAAATAAAATGCATCGAAATTTATTAACAAATACATATAAATTTCTTAGTTTTTACACCGAAACTTTACTACAAAAATATAAAAATGTCTTTTTTAATGTTGTATTTTTTTTCTTTGTTTTTCTCTTATTTCTTTCTTTCTTTTAGTTGAATAAATGTAGTTTCATCTTCTTTCTAGTAATTTTACAGCATTATATGTTTTTTCTTTTTCTTTGTTTTATTTTTTTGTTTTTGTTCTTGTTAAGAGAGTAAAACAAGAAAAAACTTGAGAAGGTAAAATAAGAAAGAGTTGGACCTCTCATTATTGTGCTGAGTTTTGAATTATATAAAACTTATCAGAATTAAAATACATAAAAAAAATTTAACAAATACACAAATTTCTTAGTTTTTACGCCGAAATTATTTAATGATTATGACACGCAAATTCAGTTAAAAAATAAGCACACAAATAAAACTGAATCATGAACAAAAACACATCTAAATTAATTTTGAATTAGACAACGTCATTAATACGACAAGAATTCAACAATAACGATAAAAAAATGATGATGATGATAACGATGATGGCGATGACAATATAATGATAATGATGATGATGATGAAGAAGGAGGAAGAGGAAAATGAAATAAAAGAAGAAATTAAATGAAAAAAGGGAAGATGAGTAGGAAAAGGTAGTGATGGTGGTGGTGACTACGATAACTGTAACACCATACCACACAGAGTCTTATGCTTAAGTTATAAAACTGAAGTGGTGAGATATTACTACCTCTAAAAATAAAAATATACATATAATATAGTTGAAAAAGATTTATAACTAAGAGCCTTTGAAGAAAAATTTAAAATGAAGGTTGTAACACTCACGTAAACGAAAACTTGTGTACGAAGAAGCGTAAGATATACGTGTATGAATAATACAAAGAGAGTGTCAAAGATATAATTAACAAAGCTTCCGACTCGATTCGCGAAGATAAACTGGCCAGAACATGCAAGTATATATATACATATATATAAAAGAATCCCAAAATGACCCAAAGCAGAGAAATGACATCCTGTTTCTTCGAGTCAACCTCTAAGAGGGACAAACATAAAATACAAGGTGGAGAATCTATATACATACATAAATATAATCAAAGATACGACCATGAGTCCCAAGAGTTCTTCGCTTCATCAGCGTCTCTAAAATACAGAGTGGTGCTTCTCAACCTGCATCTGAAAAATAACAAATATTGTATGGAATGAGAATTGGGGGTTCTTAGTATGGTTAAGGTATCCACATATATAATAAATAAGGTCTCGAGAAAGTCGAAAGCGATCCTAGAACCCCGACACTCAGATATGATATAATCTTAAAGGAAATAATTAAACCATAAATTCGGTTATGACGCTCTAAGGTATCCAAGTCACAATATAACTCTAACCATTGCTTCCACTTTCACCTAACATAACATTCTAAGGTATTTTACCGCTTACTAATAAATCATTGTTAACCAACCGTTACCACTGGTCCAACCAGTCACGGCCTAAGGCCTAAATCAAACCAATCAGGCTTCCGACCCAAATAAACTCAACCCAGCTTCTGTCCCAAATAAACTCAATTCGTCCTTTAGCCCCTTTTCAAAACAATTCATCATTATTATCAGTCCACCACCAAAGTACCCAAAACAGAAAGACAATCACAAATACAAGGAAATACAAGGCAAACATATTTAAAGAACAGTTACAGCAAGTATCACAATTACCAGTTATATAAAATTTATTAGATAGGCAAACCAAAACAAGTATGCACACCCAAACAAAGCAAACAAATGAAACTTAATGCATGCCTGTCCTACTCACATGTCGATTAAATCACCAGAATCCGACACATCTGGTAGCTAACCTAGACATTTGTCTTTAGGTTGCGCATCTCCAGGAGGATCATAAACTAAGGAGAGTGCCTTTCCACATCAAAGGAGTGTGCCTTTCCACCTTCTCCTGGAGGATATACGAAGGAGAGTGCCTTTCTACATCGAAAGAGTGTTCCTTTTCACCTTGCAACTAGAGAAGAATGTGGCGAGAATAATACGAAGGAGAGTGCCTTTCCACTTTTCTCACACCCTCATCACGACAAGAGAGGGAACTTCTGTCCTCAACTTGCCATCCGAATACATTTTTAAGTTAACGAGCAAGCGGGATGGCACCCAAATCTTGCCCTCTCGACCA
The DNA here is from genome assembly GCF_003086295.3 of Arachis hypogaea. Lineage (NCBI taxonomy): Eukaryota > Viridiplantae > Streptophyta > Magnoliopsida > Fabales > Fabaceae > Arachis > Arachis hypogaea. Next base: position 66,323,056 of record NC_092042.1, read on the forward strand.
ATCCGGCCACACACAGTTACTCAAACCTAACATACTATGCACCAAAATCATCAACACAACATATCCTTGCCATCACCACAATAACCTTCACAACCTACCATTTCTTACGCTTAACAATCCCATAGACATCATCAAGTTTAACATTCACTAACCCAATATACATATATACACACATTCATATCATTATAAAAATCTCCATCAACTCATCACTTAACACACCATCATGAAAAATAATAATCAACATCAAAGGTGCTAGTCATCAAACATACTCATACCTTCCAACCTATCTTAGGGTCATTTAACCTAAGTTTTCACAAGACATTATATATTAAATACAAGAAACCTAAACTATACCTTAGCCAATTTTTCGATAACCCGGAACACCTCAAGCATTTTCGAACCACAAGCTCCATAACTCCAGCCTCCTCACCAACGATACCCAGCCTCCAAAGCTAATCCTTTAGCTTCTAATATCTCAAATTAACTCCAACTGATAACTAATTTCAATCTAACATCACGATTATCACTATAATCAATATAGAGTTTACTAAATTAACATCTCACAAAGGGTTGGATGGTTCTTACCTGACCTACAGCTCAAATAAGCTAAATCTGACAATACTCGCAGGTTAATTTAAACCTAAATACCGAATTTACACCAAAAGTTCAACATAATACCTATTGGATTTCGAAATTAGGGGAGAAAAAATTGAAACTAGAAAGTAAATTTCTTACCAAATTAGTTACTAGTTTTTGTAGAGAATTTCGAGATGAACGTGTGGTCGTTGACGGCTCGTCAATCGGAACTCTTGATAAAAAATTATGTAGATTTAATTATCAAGTGAGGATTTTGTGGATTTTGGAAGGTGTTCTTCCCTTTTGCTGCCCTTGCAGCGTGTTTGGCTTGTATAGAGAGTAAATGAGCTGAAGCTCATTGACTTTTATATATTGGGTTGGGCCTTGGGTTAAATACGGGTCCAGTTTGTTCAGTTTGGTCTGTTTGGTCTAATTTTGGACCAAATTCTTTAAAATTAGTATCAAAATTTTTGTTTTAATTAACTCTATTATATTAAACTATAAAATTATATTTTCTAATTTTTTTGATTAATAATTAATTTATTAATTAATTATTCACAAATTACTTGGGATTCACAATAACAAAAAAAGAATAATTGAGATGTTAGTAAGAAGAAGAAAAGAAATAGTAGAAAGAGGAGAGAAGGAGAAAAAAACCAAAAAAAAGAAAGATAAGGAAATGAAAGAGGAAAAAGAAGAAAAAAAAAGAAGGGAGAAGGAGGAGAAAGAAATAGAAAAAGAAAAAAGAAGTAAAAGGAGAATAAGAAGAGGAATGATTTAAAAAACAGTTTTAATAATTTGGTTAGACTTAATTAAATATTTTATTTAAATATAAAATTTTATTCATATTTTATTGCATCGAAGTCTTCATATACATATTGTACAGGAGAGGCTGGAGACTTATGGTGTATTTGTTTGAGGTGAAAATGGGAGGAAGGAAAAGGAAGGAAAAGAAATGGGAAGGAAAATAGTTATTTTTCTTTGTTTGGTTGAGGAGAGAAATGGGAGAGGAAAGAAAATGGATGAAAAAATTTTGGTGGGACCCACCAATTTTTTTTCCTTCCAACAATGGAGAGAAAATGGAGAGAAAACTAATTCTCTCTCTCCTTTCAATATTATCCCTTTACTTTTTTTCAATATATTTTATAATATAAAGGTAAAATTGTCTTTTTATAACATTTCTTTCCTTCTTATTTTTCTTTCATTCAAACACATCTAAGAAAAAAAATTCACTCAATTTCTTTCCCTTCCTTTCTTTTCTTTTTATTTCTTTTCTCTCTATTTCTTTCTTTCCAACCAAACATAACCTTAAAGCTTTGTTTGGATATAGGAAAGAAAATAGAAGGAAAGAAAATAAGAGGAAGAAAAATGAAAAAAAAGAAAATAGAAGGAAAAGTAGAGTTATTTATGTGTTGTTTGGATGAAGAGAAAATGAATGGAAAGAAAATAGAAAGAAAAAATTTTTTTGTTTGGATAAGAAGAAAAGTGAGAAAAAAGAAAATCATAATGATATAAAATTACATTAATGTCCTTATAATAAAATAAAGTATAAATATTTTTATTTATTTATGTTTTATTGCATTTTATGAATATTATAAAATATTATAATTTTATAAATTATTTATCTAATACATATATAATGTTTAAATGTAAATCTTTATTATAATAATGTATTAAAACCATTAAAACTAAATTTATATTAATAATTATTATTAATAATAGAATTAGGGATAATATTGTAAATATACTAAAAGTAACATTTTTTTTCTTGTTTTCATGCTTTTAATGGATGGAAATTTTTTTTGTAGGACTCAAACTAAAATTTTCTTTCCTTCTCATTTTCTTTGGTATCTAAACAAAGGAAAATAATTTTTTCCATTTATTTTCTTTCCACCACTTTTCTTTCCTTTTATTTTCTCTAAAGAGTGATATAAAAGGAGGTCAAGCGAGAATATACAAAGAGAAAGTATAAGGAGCTAATGGCCTAAGCGTACAATGTGTATAATGGAGGTTTAGGAAGTATTAGAGATATGATAATTAGTGTTACATTGTAAGGTTGCGTTTTTGGGATGAGTGAATTCATGACATGGTATTAGAGTTCTAGATCCGAAAAGTCAAGGGTTCGATCCTTGGTGAACTCCAAAATCAACTTAAGTTTTTAGGATGAGTGATTTTATGATATGAGATGTTTATTATTCTTGGTATCCGGATGGTTATTCTAAATAGTATGAGTGATATTCATTTTATTCATAGACCAAAGATTTAATCAATTATACACATTGTACGCTTAGGCCATTGGCTCCCTAGCACCACCCTATACAAAAACAAGGGTTTGCAAAGTGGTGAGGGGTGGTGACTCGGGAGAGTTTGCGGTGATTGCTGGGAGCGGCAAGGAAGGAGCATGTCATGTGGACAATATGTGATTATCATCTCCATGATCCTCTCTTATTATATAGTTTTCAATCTGAATCAATGCTCTTTTCTTTTTGCTCGGAATATCGTTTTCACTCCTCCGTCTTCCCCACTCACCAGGTTGCATAATCCTTCCACCCTTATGATGATAATCTTAATCTGAAGGTTCTAAATCTTCCATTACTTTATGCTTCCTTTCATTCTCACTCTCAATTTCATTTTCTTATTCGTTATTAGAAAAAGACATCACCGTAATGGGTTTCATTTTCTTATTCGTTATTAGAAAAAGACATCACCGTAGTGGGTTTTGCTAGTGCACATGAACTGTTTGATAAATTGCTTTCGGTCTTGCATGGTGTTCTAGACTGAATTGTTTTTGGAAACAAATACTTCTTATGATGTAATACATTATATGAAAGTTTTCTAAGATCTGGTCTACATACTATCATTATTTATTCTTGTTTGGAAGTGATGAAGAGAATACCCATCCCCACAAAGGACAATTATTCTATAGAAATATTCTCTTTTCCCATTTCCTTTCAAAAATGTCTTTTTGTTACTTGTTTTATGATTTTGTAAGCACGGGAATAATGAGTTTTCCCTAACCAATTAAGTTAGGGCTGGAACATAACATCTCTTTTATGAATTTATACTAGTTTCTTTTTTAATCTATTTTTATATAACTGAAAATGCCTTCCTACAAGGTATGCCTGGAAGTGCTTTATGAATGGATCTATGCCTAGTTAGGAACGTATGTGTGTTTGATTGTCACCATTGAATGTGAACAACCCACTGATGAACCAGTCCAGTTATAGCCAGATGGTGCGTGGTTCATGAAACATTTTAACATCTAAGAAAATTTCATAAAAACGTTCTAATGTAAGATATCTAGTATAGAAGTTTCACGAAGTAAAAACATCTCATTTATCCCCCGAAATGTGAATGTGTCTGCAAAATATAAACTAGCTTAACCAAAGCGTTTGTGTTTCGATTGGGAATGGAAAAATAACCGCTCAATCAGATGCGCAACCTCTTCTAAAATCAAATTTGGGGAATTGCTGCACTTCTGCATCAACATCTTCTTTCAATCTGCTGGCTAAAACACCCCTCTCTTTATTACCTGGATAAAAGGGTACCTCAAAATTTGGGGAGAAAATTACTGCTTCTTTTCTTCCTCTCCATGGACCGGTGGCAGAAAAGAGTGGGTGTTATAAGGTATTGTAGTTAGCAATGTATAGATAGGATAGAATTGTAATTTTTATAGCAAAAAGGACAGACGTTGTTCAATGGGAAACTGCTACAGTAACCTTTTTGGAGAGAATACTGTTACTTGGACTATTCAACTTTTATATTTTAACAAGTGTATTAATTTGTTTCATTTACGTGATGAGATTGAAATTATAATTTTAAATTATTTTTTTAAAATTAATTTAAATTATAATAATTTGATTAATAAAAATATAATATATTATATATTATTTATTTTTTTTTAAGCTAATATTAAATATATTAATTCTAAAATATTTATTAATTGATTTTAATAATTTACTGTTTTTAATAAATCAAACATATATACTTAATGTGACTATAAATAATATAAATAATTTAATAATATTTAGACTCACCAACAAATTTTTATATGTTGTTTTACTGTTAAATAAGAACATATCAAAATTAGCTCAAAATAAATAATAAATAATTTAAATCTATTAAAAAATAACTCAACACTTTTCTTTGATGTCTGCTGCAAAATATATACCTGAAATAATATTATATTAATATTAGTATACAGTTTTACAACCATCGACCTTATTTACTATACATGACTCTTTTTAAAAGTTATTCTATACACGTGTGCAGTCAGAAGATAAATTACTAGACTTTATTTTATTTTTCTAAATTATTATAATTATGCATTATTCATTAAATGTTAATTGTAATATTAATAATAAAGATATTTTTCTAAAATAAATTTAGAAGAGAGAATAGTACTTTCATTTTGGAGAAAAATGAATTCATAAGAAATTAACACCTCACTTTTATTAGTTGATAATGTATTAAATATTGATTTTATATAATTATAATAAAAATATTTCTCTAAATTAGTATAATCATGCATTATTCGTTAAATGTTAATTGTAATATAATTATAATAAATATATTTTTCTAAAATAAATTTAGAAAAGAAAATAGTGATTTCATTTTAGAGAAAAAATGAATTCATGAGGAATTAACACACTTTTATTAGTTAGAGAAAAAATTCAATTTTAGTATATTTTGTCATTATTATACATTTTTCTCTAATAATATATCCACTGTTTTTTTTCTTTGTTTCATCATTTTGAACCTGAGTTTAACTTCTCGTAGTTCTTACTTCTCAGTCATTCTATTAGATGTAGTTGATAACTATTGAAATTCTTTGATTAATATAGGAGAAAAATATATTATTATATGATAGAATTAATATGAGTATATTTTATTATTAAATAAACAAAGTTAATATAAAATAAAATTATACTTAAAAAAAGAAAATAAAATAAAATTAAAATAGCAAATTTGATAAAAAGATTGTTTTTATAATTTTGTTTTGTCATTTTTATGTATAGAAGATTAGAAAATAGTAATTTTTAACTAAATTAATTTATATTTGTTGTATTCAATTTAAATAAGTAATAAATTATTTTATTTTAATTTATTCCTTAAATTTATATATCATAAAATTAAATCAAATAATTAATATACATAATTTTAAATTGTGTGATACTTAAATATCTATTCAAATCAATTAGTTGATATAATTAATTCATCATAATGAATTGACTTTAATGAGTTAAACAAAATAAAGTAGAAGTATGCTACGTTGATTCTTAAAAATTTGATTTATATATAATAGAATAGATAGAATAGATAATATAATAGACGGCGAAAAAGAGAAAGATAAACATTTTAGATCCTTAGTTGTTTCATTTAAATGTTGCAATGTGGGTATCACATTATTTTACTTATTCTACCCTATGGACCCTTTTGTAATTTTATTTCAGTATCAATGAAATTTCACTACCTTTGAGTACTAAATTAAAATTCAAAATGAAACTGAAAAAAAAGTAAAAAGTATAAAATTATTGATTGAAAAACACTCTAAATAATAAAAAGTTAAATTAACTTTAAAATTAAATTCATTAATACGATTTTAATTTTATATAATAGTTAGAAAATAGATTAGTAAAAGCAAATGGAAGAATGACTTTAATTAGTATTTGAAGAATATTCATTTAGAATAATTTAAAAATATAAAATTATGATATTATTAAAAGTAATACATTTTTATGTTAAAAAAATTTATATTTAAATAAAATATTTATAAAATATAAAATTTAAAGTAACGTAGCTTCATGAACATTAATCATTAATCAATTATTAACTAACATAAAATTATAAATAATTTATTTATGAAAAAATAATCAATAATTAATATTAATAAATATAAAAATCATCCAAACACTTTGATTAAAAGTATGAGTGGTTAATTATTATTCATTATTAATAATATTTTGTTCATAACAAAAACTGAAAACATAATTATTCAGATTTAGATTTTAGAAAAATAAACGTATAAGTAACAAATGATCTATTTTATCATGTATATTATAAATTAATGAATTAAACTAACTGATATAATGAATTATAATTAATTAATTGGTATAAATTATAATAAATTATATGATATTTAAAAAGGAAATAAAATGAATAAAAAATAAAAAATAGAAGAATAGAAGACTACAATAAAATAAATTGAATGTAAATTTTTTTTCTTTTTACAAATTTTATATCACATCCGCTTCAATAATAATAAATAAAAATACATCAATTTAATATCTAAAAGAAAATGATGAGATAAAATCATAACACAATTCTAAAATAAAAGTTTAAATTAAACCATAATATCATTGCACAATACAAATTAAAAGTAATTTCACACTACAATATACCATACAAATAGGTAAATGACTTAAGCTTAATTACGGATTTTTTTTATTTATGCAAACATGATAACACCATGGTCTATAAATGCTTAATGGATAACATATCATATATTGCTCTGAATTATGGGCACGGAAGTTGAAGAGTGTGTGCTGATTTGTGTCCATGATAGTTGCCTTCTTGTGACGACGCCTCATAGGAAGAAAAAGAATTGTTGTAAAAGCTATCTAATGAAAGAATAATTGGTAAATGAATGATATTTTCTTCTAGCATATATGGTCTTTTATAGTGGTAAAATAAAAATGGAATGAATAAAATTTTGTATTTTTATATTAGAAATAGAATTTGATATTTATCCTAATAAAATTAAATAACTAATTAGTTATATTTAAATAAATAAAATAAATTAAATAAAAATATTTTTAAGAATTAATCAAATCAATTAGTCAATACAAATAATTAGTATAATTAATTTTATTTGATTTATTGAATTCAAAAAATAAATTAGAAAATAATTGATTGAGTTAATTAGTTGATATAATTAATTTATTATAATTAATTGAGTTAAATAGGTAAATGACTTAAGTTTAATTACGGATTTTTTATTTATTTATGCAAACATGATAACACCATGGTCTATAAATGCTTAATGGATAACATATCATATATTGCTCTGAATTATGGGCACAGAAGTTGAAGAGTGTGTGCTGATTTGTGTTCATGATAGTTGCCTTCTTGTGACGACGCCTCATAGGAAGAAAAAGAATTATTGTAAAAGCTACTCAATGAAAGAGTAATTGGTAAATGAATGATATTTTTTTCTAGCATATATGGTCTTTTATAGTGATAAAATAAAAATGGAATAAATAAAATTTTGTATTTTTATATTAGAAATAGAATTTGATATTTATCCTAATAAAATTAAATAACTAATTAGTTATATTTAAATAAATAAAATAAATTAAATAAAAATATTTTAAGAATTAATTAAATCAATTAGTCAATACAAATAATTAGTATAATTAATTTTATTTGATTTATTGAATTCAAAAAATAAATTAAAAAATAATTGATTGAGTTAATTAGTTGATATAATTAATTTATTATAATTGATTGGATTTAATGAATTAAAAAAATAAATAGAAAAATATTTGAGACAATGATTTTTTTAACTAAATTAATATGTATTTATTGTATTTAATCAGTATAAGTAACAAACATCTATGTTATTATGTACCTTATAAATTAATGAATTAAAATAATTGATATAACAAATTACAATTATTTGATTGATATAAATTATAATAAATCGTGTGATATTTAAATACTTAATCAAATCAATTAGTTGATATAATTAATTTACTGTAATAAATTGTATTCAATGAGTTATAGAAAATAAATTAAGAAACACGCTAAGAAGTATGTCACGCCCATCATGAAGTGTAGAAATTCAATTTTTATATAATAAAAATATACATTCTTATATATGTTATAGAAATATGATTTGATTCATGAGCTTGATGATTTTTTTTAACTTGCCACCTATATTCAGCATGAAATTTTTAGATTTTCTAAAATAAATTTAGAAAAGAGAATAGTACTTTCATTTTGGAGAAAAAAAAATTCATGAAGAATTGACACATCGCTTTCATTAGTTGATAATGCATTAAATATTAATTTTATATAATTATAATAAATATATTTTTCTAAATTAGTATAATCATACATTATTCATTAAATGTTAATTGTAATATAAATATAATAAAAATATTTTTCTAAAATAAATTTAGATGAGATAATAGTGCTTTCATTTTAGAAGAAAAACAAATTTATGAAAAATTGACACCTCACTTCAATTAGTTAGAGAAAAGTACAATTTTAGTATATTAAGTAGAAGTATATTATTATTATTATTAAAAATATTTTCGATTGATAATTGATAAGTAGTTTAATAATGTATTAAATATGGATTTTATATAATTATAATAAAGATATTTTCCTAAATTAGTATAATTATACATTATTCATTAAATGCATTCATTTTGGAGGGAAAATGAATTCATGAGGAATTCACACCTCACTCTCATTAGTTGAGAAAAAATTCAATTTTAATATATCAAGTAGATTATATAAATAGAAATACTTGCTAAGTATATATAAAAGAGGAGATATATAATTATATATAATATAATTGCTATATATGTAACAGATATAAATTGTTATAATTATAGAGACTTACTATAATTATATTAAATTTAATTATGAATGTAAATAAATAAAAGTGATAATAATTAATATTATTTTTTTTACATTTAATATTTATCGTAAATATAAAAAATATTGAGAAAAAAGTAGATACTGACTTTATTTTATTTTATTTTACGTCATGGATTTTTTTACTAAAATTAATGGAGGAAAAAAATCTTTATGATTATATATCAATCTCAATTTTAATAAATAAGATGAATCGGTTGAGCAACTAACAAATTTAACGGGTAAATGTTATTTTCTATTTATAAAAAAATGAAGTAACATGCATGCGTATATTAATATAGGAAGAATATATACTCACAGCTTTAAAATCTTCAAGAATATTCGATTGTATTATTCTTCAAGCCAAAAAATTCATCCTTTATTTTCATTAAATATTTATATTAATTCAATTAGATGAGTGTTTTATTAAAAGAAAAGATTATTATTATTATTATTATTATTATTATTATTATTATTATTATTGAATAATAACGATAATTATTGTTATTAATATTAAATTAGTTATTAATATATATATATATATATATATATATATTGAATTATTATTAATATTAAATTAGGTATATATATATATATATTGTTGCTTCTACAATCGTCGTGCAATAATATTTTCTTTCATTTGTTAACTAATTAAACTTGGTTATTTATATTAAATAGAGTAAAGTATCGTTTTTGTCCCCAACATTTGGGGTAAATCTTATTTGTGTTCCTAACGTTTATACCGTCCTATTTCTATTTCTAACGTTTGTAAAAGTGATTCAATGTTATCTTGCCGTCAATTACACATCATAAACGCTTTAGTTTGAGTTTTAAAAATCTCTTTTTGAAGTTAGAATACAAATGTCTGGGATAGAATCGATGATCCACTCCAAAAAATAGCTCATCAAAAGTTGAAACTAATTCCTACAACATTTACATAATTCACTTTTCTAGGGAAATAATTGAATCTAAACACAAATAGTCGGTATAATATTAAAATTGAACACATCCAAGTGAGACCTAATTGAGAATGAATACATCCAAGTGAGAATAATTGAAAAATATAATATAATTTGTTAGTATAATTCATAGTAGGATAACATTGAATCACTTTTATAAACGTTAGGGATACAAATATGACGATCTAAACGTTAGGGACACAAATAGGACTTACTCCAAACATTGGGGACAAAAACGATACTTTACTCTATTAAATATATTTAATGATTACTAAAAATTAATCATATAATTATCATTATTAATAACCAATTATTAATAATCAATTTATATTTCTCTAAAATATAATTTTCTATCTTATTATTATTATTATTATTATTATTATTATTATTATTATTATTATTATTATTATTATTATTATTATTATATAGGTCACCATTAAGATAATAACTTGTCACTAATAAAATTTTAGGATAATGAATAAAAAGTAGAATTATATCAATATAATTAAAATCATTCTAATTAAAATAGTTAAAAATATTTTTGATTGATAATTAGGTTAATAATGCATTAATTATTGATTTTATATAATTATAATAGAGATATTTTTCTAAATTAGTATAATTGTGAATTATTCATTAAATGCTAAGTATAATATTATTATATAATTATAATTAAGATAATTTTCTGAAATAAATTTAAAAGAGATTAGTATAATTATAATAAAGAGATTATCTTAAATTAGTATAATTATGTATCATTCATTACATACTAATTATAAAATAAATATTTCAATCAAAGATAATTTTTAAAAATAAATTTAAAAAAATAAAATGAATAAGAAGAAAATAAAAATAAATAGAATAGATAGAAGACTACAATAAAATAAATTGAATGTGAGAGTTTTTTTTGGTACATTTCATATCACATCCGTTTCAATAATAATAATAATAAATAAAAATACGTCAACTTGATATCTAAGAAAAAATGATGAGATAAAATCATATAAGAAAAAATGATGAGATAAAATCATAATACAGTTCTAAAGTAAAAGCTTAAATTAGAACATAATATCATTACACAACACATATTGAAAGTAATTTCACACTACAATATACCACAAACAAGTAAATGACTTAAATTTAAATACGAAACATTTTTTATTTATGCATACATGATAACACCATGATCTATAAATACTTCATAGATAACATATCTTATATAGTTATATAGCTCCGAATGATGAGCACGAAAATTGAAGAGTGTGGTAGTTTGTGTCCACGATAGTTGTCTTCTTGCAACGACGCCTCATAGGAAGAAAAAGAATTGTTATAAAAGCTATCAAATGAAAGAGTAACAAATGATATTTTCTTCTAGCATACATGGTATTTTAAGTGGTGAAGAAAATCTCATGCCCTAAGCTGTTCAAGCTGTGATGTTGATGGTTTGATGAATCAGAAGGGATTAAGAGAGGAGAGAGATAGGTTCTTCTCATTGTTGGAGAGAATGAAAAATCCCCCTTAGAAAATATTTGTTGAGTTATTACACCTTATATACTATGTACTTTTTTTTTGTACTCTCACTAAAAAATAATTACAATGGTAAACCTATTATTGATAAAGAAATAATCTAGGTAACACCCTCCCGCAAGCTAGAATTGTGTAAATCTAACAATCCTAGCTTGGAAGCATTGGCAAGAAAAGGACCCGGTGGCAGAGCTTTGGTAAGAAAATCAGCAAGTTGATCCTTGGAACGAACTGGCATAAGATGAATGAGACCAGACAAATGCTTTTCACGAACAATGTAGCAGTCCACTTCAATGTGTTTAGTTCTTTCATGAAAAATGGGATTATTGGCAATGTGAATGGCTGACTGGTTGTCACAGAATAGAGTGATAGACTTTTGAAGCGGCAAGCCAATGAAATCCATTAAGAAAGATAACCAACTAGCTTCACAAGTGGCAACAGCAAGAGACCTATATTCAGCTTCTGCAGAGGACTTGGCAACTGTGGTTTGCTTTTTACTCTTCCAGCTAATGAGCGAGTTCCCAAGCATAAAGCAATAACCGGAAATGGAGCGACGAGTATCGACACAGGTAGCCTAGTCACCATCGGCAAATCCAGTGAGATGCAGATTAGAAGTAGAGGAGAAGAAGAGACCAGTTGCAGGTCGGCCTTTTAAATATCGGAGTACACGAAAAGCAGCCTGTAGGTGAGAAGTTGTTGCACAGTCCAAAAATTGGCTCAAACGTCCCACAGCATAAGAGATATCGGGTCTAGTATTTGTGAGGTAAAGGAGTCGGCCGATGAGCTGTCTGTAAACAGTGTTGTCTGTTAAAATGGTACCTGATTCCTTTGAAAGTTTCTGACTATAATCAAATGGAGTAGAGAGAGGCTTGCAATCTAGATAACCAAAATCTCTGAGAAGGTCCATGGTGTACTTCCGCTGATAAATGTGAATTCCAGAGTTAGAGCGTGCTACTTCCATTCCCAAGAAGTATTTGAGATCACCAAGATCCTTTATTTTGAATTTGTCATCCAAATCTTGCTTGATGGAATTGATTTCACCAATGTCATTCCCGGTTAAAACCAAGTCATCAACATATACTAGAATGGCAGTGAAGCTTTGAGATTGTTTCTTAATGAAGAGTGAATGATCATAAAAAAAACTGCTTATAACCAACATCCACAAAAGTCTGAGTGAGCTTAATGTTCCATTGCCTGCTTGCTTGCTTAAACCCATATAGAGATTTTTGCAATTTACAAACCAAACCTGGTTGTGACACAGCCAAACCGGGTGGTATCTTCATATAAACTTCTTTGTCCAAATCTCCATGAAGGAAGGCAGTGTTGACATCCAGCTGTTTCAAATGCCATTTCTTTGCCGCTGCTAATGCTAACATTACTCATAGGGTAGTCATTTTGACAACTGGACTAAAAGTATCACCATAATCTACTCCTTGCACTTGAGTGAATCCTTTTGCAACTAGCCTCGCTTTGTGCCTTTCTATGGTGCCATCGGGATTGAATTTTACCCGAAAAACCCATTTGTAACCCACAGCCTTCTTGTCTTTTGGGAGTTCAGTGAGACACCAAGTTCTGTTCTGATCTAGAGCTGTCAATTCATCTTGTATTGCCTTTCTCCAACATTCATGTGCAGCCGCTTCCTCATAAGTGCTAGGTTCTTGATTTGAGGTGATGGCTAGAGAAAGTGACTTATATTTCGGGGTTAGTTTATCATATGACAAGTGTTGTGAGATAGGATATAAAGAGTTAGAGTTGGAAACATTGCTAGAGTGAGCTGTGTGGGTTGTCATACAATGATAGTCCTTCAAATAAGCAGGCGGTTTCTTGACTCTTTCAGACTTTCTAGTAATGCAGTCATGTGTGATGTCAGAGTGTTGTGATGCAGGTGCATTATTAGTGTGTGGTGTGGTAATGGGTGCAATGGTGTGTGAGGAAATTGGTGAGTGCATTGACCTTGAGAAATGTTCATTTGAATCTATGAGTGTGGTATGTGTGGGTGATTGCAAATGATGTGTGGATGGTGTATCATATTGAAAAAGATCAATGCATTGTGGAGTACGAATGGGCACTACAGAAATGTCAGTGCTAGTGGAATGTAAAAATGGAAAATGAGTTTCATAAAAAATTACATTTCTGGATATGAAAATTTCCTTTGATTTTAAATCAATAAGTCGAAAACCCTTTGTTCCTAATTTAAAACCAAGAAAAGCTGTTTTTCTGGCTCTTGGGTCTAATTTTGTTCTTGAATTTGTTAATGTGGAGGCATATGCAAGAGAACCAAATACTCTTAAATATGAAAGGTCAGGTAAGTTGCCATACAAAAGCTTATAAGGACTAGCATTATTCAGGTTAGTGCTGGGCAGCCTATTAATTAGGTGAATGGCGTGAGCAACTGCGTATTACCAAAAACAATGTGGAATTCATGATTGAAATAGCAGTGCTCTAGCAACACCTAAAATATGCTGGTGTTTTCTCTCTACAATCCCGTTTTGCTCTGGTGTTTCTACACAAGAAGTTTGGTGTAAAATTCCAGTTGATGCAAAAAAGGATTTTAGAGTGAATTCTGGCCCATTGTCGGTCCTTATACACTTAACTTGTTTTTCAAAATGTACTCTGACAAAATTCACAAAATTAATAACCAATTGTGATGCTTCAGATTTGGTTTTCATAAAAAAAATCCAAGTGAATTTGCTCTTACCATCCACCACAGTCAAAAAATACCTATGTCCTTCATTGGAAGGGACAGAAATAGGACCCCAGATATCCATATGAACTAAATCAAAACAATCTTTTATTTTAGTTGTACTAAGATTAAAAGATAATTTCTTTTGTTTTGCAAAATGACATGAATCACAAGGAAATTTTGAAGCAATACTATCTATAAAAGGATAATACTTCTTCAGAAAAATCAATTTATGCATGGGTATGTGTCCTAATCTAAGATGCCAAATGTTGTTGTGCTCACTGAAGGTGTGGTGGGATGAGTAGTAGTAGTAGTTGCCGCCAATGAAGCTTGCTTTGTTGGAAGAGGGGAAAATGAGAGAATTCTGGTTCTCCACTCATTGTATATAACCCTTCTATACACTCAGCAATGCCAATCATTTTTGATGTAGATCTATCTTGTATCTCACAACACTTATCATTGATTAACAATTGACAATGTAAGTTTGAGGTTAACTTTGACACAGATATCAATTTAAAATCAAAAGAAGGAATGTATAAAACATTTTTGAGAAAAAAATTTTTAGAGAATGTGATTGTGCCAATGATGGTGCTAACAGTTTTGGTTCCATTTGGCAATATCACATTGATTGGATCAATATTTTGAAAACTTGCAAAATCTTTTAAGTCAAAAGTCACATGATCTGTTGCACCGGAATCAATGACCCATAGTGCAGATTTTGGAGTGATAATGCTCATAATTCTCGCATTAAAATGTAATGCAATGGTTTTACCTGGAGTGGAAGTGTGAATGGAATTAGTCAAAATTTGATTTGCATTATGAGGTTGTTGCTGCACACTTTTGTCTTTGATCAACTCTAACAAGGCAAATCTTTGCTCTGGAGTGAATCCAGATCTTGATATTCCAATATTCTCTTGGAGACAATTGAGCTGGAATTGTTTGTCACTGAGTATATCATCATGCCCCTCAGTGATCACGTGATTGATGGTGGTGTTATGTTGCTGCCATTGGTAGAAGTGGGAGGAGTACCCATGCTTCTTATAGCATACATCTTCTGTGTGTCCTTGCTTGTTGCAATGAGAGCAAGCCAATGTAGCTCCACGACCTCTGCAATGGGAGGATCTGTTTGCCATGTTTGCCATTTTGAGAAATCAATGAATCACAGAGTAATAGGGATTCAGATCTTCTTCCTTCCAACTCGTTGATCGGAACAGCTATGTTCACTAAGAAAGAATCTTGCGAAATAGTCTCTCATCAAACTCTATTGGATGAGTTTGAAGGAAGAGGTAAGAATGGGGGAAAGAAAATGTCGAAAGAAAAATTAGGGATAGAAAGAGAATGGCAAAATTGGATTGATCTCAATTCACAACTTTTTTTTTATTCACAGCTTGGTTGCTCCCCACGCTCACCGCACCATGAAGAAAATCTCATGTCCTAAACTGTTCAAGCTGTGATGTTGATGGTTTGATGAATCAGAAGGGATTAAGAGAGGGAGAGAGATAGGTTCTTCTCATTGTTGGAGAGAATGAAAAATTCTCCCTTAGAAAATATTTGTTGAGTTATTACACCTTATATACTATGTACTTTTTTTTTGTACTCTCACTAAAAAATAATTACAATGGTAAACCTATTATTGATAAAGAAATAATCTAGGTAACAAGTGGTAAAATAAAAATAGAAGGAATTAAATTTTATATTTTTATATTAGGAATAAAATTTGATATTTATTCTAATAAAATTATTATTATTATCAATATAAATGGGTTAATAACTTGCCACTAATAAATCATTGGATAATGAATAAGAATTAGAAGGATATGAATATAATTAAAATATTTTAAAATATTTTTGATTGGTAATTAGTTTAATGATGTATTAAATATTGATTTTATATAATTATAATAAAGATATTTTTCTAAATTAGTATAATTATGCATTATTTATTAAAATAATTAAAAATATTTCTGATTAATAATTTATAAGTAGTTTAATAATACATTAAATATTGATTTTATATAATTAAAATAAAGATATTTTTCTAAATTAATATAATTATACATTATTCATTAAATGCATTCATTTTGGAGGAAAAATGAGTTCACGAATCACGAGAAAGTGACACCTCACTTTCATTAGTTAGAGAAAAACCCAGTTTTAGTACTGTAGATAGATATATTTTATGTATTAGGTTTATTTTATATGAAGAGATTTGTATAATACGTTCAAAGACTGTAGATACCTCAGAACTTCTTTCACACTGATCTAACGTCTGCTAAGACTTTAAAAGCTTTCTTGTATATCCGGGTTGTTCATTAAAGCAATTCATGTATCTCAGGAATTACTGTCTTACCAACATTAAACTTAGAAGTTGTTTTAATATACAAGCCAAGGATCCGTTGAAAAAGATGCTAACATTAGCCTACAAGTTCAAAGACTTGATAAGTGTTTATAGATCAAGAATTTTAAGAAAAATGTCTAAGCATGATTTAACCCCCTTCTAAGAAGACTTGACAAGTATTCGAACATGGTCTTCTAAGAAGTTGAGCGTCCTAATGGTTGTAGAAGAGTAGATCATGGGAAAGTCATTCAGTCTCAGTCCCAAACGATCATCATTCTCTTATGGTCATAGCTTGTGCAGACTGAAGAAATACCTCATGAGGATAAGAAGTGACCAAAAGTAGCATGATTAATTTCTTGGTTAGCTGAGTGCTGCACTTCAAGTAAAAAAGGAAAAGGGGTATAGTTATAGGCACAACTAAGAAGAATCATCAAGGAATGTGTGAATGAGGTAGAGTAACGATGATATCTCCATGCCTTCTAGTTATCGAGGTAAAGGACTTTAAACTTGATATCCTTTTCCTTTATCTGAATTTTTGAAGATTAGGCATTTTTGGAAAATTCTCTGAAATTGTATCAAGTATACTTACATAACATTAGATTGACAAGACTCACTAGTTTGAGATATCTGATATAAATGACCCCAGAACGCTTTCAAGAGCTGATTCTCTCCTTATAGAACATATTAATCTAAATCTCAAAAGTGGTCAATTCAAGATAGTAATCTTATATAAGGAAGAACATTTATGAGCTGCTTCTAACTAATAAGTATCAGAACTTCATAAATCACTATAGCTCCATTTGGATATCAAATTGAGATACCTCAAAAGGCTTCCTTACCTAAGATCCCCTCAAGCATATGCCCTCAAGTTATTGAGTATAAAAGAGGTACAAGAAATCAATAAGTAATGATCTCATGCTTGTTTTGGCAATTATATTATCTTAGTTTCCAGATATCAAGGTGATCCGTTAGTTAAGATGAGCTATAACTCGGTTTTTGTTGTACACGTTCGATCGATAGGTGCACTCAACCACTCTTCTCATCAGGAATGATCACATGCTTGTTTTTTGGATGCCATTTCAGAAGATTGTGGACTACATAGATTGTAGATTGAGTTCACCCCTTTCTCACTTAGTCCTCAGTTATTCAAGTAGAAAACCAGAAAAGTGTTTGATCTATCTCATTCTTCATCTACCTCTCCATCAACTCAAAATATATATTCTTCACCTCATTTCAAAGAACTATCTCTTGAAGTTATCTATTTTGAGTCTCCAATGCAGAACACTGAAGACAGGCCTTAGACTCTCAAATGTAGCTGCAGAGTTTGATGCGTTCAGATGCAACAATTTGGCTAAGATGACACCCTAAGAGAGCATTAATAGTTAACTATTCAGACTATGTTCTCAGAAAGAGAATATTGGACTCAGGGGAGCTCATGTGGTCATATAGGCTTAGATTTTCTTTTTTGCATTGTTGCATTTATTTTCCTTCATATATCCTTGAACATTATGTATCTATGCACAATGCTTTGATGATTTAATGATATGATGTGCATTCAGATAAGCTATGAATGCTCTACTATTCTTTATGTTTTTTGGATTCATTATATATATCTTGCTTTTTAACAACATAATCTTGGGTTACTATAGATTAGTATGATTTTCGGTATGTCTATATCTTGAAAAATATCTAAGCATTTGTCCTCTATATCACTTCATATATATTTCTCAGAATCAATCAAATTCTTAAACTTATATTTGTGTTATCATATAAAACGGTGATATTGTTAGTTTCACATACCTCTAATTGAGTTTTGATTATTATACACACTCAAATATAATTTAATAATTTCATTGTTTACTATTTAACATTTTCTCAAGTGTTCAATGCAATAAGGAATTTTTTTTCTAAAGTAATATAAATAAACTAGGTGAATGCCAAATCTGAGAAAGTAACTTCAGAAACTATATCTAAGTAAACATCATGTTAGAACTTCTGCCCCCAAGTAATAGTATACCTCCAAAATTATGTCATTCTCTCACGTGCGAAAAAAATTTAAGGGAATGAAAATTTTCAACCTCAAAAAGTATCATAGCAAAACATGGATTATGACTGCAACGGTTTAATTCAAATCGATAATGCTAGAGAGACAAAAAAAAAAAAGTCAGGTTTATTTAGCATTTATTAATTGTCGCAACAATAATGAATGCTAAATAAAGTAAGCTAATTTTCTTTAGTCATAAAACATTTTTGAATTTCAATATACCCAACAAGCTAAGCCATTTGAAGGCATCTTTTGACGTTTGAGTACAAAATATAATACGAAATAATAGGAGAAGTACACGAAAAATGCTGTGAATCAATTGAAACAACTATACAATAACATTTGCAGTTTGAAAAGCCTGGCGAGGCGAAGGAAAGAAGAGGTAATTTTTGTTTGAATCCACTTTGAAGTGTATTTTCAAATTTCCTTTATTTGGGTGGAATATGGTGATGACATAAACTACATTGTGAAAATCGAAAGAATAAAGGAGGAAAGTTAACAAAGGAGAGTTATGAAACTTAGTGCACAAACGAATTTATAGCTCCTATATACATGAAGCAGCTTGGGAGATTGGTATAAATACTACGTTGAGATCTTTTATGTTGTTTCTTATTGATTTTAATAATAAAATTGTGTTTAATATGCTCTATCCCGTAACTTCTTATGTTTGCTTATTTATGTATGTAGAAAAAATTATGGACATTAAGCAGCGTGATGAATCGTTTAAAATTTTGTCTGAAATGGTTCGCTTGCCCAAGCTCTCGAAAAAGAGCACCCAGGTAGAGTGCGTTGCGTGGATTTCGAACCAACTCCAAGTCAACTCTTTCGTCTGAGTTCGCATCTGTCAGGGGATGGAGCTCAAATAGATGATACCCAAAGGATGCTGTTTAAACTACAAGTAAAGGTGACAACCAAGAAATTGAAAAGGAAAGCAATCAAAGATGAAGTAGTAGCAGAAAAGATAAAGAGGCAGGCAATGGAGAGTGTTCTAAATTATCTAATTCAATAGCAAGGTGGGAGACATTACTGCACAGACGAATTCCTTGGAAGAATAGAGCAGAAGATAGGTATTAGGAGTTGATGTTATTTTCTTTGAAGATAGCGGCGGTTATATCAGCGGTTTCTGAAAACCGCCACAATACTTAACCCCCTTGCGCTAAAGGACGACGGTTGGAGAACCGCTATAGAGCGGTTTTGCGATAGTTTAAAACTGCCGCTAATAGCAAAAAGAAAATGCTACTAGTATCCGCATTTGTTGTAGTGTAAGGGCTTGTTTGGATGTCATTTTTAAAAAATATCCTTTTTAATGATCTTTTTTTAAAAGATTTTTATAAAAGTAAAAGTGATTTTATGTTTGGATATCTCATGTAAAAAGATATTTTTATTTATCAATTATGTTTGGGTAAAATAGGATAAAAGTACTTTTTTGTTCATTTATTATGTGAAAAATATTTTTCTTTTTGAGAAAAAAGATCTTTTAAAAAAGATGTAAATTGTAGCTTCTCAAAAAAGATGTTTTTTTTTTATTTTTCTAGTGTTTTTACTTTTGCTGCTAGAAATTTGTCAAACACTAAAAAATAAAAAAGGATCTTTTTTCATTGAAAAAATATCTTTTTTTATCAAGATAATGGCACCCAAACAAGCACTAAGTTTTCCAAACATGGAAAATCGCTGATTGTCCACATCAACGCGGCATACTTCTTGAATTTTTTTTTTCTCGTTAGCGTCGTACGTTGCAACACCACCCCACAACTACTTCAACTCATCTACCAAGGGCTCTAGGTAAACATCTATATAATTTTCAGGCATCTTATGGACCGGGAATAATCTTAGGACCGAAAATAATCATAGAGAGAATAAAAGAAGTGGGTTCCATGCAATGCTAGGGAGGTATTTTGTACGGGAAAAGAATCACATACCAAATTGAGTACTTTGAACTCAGGTTTCCAAAAGGATTAAAGCCATTGCTAACTAAGGCTAAGCGAACGCTGTGCGGATCACTAGAGAAGTCAATATATCTTCAATCAAATGTCTTCCATGCATCACCGTCCCATAGATGCCTCAAGGAACCATCAGAGTTAGGACATTTCTTATGCCACATGTCAAGGAATGTCTTATTGGACATAAACATCCGCTGCAATCGCGGAACAAGTAAAAAGTAACGAAGAATTTTCGCCGCCTGTGATTTTGCATTCTTCTTAACAACCACGTTGATCCTTACTCTAGAATTCTTTTTAGTCTTTTACTTCCATCTCAACGTCCCGCACCTCTTGCATTTAGACACTTCTTGGTCGCTACCATGGTATAGCATGCAATCATTCGGACATGCATCTATCTTTTTGTATGCAATACCGGCCTTTCTTGTGATCCTTTTGGCATCGTGCAATGAATTCGAAATCTTTGCATGCTCAAAGGCTCCCCAATAACTCTAGTATCATTTCAAATGCCTTATCGCTCACTCTGCACATGCACTTTATATGGTAGAACATCATCAAAAAAGATAGCTTCGAGAATTTTAAGCATTTTGGATACAATTCTTGCTCTCCATCTTCAAGCAGGTCCTGAAAGTTACGGGCCTCGCAACTAGGTTTGTCGTATAGATACGACAACTCTTCTGCATCCCCTCTAGCATATTCATTGTTTGAGTCTTCTTCATCCCCAATCAGTCTTGAAAAGTTGAATGCCTCATAGATCATGTCACGCATTGGATCTCTGATGTCTCTACAAGGTTCTGCTTCTTGTCTACCACAAGAGCTCTTTACTACGTGTCTCTCACTGTGATGTAACCAAAAGGTATAATTAGGGAGAAAAGGTTTGATCAGCAGATGATCGTAGGCATATTCTCTAGTTTGGAGAAGTCGGAACCCACACGAAGGACATGGACAATGTATCATCCCATTAGATGATGCATTAGCAAATGCGAAGTCTAAGAATCTTTTCAAACCGATCCTATATTCTGCACCAACTTGTGGCTTTGAAATCCAACTCTTATCTATATCTAATTTATTGAAATCATACAAAAAAAATGAATATACAATTAATAAAGTCATACAATTGGAAAAACTTAAAAAAAATTTTGGGCTATATCAAAAGAAATAATTACAGTTTATTACAATTATGTAATAATGGGAGAGTAATAAAAGATTTAAATTCAATAATTTCTTATAAGTAATTCCATAGAAAGAGTAGGAGAATAACTTAAAAAGAAAATTTGTATCCCAGATAATATATAGTATACGAATGGTATTGAAAATGTTGCTTACTCATTGCAAAATTCTGCACTTTCTAAAAAATTATTAAAAAAAAGAATTGCTGGTTTCGAAAGTAAAAAATGAAAAGGAAAAAAAACTTCCTTAAAAAAAAAAAGAGGAGTAGAAGTTAGATTTAAAAAAAAATACTTAAAACAAAAATATAAGTAAACAATCATAGTAGATAAAAAGAATAGAATCTTCAAATTGTATTTTCAGCCTTCTTTAGGTGTTACCTCAATAAAGAAGAAGAAAATAGAGGCTTTAAATATCCTTTGTAATGTTTACAGAAAAATAGTTTGGACGTATATAAAGAATTTACCAATTTTTTTTTCTTATGGTTTAAAAGTCACTATCATACAAGTTATTTGAGTTGAATACAATTTTCGAGGTTCAATGTCATGTAAAACCCTTTTCAAATTTATTTTTCCTAGCTTCTAACATATATTATGGTTTAAACACCCTAAAAAACTTGTCTTCTAAATGAAAAAAACTAAAAAGAGAGCAAATATATAACTAAGATCTTATCTAAGCAAATAATATCTATTGTACTTTCTAGTGGTTTATTAACTTAACCCTCAATCTCCAACTATGCATAGAAATCGTTATTTTACATATAAGCATAATAAAGAAAACTCAAGCAAGCAACAGCAATCAGTTAGCATTTAAACACTCAATATCACCAAATTTATATTTTTATGTATTGTTATTTAAATAAATAAACAAAACCAAAAGCAAACCGACAGACATATCTCATGGAACCAGCATATAGCAAAACAGTAGTGATAAGGTTTACGTTATCTTCGCAGTAAATTTAAAAAATGAGCAGTAATATGGTAATCTTTAGCATTGGAGAATAGTTTCAGACAGTCAAAATAAGCAGGAAATGATAATATAAGCGGCCACTTCTAACTCACAATGACAATGCTACACATCTCATGAAGTACACTAGGAATACTATATAAACTGAAGAAAATAATATATAATGCTAGGAATAATAGAATGCCATTTTATAGTTTGAAACAAAGAATAATGTCCTACTGCAATTAAGTGTGGTCCGCACATGAAAGAAATATGAAGATTCATATTAACCATTATGTAATTTATATTTATGACCAAATCTACTACATTACTTTGATTGAGACAAGCACTGTTACATTGTGGAAATTTCAAAGAAAAAATCCATTTGATTTTAGAGTCATTTAGTTTGAAGGTGAGGGGTGTCCCACTAGAAAGGAAAATTGATCATGTGTTCAAATTAAATAATAAAGAAGTATTGAATCATGCACGTAAAAAGATAAAATTAAAAGATGATCATCAGATAAAGAAATAGAGAGATTCAGATATTGCATGCGATTTACAAATTCCAACATTGTGAACAGAGGACATATTATACAAAGAGCAGAGATAATGACTTATTAAGAAAGATAAAAGATTAGAACCAGCTAGTTGGAGAAACAAACTACATGAGGAAATAAACGTAGCAAGCCTTACTTATTTGGTAGTCTACTACTATTTACACTTTACATTCACGGTAAATATTATTATCACACTATCTATACAGAGTTTCATCACCAATCAAACTACTCTGATATGCAAGGAATGGGGATTGGCTTCTTGGGTTCTTAGCCTCTATAAATAATATAGCCATTATTGAAGGCAGAAGCAAACCATATAATCTGCTTCATGCTTAATCCATCATTAGCTTCCCTCTATGTTATTAGCTCTGAGCTTTGTTGTTTTAGTTACTTAATAGTGAAGGTTTAGCATGCACCAATTAATTTAGTACCAAGAGATATTTAAGATGCATTTGAAATTTGACATTTGATTAGAGTATTATTACTTTGTTATCACTTTATTAGTTATTTGAATTAAGTTAAGTTGTCACTTAATTTTGAATCTTTGTTAGTTTAACATAGATTTTTTAAGTTGAACCACACTTAATCTTTTGTTAGCAAAGGAGTAGCTAGGCATTCCTACCTTGTTAAGAATTGGACAAATATATATCCATTGGTTAGATGTATACCCTTCACCTTGTTTACCACTTGATTTTCATCCGGAGGGACTGTGAGGCGAAAATTTGCCGATTAAAAATTTATAATAAAAATAGCGTTGCGAGTACAGTTTTTAACCGATGAAAATTCCACTTATCAATTTAAAAAGGATTGTTACAATTTAGAATCAATTAACTGGGAGTAGAATTTTCAAGTCGTTTCCCAAAGAGTTGACAAAAGGGTGTAATTTATTGGTTAGAAATTTTTTGAGAAATTTTTGATATTTGAAAATGGAAAAATAAATAACTGAAAATTACTGCAAGGAGAAATTAACAAGAGATGTTGTGTATTTGAAATAAAAGGTCTTGGTTAGGAGAAGATTAATTGGAATTTCTATTCTTGTTGATTTTTCCAAGTATAATAATAAAATGTTATTGCTTCTACTTAGTTATCCTCTAACAAATAGGGGAGAGTTAAGTAGGTAAGACCAACTCTAATTCACAAGTCCTAATCACTTTTCAAGAAAGGATTAGAGTTAGTGAAAATCCAATTGACAGCAATTTCCAATTACATATTATAACTTGAGTATTCAAACTCAAGGGTTTTCTTTTAATCAACTCCAAAGCTAAGTTGGGAGTTTACTCCATTAACATGAATGTCATTTTCACAAATATATAAAGGGAGTAGATAGGAGACATGATAATTAAAACAAATTAATAAAAGAAAATTTTGAAGGTGATAATTAATTGAAGGAAATCAAATAGGAAATGGAATTAAATGCAAAAATTGTTCATTGCATTAATAAATCCCAAAATTAACAATATCCATATATGACCACAAGCAAATTAAATGGAAAATAAAAGAGTAGAGTAATAGAAAAGCAAACTATATTGAAGAAGACTCCAATCGAAAAGCATAAAACTAAAATCTAAGAACCCTAGGAGAAGTAGTGTTTTTCTTTAAGATTTCAAACTAAAAAAAACTCAAAACTCAGTGAATGTGAATGGATGATGAGTCTTCACTTGCCCCTGCCTCTAGTCTGTGTTTCTGGGCTTGAAATTGGATCCAAAAGCAGCCCAAAATCGCCCCTGCGAATTCTGGTTAGTGCAGCACGTGACGCATTGTCACGCGTATGCGTTGGCCACGCATGCGCGTCGCTGCACAATTTTCTATCCATGCGTACGCGTCGCTCCACGCGTGCGTGTCGATGCTCGCCCATGAAATCCTTAAATCCTTGTGTTCCTTCCTCTTTTGCATACTTCTTTTCCATCCTCTAAGTCATTCCTGCCTATAAATCCTGAAAACACTTAATACATAAATCACGGCATCGAATGGTATAAAGAGGAATTAAAATTTAACAATTTAAAGGCTTAGGAAGCAAGTTTTCAATCATGGAACAAAATTAGGAAGGATTTGTAAAACCATGTATTTTATACGAATAAGTGTATGAAAGATTGACAAAATCCACTCAATTGGACTTGTCATATTCCAATTATCTGGGAAGAGTATACGGTCAGTTAGGTTTCTTAAAAAGCAAAAGGCAAGTCTAAAATTCTTTCATCCAAAACCTTTACATATGACAATAAAAATCTTTTAAGGTTTTTCATCATTTGACGTCTTTTTTTTTTTCTGCAGGCTTGCAGTACATGAGCTTGACGATCATAAATCTTGATCATTCTAATGTAGAAAAGATACCTGATATATCCGGAGTCCCAAATTTAGTAAACCTATCATTGAATATGTGCTTGAATTTAATTAAAATTCACAAATCAATTGGATTCTTAGATATACTTAGCCTATTGAGTGCTCTAGGTTGCAGGAGGCTCAAGAGATTTTCATCTATCAAGTTGACCAATCTTGTACATCTCTGTCTTTCAGGGTGCTCTAGTCTTGAACATTTTCCAAAAATGTTAGGAAAATTAAAGAATATACTAATAATTTATTTGGATGGTACTCGAAAAAAGAATTGCCATATGCTATTAAAAAGCTTTAGTGTTGGAAGAAGGTTTGCTGGTAAGTTATCATTTAAAGTATTTTTGAAACTATTATTTCTTTTATTTTCATAATTTTAGTGTCAATTTTCTCTAAAGTTGTTACTTTGTATTTAGTTTTATTTCTGTCTTTTAAGTGTTCATAAATCTAGGGTCTAGATGTAGAATTCGCTTTAGTTATTGGTTTTCTTTGGATCAGCATGTTGCTGGATATTGCAACGTTTGCAAAGAAGTATGTTTTTGGATTTTATAACCCTCATTATAATTCTTTCAAATTTCTTTATAGGTCAGAATTTCTTCAGCAGCTGCAGCTGCCATAAGTTTGGCAAGGCAGCCAGAGAATTCTGGAAAACTTATCGTGGTTAGTTAATAAGATAGATTCACATACTAATAATTAATGCTCATTTTAGAAAGTCAGGCACCCTATGGTTAATGCCTATGTTACATGAATTCAGAATGCAGTATAATGCATGCATATCCAAATATAAGAACTATTAGCATAGGCTATGTAACAAAACATGCCCTGATTTGTGAATGATTCTGCTTTTTGCACAAATATATAAAACATCCATAATATTTTTAAAATAGTTTACATGATGGGTGAAGGGGTCCATATATCTCATCCATAATATTTTTCAGACACCCAGATAGTCTTATCTCAAGTTTAATTGGTGATAATTTCATACTTAACCTTCACTAAGAAAAAAACTCATGAGAATTCTTTGAATTGGAAATTTCATTTTGCACTTTATGATGTTCAAGTGAATTTTGAATGATGGAATTCTCTATGGTGGAAAAAGAATTTTATGGTTCTTTAAGAACCTATTGATAAGATTTTTAATTTGTGGCCAATATTACAGTCGTATAGTATTTATGTATATTTGTAGTGTGGTTCAATTTTTTTTAATAGTAAACGAGTCCTCTATAATTAAAGCAATTTATTAATTTGTTAGCCTATATTCTTTAATCTTTATTGAGAGCCATTTGCATTGTTATTCCAAATATAAAAGAAAGGTTTTGTGAATGAATATTTTTTTGTTCAATGTTTTTTTTAGTACAACTCCGATAAATATTTTCTTAATTTTTTTTTGTTTTAATTTGTTATATTTATTTGCAAGTAATAATGAAACACGTCACAAAAAACGAGTAAAAATAAGTTAAAATTAGACATTATGTTATATTTTTTAACGATGGTTTGGATTTTTTTCTTTTTTTTTACTAGTTTAAAGGAGAATTATTTATTTTTTCAAATATAACTTGAAGAAAATATATATAGGAATCACATGCCAAAATTGATCAAATTAACTCTTATATAAAACTTTCTTGCTTTTTTTATAATCTTAAAATTTTTATATTTTTAATTTTATTAATTTATTTTTAATTGTCCATAATATCTCCTAATCTGACTGGTCAATGACTAATCCGTCATGGATCTGAGCTCCATTTAAGAATTTGCTGCTAGCTAATAGATTGCTACATACATAAGACGAAATTCAAATCCTCAACACTTACTTAATTTCATTTTTTATACTTTAAAAAATACAATTATCTTCAACATTTGTTTATATGGTCGTTGGGTTGGGATTCTAACAGAGAATTTGAAGAATGAGAGACAACTTGACCACTACTAAGACATGTTGTTTCTTGTTATATGTTACGTTTTTTTAACTATATTACATAACCATATATTATATTTTTAATTAAAATATATCATTTAAAATATTCAATTATATATTATTTTTATACTTATTTAATTTTTATTTTTATTTTTATTTTATATTCACTCTTTTTAAATTAATTATTTTTAATTGTATAAAATTATTAAAATAAACATTAAATTCTATTAACATCTATAAATGAAAAAGTAAATACTTCATGATTAATAAAAGTATTTTTGTTTACTTTTTATAGATGTTTAATAAAATTTAATTTTTATTTTAATATTTTTATACAATTAAAAAGACAATTAATTTTAAAAAAAGTGACCATAAAATAATAATAAAATTAAATTAAATATAAAATAATATTTAATTAAATATTTTAGATTATATATATTAATTAGGAATATAATATATGGTTATGTAATATAATTTAAAAAACGTAGTATATAACAAGAAACTGTCTAATCTAGTAGTAATTAAGTTGTTTTCTATTTCTGAACTTTTTTTTAAAATTCACATTCAAATATAATTAAAAAATTAAAGAAAAAGATCTTATTTTTTGTCATAATTTATTTTCTATCAAAATTTATTAGAATACTTATTAACAAATAATTTATATCTATGAGACGTTTAAATAAGTTTTTATTTAAAAAATAGAGACTCTGAGTAGTAAAAAAATAGAGTAAAATAATTAAACTAAAAGATGAAATATAGAGAAACATTTTAATTATGATACATAATTAAACATATGCATAAAATATTTAATCTGATATTATATTAAAATTAAATTAAAAAATATATAAAAATTTTAATTATTTTAAGAAGAAAGAAAGAAAATTTAATTATAATGATGGGGAGATGTGATTAATACATATAATTCGTTTAGGTGGTTGTAGAGTTTTAAAAATCGTGCAGGGAGAGGGAGGATTTGACATCTGCGATGTGCTTGGAATAGATGTCAATTTCCTCTATTTTTCTTTTGTTATAAAATGCTATTTACAAATCGGTCTCTTTCTAAAGCAAAATTAATTTTTCGTCTAATCCTTCAAGATTCATATTATACTTTTACCACTGAAAAAGCATCCCTAAATGATATTCACATCATGTTAAGCCAGTAAAACTTCTGATTTATTGTTATATTTTCCACTTATGTCAATATGTATTTACTAAAGATTGGGAAAAAAAAGTACGTAGTTTTGTAAGATACATTCTAAACTGGAATTACAATATATTCAATGTTCAATATCCAAATGATAAATTTATGAGAATTTTTAAAGTTTAAAAGTATCTTCTAGAGACAAAATAATATCTCTTATAGAATATTTTATCATCTTGATACTTTTTAAATCGATAAAAGATTGTAATTTAAATTAAAAATTTTAGATATTCTCTTAACCTTCTCAGATGTGACTTCAATTGAATACCCTATTCCACCAACTTAAGAATATAAAATATTTTTTTTACAAATTTTTTTAGGATTATGTAGTAACTCATAATAAATATCCTATCAATTTAAAAACTATAGATATTTAACTAATTTTTTTAAACAAGACTTAGACTGAATATCTCCACCAATATAAGAATTTTAGCTATTTTTTTTCTTAAGCTTTTTCATGACGGTAGTACTAGATCAGATTACGAAAAAATTATATGAAGCACAAAGACTCATAGTGTTTACATGAAATTAACAATTCAGTTAAAAAACTTATCATAGTTTTTAGTTAGTTCAAAAATTCTATCAAATGAACACGAACTATCCTGAGATTTACATGTATGTAATCTACACTATGGATGCGCAAGAAAGCCCTAGATTACAAACTATTTCGTCTTTCTTCTATAAGTATTGACTTATGGGGTGAAGATACCAATGAAAATATTTCTTATTAGATGCATCTTTTCTTTTGTTTTCGTCCACTCTTCTATAAAGGTCTTGTATATATATAGTCGTAAGGCATTCAAGAACCGTTGGACACCCTTTTTCACACACTGTCAAAGTAGATTCAAACAAAAATTACATCTTCTTTCCTTCGCCTCGCCAGGCTTTCCAAACTGCAAATATTATTGTATAGTTGTTTCAATTGATTCACAACATTTTTCGTGTATTTTTCCTATTATGCCATCAAAATAAGAGTGATTACGCACCAAATTTATCCATATGAATGTAGCATAAATAGTATTATTTTCAAATGAATTCAAAATAGGTTACTTGTGTCTCAAGTTTATTGCGATACTCAAGGAACCATCTCCAATGCTCTTTATCAATTCTCGACGGGTGTTCCTCAATATTTTGTTCAAGCGTATTCGTTGATTTGTAACACTCATGATACAACCTATTCTTTGTTTCCTTCTAGGACCTCCCTGTATTTTTCAAAATTGTACTTTTGTTGCCTCCAATACTATCTTCATCAAAGTAGAACATTTTCGCAAGGATAAATTCAAATTGTCAGTAACAGTTAAATAAAAGAATTGATTTAATCTAACGCTATAAATTTTTACCTTTATACAATCATTATAAATCTTATCTTTGTTAGGCACATTTCTTCAAATTTCCTCACACATAGAAAATTTATCATAGTCAGCACCTAGCAATCTAAGAACACCGCTCAATAGACCAGCTCCATCTCCAATTGGTTACAGTTCTCTGTTGAACTTGATACGATCTTTCTACCATTATTAGGCCGTTCCACAGCTTCCCTCGCACTTAAACGAGCTTTTTTCATTATGCCATCAGAATCTATAAAGAATAAAGCCTTACATATGTGGCCCTTGTGGCCAAGATGCGAGAAAAATAAAAATAACAGGGTCTAATCATTTTCAATATATAGAGGTTTAAAATTTGTTACCGATGACATCAACATTCCAAAATTTGGTGTTCTTACGTCCTTTTCGTTGTTGAGCATCAGAAACATGAAATAGTTTGTCAATGTGTTGTTTAAATAAA
This sequence comes from Arachis hypogaea, assembly GCF_003086295.3. Lineage (NCBI taxonomy): Eukaryota > Viridiplantae > Streptophyta > Magnoliopsida > Fabales > Fabaceae > Arachis > Arachis hypogaea. The sequence continues at coordinate 66,353,661 of NC_092042.1, forward strand.
TCTACCTCATTTGTTTTTGGGTTCAACTCTTCATCGCCTGACTCTGGGTTTGTACACCATGTCTGTGTATCAGGTCTTGGTTCGCTCCGGAGCCAAGACCTGACCTGGACCAATGGTGTACAAACCTCGAACACAGGCGATGAGGACTTGGACCCAAAGACAAACAAGACAGATTCATTTGAAAAGCACATTGACAGCCTCTTTGCTGCTTCTAATGTTCAAAGGTGCAAAGGATGCAAAAATACCGAATTTTAAAATAATGTCATCGGTAACTAATCTTGAACCTCTTTATATTCAAAATGATTAAATGGTATTTTTTTATTTTCTCACATCTTGGCCGCAAGGGCCACATAAATAAGGTCATATTCTTTATAGATTCTGATGCCATAATGAAGAACGCTCATTTAAGTGTGAGGGAAGCCCTGGAATGGCCTAATAATGGTGGAAAGATCATACTGAAGTTCAACAGAGAACTACGTCCAATTGGAGATGGAACACTACAAGAAAAAAGGTCTATAGTCACGCTTTAAATGCGTGGCCAAAAGTGGTCAATGGCCACGCTTTTGTGAGGGTGGTGATTGAATAAAGATTCAGCCACATTTTTTTGCCACGCTTCAAAAGCGTGGCGAAAAGGGTCAATGGCCACGTTTTTATAAGGGTGGCAATTGATTAGAGATACAGCCACGTTTTTTTCTGCCACGCTTCAAAAGTGTGGCTATAGAAAGAAACGGAGACGTTTTGAAAGCGTGGCGACAGAGTCTCATTACAGTAACATTTATAAAGCATGGCCGTTTCCTGTTATCTTTTGGCACGCTTTAAAAGCGTAGCCAAAAGGTTTAGAAAAACAAAAAACTTTTGTATGTTCAAAACAGTTTTGAGACTCTCTCATGAAACCCAACCTTGCAAATAACCCTAATAACCCCAGCACTCCCATAATGCCTCCGCCGCTTACAATCCCTGCACTGCCGGCGAAATCCTAATAACCCTGAAGAACGAAGAACATCGCCGGCGCTCACAATGCCTCCATCGGCACTCCCACCATCTCTGCTCCCACCATAAACCCCTAACCCTCTCCTCTTCACTCCCATCATCGCTGCTCCCACTAGAGCCTCCGCATCGCGCCTCTAACCTTAAACACAGACCCTCTTCATCGCGCCTCCAACCCTAACCCCAGAGGCTCTTCATCGCGCCTCCAACCCTGACCACAGAGGCTCTTCCTCGCCCCTCAACCCTGACCACAAAGGCTCTTCATCGTGCCTCCAACCCTAACGGCAGAGCTTCATCGCGCTTCCAACCCCTCCTTTGGCGCTCCCTCCTTCGGCACTCCCTCCGTCGGCGCTCTCTCTGTCTCAAACGCTCCTTGAGTGATAGTGACGATGATGATGGATTGAACATACGACGAAGGTGTTTGCAACGGTCTTCCACCTGTTGCTCGTTGTGATGACGTGGATGATGATTACAGCTGGTTCTGATCTCTTGCAACAGTGGGAGGATATCCTTGAATCCGACCCTCTAATGTAAGGTTTAATGATTTTATGAACTGAAAATTGATTTACTGGTTGCTATTGTTAGTTGTTTGAGAAACTAGTTAAGATTTAGGCCATTTAGTAGAGATCTTCTACTAGGTATCAAGATACAAATGTCTAGTTTTATGTTTTAATCTTGGTGGTTAATGTTGTTCTCTTGTCATAGTTGCTTGACCTAACAATATCGTTTTGTCTTTGTCTAACATATTTTTACTTGAGCTTTTGGATCCAGTGATGAGGTGGGATTTATTCATACATCTCAGTTTGACTTGCTAAATGAAGAATCAGGCATTTTAGGCAATTCATCTGATGAAGCTATCTCTCCGGCAACAAAAAGGACAGCAAGCTCTGAGGGATGTTCCAAGCAAAAGAAAAAAAAACTTCTGGAACAAAGATCATAAATTGGGAATTTCAGCTTCTATTATTCTCTCACTATACAAAGCTGCTAAACTAGCGTTTATGATTGCATTTAAACAATACAAGATGTGTGGCGATCAATCTGATGAAGTTGGGAATTGTTTACCTGCCTCTTCATCATGCGATGATCTTCAAAGTATACTTGTGAGACACAACAGGTCACTTCTGCTGCTAAGTTGCGATTTTATGACAGCATGGAATTGCAGGTTCTCCACTTATTGTTCATTTTATTATCAGCGTCATATACATGTATCAGCTAGTCTCATAAGTTAGAACATTGGCATCAATATTATTCATCTACTTATATAGACTTTATTTGTTTGTAAACATGTTCCCAACAAGTTCCAGTTTCAATTGACCACTTGTCTTTTAATATAACCATCCTCCTTGAGCCATATCATGTGTACATTGAAACTGACATTCTAGATTTGATGAGGAAAAAAATCAGCTTTGGAAAAATATGTATGCAATTGATATTTTACCGCAAAATATTGAGTTTTTATATGCATATTGCAGAAAGTTAGTAGTTTCCAAGGAGAAGCAGCACTCCATGTTGTTGGATGAACTTCATCTGTTTGTGTTCGTACTTTCATATTCACCTAAAAGTGAACAAGCTTGGAATCATAGGTACTGCATGTACATTTCTTCTTATTTGTATTTTTTTAATCTTAAAAAATCTAAATGAGTGATTTCTTTATGGTGAAATGGTCCGGTTGGGGAGCCCTGCTACGTCGAATATGGATGTCAAAGCTGAAAGTAAGGTTAGAGCATTTCCATGATAACTTGTTAATATTTTTATTATGTTTCTTAAATCGAGATTTTAAGTATTGTTTTGCTGTGATCGTTTTAAATTTTCTGGGAATCTCACTCTTCGTGTTCATCTGCTTGAAGTTGTAAATTGTACTTGTACATATGTGATACGTGAAAAGGGCTGGTTTTGGTTATGGTTAGAATTTTTTGAGTGTATAGTCTGAGAACAGCATCGATAAATAAGAAATATACTTTGCAGATTAGACTTTCTTTCTTTCTTTCTGAACCTGGGGTTTTATTCATAGGTGGAGGAACCCAAGTTCTTGTTCGAAGCCAAGACTGTTCAGAGAATGGAGCTTCTTGTGTTGTCTACACTCCAATGTAGGATGAACCCTGTCACCCCAATTTCCTTCTTAGAACACATTGTTAGAAGGATTGGTTTGAAGACCCTTTTGCATTGGGAGTTCTTATGGAAAGGTGCCAGCGTGTTCTTCTTTCGGTCATTCCCAGTAAGCATTTATTTATGCTACACCGTTTTCTATTAATTATATACATATTCATATACTTATTATCATTGTATTCAGATTCAAGGTTCATGGGTTATCTCCCTTCTACATTAGTTGCTGCTACCATGATCCATGTTATTAAAGAGATTGAATTGTTAAATGCAATGGAATACATAAATCAACTCATGGGGTTACTCAAGACTAGTGAGGTTTGTGTTCATGGTTAAGTTCAATTGTTAATTTGTCAAATATAACTAAGGATTTGGTGAGTAATTGGGGAATCGGAAATGGTTGGTAACAAAAAAAAATATTAGCCAAAAACTACCAAAACCATTTAGTTAGTAAAGTACCCTGTAATAAATAAAGGTTAAATAAGATAAGTTTAGACTATTTGAACCGATTGTTTTTTGTCTCGCTAGCATTAGTATTGGAGAATTTATGGTGGTGGTGATCTTGCGGGAACAAGCGAATGAGTGCTACAAACACATAGTGAAACAATTGGTTTTGAATCATGAAGGCATTTACAATCTTTGCCAAAAACGCAAACGAATATCCGAACCAAGTAGCCCCGGGGGTGTAATTGATGCATCATTCAGTTGTGACAGCTCAAATGATTCATGGACAGCAGCATCTTTGATCTCTCCTTAATAATAACCCTAACTTTGTATTCTAATTCCAACATGGTAGGTTTCTTTGGCATATATATCTGGAATTCCAATATTCAAATGAACTGTATCATGTTCTTAATTTTACACATTGCTGCAAAACATTTGAAATTCAATGAGGTTTGAGTGGAACATGGATATGATATTGAGTAGAAAGATGAATTGTAGTTTTTAAGTTTAACTTTGTTTCTTTACTTTCTTACTATCATATGCCAATTTTATCTCATGTTTGTGCAGAATAAGATCTAGATATTGGAGATTGTTAACAGATAATTACTTATAGGTTATTTGAACAAAGAACAAGATGGAGACTTGGCATTACAGATGAAGATCAATGCATGTTACTCTTGGATTTTCCAATGTGAGTTGATTAAAATTTATAAAAACTGAATGTGACTATAATTTATACTTCTTTTTCAATTTGCTGAAGTTATTTTCTATTAAGCTTTTTTGTTTGTGCTTGATATATGTTGGATGAAACTTTGTTTTTATAATCAAGAACCAAGCTGTATAACAAACTTAAATATTTGTATCTGTTTTTGCCATCTTTTGTAGGTAAAAAAGTTCACAAATGTTTTCAAAACAATTATGTATGATTTAAGGGAAAGAAGTTTAAGAGGGCTAGAGGAAAGAGGAACAGCAAAGGACTTGGTGTATTGAGTGGCATTCTTAGATTGCTAGGTGCTGACTATAATAAATTTTCTATCTGTGAGGAAATTTGAAGAAAGATTTCTGACAAAGACAAAGTTTATAATGATTGTGTAAAGGTGAAAATTTATAGCAGCGTTGAATTAAATTGATTTTTTTATTTAACTATTATTAATAATTTGAACTTATCGTTGCGAAAATGTTCCACTTTGATGAAGATAGTATTCGAAGCATCAAAAGTACAATTTTGAAAAGTATAAGGAAGTTCTGGAAGAAAACAAGGAATATGTTGTATCATGAGAGTTACAAATCAACGAAGATGTGTGAACAAAATATTGAGGAATGTCCGCCGAGAATTGATAAAGAGCATTGGAGATGGTTCCTTGAGTATCGCAATAAACCTGAGACACAAGTAACCTATTTAGAATTCGTGAAAATAATATTATTAATTACTGTGAGAAAAAATGCTGTGAATCGATCGTAACAACTATATACTCACACTAGCGGTTCGAAAAGCATGGCGATGCGAAGGAAAGGAGAGTTAATTTACGTTTCAATCCAATTTGAACTGTATTTTTGAGTTTCTTTTATTTGGGTGGAATATGGTGATTATATAGACTACATTGTTACTCTCGAAACTACAAAGGAGGAAAGATAGCAAAGGAGAGTTTTGGAACTTAGTGCACATACGAATTGATGGCTCCTATGTACATGAAGGAGCAAGGGCGATTGGTGTAAGTACTACATTGAGATCTTTTATCTTGGTTTTATTTATAAAAGTGTGTTGAATATCCTCAGGCCCGTAATTCTTATTTATATCTGTAGGAAAAATTATGGCGATTGAGCAACATGATGAATCCTCTAGAATGTTGTCTGAAAATGATTCGATTGCCCATGCTCTTGGATAAGAGCACTCAGGTAAAGTGTGTGGCGTGAATTTCAGACTGACTCTAAGTCGACTCTTTCGTCCGAGTTCGCGTTTGTTGTAGGATGGAACTCAAACAGAGGAGACCTAAAGGATGCTATTTGAAATATAAGCAGAGATAGCAGCGGAGAAATTGAAAAGGAAGGCAATGAGGAATGAAGTAGCAACAGAAAAGATAAAGAGGCATGCAAAGGAGAGTTTTCTACGTTATCTAGTTCAACGACAACTGATGCGAAACTTGACTTGGAGTCGGTCCGAAATCCACACCATGCACTCTTCCTGGGTGCTCTTTTCTGAGAGCTTGGGAAAGTAAATCATTTTCGGACAAAATTCTAGACGATAAATTACGCTGTTTAATCTCCATAATTTTTTTCTACAGACATAAATAAGCAAACATAAGCAATTACGGGATAGAACATATTCAACACAATTTTATTATTAAAATCAATAAGAAACAACATAAACGATCTCAACATAGTACTTATACCAATCGCCCGAGCTCCTTCATGTATATAGGAGTGATAAATTCGTTTGTGCTCTATGTAAGACCCTGAATTTTTGAAAATTAAATAATAAGTTTTTTACGATTTATTATATTCAATCGAGATTGTATTTTCAGAGATTTTACATACAAATTAGGTAATTTTTCAATTATAATTTGAAGTTATAGTAATTAAAAAAGTTATGAGAATTTTATGTATTATATTTTGAATATTTAGATGTTAACTTTATTTTATAAATAAAAGAAAATTAATTTAATTATTTTTATTTATTTAATTAGTAGTTATTTGAATATAATTTGTACATTGATGAACAAATAGTATTATTTTCAATCAAATTCAAAATAGGTTACTTGTGTCTCTGGTTTATTCTGATACTCAAAGAACCATCTCCAATGCACTTTATCAATTCTCGGCAAGCGTTCCTCAATATTTTGTTCAAGCGTCTTCGTTGATTTGTTATACTCATGATACAACCTATTCCTTGTTTCCTTCCAAGATCACCCTGTACTTTTCAAAATTGTACTTTTGATGCCTCAAATAATATCTTCATCAAAGTGGAATATTTTCGCAATGATAAGTTCAAATTGTAAGTAATAGTTAAATAAAAGAATCGATTTAATTCAGCGGTATTAATTTTTACCTTTACACAATCATTATAAATCTTGTCTTTGCCAGGTCATTTTTCTAAATTTCCTCACAGATAGAAAATTTATCATAGTCAGCACATAGCAATCCAAGAATACCACTCAATAGACCAGCTCCATCTCCAATTGGTTGTAGTTCTCTGTTGAACTTGAACGCCGCTCAATAGACTAGCTCCATCTCTAATTGGTTGCAGTTCTCTGTTGAACTTGGGTATGATATTTCTACCATTATTAGGCTGTAGTAACCCTCAGTTTTAAAAATATAAATATAAATAAGTTATAATTTATTTCATAAATTGAAATTTTCTCTTTTTAGAAATTATTTTATATCAGTAATTGAAATAATTTTATAACTATTTGAATTCAATCAAATTCATATTCTTAAATATAGATATATCTTATGATGAAATATTTTACATAATTAAAACTATAATTCTAGTAATTTATAAGAAATGAAACTTATATGTATACTTTAATTTGAGTAATTGATATTTTAATTTAAAAATAGAGTTTAGTTAATAATATTATTATCGAATTCGATATTTGTCGATATAAATAAATATCGGTACTTTTTGCTGAACTTAGCTTTGCTAATGTTTCATCAAATACCTTTCACCCTTAAGTTACTAATGTCATTTAGATTTGTAACTCATATATTATTAACTTTATATATAAATTATTATTATTATTATTATTATTATTATTATTATTATTATTATTATTATTATTATTATTATTATTATAAACATTGGGTATAATTATTGTTAGTATTATATCTATTATAAGTTTATATAATTTTACTTCCAAGTAATATATATTCATTGTTATTAATATATTCACTAAGTTACTATTATTATTATTATTATTATTATTATTATTATTATTATTATTATTATTATTATTAATCATAAAGCACGGAAATAAAAGGCGGTTTTAATTTTACATTAAGTTACATATATATTAGTAATATCATTATGCATTAGGTTATATATATATATATCGTAAGCCATATATATTATAAAGAAAGCTAAGGCGGCGTATTTAACATACATATATATGTGATTAGCGTATGCGAGAGGAAAAAAAGGAAAGAAAACAGCGAGAAAGAAGAGCGTGATCGACGTAAACCTAACAAATTTCTGGCTTCAATTTTTTACAATCTGTAACTCCAATAAAAAATCTAATCCAGTAAAAGTATTCGTATCCTCCTTCTCTACATGTTGGCACCATTTCTGATTGGTGGAGGTTGACGGTGACGTAGCTCCTCTACCCCTTAAGTTCGGCCAACTGGAGTTTTAGGAGACACAGACGATTCTGGACGTTTTCTTCTTCGATAGTTCGGTCAGAAAGCTTCACCGGAGCTTCGAATATTTTGATTCCGTACGAATGTATGATTTTGGTTTCTCGTAGTTAATATTTAATGTCACGTGAAAACTTTGGCTAGAAGACTTTAAGATAGGTATGAACTGAATGTATAATTGATGGATTGTGTATATGGAATGGAATGTGTGGTTTAGCTGTTGTTAATAATTTGCTGCTGAAGTTGGTTGGTTTTGGAAAAAAGATTTAATATTGGTATTTGTTTGATTTTGAAATAATTTGTTGCTGGAAATGATTTGAAGGACTGAGAGGAGTTTGATTTGATAGTTGGGACCCTTGAAGGGTGGCAGAAATTTGAGTTTTAGAGGAGATACTGCCAAAGTTTCTATAAGAATTGGAGGTTTGGTTTGAGGTGTTATTTTAGAAAAAGAAAGAGATTATAATGTGGCTTGTGTATTTGAGACTATTTGTTGACCCTCTGTCGCAAAATGTGACCGGGCACTTTAACTCCCTGGATTCCCCCGTGAGCATGGATATATATATGAATATTGAATATTATATTTGAGCTTGGAGTTTGACTACATGGAATATTATTGACCTTGGGGATGCGCGCATAGAGGGACTGTCCAATGGTTAACTACTAGGACATGTCGGGTTGATTGTATAACCGACAAATGAGACTCATCAGCCATAGGACAGGCACACATCATATGCATTTGTTTGTTTGCTTGAGTGTACATTGTTTTGGTTTGCTTAAATGTTTAATTTTGCTTATCTGCTACTTGTTCTACTTACTGAAAATGCTTCTCTATCTGTGTTTTCCTTGCTTGAACTGTATGTGTATGTTTTTTGAGAAATCCTCTTGACGAAGGTGTGAGGGGAGAGGGTTATTCCACCAGTGATTCAGAAGATTGGAGGAGACAGAACGTGAAGTATTAAGTTAAAGTTAGATTTAGAACTAGAATACCTTAGATAACTTACCTAACTTTTAGTTTAGTTTATTTTTCTTAAGAATGATTCTGAGTGTCGGAGTTCTAGGAATGCCACTGGCTTTCCCGAGACCTTTTATATTAACTACGCGGGTACCTTTACCATACTGAGATCCTTTGGTTCTCATTCTATACTATGTTGTTGTTTTTCAGATGCAGGTCGAGAGGTATCTCATTAGGCGTCTGGACACCTGAAGCAAAGTGGTTACTGGGTTATTTTGTTGTGCAGTGATGTATATACATATACTTAGCTTTCTCTCCGCATAACTTATTTTTTTGATCCTCTTAGAGGTTTATGGAGAGGCAGGATTTTGTTTATGTACATTTTGGGTTTTGGATATATATATATATATATATATATATATATATATATATATATATATATATATATATATATATATATATATATATATATATATATATATATTCTCCGACTAGTCTTGACTTCGCGGACTGAGTTAGGAGCTTGTTATTTTGTACCTTTGGCTTTCTATTTCTACTTTTATTATCTTATGTTTGATAGTTATAGTTTTTCTCACACGGAAGTTGTTCCGTTTTCGGAGTGTGGCGCTTTTCATTTTGCGATTTTGTTTTACCCTTTTTTCAAGGCTCCTAGTCTATTATATTCTTTCTACTATTATAAGTATGTGTTTTATTTTTTAGAAGTCGTAATACCTCGCTACATCTATTTTACGACTTAAGTGTAAATTTTTGGGTGGTAGGGTGTTATATTATGGTATCAGAGCAGTTCGTTCCTATAGAGCCTGAGGGATGGACTGATTATGCTTCTGGCCATACTCTTGATATGTGTATGTGCTATTAGGATATCTGATTGATATATGTGGCATAAACGTTCATGAGCATGCTTTTGGAACTTGAAGCATTAAACTTGCGATATTGAGACTAATCAACTTAATATCACTTGTTTGGTGTGAATAGGGACCAAATGTCGTCTCGTGGATCCGAACGAGGTATTCAGAGAGGAAATCCCATGGTTGAACCAATGCAAGGACGTCGAGGTGGAAACTCTAGTGCTAGTACAAATAACGTAAGTCGATACTATAGGTCAATGACCCTTACTGACTTCCTCAAGAGTGGTCCACCTCGGTTTAACAAAAACGCCAATGCCCTAGAGGCTGATCAGTGGTTTCGAGAAGTGGAGAGGTTTTATACACTCATCACGTTCTTGAAGTACAGTTAGTGGAGATAGTGACTCATATGTTGGATGGAGATGCTCAGAATTTGTGGCAAGAGTTGTGTCATACCTTGCAGGTGGAATTAACGGATGTCCCTTGGAATAGATTCAAGACAGAGTTTTACAGAAAATATTTCTTGCATGAGTTTCTCACTGCAAATGAATTGGAATTAATGTAGCTGAAGCAAAAGGATATGTCCGTAGCCGACTATACCCGTGAATTCGACAATCTGTGCCGTTTCTCAAAAATTTGTCAAGAAAATCCAGCCGATTATGAGGAATGGAAGTGTGCTCAGTATGAGAAAGGACTAAGGAGAGATATCTTTAATTACATGTATCCACAAAAGCTAACAAATTTCACTAAGTTGGTTAAGAAGAGCCAGCTCGCAGAGGATCGCTCCTTGAAGTGGACACTGCTACAGGAAGGCTTTGGTGAGACTGCTCCAGAGGAGCCACACAGGACCGGACTAAGAATGTGCTTTCGATATAGAGCACCAGGACACATGTCTAGGGATTGTCCGCGTGGGAGAGCCACAAATGCGGATTGGCCACGACAAGATCGAGGTAAGTATGATACAGAATGCGAAGGACAGATTTGTTCTGTGTAGAGCTAGGACCCCGCTTTCGTTTAGGTTACATAACTGGATATGGAAGTTTAGGATTGGAAAGACTGGACGTAGTTTTGGACTTGGATACGGACTAAGAATTTAGGTCGATAGAGAAATCTCTTTGATAACCAGTTAGGTGTCGAGAGAAAAAGTAAGTTGTGATAGATTTAGTGTCAGAGGCTGAACCAGTTTTGATAGTATTACGTATGATGACACCATTAGAATCAGTAGAACTTAGGAGCTAGATGAAGCGGGTATTAGAAGCGATGATTCCGTCGTTCTAATACCAGCCTGCCTTATAACCCTTCTGCATCGAGCCTATCTTGTATCTTTCGCTTTGCGAAGACTTTTAAGCCATAAGAATATCCTAGATTTGTAAACTAAACATGTCAAATCTTTTTGTTTTTCTTTGACATGTTTAAGAAGGGAAGTTACGTTGGTATGAATCTTTTCCATTTTATATCAGTTTTTGAGGGCAAAAATTTTTGTAAGGTGGGTAGAATGTAGTGACCCTCAATTTTAAAAATATAAATATAAATAAGTTATAATTTATTTCATAAATTAGAATTTTCTATTTTTAGAAATTATTTTATTATCAGTAATTGAACTAATTTTATAACTATTTGAATTCAATCAAATTCATATTCTTAAATATATATATATATTTTATGATGAAATATTTTACATAATTGAAACTATAATTCTAGTAATTTATAAGAAATAAAACTTATATGTATACTTTAATTTGAGTAATTGATATTTTAATTTAAAAATAGAGTTTAGTTAATAATATTATTATAGAGTTCGATATCTGCCGATATGAGTAAATATTGGTAATTTTTGCTGAGCTTAGTTTTGCTAATATTTCACCAAATACCTTTCACCTTTAAGTTACTAAAGTCATTTAGATTAGTAACTCATATATTATTAACTTTATATATAAATTATTATTATTATTATTATTATTATTATTATTATTATTATTATTATTATTATTATAAACATTAGGTATAATTATCGTGCGTATTATATTTATTATAAGTTTATATAGTTTTAGTTCCTAGTATTATACATTCATTGTTATTAATATATTCACTAAGTTACTATTATTATTAGGTTAAATTACACAGTTAGTCCCTACACTTTCAGTGAAATTGCAAATTGGTCCCTATAGTTTAAAAGTTTGTAATTGGGTCCCTGAAGTAAATTAAAATTTGTAATTGGGTCCCCACTAACGTTTAGCGTGAACAGAGACGTTAAATGTTGTTATTTTACCAAAATGCCCTTATCTATCATAACGTTGTTAAGAGTCAGAGTGAAAGAGAAGATGACGATCTCTCACAGCGTTCCTCCAGTATCTGTATCCCTTTGTTAGGGGTGAAGAAGGGTTTCTTCGAGCTGTGATGGAGTCAACCCAGTTGTCCGAAGGAAGTTCAACATCTAGGAGTATGAACAAGAGAAGACATCGATGCTTCTGTGGGGAAGAGATGGTGGTGCTCTCGTCGTCGTCAATGAACAGCCCAGGTAGGAGATTTGTTGCTTGTTGTAAATTACCAAAGTGTAATTTTTTTGAGTGGATTGATAGAGAGGAAGAGGTGATGGGAAAGGGGAGAAGGACTCACTGCTTTTGTGGAGATCTGTTGAAACTCCGAACCTCCAGTACTGTGATGAACCCAAATAGAAGATTTATATCCTGTCCCACTAGAAGATGCAAGTTTTTTGAATGGATTGATGAAGAAGACATGGTTGGGGCTCAATCTCAATGCACCCAACACAGATCTCAAACTGAGGGATGCTCAAAGCATGGTGGAGATTTTATAAGGTTGGATGATTCTATGAATGCTGCACTACTAAAGGCACAAGAAAGAAAGATAGATAGATTACATATAGAGATAGGACGCATGGAAGCAAGTCTAGGAAGATTGCGTTCTGATTTTACATTGCTACAACAACAAAATGGCAGAGTAGAGAGTGACATGAAGAAGCAGAAACAATTGCAGAAGATGATATTGAGTTGTGTGTTGGTTGTAATATTTGCAGTGTATTGGTTTAACTAAGTTTGATGAGATAGGAGGAAAAGTGTATCTGCAGTGTATTGGTTGTAATATTTGCAGTGTATTGGTTTAACTAAGTTTGATGAGATAGGAGAAAAACTGTGCTTGCAGTGCATTTGAATAGTGTTTAGTGTTGAATGTAATCATCTATTTTTTATCAATGACAAGTGAATCTGAAAAATTATTTGCATTCATTTGGTCCCATAGCAGAAAGCTCTAGTAGACATAATATAGAGTAAAGTAGTTAACATTCATATTAATTAATAGTCAATGTGGTCCCTCCAAAACAGCTAGCCACATGCCCAATATAACAAAAGCAACAAAACAAAACAAAAGTGGTTCATAATCCTATGACAGTACATGGACATAGGATACAATAAAGTTCACAGTCACAGCCAAAAAACTAATACCACCAAGTTCTAATTACTTAAAAAAACTAATCTTCTGTGAGGTCTACGGTTTCAGTTGGTCCAGATTTTGCCTTCCTCACACCTATCTTAAGTCTTCCACTGCGCCGCACACCAAGAATTTTTGTCTTAGGCAGTGGTGGAGCTGTGGACCTTGTTGGAGTTGGTGCAGGTTGTGGTGGATCTGTTGGAAGAGGCACTGGTGGAGCTGTGAAAGTTGTTGGGTCTGGTGGAGGTAATGGTGGAGCTGGTGCAGTCACTGGTGGAGGCAGTGGTGGAGCTGGTGCAGTCACTGGTGGAGGTAGTGGTGGATCTAGTGCATTCACTAGTAGAGGCAGTGGTGGAGCCGGAGCAGTCACTGGTGGTGCAGAAGGAGTAGCAGATCTAGAATTTCCAGGCTTGGATCCTCCTCTACCACGTCCCCTTCCCCTTCCTCTTTGGCTAACACTAGCAAATCTAGTTGTGGAGGTTGCAACAGTAGCAGGAGCAGGGGCACTACCATGAGGAGCAGGGGCACTACCCTGAGGAGCAGCAGTTTCAGATCCAGGGTTATTTCCTGAAGAGAAGAACACACATAATTAGTGATAGAGTACAAGACTACCAAACTATGAGGAAGCCAAGAAATAAAGGCAGATACCTGTTATGTCTGGATTGGGACAATGTCTCCTATTGTGTCCATATTGGCCACAGTTGCTGCATGTAACTGATGTTCCACTCCTTCTTAGTTTTGTTTGTGATCTATCCTCATCGTGCTCTCTAATTCTTACTCTCCTAGGTCTTCCAGGCTTGACTCTGAAGATTGGAGGTCTAATTGTCTCAAGTTCGACCTTTGGCCACATATTTTCACCATTTATTGGATTCAGTGTTGTCCCATAGCATGCCATATATGCTGCTGGTGTGTAATAGTTACTGCAGTAGTCCTCAGGGTTGTCTCCTTTCATGAATATTGCAGAACAAGCATGCATACAAGGCATGCCAGCCAACCCCCAAAACCTACAACTACATGAACCGGCCAGTAAATCCACCACAAACCTCTCTTGAATCATCCTATTTTTATGTGAAACCTCATACTTTAAATCCCCAGCCCACCTAGGTTGCCATTCCATGGACCTTCTACATATGATGTCTAACCTCTTTCTAGGCTTAGGCAGTATTTTTCCCATGAACTTATCTCCCTTTTTCTTCTTCTCAGCAAACCTCCCCATCCAATAACATCTAATCCATTCAAACATGGTCAAAATGGGCTTGTCACGAGCTTCCAGAATTCGTCCATTAAAAGCCTCAGATATGTTGTTCATTAGCATATCACTCTTGGCATATGGAGTGAAGTGAGATTTAGTCCATACCTTAGGATCCAGGGCTGCCAACTTGTCATAACACTCTTTATTTACCTCTTTCAAATGATCCATCTTTCTATTCCACTCCTCCACATAAGTTGCCTTAGCAGTAGAAAGTATCAAGTCCCTTAAAACTGTTCCCCCACCAAAAGCCTTCTTACAGTTGGCATAGAGATGTCGGAGGCAAAACCGATGCTCCACTCCCGGAAGCATTTCATGAAATACTTGAAGCAGCCCCTGCCAAGTGGTCAATGGTCAGCTGAAGTAAGATTAAAATTCACAGAAATTTATAAAACTGACTTAATAGAAAACTACAATTAATATCTTGCCTTTTGCTGGTCTGATATAAAGACCCATTTCTTATTTGTCAACTCTCCAATGTCATGAAGTAGCAAGTCCAAGAACCAGGCCCATGAATCCTTAGTCTCTGCCTCTACTGCTGCAACTGCTAGGGGAAAATAGTTATCATTGGGATCTCTACCCACGGCAACCAACAATTGTTGTCCATGATCACCCTTCAGATGGCAACCATCAAGTCCAATAATAGGCCTACAAGCAGCCAGGAATCCTTTCTTCACAGCATCAAGACACATGTACATTCGTACAAACCTTGGTAGGATTGTTGGAGAGGGTCTTTCCAACTTCAGCTTCAATGTCGATCCTGGGTTTGCTCTTAAGACCTCTGCACAATAGTCTCTGATCCTCCCATATTGCTGCACTGCCTTCCCATGCACCACTTCCCTTGCCTTTCTTCTTGCCCAGTAAGCTTTCCACACAGATATATTTGCCATGTATTTTTCTTGAATAGTTTGAATTACAGTCCCCAGCTTCATATCTTCTCCTCTACTTATGTTATTAGTAATTTTTTTAGCAATCCAATTGCTGGACGCAAGACGGCCACTGTAGTTCCTCCCACAAGTGTGCTTACTTATCAATGTCTTCAGCCTAACATATCCAGATTTTCCTACCTTACTTGCAAATGCCATCCATGGACACTCTCCGCCTAAACCCTTGCATTTGACTCTGCATCTAACCTGATCGTTCTTGACATATCTAATGTCCCGTCCATTCAACAATGCATGTTCCTTGATAGCCTCCTTAAACTCAGCAATAGATTTAAACTCAGTCCTCAGCCGAAACTCATAATCAACACTCATGTCAGCTTCATTATATCTAGGATACCTCTTTCTTCTTACGGGCTCATCAGAATCTCCATCATAGCTGTCCAATGACTCTGTATCATAACCCGAAGAAATATCACCAACATCAATTTCTGCTCCATCTTCAGTCACCCCTCCTGTGTTATTTTCAACACCAACTCCCACATCAACATTATTAGCATCTGTTCCTAATGAGCCACTGTTACCTCCGAAGGCATTTGGATGCTGACCTTGTTGGTTTTCTTTTTCAACATTAAAGCCAAAATAATCCTCATGATCACCATCGTCCGCACTGTCATCAAATCTGTTATCTTCACTTGAAGACTCTGATTGACTTACCACTTCTACTTCAACTAAATCATTAGCACTGTACTCACCATCAGAGGGTATATAGTCTTCATCAGTTGAGGTTATCTCAACCCCATTTCCTTGTCTACATCCACTAACTGCATACACATGGCAGTGTTTAATCTCTTGTTCCACTACATACTTACCCATTCTCATTGCATCTCCATCAGACTTCAACTCCCTAAGACCATCCTTCAATGCAACTCCAGGTTCGTTCCACCAGATTTTAGCATTGCCTGTGTATCCAACTTCTTTCAGCGCTGCAACAATTTCTTGTAACGACCACTCATCTAACTCAAACTGCAACCCTTCCACTACCATCCCACCAAGGTATTCTTTCCCTCCTTTTCTGCTAACCATCTGACCACCATGGTAGAGATCAAGAGTAAACACAGAATCTCCCATCACTACCAACAAAAATAAAAAATAGATTCATCAGAGAAACCCTAACTACATTAGATACTCTAGCATCCACTGAAAAAAAAAAGAACCAAATCAAACCATAACATTCAACTCACACCTGTGAAGGGACTGGGGGTTATGAACCCTTACCTGATTTAGTGTTGCTCTCTTGCACACTTCACTCATCAGCTGCCAATAATGTCAACCATAAAGCAACTCTACACAGTCCGAACCACACACTCGACGATCAACTCCAACAATGGAAGGGAAGCCTGAGCAGAGAGAAATTCTACTGGAGATGAAGCGTAACGATAATGAAGGGTCTCAGTGGGGTTTTTGGTCATTACAAAAATTTGGAAGTAAGAAATAACGAGTATTTTCTCAGTCAAGCTTCTACATGTGCAACTCACATGCTCAAGGGCGAATATGCTGTAGAATATTCTGTTAAATCAAACGAAATTTGAACGGTAGGGACCCAATTACAAATTTTAATTTACTTCAAGGACCCAATTACAAACTTTTAAACTGTAAGGACCAACTTGCAATTTCACTGAAAGTGTGGGGACTAACTGTGTAATTTAACCTTATTATTACTATTATTACCTTCTTTATTATTATTATTATTATTATCATTATTATTATTATTATTATTATTACTATTGCTAGTATTATATTACTATTATTAATCATAAAGCACGGAAATAAAAGGCGGTTTTGATTTTACATTAAGTTACATATATATTAGTAATATCATTATGCATTAGACTGTATATTTATATTGCTAGTATTATATTACTATTATTAATCATAAAGCACGGAAATAAAAACACACACACACACACATGATTAGCGTATGCGAGAAGAAAAAGGAAAGAAAACGACGAGAGAGAAGAGCGTGATCGACGTAAAACCTAACAAACTTCTGGCTTCAATTTTTTACAATCCGTAACTCCAATAAAAAATCTAATCCGGTAAAAGTATTCGTATCCTCTTTCTCTACATGTTGGCATCATTTTTGATTGGTGGAGGTTGACGGTGACGTAGCTCCTCTACCCCTTAAGTTCAGCCAACTGGAGTTTTAGGAGATACAGACGATTCTGGACATTTTTTTCTTTGATAGTTCGGTCAGCAAGCTTCATCGGAGCTTCGAATATTTTAATTCCGTATGAAGGTATGATTTTGGTTTCTCGTAGTTAATGTTTAATGTCACGTGAAAACTTAGGCTAGAAGACCTTAAGATAGGAATGAACTGAATGTATAATTGATGGATTGTGTATATGGAATGGAATGTGTGGTTTAGCTGTTGTTAATAATTTGCTGCTGAAGTTGGTTGGTTTTGGAAAAAGATTTAATATTAGTATTTGTTTGATTTTGAAATAATTTGTTACTGGAAATGATTTGAAGAACTGAGAGGAGTTTGATTTCATAGTTGGGACCCTTGAAGGGTGGCAGAAATTCGAGTTTTAGAGGAGATACTGCCAAAGTTTCTATAAGAATTGGAGGTTTGGTTTGAGGCGTTATTTTAAAAAAGAAAGAGATTATAATGTGTCTTGTGTATTTAATCTTTTCAAAAAAAAAGGTGGAGATATTCTAAGCAAAACACAAGGTAGAGAAAATAAGGATTCTTCGCCGTCTCTCGGACGACCCACAACTCACTTCTGAGCATCTGGACCTGTATCTGAAAAACAAGAGATATATATGGAATGAGAACCCCGGGCCCATGGGTTCCTAGTACGGTAAAAGTGCCAAATAAATACAATGCACTGCAATAAAAACTCACTAAGCGCACTAAACTTCTTCAACAATTATCCATCCTAGGTTCTCGCTAATCCATGAATAGGCAACGGTCATAAAGGAGTGCTAAAACTAATTCATGTTTCACATGTTTCCCAACTCGCTGACTCTTCCACAAATCAGACTCAGAATCATAAACAAAACCATCACCAGTTATTCTACCTCAGCAATTCTGTATCAATACATCATACCCTCACCTGGAGTTAGTGAAACCACACCACTGCGTCTAACCAGGGGTCTAAAATTATCTCATCAAGAACAGCCCTCAACATCCACCGACACCAGCATGAGGGGCCTTTCAGTTGTACAAACACAAGCAATACAGGCAAGTAATACACAAATAAGGTACAAGTAGAACAAGTAGCACATAATCAGGTAACATAGCATGTATGATGTAGAAATCCAAAATAAATAGACAAACCCAAACAATTCAAACATATGCAAATGATGTATGCCTGCCCTATGGCTGATGATATCATCTGTCGGTTATATAGCCAACCCGACATGTCCTGGTAGCTAACCATTGGACAGAAATACCCCTTGCGGAGCAAGTAGGCTTGAGCTACAACCTCCTTGCTACTACCCACTCAACCCAGATCCAGTGGAATAACCACTACTGCGGCTACTACCCAGCCGGGTGTTCAAAAGCTCATCTTGGAGCGAGTGGATTCACCACTACTGTCGCTATTACCCAGGCGTCACAATCTCTGACCTGGAGCAAGTAGGATGAACCACAACCCTTGCTACTGCCCAGGATCTCAGAATATACATTTGTTCAGTTTAAAAGCAATCCTCATTGTTATCAAATCTCAAACATTAACCTGAAGCAAGCGGGACGAACCACCACCCGTTACTACTACCCAAGTATCAGAGCTACGTTCATTCAAAACTCCATAATTAAACTCATTTATCATAAACATTCTCATACCCGGAGCAAGTGGACAACGCCACTGCCTACTACCTGGGGTCACACATCACATTTCAACATTTTCCATTATTCTCCATTTAACACATTCATTCATTAATCATATATGCATTTATTCTCAGCCATAATCAATAATGGGTTTGCCGTAACCCGGCAATAACTCAGCCATCCGGCTCATGGTTCAATCAAGAACCAGCCATTTATCAATAATATAGCCCTTCGGCTCATGGCATACACGGTACTTCCACCGTCATCCTCTATATCTCATATAATCATCTTTGATCATCATTTATCACAACTTTTCCCCTTGCTTCATTCGTAAGTTACCACATCCCTTAGCTCCTTCCTCATTGCTAGGCATATCATAAAGATTTAATACATAAGGGGTGAGATCAGAGACTTAGAAGTATGAGATTTGACTTTTAAAACTCAAAAATCAACTTTGGCATGAAAACAGGGCCACGCGTACGCGTCCTCCACGCGCACGCGTGGATGGCCACAAGGCTCATCAACGCGTATGCATCATTCACGCGGACGCGTGGATTGAAAAATAGCCAAACGACACGTACGTGTCAACCACTCATATGCGTGGATGCACTTGCACCCCGGCACAAAACTGGCACAACTCTCGGGAAAATGGCTGGGCAATTGGTGCAGCGCATCGACGCGTCCGCGCACACCCCGCGCACGCGTGGATGGTGCCTTCTTGAAGAACGATGCGTACGCGCCAAGTGCGCCTACGCGTGGAGGGTCATTCTGCTAAAAATTTTCTAAGTTAAAAGTTGCAGAATTCACAGATTAAACCCCCAATCTTTCAACGGACATAACTTCCTCGTTTTAAATCATTTTTCGCCTGTTCTTTGAACGGCAAGGACATCTCAGATCTAATTTTATTTCTAAAGCAGTTTGGCATAAAATAGGGATCCGGAGTCCAAGTTATGTTCCGTCAAAGTATGCCCAAAAACCATATTTTCATACAAAACCACAAAGTGCCATTTTTAAAACAAGCCATTTTCAACCCTTTTTAAAATCAACCAAAGCATGCCAATTTCAACCCTTTTGAAATCAATCAAAATATACCAAAATCAACATCAAGTCTCCTCAACTCATACATTAACACCTTCCCACAATTCACAGAACCGTCATATAACCATTGTTACCCATTTCAAACAAATGGCTAAATTACAAACATATTAACATGTCATACATCCTTCCTCACCCCAATTTCCAACAATACTATTCCCAATCAATCATCATTATGCATAATCAATATCATACTCACTATCACATGGTCTCACCCACAAATCAACCTTAATCATTCCTCAAGCATATATCACAACATACATATCTCTCGTGCATCATGATACCATTAAGGCATCAATAATCATAAACACATATATGACCACATAATATATCTCAACCAAAACGAAACATACCTCATCTATATAATTTCATCCACAATTACCAAATTCTACACTTCAACTCCTAAAACCATATTATTCAATGACCAACTCAGTCATTCATATATTCATTATCTGAAATTCATCAAATCACTTGTGTCATCATACAATGCACACATCAACTTACCTTCTTTAACTCTTTCCGGCCTCCGGCCCAAAATTCACAGCCTCCGGCCCAATTTCACAATTTAAATGCATAAACCATAAATCAATACTCATTACCCAATACATCAAATTCCCAATACACCAAGCATCCAAGGCCACACAATTCTCAACCCAATCATTAATTCACATTACATACCAACTATGCATATTAGCACCAACCATTTACACAATCCAAACTTAATCCTAGGGGCATCTAGCCTGGGAATTCTTATCACACCACACGGTACTTAAATGAAACTTAAACTGTACCTCTTGTAGCCAAACCAATTGAGCCTCTTCTATGAAAGTCTCCACCAACCCTTAGCTTCAAGTTTCACCAAAGCTCCACAAGCAACACCAACCCTCCAATTGTGCATCAAAATCACCAGATACACTAACATAACCAATTTCACATACATACATCAACATAGGGCTCATAAAAATGACAAATCACAAGGGTTTGAGCACTTCTTACCTCAGCCCATATGAAGTAGGGATAGAACCCGCTTAGAATCCATGTTGGAGTATCCCTAAATACCCAAAATCATAAGATTTTAACACTAACTACCCAAAAATGAGTAATAGTGGGGGATTTTGAAAACTGGACAAAGATGAATGGAATACTCACTAGAAAACTTAGATGGAATTGCAGAAGATGAGAAGAGCGACGCGTGGTCGCAAACGGCTCGTCAATCGGAGCTCCGTAGCTCAAGTTATGGTGGTTTGAAGATCAAAGAGAGTTAGGTTTCCTCTCTTCTCTTCTCTCTTCTAAATTTCAGCGCCCCAACCCTTCTTTTTAGGGTAAAATGAGCTGAAATGCTCATAACTAATGTTTATATATATTGAGTCTTGGGCCCACTTAGGCCCGGTTCACTTATTTTTGTCCGTTGGCCCAATTTTGGACCAAAACCTTTAAGATTAGCGCTCTAAATCGCACTTCAAATATTTCTACCTCCCGTAATTATAATTCCTCATTTCTTAATCTTATTTACTCATAATCAATTTTCTCAACTGCAGTACTAGACAGGTTTCAGCCGGTACTGCCGGTCAAAATTACACTTTGCGCTTTTCCGCAGAAAACTATGTTTTCCGACTCGGAAAAATTAACTGAATCCAAATATCATATTTAAATCATCAAATTCCAATTGCCAAATCTTCCAACCATATTCGCTCCTATTTAATTTATTATTTAATTAATTTCGGTTAGACTGGATATTACATTCTACCCCCCTAACAGAAATTTTCGCCCTCGAAAATTCCATCAATCACTGCGAGTACGCGCGCGTAGTGTGCCTTAATATCCAACGCATAACAATCTCAAGGTCCTTTTACTCTGCGCGCTTCCGTTTCCGCGCTCTGATTTCTCTATCTCCGAGGGTCTTGGTCATTTGTTCAACGCCAACCAACAGCCTCGTTCCTTACTTTTATCGTCTCATCAACTCTCGCCCTATTAAATCTCAAATCATGTCATCAATAATATTGCCATCATCGTTAATCATAGCCATCATCCCACATCACTATAATCAATCAAAGATCATCACCACACCTTAATCATACTCCATCACTATCCTCTCTCTCTGCCAAGCCAATTCCTCTAATCACAGTTCAACTCCAAGCATAACTTCAAAACTTACTTTCTTATTCTGAATCCCTCGAATTTCTATATGACTTGCTGTTGTAAAGTCTCCGACTCATAAATCAAAAACCCCTTTCATTTCTAGAAATCAAATGAGTTTTGAATAACAAGCTAACAAAATCATAAGAATCCGGCTTCCTTTAATAATCTATAAAAGCATTTGAAACACATCCCTTTTGTTAAATTTATTCAAATCAAAGGTCATTAGCGAAACTATAGCCAACACTCTTTCAAATTCTCGAGAAATTTTGACAGCACCTCTCCTAAAAACTGGAGTTTACCACCCGTCACGGGTTCCCTCAAACCAATCTCAGTACCACATCAGCATTTCAATTTAATGGTTTTCACATTCGTCTTTCAAAACCAATCATTATAAATCTCAATCTAAATCCAAGGTCACTATGATCAAACATCATAGTACTCATCTCTCAAACACGACAACTTGCACTCTCTCATCATCTAAATCCAATTACGCATCAATGATAATTTCCTCATCCGCTTTAGAACCATTAAAGCTCACAGCCGCAATCAATTCTAACTATTTGGGGATCATTACTTGCAGTAACCTGCTTAACCCTTTTAGTATTCAAACTTAAGATATTATAGTAAACTTTTACAGCTCCTATTCGTAGCTATCCTGTATTACTGCTTCTGCAAGTTTCTGCTGCTTTACTCTGATCTCTCGTCTAGTACTAGCTCTATCACTTACTTCCTCAAGTACTCAACCACAACTTAGCATGACTGGCATTTCAAATCAACATTTTCAAATCCATCATTTAGGACCATACCTTATCTATTTAAATCAAAGGAACTAAAAGTCACGGGTTCAATCCGTTTCACCAAAATATCCAAAAATCAACCAACTACATAACAAACAGAACACATCATTCTCAATAGAAAATCATTTACATCACAAGCATTTATCCATTTATATTAAGGCAAATCCTTACTCGAACCATCCGGTTGGCTTCTCAGTCTAATATTAAGCTCGACATTCCCAGTTTTTACTGTACAGGCGGTATTATAAAATCACGCACTATCCTTTAAGCTTGATTATTACAATTACCTCAATCTTACTATCGTAATCGGCCTGCACCCTGACTCTCTCCTTGTTGGCAATTTCTTGATACATGCCCTGGTAACCCGCAGTTGTAACATACACCTAACCCCAATCGGCACGACCTATTTGGGTGATGACTTCCACATCTCTGACAGCTCGAAACATCAGAAGCAGCAGCTGCCCATTTTCCCTTACCGTTTCTTTGGGGCTCCTCACTCGTCGCAAGGTTATTCCGTCCTTGGGAAAAGTGTTGTATGTATCCTCTCCCCTTAAACTATCGACCCCTTGGTGCGAATCCTTGGTTGTGCTCTCTATGACTTCCTTTCTCTGCAACCCTCCTTTTCACACACTCTTCAGCAATTCTGCTCTTATTCACTAACTCTGAAAAAGTTCGGATCTCCATTGGTCCCACTGAACTTAAGATGTCGCTCCGGAGCCCTCCTTCATACTTAATGCATTTTCATTCCTCGAAGTCTCCCGGAGCTCCCTGACACATGCGAAAAAACCTGAATAGCTCCTCAAATTTGTCTGTATACTCAGATACAGATATAGCACCTTACTTCAGCAGTAGTAACTCCAATTCCTTGGCTGTTCTGGCAAAATTCGGAAAGTACTTCTTATAGAATTCCACCTGGAAGGCATCACAAGTGATATGATCATTCCCCTGTTGTAGGAGACGTCGAGCCCCTTGCCACCAATGCGATGTTTTCCCCGTGAGCAGATAGGTAGCAAATTCAACACGCTGCTCTTCAGACACCAACTGCGCTTGCAGTGCTCTCTCCATGGCCTGAATCCAAGTATCAGCTTCAGTCGGATTGGTGGTTCCCTTGAACTTAGGTGGATTAACCTTTAAGAAAGATGCCAGTGTCATCGGGCCCTGAGCTTCCCTTCCGCCATTGCCATTATTGTTTATCTGTTGCCCAAGAGCCTCCGCAGTGGCTTGCATAGCAGCAACCATATTCTCCAATGCCACCATAAGGTTTACCAGGTTATTTGGGTTGATTTCCTATTCTTGCGTGCTAGTACAATCTCTCTCACGTCCCTGACCGGGTCCACGAGGCACCATCTGGTTCCTATACACACCAAACAATCGATATCAAGTTGATCAGTCTCAATATCAGAAGTATAGTGCTTCAAAGTACCAAAGGTACACTCATGGACTTCATGCTAGATGTATCGGATAGATACCCTAACTAGTACAAGCACAGACTCAGAGTATGCATTGAAGCATAAGCAGTTCCATCCCTCAGGCTCACAAGGACGAACTACTCTGATACTATAATGTAACACCCTAATATTCAAATCCTTATGCTCGAGTCATAAGTCAATGATACTACGGTGGTACGACTCTCAGGTGGACTTTTAATATATAAATATAGGTAATTTCGAAAAGAGTATTAATCGAGAAGCCTAAAAAGAGTATAAATAAAATTGCGAAGACGTATCACTCACGTTTCGACAACAAAAAGATAAACCGCGAAGCCAAAAGCGATATACGGGCAAGGCATAAAGGAGATTAAGAGATAGATAACAGATAGATATATATAACATAAGTAAATAGCCACTAGTCGCGACCCGCGAAGTTTAGGCCGGCTAGGGTACAGTACGAAAGTAGCTGACAATAGTATATCCTAATCTCTCCCAAAGGGACATGAGAGCCTCTATAGGCAAGTCCAAAAGAGTTCAATACATAATATAATCTTTTCAAAAAAAAGGTGGAGAGATTCTAAACAAAACACAAGGTAGAGAAAATAAGGATTCTTCGCCGTCTCTCGGACGACCCACAACTCACTTCTGAGCATCTGGACCTGTATCTGAAAAACAAGAGATATATACGGAATGAGAACCCTGGGCCCATGGGTTCCTAGTACGGTAAAAGTGTCAAATAAATACAATGCACTGCAATAAAAACTCACTAAGCACACTAAACTTCTTCAACAATTATCCATCCTAGGTTCTCGCTAATCCATGAATAGGAAACGGTCATAAAGGAGTGCTAAAACTAATTCATGTTTCACATGTTTCCCAACTCGCTGACTCTTCCACGAATCAGACTCAGAATCATAAACAAAACCATCACCAGTTATTCTACCTCAGCAATTCTGTATCAATACATCATACCCTCATCTGGAGCTAGTGAAACCACATCACTGCGTCTACCCAGGGGTCTCAAATTATCTCATCAAGAACAGCCCTCAACATCCACCGACACCAGCATGAGGGGCCTTTCAGTTGTACAAACACAAGCAATACAGGAAAGTAATACACAAATAAGGTACAAGTAGAACAAGTAGCACATAATCAGGTAACATAGCATGTATGATGTAGAAATCCAAAACAAAAAGGCAAACTCAAATAATTCAAACATATGCAAATGATGTATGCCTGCCCTATGACTGATGATATCATCTATCGGTTATATAGCCAACCCGACATGTCCTGGTAGCTAACCATTGGACAGAAACACCCCTTGCGGAGCAAGTAGGCTTGAGCTACAACCCCCTTGCTGCTACCCGCTCAACCCAGAGCCAGTGGAATAACCACTACTGCAGCTACTACCCAGGCGGGTGTTCAAAAGCTCAACTTGGAGCGAGTGGATTCACCACTACTACCGCTACTACCCAAGCATCACAATCTCTGACCTGGAGCAAGTGGGATGAACCACAACCCTTGCTACTGCCCAGGATCTCAGAATATACATTCGTTCAGTTTAAAAACACTCCTCATTGTTATCAAATCTCAAACATTAACCTGAAGCAAGTGGGATGAACCACCACCCTTACTACTACCTAGGTATCAGAGCTACGTTCATTCAAAACTCCATAATTAAACTCATTTATCATAAACATTCTCATACCTGGAGCAAGTGGACAACGCCACTGCCTACTACCCGGGGTCACACATCACATTTCAACATTTTCCAATATTATCCATTTAACACATTCATTCATTAATCATATATGCATTTATACTCAGCCATAATCAATAATGGCTTTGCCGTAACCCGGCAATAACTCAGCCATCCGGCTCATGGTTCAATCAAGAACCAGCCATTTATCAATAATATAGCCCTTCGGCTCATGGCATACACGGTACTTCCACCGTCATCCTCTATATCTCATATAATCATCTTTGATCATCATTGATCACAACTTTTCCCCTTGCTTCATTCGTAAGTTACCACATCCCTTAGCTCCTTCCTCATTGCTAGGCATATCATAAAGATTTAATACATAAGGGGTGAGATCAGAGGCTTAGAAGTATGAGATTTGACTTTTAAAACTCAAAAATCAACTTTGGCATGAAAACAGGGCCACGCGTACGCGTTCTCCACGTGCACGCGTGGATGGCCACAAGGCTCATCGATGCATATGCGTCATTCATGCAGACGCGTGGATTGAAAAATAGGCAAACGACGCGTACGTATCAACTACGCGTATGCGTGGATGCACTTGCGCCCCAGGCACAAAACTGGCACAACTCTGGGGAAAATGGCAGGGCAATTGGTGCAGCGCATTGACGCGTCCGCGCACACCACGCGCACGCGTGGATGGTATCTTCTTGAAGAACGACGTGTACGCGCCAAGTGCGCCTACGCGTGGAGGGTCATTCTGCTAAAAATTTTCTAAGTTAAAAGCTGCAGAATTCACAGATTAAACCACCAATCTTTCAACGGACATAACATCCTCGTTTTAAATCATTTTTTGCCTGTTCTTCGAACGGCATGGACATCTCGGATCTAATTTTATTTCGAAAGGAGTTTGGCATAAAATAGGGATCCGGAGTCCGAGTTATGTTCCGTCAAAGTATGCCCAAAAACCATATTTTCATACAAAACCACAAAGTGCCATTTTTAAAACAAGCCATTTTCAACCCCTTTTTAAAATCAACCAAAGCATGCCAATTTCAATCCTTTTGAAATCAATCAAAATATACCAAAATTAACATCAACTCCTCAACTCATACATTAACACCTTCCTACAATTCACAGAACCACCAAATAACCATTGTTACCCATTTCAAACAAATGGCTAAATTACAAACACATTAACATGTCATACATCATTCCTCACCCCAATTTCCAACAATACTATTCCCAATCAATCATCATTATGCATAATCAATATCATACTCACTATCACATGGTCTCACCCACAAATCAACCTTAATCATTCCTCAAGCATATATCACAACATACATATCTCTCATGCATCATGATACCATTAAGGCATCAATAATCATAAACACATATATGACCACATAATATATCTCAACCAAAACCAAACATACCTCATCTATATAATTTCATCCAAAATTACCAAATTCTATACTTCAACTCCTCAAACCTTATTATTCAATAACCAACTGAGTCATTCATATATTCATTATCTAAAATTCATCAAATCACTTGTGTCATCATACAATGCACACATCAACTTACCTTCCTTACCTCTTTCCGGCCTCCGGCCCAAAATTCACGGCCTCTGGCCCAATTTCACAATTTAAATGCATAAACCACAAATCAATACTCATTACCCAATACATCAAATTCCCAATACATCAAGCATACAAGGCCACACAATTCTCAACCCAATCATTAATTCACATTACATACCAACTATGCATATTAGCACCAACCATTTACACAATCCAAACTTAATCCTAGGGGCATCTAGCCTAGGAATTCTTATCACACCACACGGTACTTAAATGAAATTTAAACCGTACCTCTTGTAGCCAAACCAATTGAGCCTCTTCTATGGAAGTCTCCACCAACCCTTAGCTTCAAGCTTAACCAAAGCTCCACAAGCAACACCAACCCTCTAATTGTGCATCAAAAATCACCAAATACACTAACATAACCAATTTCACATACATACATCAACATAGGGCTCATAAAAATGACAAATCACAAGGGTTTGAGCACTTCTTACCTCAGCCCATATGAAGTAGGGATAGAACCCGCTTAGAATCCATGTTGGAGTATCCCTAAATACCCAAAATCATAAGATTTTAACACTAACTACCCAAAAACGTGTAATAGTGGGGAATTTCGAAAACTGGGCAGATATGAATGGAATACTCATTACAAAACTTAGATAGAATTGTAGAGGATGAGAAGAGCGCCGCGTAGTTGCAAATGGCTCGTCAATCGGAGCTCCGTAGCTCAAGTTATGGTGGTTTGAAGATCAAAGAGAGTTAGGTTTCCTCTCTTCTCTTCTCTCTTCTCAATTTCAGCGCCCTAACCCTTCTGTTTAGGGTAAAATGAGCTGAAATTCTCATAACTAATGTTTATATATATTGGGTCTTGGGCCCACTTAGGCCCGGTTCACTTATTTTTGTCCGTTGGCCCAATTTTGGACCAAAACCTTTAAGATTAACGCTCTAATTCGCACTTCAAATATTTCTACCTCCCCTAATTATAATTCCTCATTTCTTAATCTTATTTACTCATAATCAATTTTCTCAACTGCAGTACTAGACAGGTCTCAGCCGGTACTGTCGGTCAAAATTCCACTTCGCGCTTTTATGCAGAAAACTATGTTTTCCGACTCAGAAAAATTAACTGAATCCAAATATCAAATTTAAATCATCAAATTCCAATTGCCAAATCTTCCAACCATATTCGCTCCTATTTAATTTTTTATTTAATTAATTAATTTCGGTTAGACCGGGTATTACATTTTCTGAGAAATCCTCTTGACAAAGGTGTGAGGGGAGAGGGTTGTTCCACCAGTGATTCAGAGGATTAGAGGAGACAGAACGTGAAGTATTAAGTTAAAGTTAGATTCAGAACTAGAATACATTAGATAACTTACCTAACTTTGGTTTAGTTTATTTTCCTTAAGAATGATTCTGAGTGTCGGAGTTCTAGGAATGCCTCTGGCTTTTCCGAGACCTTTTATATTAACTATGCGGGCACCTTTACCATACTGAGAACCTCCGGTTCTTATTCCATACTATGTTGTTGTTTTTCAGATGCAGGTTGAGAGGTATCTCATTAGGCGTCTGGACACTTGAAGCGAAGTGGTTACTGGGTTATTTTGTTGTGCAGTGATGTATATACATATACTTAGCTTTCTCTCCGCATAACTTATTCTTTTTTATCCTCTTAGAGGTTTATGGAGAGGTAGAGTTTTGTTTATGTACATTTTGGATTTTGGATATGTATATATATATATATATATATATATATATATATATATATATATATATATATATATATTCTCCGGCCAGCCTTGACTTCGCGGACTGACTTAGGAGCTTGTTATTTTGTACCTTTGGCTTTCTATTCCTACTTTTATTATCTTACATTTGATAGCTATAGTTTTCTTCACACGCAAGTTGTTCCGTTTTCAGAGCGTGGCACTTTTCCTTTTGCGATTTTGTTTTACCCATTTTTTAAGGCTCCTAGTCTATTATATTATTTCTACTATTATAAGTATGTGTTTTAATTTTTAGAAGTCGTAATACCTCGCCACCTCTATTTTATGACTTAAGCGTAAATTTTTGGGTGGTAAGGTGTTACATAGGCCGTTCCATAGCTTCCCTCATACTTAAACGAACTTTTTTCATTAGGCCATCAGAATCTATAAAGAATAAAACTTTATTTATGTGGCCTTGTGGCAAGGATTCAAGAAAAATAAAAATAATAGAGTCTAATCATTTTCAATATATAGATGTTCAAAATTTGTTACTGATGACATCAACATTCCAGAATTTTGTATTTTTGCGTCCTTTGCGTTGTTGAGCATTAGAAACATGGAATAGATTGTCAATGTGTTGTTCAAATAAATCTACCTCGTTTGCCTCTAGGTCCAACTCTTCATCGCCTGACTCTGAGGTTTTAGTTATAAAATTGTATTGAATATCATCGCCTGGCTCTGGGGTTTTAGTTATAAAATTGTATTGAATATGTTCTTGCCCGTAATTGCTTATTTTTGCTTATTTATCTCTATAGTAAAAAATTATAGAGATTGAGCTGTGTGATGAATCCTCTATAATGTTGTCTAAAAATGATTCGCTTGTCCAAACTCCCTGAAAAGAGCACTCAAGTAGAGTGCATGGCGTGGGTTTTAGACCGACTCCAAGTCATCTCTTTCGTCCGAGTTTGCATCTGTCGGGGGATAGAGCTCAAACAGAGGAGATCTAAAGAATGCTGTTTGAACTACAAGCAGAGGTGGCAGCCGAAAAATTGAAAAGGAAGGGATTGGAGGATGAAGTAGCAGCAGAGAAGATAAAGAGGCAGGCAATGGAGTTTGTTCTATGTTATCTAATTCAACGGCAAGGTGGGGAGTTACCACTAGACATTGATGCACAGATGATATCTTTGGAGGCACATAGTGTAAGATAGATATTAGGAGTTGATCTATTTTATTTGAACTGTACATTTTTTTTAATTTGACTATGCAACTTTATTAATTAGAGATATACTTTATTGATATTAATATAAATATATTAGTTTGTTTTGCAGTTATATTTTTTGAGTTTTCACCCTCAATTTAGATTTTTAGTGGATGATTAATAATATTTTTAATATTAAAAAATAACTCCCAAAACATAGAAAAAAACCCAAAATATTTAAAGAAAAATAAATTAAAATAATTTAAAAAATTAGTAGCATCGAATAGTGGCAGTTTGTAACTAACGAAAATAGACTCGGAAGAAATTTGTGATTTTTTCGAATAGCAGCGATTTGTAATTGCCAAAAAAAATAGCAGCACATAATAGCGGCGGCTTCTATTCGTCGCAAAACAATATCATTATCCTGTTTGGGAATATTGCAGCGGTTAAAAACCACTTCCATGCAATCCGCCGCGAAATATCTAAATAGCGGCAGGTATACTAGCGATTTCTGGGAACTGCTGCAATACTTAACCCCTGCGCGCTAAAGGACGACAGTTGGGGATTGCTGGAGAGAGATATTGCGACGATTTAAAAACGCCGCAAATAGAAAATAAACCGCCATTAATATCGACATCTGTTATAGTGAATTATTTTTTCTTAGGAGCCAAACAATCTTTTTTAAAAAGTTAGAGAAGTGCAATTCAAGTTGTTTTTTCAATTAGTTCACTACAATGGACAAAATAGAAAATTAAAGAAGGGTGAAAATATGTATGTTCCTCGTACAATACCTTTAGTTAATGATTAAACACTTATTTCAGCTAATTTTTCTTATAGTTATCATCATCAAATGATGTAGTTTCATAATACTAAGGGGGAAGATATAAGCAGTTAAAAGAAAAATTGACATTTATAAGAAATATGTTGTATTTCTTTTATTTTTGCGAAATACATTACAAAGTTGAAGTGAAAAATATTATTTGATTACAAGATTTTGCAAATCAACTGCCAAATGAGATTTTTGACCTAAAGAAATTTAAAAATTTTATTTATCGGTTACGAGTATTTTAACACGATTAATGTCCCAAAAGATAATAAGGGGACATAAAGTGTAGAAAGATGGTTGGTTCCTAAAGTAAATTCTCAAAATAGAAAAATTATTACTGATCAAGATGGGCTTATTATAGAGATAAATACTCATACAGAGCATAATATAACTATTTGTAAAATCTTAAAAGAGGTTCAGGTACTCAACTGAAAATAAACAGATCTCAAAAGACTATGTCACTATGAGAAATGTGAAAAGTATGTCAAAGGCTTATTTTTTTGCCGAAGTGAAAAGACATAATTCGAGTTGAAATTGAATTACATTTGAAATAAAAATGATTTTAAGTGTATAGCCAAAATCCCTCACGTTGTAAAAATAATGGGTTATAAGTTTTGTGTGAAATGAAACTTGACATTGACTATATTGCTATAAATGTGGTAGACTTGATTATACTTTGATCTCTTAAGACCAAGGATCTGAAAATCAGACTGGACTGGCTGTTCAACCGGGTTAATTTGGAACTGGTCATCTGGCCAGTCCAATTGACTTCTAGAATCGTTCTGTAAAAATGGGTAAAAAAATTGACCAAATCAGCAATTGACCGACGAACTGGCCAGGTTTTTAAAGTCCCGGTTTTTTATCTGCCCTAGAAACGGTGGCATTTTGACGCCAGGAAAAAAAACCCGAATCTATTAACTCAGTCACTTACAAACGCCTCCCTCAGTCCCTCTCCCTATCTTAATTTCCTATTTCTCCCCAACGAGCAGAAGCACTCCATCGCCCTCAGTCCCTCTACCTTGCCACCCTCGCGGTTCGAACCTTTTGTTGTCGTTGTTTGTTTGTCTGAAGCTTCTTTTGTCGACGTTGTCTGGTCATCTCATCATCGGAAGGTCAGTTTGAAGCTTCTGCTGTTGTCGTCATTGGAAGGTCGATTCGAAACTTCTGTTATTGGCCACCTCTTTGCTGTCTCTGCCACCGTGGACTCTGGTCCTTCTCTGCCACCGTGGACTTTGGGCCTTCTCTGCTCTCTCTACCGCCCTGAACTCGTCTCTGCTTGGTTGTCTTTCTTCTCCGATAAGCATTCCTCCATTGCTTCCAATCTTTTTTTTCTTGCGTTATTTTTTATGATTCTGATTTCTTTGTTAATTTCTTTGATTCTTGTTAATTTTTTATTTTCCTGATTCTTGTTAATTCTTTTTGTAAGTTAATTTTTTTTATTTTTGTTAATTTTGTCTGATTCTTGTTAATTATTTTTCTAAGTTAATATTTTTGAAATAATTTTGTTCATTATTGATGGAATCTTGTTAATTTTGTTGATTTTTGATGCAATTGTATGGATTAACATAATATTGAGGTTTAGATTAATTGTATGGATGTCCATAATCTTAGAATTTTTTTAATTTTGTTGATTTTTGATGCAATTCTATGGATTAACATAATGTTGAGGTTCGGGTTAATTGTATGGATGTCCATAATCTTAATGGTACCTATGTCCATAATCTTGAGGTTTAGGTTCATCTCCATAATCTTGATGGTACCTATTAATTTTGTTAATTATGCTCATAATGTTGAGGTTCAGGTTAATTGTGTGGTATTTTTTAATAATTTTATTTAATACTAGTATTTTTACCTGTAATACCATTACGGGAATATAAATCTTTTAAAATTACGTCGGTTTTACTATTATAGATTATGACACGAAAAATTTATAGCATTAAACTACTTTTATAAAATGATCGTAAGGGACAAAAGTCCCTGTCGGCTAAGAAGACCAGAGTCTTAAACAAAATTAAATAATAAGCTTTTTAGTTATTATTTTCAAATGAAAGAGTATAATGTTTTTACTTAATTTTAACATTCGTTATCTAAAATTTGAAAGAATTTAATATGTATATTTTTATATTTGATTAGGTATTAAGTTTGTTGCACAAATAGAAATAATTAATTTTTATTCTTACTATTTAAAAATAATATTTTTATATATATATAAAAATATAATTAGATATTAACATAAAAAAATTTATATTGATAGTTATAAAATTAACTCATTTTTTTAAAACAATTGAATCTTGATTCTAACTTTTAATTACAACGTTAGTATTTTTTTAAATTATATGTAATAAATATTTTAAAAAAAATAAGTGAAAATATATATTAAAAAGATAAGCAGTAAAAATTTAAAATTAAATAAAAAATATGTATATAATAATATTTTTTATTTAAATTATATTATCTTGTTAATTTTATTTTTTGTAGAACATAAAGGTAGAGAAAAATAGAGAATGAGAGAAAAGAGAGAGAAAGATAAAGAAGAAGAATGAGAGAGGCAGTTTGTTAATTTTGGAAGATAAAAAAATTTATTTTAATTATATTAAAAATATCTGGTGACACATCTTGATTTGTCAAATTACTAATATAAAATATGAATTATAAATTATATATAGAGTGGGAAGGATAAAGAGAAATAGAAAAAAAAATAGAGGAGATAAGATTATATAAGAAGGATGTTTACTAATTTTAGAGAAATATATTTTTTATAAATTTTAATAAGAGACTGTCATGTGACACATTTTAGTTATTAAATATTATATGTAATAAAATATGTAATAACTAAAAAAATATAAATATGTAATAAATATTTTAAAAAAGTAAAAATATATATTAAAAAGATAAGTAGTAAAAATTTAAAATTAAATAAAAAAATATGTATATAATAATATTTTTTATTTAAATTATATTATGTTGTTAATTTTATTTTAATTAAAAAAAAATTAACAATAAATTTTAAAAATATTTTATCTTTAAAAAACTAATTTAATAATTAATCCTTAAAAAATAAAAGATTAGTGAAGAGATATTGTATTTTTTGTCAAATTTAAACTGAAAATCAATCAGAATTCTTAGGCTGCGTTTGTTTTCGAGAACAGGAGGACAAGACACTGAGAACAGGACAGGACAAGACACTGAAGGACATAGATATAAAATTTTGTGTTTTTGTATTCTATTTGGTGATAAATTAGAACAAATTATGAAAATCCAATTTATTCTTATTTTTTATTCAAAAATTTTGAGATGAAAAATATAATAATAAAAAATATAATTATGAAAAATTAACAAGAATAATGAAAGAAAAAATAAAAAATAAGTTGTGTCCCTTGTTAATATCTCCGTATCCTTCATGTCAAGATGGACACAAAATACACTAATTCAGTGTTTTTGAACACATTATCTCTGTTTACATCTCTTCTGCCAAACACAATTTTGTGTCTTTGTGTTCCTGTCTCAATGTCCTGTCTCTGTAAATAAACACAGTCTTAGTGTCAT
Source organism: Arachis hypogaea (assembly GCF_003086295.3). Classification (NCBI taxonomy): domain Eukaryota; kingdom Viridiplantae; phylum Streptophyta; class Magnoliopsida; order Fabales; family Fabaceae; genus Arachis; species Arachis hypogaea. The sequence goes on from NC_092042.1 coordinate 66,388,800, forward strand.
AACCACTATTATTATGGTCATCTCACACCGTTCATTTCAAAAGACATCATATTTAATTATTAGTTATTAATTGTATTTTAATTAAAGTAAGAAAAGGTGGCAATGAAATTTTGGCTGCGTTTGTTTCAGCAAATAGAATAAGATAAGACACTGAGATAAAATATAAAAGACAAAAACATAAAATTTTATGTTTTTATATTTTGTTTGATGATAAATAAGAATAAATTATAAAAATTTAATTTATTCTCATTATTTTTATTTAAAAAATTTAAGACAAAAAATATAATAATAAAAAATATAATTATAAAAAATTAATAAAAATAATAAAAAATAAAAAAAATTATATTTTTTATTAATATCTATGTTTTTTCTATTAAGATAAATACAAAATATAATAATTTAAATATTTTTAAACACATTATTTCTATCCATGTCTATTATTAGTGCCTCTATTTGTCTAAGCAGCCCTACATATGAAACGAATAGATGGCAATATTCCCCCAAGTCCAGGGCAGTAAAGGTGTAGGGTCCAGCATATACTTCCCCAAAACGGGTGCTAGTGTGTCTGATTGAGAAACAAGTTGAGTTTAAAACAGTGGATGTTGATCTCTGAGTTCCTCAAGTTGCAGGTCCAACTTCTTCTGATTTTATGTTCTTCTAACTGAACCTCTTTCTGTTTGCTTTATGTGGTTTCAAGATTTCTTCTTTCTTTTTATTTTTTAATTTTATACGGTGTTACCTTTTCTTCTCGTTCTTCCTGTTATTCAAGATGGTGATTATACTCTCTATGGTTAGCTCTTTCTCTTTCCTTTTTTAAGTGCCATGCTTAGTAATTTAGTTTTATAAAATAATTTTAGTTGGATGGATGAAAGAAATAAGTGTGGAATCTAGCAAGATGATAATGGTATGGGTGTGCATCAGCTACGAGATTGCTTGTGTGCAATAAGTTATTACATGAGAAATGAGAATAAATATCTTGTGTTGTTGTCCATACAACGAAAATATAACAAATTCATCCATAAACAAAGCATGTGCAGCTTCAAGCATATCTCCCTTTCATCCCTCATTTCTCCTTCTTTACACAACAATTTCCACCTTCCAAGGTTTTAAAACAAACAAAGCACACAACAGTTTCCACCTTCCACACTCACTCACTCAACAACAAAGATACAACTTGCAATTTCGTACTCCACGATTACTGATACTTCTTTTGCTACCATTGTTTCAAATCATGTGGACAATTCAGTTTAACATTATCTTGGAAAGTGGTAGTTTGATCAATTATTGAATAGTGGAATACACCAATAGTATTGAAATTGGAAGGACATATTGGTCCGTGTATTAAAATTAACGGAACTTTGCTAAATATTTTTCAATTAAATAGTTAGAGACTATCTGACTTGTTTTCTCCGAAGGGTGAAAGGCATCCCAAAATACATATTTATTTGCATCTGAGCATGTAAATGGACTTTTTGGGTCGCATAAGTAACTCATCTCAAATCTCCCTGTTCCACAACATCCAACTTGCGCAACCTCAAAACCTGAATATTTTTAAATAGTTACAAATAAACAAATTTGGTCTGATATTTCATTTCATTTAAATAACTGCATTTCACCATGACTTACCAATAAATAAACAAACAAAATAAATGAATTTAGTCTAATATTTCATGTCATTTAAATAACTGCATTTCATCACCATGGCTGAATATTAATTATTAACGGACTAAGCTTTGATTTGTTTTGAAAAGTAGTTTATCAAAGTTTGTTTTTGAAAAATACATTTTTTAAAAATTGTAATATATATAAATATAAAGTAAATTTAGATATTTATTAATGTATAATGTTATATTTAGATTTTTTAATTTTAATAAATACAATTTAATTTTATTTTCTCCTTATAAATGCTTTCAAAAGCACCTGTAATATTTAAAAGCTATAAGTATAAGCAAATAATTTTTTATTTATTAAACACAAAACGAAGTGGTTTTAGTTTTGAAAAATAGAAATATCTTTTCAAAAGGTTATATTGAATAAAGCCTAAGTTAGGTGTAGCTGACCATCAAGGATTTAAAATACAATATTTTCAAAAAGGATAAAGTATTATTTTAGTAGAATAATATTTAATTCATTTAAAATTTGTTGAGACTCAAATAAAATATTTAAAATATTTGAGACCAAATTAAAATTTAATTTAAATATAAAAATTAAAATAGTATTTTATTTTTCGAAAACCTTAATAATATAGAGAATTAAACTATGAGTTACTAATAATATCTTTGGACTACAATTTCTTAAATCATGCTTTAACCTTACAAAAAGATAATCAACTTTTTTATTTTATTTTTAGTTATGTGCAGTTAGAATCCCAAATCATATTAAAAAACAACTGAACCGTAATATGTCAATTAAATTGTTTTATTTATGGGCTTCAATAAATTAGTCACTGTAAAACATGTGATTTTTTAGTTGATTTTAAAAATTTAGTTTCTATATTTGAAACTCTTCCTATACTATATTTCTAATGAATTAAGGGAAAGGTATATACTTTATACAAAGACAGTACACTTGTTTTTTAAGGAGAAAATTGGAACCAAAACAAAATTATATGATCAGACCAAAACTAAAAAACACATATTTTAAAGAGATTAAGAAATGGAAACTTGTTTAAGCGTTTATTATGTATTATTCAAACCATATTAATTGTGGCAATAATATTATTTGCCACCCGCAGACGCTCCTATTGGTTGGAGTTACCAATCAATTAAAGCCATATATTAATTGTGGCAATAATATTATTTGAACATTTTTAGTTTTATGCATGCTTTAACGGTATTTATATATCATGTCCACTTGATTTTGTTTTTATTATTCAAATATTATATTATGTTTTAACTATAATCTTTTAGATAATGCTCTTAATTGAAATGTTGGTGACACAGTACCAAATTGACATGTTCTTATTAACACCGAGTGTCCGAGTTTATAAGTCACACACGATGAGGACATAATTTTGAAGTATATTTAAAATATTAATAGTAAAATTGAAATCGAACTTAAAACAAAAAAAAAAGTAATTTTATTTTTTAGTAAATTCTTTTTTGGATAAAAGTTATATATTACGACCTGATTTGGTAAAATTTTTTAAAAGATATTTTTATTGCACAAACATCTTATTTTATATTTAGTAAATAAAAAAGACATGTATCTATATTTTTTATTTTGAAAAACTAGAAGTGTTTTTAAATGCATCTAAAAAATACTTTTGAATTTAAAATTAATTTTTATATTTTTAAAATTAAAATGTCTAATATATATATGTATATATATATTGATGAAAATTTATATTTATTATAAATATGCATTACATTTATGCATATTAAAATTATTTTGAATGTTAAAAAATAATTTTACAAAACACAATTTTTGTACCTTCGAATAATATATTTTAAATATATTTTAGGATAACGTATATTTTTATCTTTAAAGTTTGCTAAAAATTTTAAAAATACTCGTAAGTTTTATTTTGTCCAAAAAAATTTCGATTTGCATCAAATATATCCCTGACATCTAATTTTTCAAAAAATTTAGGAACAATTCAGCAACAAATTTTCAAAAACAACCATCCGTATTAGAGACAGTTATCATATATTATTACTGGATTAGTCCTAAAATTTTTTAAAATTTAACTATCAAGGATATATTTGACAATAAAAATTTTTGGAGCAAAATAAAACATAGAGATATTTTTAAAATTTTTGACAAATTTTAAGGACAAAAAATATACTTTATCCTATATTTCAATTATAACACTTAGGAGTGGAAACAGACCAGATCAGGCCAGACTTTATTCTTAACAGACATGTCATGTAGTTAATTGGTTTAGGTTTGGCCTGCAGTTGGTTATAGACTTTTTTTTTAAAGTACTAAATTTGGCCTATTATTCAGTCTGGCATGACGTGAAACTTGTTAAGAGGTTTGACAATTTTTTTTACAAAAATAACAATATTTAAAAATATTATTTAAAAAATTATTTTTTAATTAAAATATTTATACGTAATATGTCATATTTAATATTTATAAAAAATTTTAAAATTTTAAAATATTTAAAATATACAAAAATATTTATAATAAAATATAATAAATTTAAAATATCTAATAATTTTATTAATAATAAAAAATTATTTATATATTTAATTATATTTTAACATACCGACATACTAATAAGATTAATCAATAAATTTAAATCTGACTTATTAATATATTAAGATTTTTATAAAAATGGTCTATTTTATAACAAATGAGATCAAATATAAACCAAATTATAAACTCCTAACAAACCACTTGACCTATTTCTATTAACACTATAACTAATAAAATTTGTTAGGTTTACTATAACTAATATTAGCATCTTTGTGTTAATTCCCATAATAAAATTGAAACGTACTTGAAATATTAGAAAAAAATTAAAATAAATGATATGATAAATTAAAAGTAATTTTAAACCTTTTAAAAATTTTAGGAGATAAAAAATAATATTTTATTCTTTATAATTGTAGTATTTTATGTCAAACATTAAAGACCAAAAAATTACTGGATGGATATGTTTGAATTCTATTTATAAGATAGAAATATATAGATAACAAATACAAAACTTGTTAGACACCGGAAAAAAAAAACTTGTTTGATAATTAAGACAAGACGAAAATGCAAAAAATTTTATTGTTAAACACAGAAAAGTTTTTCTTTTTTTTTTTATCTCTTTCTCAATATTTCGATCACTATTATTTTGGTCCTCCAAAAGATTTAATTTTTTGACGGAATGACTATAAAAAAAAGATTTTATATTTAATTTTTTAAAAATGATCACAATTTGATAAAATACACAATTTTTTTATAAGAACAAATAATCTGTTTGATTTATTTTTGTTTTTGAAACATTTGAATACCTAAATGTAAATATAAAAACCCAAGGAAATATTCAATATTCATACATTTCTTCAATTTTTTTTGAAATATCTGCCATTTAAAAAAACACAATTGCTAAAACAAATTCACATAGTGGGAAATTACCAAATTTAAATGATAAAAAGATCTATTTTTGTAAGGAAGTTTTTCAAACATTGCATAGAAATCTAATATTTAAAATCATTTTTCAAGTATATCTTTTTATTTTTAGTGCATTTTATCAAGCTAAGATTATATTTGATGGGAAAAAATATCAATTTTTTTAATTCTTTTCAAAATTGTTTTATTAAAATTGATTTTTTTAGAAGTTTAAAATAATAATTTACTTTTCTAATGCAGAAGCATAATCCAAGCTCAATTACTTTCTCAATTTGAGGGAAAAAAGAGATGAATATACTTGAGATAAAAGGAAAAAAAAAAGCTATAAACTTTACAAGGATAGCTAATAAATAATAATTGATAATGGACTTACCAAAACGAGAAGGCTGTGTAACAATCTGCAAAAGGATATCATATGCATTTGCATCAACTAATTGAAGCCCAGGAAGGTCTTTGTTAAGTTTACTGACTAACCATCCTAATTTGCCATTAAATTCCAAAGCCACGTTATTGTATTCCTCCACACAACCATGAAATTCCATAATGTTTATGGCTCTTTCCAATGGCAAACACCCCATAGGAGGCAATCCTGTCAGAGAAATTTTTCTTGCTCCAAGATGATAAATTTCCTTAAAAAAATTCTCTGCTAGTCCAATTAGAAAATCCTCGTATTGTTGAACTTTTTTAAATTGGCACCTACGTTGAGGGAGTGTGTAATAGTTCTCTAGAAAATCATTTGTACCTATGCTAACTAAATATAATGCTTCTTTGAATATTTCATTAGCTTTCTCCTCACCAAGATATGTCCTTAATTTTCTTTGGTACTCCTTGTAGTATTCAATTTCTTTCCACAGAGGTATCACATCCTGTGAAATAATATAAAATAATTAAACTCCCATTTAAAAATAATGGCTTTAGTAATTTTAGAAAAAAAACTCGATCATGAAAAAAAATTAATTATTATGCATAAAGTATATTAGTTTAACTTTGCTTTATAAAGGAGATTTTCCTTCTAATACATAGCAATTAACAATAAGTTTTTCATTTAGAAATACAATTTTTAAGATAGAAAAAAGAGTAGTGTTATTTAAATGAGATTTGATAAAATTTTGTCAAAATATTTCAATTTAAAAAAATGAGGGTATCTTTCTTTAATTTAGAGTCTAATGAGTTATTTTATTGAAAAACAAATTTTTGGATATAGAAATGATAGTTTGCTGATTGCAGTCAGATACATATTCATACCATAGATACGATACAAAAAGATTCTACTGTTACATTTATTAAAAAAATTCACAAATATCAAATATTATTTTTATTCGTTCTTTATCTATATCTGCCTTTTCGCTCTTAATTTGTAGTTTTATTTCTTTTGATAGCAATACATTTACTAAGAGTAATTTCTAGTGCAAAATATATAGAGTGAAAATAGTAACACACACTTACAACAACATTTGAAGTAGCATTGTCAAATCCAGTTCCAGCAGATGCAAAACAAACACCATTAGCAAAATCTGAAATACTATAAGACGGATCTAAGTATGCAGGAACAGTTGGCATAAGACCAAAGGCCTCAGAGATAAAATCAGGGGCAATTTTTCCATTTGAGAATCTCCCTGTTGGGTTTCCATCAGGAAAATCACGCCCATATGGCTCAAAGTTGCTCCTTGCAATTGTTGGAATGAAGTTGTTGTTACCAGAATCAACTGATGAGTCTCCAAACACTATTATTGCTGGAACCTTGTTTTTGTTGTAATTATTATTATTATTGGCACTGCTACTATGTAAAAGGAAATGAATTTGAAACACAAATAATGAATAACACAAAATTTTTTCCATGATAATAATGTTGGTTATCCTTTTTTGACAGAAATCCTATACTGAGTGCAGAATACTGCAGATAGAGAGGTACCTGTGACAGGTATGCTATTTATTGAGGAGGAGAGGTTGTTGTTTTTTTAATAAAAGGGAAAAAATGTTAACTATCACTAATTAACAGTTGCATTAAGAAAATTGTCTCACGGTGGATAACTTTTATAAATTGTAGATTTAGTCTTGAAAAAATAAGTATATAATCAATACTGTTATATAGATATTTTTCATTGACAATATATATGGGCTCAATTATAATTAGGTAGTCACTTTATTGTATACTAATTAGAATATAATTAAGTTAGCTAAAAAATAAAATCTAAAATAATATTTATTAATTGGTTAACCTTGTGTACTCCTTCTGTACCTCCACTACAAAATTAATTATAGCCACACTTTAAAAAATGAGAGGCAAAAAAGAAAGAAAAAAGAAGAGATACAGATATGGCTAACTCCAATTCAATATCAAACACAGTATATACCTTTAATTTAGGTGAAAAACTTTTGAAATGTTTGTTACATCTATAGCCATTACCAAAAAGACCAAAAACTAAAATAACTTAGAGCCACAAGAAAATGTTTTAGCTTAATACTTTTTTTTACTACTTTTTATGTTTTCAAATAAGTATTTACTTTTTTTAATAATTTGTTTTATAAATAAATTTTGATAAAATTAGAAAACTAATTAGTATATATAGGAATGAATATTTACTAGACCTTTAAAAAATTTATTCTTAATAATTTAGGTTTTAATAATGCCATTTTAAATAGAAAAATAAATAAAAATATGTTTATGACTCAACTATTAAGTTTTCATCGGTTTGGCACTTTTTTTAATTATTTTTTTAAGATTGAAGCAACTAAATTAGATTTTTTTAAGTGTTGGAATGAAAAATGCAAAACCAGTTCCAAAACCAATGACATCATCTAATAAGGTCTCACAATGGTGTTCGTTTTAAATAAATGTATTCAATTCATAAATAATCCATTAAACATTCATTGAAAATCATTCAAACATATCCTAAGTGCTGCCCAAATTTTGGCTAATCCTATCATATTCGAGATAGAGTTAATCAACAAAAATTGAAAATTGTCCATGTTGCAAGAACTCACCAGGTAGCTGATATCTACACAAAATTTCTATCTTTTGCTACTTTTGATAGATTCAAGTGCAAATTAAAGGTCATTCACAAATCTTCCTTGATTTTAAGGGACTGATAAGAGAGATGCAACTAATAAAAAATCTTCAACCGAATTAGTTAGAATAGGTCAATGATAGTTAGTGTTAGTTAGACCTCTCATAGAGTTTGTTATATTCTATATATAACGGTTTCAGCGGTAGTGTACAAAGCAAAATCATAACTCATTTTCTTTGCATTACTTGCATTCTACAAAATTACAATTTGTCTTTGATCTAATCTCTCTTTACTATTAATTCAAGAACTTCAATAAGTTTAAATGCTAATATCAAATGTTTCAAGGGAAATTTTGTTATTTGAAAATTAAGGATTATTAGTTTAATGTTGGAACAATTGGTTAAGGTCGAAGAAACGAAAAGATTGTCATTTAAGAAGTAATTCACATATTTTTTGGATAAGAATGAAGATTTGAGCCCAAAGCAACAACCAAAGTACATGAAAACTTGAAATCCGAGTCTAGTTTCTCCTATAAGTGTATTATGTCTATAAATAGGACAAAGAAGTTGGAGTCAAGACATATTTTCATTTTGTTACAAAAACACATGTACTCTGAAAATGCTTGATTATACTGATGAAAGAAAGAATACATTGTTAGTGCATGTGAGTGTTTAGAACAAATTTAATTCTTGTTGTATTTATATTTTTGTACTTTACTTTTTTTATCTTTATAAATTCTGTAATTTATCATTTCACAATTTACATTTTCTTAAGTTTTATATTTGTGCTTATTTCATTCAAATATTTTTTTGTATTTTTACACATTTTAATACAAATTTTCTCTTACTTTTCTCTTCACGTGATTTTTCTTACTCATGAAGACTTGTTTAAAGTTTATTTTATTACTTTAAACTATTTAATATTACTATAAATTTATTGTGCAACTCACAAAATAAAATTGTGTTATTCTTCGAATTGAAATTGTTAGAGAGGTCGAGAGCAGTAGAAAAAATGTTTGTGTATATTCAAGTTATATGAAATGATACAATGTAGAAGGGTATTTATAGGTGCTAAGAGAATCGAAATAATAAAGACGTAATATTTTATAATAAATATTCAGATATGCTAAATAATTTTAATGCATGCTAATTGATACTAATATAATATTCTGACATCTCCCTCACTTAAAAAATGCATAAATTGATAAAAACAAATGCAGACGGAAGCGCAAATGGAACTGCCTCAAGAAAACGCAGACGAAAACTGACTGCCAGCTAAAAACTGATAAAGTGTGAAGGGATGACAAATTATCGGAAGGTGATAAAAAACATATATTTTTTCCATGAGAATAAGTAAGCAGTGGATGAGTTAATCGTGAAGTAAGAAAAGCATCAAAGTATTGACAAAAGAGAAAAAAAAAGAAGGCTCGAAAGAAAAATATGAAAATATGGTGATTTTACCAAAAAATAACATATCTTTTTTCAAAAAGGATACTATGATTATGATATCATGTTAGAAAGGTCAAGATAGAGCAATAAAAAAATATTTATGTATATTCAAATTGTATAGAATAATTATAATATAAAAAAATATTTATAGAAGAATTAAAATAATAAAAATATAATATCCTATAATAAATATTTAAATATATTAAATAATTCTAATAATTACTAATTAATGCTAATATATTCGGACAAAAATCATGATATAAATTTGATTAATCTTTGTTGAGCAAAATTTAAACAAATGAGCTACTTACCAAGATACATTGACGTGCGTGCATGACTAAATATTATGAGTAACAAGACTTTGGAGAAATGTTGGATAAGAAAATAATTTCGGTAAGAAATTTTGATGATTGAGTAATTGGAATAATAAATCATGGAACATACAAAAAGTGAAGAAAATAAATAATAAAGATGGATGATTTGATTCTGAAGTTGACAGACAATTAAAGGTTCACAGTGAATTTAATATGTTATGGACCCAATCTAGCAAAAGATAGGTTAAGGGGACGGTAACACAAATACCATAGATCTAAAGAATGGGCCACCCATAAATATAGGTAGTTATATTACACAGCTCATGTCTTCTTAAATTTATCAATGTATTTATTATAGGGCCTGCAGACATTAAATTCTAATAAATTCAAAAGTTAAAACATAAATAAAAGTTGGTTTATATTTTCGGTTCATTAAGCGTTTTATTTTAATTCTTTGATAGGCTAAAGAAAATAATTTACATTAAAAAGTAATTTTAAAATATCTCAGAGTTAAAAAATTTTTTAGTCATCATCGTATAAAATTACAAAAAAAAATCTGCCATTAAATAAATTATTATATATTTATGTATATTTTTGTATATTATTTCACATATTTAAAAAAAATATTCAATCACTAAAATAACCAAATTTAACATAATAAAATAATCAAATATGTTATAGTTTAATAATCAAAATTTTTTTCATAAACATCATATCTTATACTATAACAATTTTTTGGTTTCTATGTAGCATGTCTCTGTTTTTTTTTTTTTCACATACTTGTTCAGTTTTTTCCTACTTCTTTAATAATGAAATTATAATTGCCTAAAATCGTTCAAAATGCAATTTCTTTGATCAAATTAAAATCTTAAACAAGAACTTAGTATTTGGAATCTCTTGAAATTGGAACTAATTTGATTAGAAAATCAATTATTTTATTTAGAATTAGAAAAAATAGAATTAATTTGATTTATAAATCTCCTGACTTTGTCCGATTTCTTATTTCAAATTCTCTCTTTCCTTTGTTCATATAAATATTTTTTTGTATAGGAAAGAGCCAAAGACCCAAGAAAACAAAAATAAACTACACAAGATCAGGGAGATGTACTCTCATTACATCATGTTTTTTTTTTGTCCTTTAGGCAGTGGACATTGATTTAACAATAGTTTGACAATGAGCTATGCCTATTAAAAAATGGTGGTGGATTATGCAATATAAATGAGGGGAAAATGATACAAATACAACATTTTAAACTCAAATCAGTTTAATTCTCACTAATTTACTATTTTAACATAAAAATTAATTTTTAAATCATTTTAATTCTCAATTTATATGACTTATTCCAAAAAATAGCCATCAAATGAGGTATTATGTATTTGTATATATTCATACTTATTACTTCATATATTTTTTGCTTTTACAAAGTAATTAGCCACCAAAATAATATAATCAAACATATTATAATAGAACAAATAAACCTGCCATAGCGCAAATAACCAAACTTGTATAAAACAACATCATTCAAAAAATTTTATAAACACCGAATACGAATTCTTATGTAGTGTTTGATTAGTAGCTAATTTTTTTTTATACAAATAGTATAATTGTTTTAAAATATCTATTCTTTTTAGAATAATTTTTTCCTTTAAAATAACTAGAGTAAAACCCCACTATAGTTCCTATTCCTTTGTTTGAATGAAAACCCACCCTCTTAAGGATGCAAAAATGACATTCCAACTTCCAAACAATTCATTATGTTGGACATCCATACCCTTCTGTGAATGTCTTCGTCATCCCTTAATGGAACAATTCCATGTGCATATTAGTTGCGAGATAAGTTTCAATGTGGTCCCTGAAGTTATATTCGAATTTTAAAGTGGTCTTTGAAATTAATAGTTATTCAATTTCATCTTTCAAACTTGCACTCCAAAATTCATATTAGTCCCTAAGACATTTTCTATCCTTTAGAATCCTAAAACGACGTCGTTTTGTATTATATATATAAAAAAAAAAAAACAAAAACACCTGAGCCTCCCCTTTCCCTTCCCCTTTCCCTTCCCCTTTTTCTTCCTTCCCCTTATTCTCTGTTCCTTGGCTTCTCATCATCTCCTCCCCACCGCCAACGAGCCACCGCTAGCGGACACCTCCCTCTCAGCCGGCAACGTCGTAGACCACCGAAGCCAGCCCCTTTTCTCCACAAGCTTGCTGCCGGCTATCACCACCCTAGCGTCGCCGTCGAACCCAGACCGCCGCGACGTCTCCCTCTGTCGTTCCTTCCCAAGCCGCCAGCCGCTAGCGACCCCAGAACCACCCCGACCCCTTTTTCTTCCCTCATCTTCCCATTCTTCTTCTCCTTGTTTTTCTCCTCCCCTTCACTCAAGACCAGCCACCGTTGCCACCACCCTGCGTCGCTGGCCTGCCTCTTCCCTTCGGCCTCATCATCACTCACAGAACATGACCCCCAAGCTCTCCCTCCAGCTCGCCAATCTCTCACTGACGCAGAGAAACAGCAAAATAGAGGATAGTCCTTGTTTTTCCTCCTTCAGCAAGAACATGGTATAAATCCAAAAGGCTTATCATTTTTTTTATCTTTTTCTTTGCGTGTTTGATGAAGAAAGCGAGAAGCCCAAGAAGCGAAAAGTGGTTCTAAGAGGTGAAAGATGCAGACTTTGGTGAAAAGGGAGGAAAAGTTGAGACGGACATTGGCGGGTGGCTGGAGAGGGATGCCGGAGATGAGAGGAAAAGTGATAGTGAGCGTTAGCGAAGGAGAAGGGGAGAGGGAGGCTCTGGGTTTTTTTTTTAATACAAAACGACGTCGTTTCAGGGTTTCGATGGATGGAAAATGTCTTAGGGACTAGTATGAGTCCTAGAGTACAAGTTCGAGGATGAAATTGGGTAACTATTAATTTTAAGGACCACTTTGAGACTCGAGTGTAATTTCAAGGACCACTTTGAGACTTAACTCGTTAGTTGCTTATTTTCAAATAACGTTGCTTCCTCTTTCTTCTGCTTTTGTTCTGCTGTAGCATGTTGCCTCTTTCTCTTGGTTCTTATGTCTTTGTTTCACTGTCGCATGTTCTTTCTATTTTGCTGTTGTAGATCGCCTCGTCTTTTCTTTTCTTGTGCTTCCACTATGCTGCAACGTCTTCCTCTATTTTCACTTCAAATTAAATCTTTTAGATAATTAAGAGCTCATTATTACTATAATCATTGCCATAATCATGTATTTTGATCTCTCTAATATCCTCCCTCATGTTCTAATCGTTTCAAGAAGCACGGTTCGCAAGAATAAGTTTGTTGATATTGTTGGTATATGTGTTCAATTACATCAATTACTTTTTCATTATTCATGTTATTTGTGTTAGCATTTTTTTATATAATTTTTGTATCAAATAAAAATAGAAATAGACATACATCGATAATATATAAGTTTCTTCAAAGAAGGAATTAACAGTAATAAAAAAAGGGTTAAGTACGATTTTGGTTCGTAAGGTATAGGTCAAAAATTTTTTTCATCTCCAACTTTTTTTTTGTATACAAAATCATCCCTAAGGTTTAACTTAGTTTTAAAATCGTTCTTTTTACTTAAATTTTAACATTTATTACCAAATTACCCCTAAATAAAAAAATAAAAAAGAGAAAGAACGGAAGAGAGGGAAAAAGGGAATCACGGAGAAGGGAAGAAGGGAAAGGGGGACGGCGCTGGCAAGGCTTGGAACTGCCATTGTCGTCGGGAATCAGAACCAGAGGGAGAGAGAGCTATGCCAATTAAATTTCAAACATTATGATATTAATAATATATTACAATTTTTGTATTTGGAAATATGATAGCATATCTTCATGTTGAAAATTCATGGTTTTTTTTCTGTGTTAAATATTCATGTCAATCAATGTTATTAGTTAAACTTATTGTTTTTATGAATGATAACTTCTAAAAAGAATAATTTTTTATCTCGCGAGGGAGAGAGGAGAGGTGAGCCAGTGACGCACTAGAGAGAGGAGAAGGAAAGAGGTGTTGTCCCGCGCCTTGCCGCCACGCCTTGACGCCATCGAGGAGCTCGCAAAGAGAGAGAGAGAAAATGCACGGAGGGAGAGGAAGAAGGGTACCTCGTCGCCATCGAGCTCTGCCATTGCTGCCGTTACTACTAACTTTGCCGTCGCTTCGCGTCCTCGCCGCTGGTACAGTCTTCCGTAGGGTTCCGATTCTGCTTCTGATTTGTTGATTTTATTAATTACATTGTTGATTTGTTTATTTTGTTAATCACATTGTTTTTAATTTTGATTCCATTGTTCTTTTACTTTTGTTTCTTCTGCTTTTAATTCTGATTTCATTGTTGTTGTGCTTCTGATTCTGTTTCTTCTGATTTTGCTTCTGCTTCTAATTCAGATTCTAATTTCATTGTTGTTTCTTCTGTTTTTTTTTGCTGTTGCTGCTAGTTGAAATGAATTATGTTTTGATTTTTTGATATTTAAAATACATATTTATTTTTTCATTTCTGTTTCTGCTTCCATTTATGATTCTATTTTTTGTGTTTATTACAATGGTTCTGCTTCTGATTTCATTGTTATTGTTGTTGATGCTGTGATGAAGAAGAAAAAGAAGAAGATATGCTACTGTGATGAAGAAGAAAAAGAAGAATAGAAACTAGGTATTTTAGTGAAGAAGGAGAAGGGTATTTTGGTTCGAAGGACGATTTTAAAACTAAGTTAAACCTTAAAGATGATTTTGTATGCAAAAAAAAGTTGGGAACAAAAAATTTTTTCGACCTATACCTTAAAGACTAAAATCGTACTTAACCGTACCCTAAAAAAATTATTTAGCTGTATGAGTATTTAAGAAAATTTTAAAGAATCCGATACTTGTATTGCCAAGATTGCTGTCGAGTACAATGACCCAATCAGGGACCTGCCAATAAAACTGTTGTAGAATCTCAATAGCAATTGTCTTCTACCCCTCAAGTCTCAAACTGTTCAAAGAATTTGCTAAATATATCAGCTACTTAGTTGTAACTTCCTTAATAACCTGCATGCAACCATCTGCACCAACTGTGCAATGAAGATCCTATTAGTAGGCAAGAACAAAATGGTAGGAATTTCTACGAAAGTGCAATAAGCAAACAAAGAAGCAGAAGTATCTCAAGTTGGGGGTAGGGGGCGTTACGTCCCTATTAAATAAATGGATAGGGGATTTAGGTGTCCAAAAACACACTTTTTGTTGACGAGGTAGGGGATAATCTATTCCTATCAAATTATTATTTGACACGAGCACAACTAATAGCACGTGAGATTGTTTCGTTAAGAGATAACAAAGATATTCACAAAAGAGTTTATATGTACAATGGAATGAATTGTTATGGGTCGAAATGTCATTTTTACATCGTTAGAGGGTGGGTTGTCATTTAAGCAAATAGATAAGGGTTTGGATGGAGTTTTGTCAAATAACTATTAAAAACAGGATATGCTAAATATTAAAATGTAAACAAAGTTATTATGATTTAAGTAAATGTATTTTATTAATGATTTTATAATTGGTTAAATTATTCTGTCAATTTCTATAGTTTCATCAAATTTATAATTAAATTCTTATAATTTAAAAGCATCCAATTGGGTTCCTACACCATTTTGTATTTTGTAATTAGGTCCTTGTTAAGTCAAAAACGTTAGAGTTAACAGAATATCCTAAAAATAAGATGTTATAGTTTAGGAATTTAACCTTTACATGTGGATATCTTTAATTTATGGATAAATATTTTGTTAATTCTAATTTTTTTTCTCTACAACAAGGACCTAATTACAAAATTCAATACATTATAAGAATCCAATTAAAAAATTTTAAACTTTAGAGATTTATTATAAATTTAGTAAAATTATAGAGACAAACAAAAAAATTTAACTTTATAATAATCATCAAAAAAATAAATTAAGAATCTTATTAGATAATATTAATTAATATTTTTTCATATTATAAAAGAGAATAAACTACCATTTTTTACTATGAAATATTTGAATGTGGATGATTCTAACTATTACAAAATTAAATGTAAACTAATATAATACCCATAAAAGATTATGTTATTTTAGGAAAATTATCCAAAATATTTGACAAAATTACCCAACAAACTATTCATTTTGTGTAGGATTGTTAACCGGGACGAATCCAGAAATATTATCATGTGTGCTAATAACATATATAATATTAAAAAATTATGTAAAAAATTATATAATGTAAGATGTATTACAAAAGTATACCGATAGAAAATATATTTTAAAGTATAAAAAATATGTGTGTACTTTTTACTAACGAAGTGGTCGATTTTTCACATCATAAAATTCATCGATAATAGAATCTGTGTCAAATTTTTCAGCAATTTTCTTTTCAATATAATTAAAAAATAATTAGCAAGAAATTCATCTTTCATTTTATTTCTGCGTTATTCTTCACAATATTCATAGCTGAAAAAGATCTCTCAATTATAGTGGTTAAAACAAAGAATGACGGTCACAAGAAGAAAAAGAATTCACTTTATGAGATTTAAAAAATTTTATTTAATTAAAAAATATTAGTAATAATATCTTTTTCAGATTTTTTTAATATTGTTACTTACTTTTTAGATATTATAAATTATTTTTTTACCAAAGCGATATTATAAATTATTAATATTTAGGTTGGACTGAATTTTTATTTATACTAAACTAAATACTAAATAAATTTTTTAAAAAATTAAATCATACTTAATAACTTATTACTATTAATATTAAAAAAAAAGCTGGAGAGAGGCCTCCACTCGCCTCCCCTTATGTCCGTTCTTAGTCACAGATCTGAGTTACATTTAAAGATTTATCGTTAGTAAATGACTTGCTGTATACAGAAAGTGAAATTCGAACTTTTAACATTTACTTAAACATACTAGTAAGCTAATTACTAGAGCAATCCAAATTAATAAAAAAAAACGCTAGTATTTCTGGTCATATGTGTAAAAGACTTTTGAATTAGGACATGAAATAATTTTCTATTCCCTTATTCATAAAATGTACAATATGTTTTTAACTATAATATTTTAAATTTTTAATCATTTTAGAATTTAGAGGAGGTTTCTTAAAACTCAACTAAAAATCTCACCTCTTGGTTAGAAATTAGTGCAAAATCCAAAATGGAACTATAATTTCTATTGAGTGAAAAGCACACTGCTTCTTCATTCAACAACATTAAGTTAATTGAATAACATTTAGCTTCCTTGAGGTGATCTTTTTCTTATCCCCTTTATATAGTTTTTAGAATTTTAATTTTGATTTATTTTATTTTTGGTAAATTTCTTAGAAATAAAAGAAAAAGGTGTAACACCCTCACTACCAGAAAGTCACGCTTCCGGCTGCGCCACTCTAATAGCAAGAAGTATTACGACTACTTTATATACTTAATATTAAAATAGGAGCTTGTGACTCAACACCGTATCGCTGATTTACTTGAAAACCGAAAATAAATACTTTATCTTAAAAATAAACAGGCATAGATTCATATACAAGACATCTTACACAATATATATATATATATATATATATATATATATATATATATATATATATATAAAACATACAACTCCAATCCTACTTACAAAAAATTGTAATAACAAGGACGAGGGAAGAAAATAATCTAAGCAATACAACAACATATAAACCAAACGCAGTGTAACTCTTCTTAATGCCTCTTCATCTGGTTCCTGAAAAGATAAAGCTGTAGGGGAGTGAGAACCTAACCACACGGTCTCACCACAGAGTTTCAAAGTTGTCATAAGAAGATATTTAATAAGAAAACTGTTCTCAAGCTCAGTGATTATCATTGCCTTATGAATCTTTTAAAAACCAATAGGTAATCGTTCAAAACCATTTCAAAGAAAATGTTTAATCTTTCAAAAATCCGAAACATTTCCTTTCTTATAGGAAAATCTCAATCAGAAACCAACCACGCAATCAAACAACACAATCATTAATCCAGCACCAAAGTTCATTCTCAAATGTAGCACTAACGTTAGGATTCTTGCTAATAAAGAATTTTACAAAAATAGTCGCGTTGTAGATATAGATTCTAAACCAACAAAAATCCCTTCGTGCAAATATTTTGGTTGTCACAAGTAACAAACCCCTTATTATTGGCTATGAAAAAGGTAAAATTGGGGGGTTTTGGAAATAAGGAAGAAGTATGATAAGTAATTCAAATGACAATTAAAATAAATAAATAACTATAAAATAAACTCTCGGCAAGATATGAGAACTGGAAGTCCTATCCTAGTTATCCTTATCAATTGTGATGAGAATTGGATTTTTCTCCCACTTTGTTAACCTCTAACTATGAAGGTAAGCTAAGTGAATGAGTTAATTCGAATCCTCAAGTCCCAGTCTTTCCTTGGGAAAAGTTAGAGTTATTGGATCTCGAATTATTTCTTGAAGAATTCCAATTTTCAATCAACAATGAGTTTGATAACTCAAGAGTTACCAATTAATCAACCAAAGCCAAAAGAGAATAAAATCTACTTGAATGAAAATAATTTGGATAGACACAAGCATCAGTGACATATAAGTCTGAAATATCTCAATTATATTAATAAAATAAAATCAATCCAAATATGAAGAGTCATAAGCCAAATAAGCAACATCAATGATCAACAATTAAGAGAAGTCGAAATAAAAAGATATTGAACCTGATAAAAAGATGAGATAAATTCCAAATTTCTAAAAATCCTAATCCTAAATCCTAAGAGAGAGGAGAGAACCTCTCTCTCTAAAAACTACATCTAAGATCTAAAATTGTGAATTATGATAGCATAATTATGAATGGATGCATTCCCCCACTTTATAGCCTCTAATCTGTGTGTTCTGGGCTGAAAACTGGGTCAAAAACAGCCCAGAAATCACTCCCAGCGCTTTCTGGACCGTACAGGTCGTGGAAGAGTGACGCGGAGGCGTCATCCACGCGTTAGCGTGGGTTGTGTTCCTGCCAGGTCACGCGGCCGCGTGATCCACACGTTCGCATCGCCTGGCGTCGGGGCAGCTATGACAAATTATATATCGTTGCGAAGCCCCAGATGTTAGCTTTCCAACGCAACTGGAACCATCTCATTTGAACCTCTTTAGCTCAAGTTGTGGTCATTTGAGTGTGAAGAGGTCAGGCTGGACAGCTTAGCAATTTCTTCATCTTCTTGTATTCCTTCCACTTTTGCATGCTTCCTTTCCATCCTCTTAGCCATTCATGCCCTGTAATCCCTAAAATCACTTAACACACATATCACGACATCTAATGGTAATAAAAGAGGATTAATATTAACAAATATAAGACCAAAGAAGCATGTTTTCAATCATAGCACAAAATCCGGAAGGAAAACGTAAACTCATGCAAATAGTATGAATAAGTGAGTAAAGAGTTGATAAAAACCACTCAATTGAGCATAAGATAAACCATAAAATAGTGGTTTATCAATCTTCCCACACTTAAACAATAGCATGTCCTCATGCTAAGCTCAAGAGAAACTATAAAGAGATGAAGAGGAATGATAGAATGTATGAGATGCAACCTATGAATGCAACTAAATGCAAAATATTTCTACCTACTTGGTTAAAAATAAATAAGTTCTCCAAGACAAACATAAATTAGATTTCACTAATTCAAATCATACAGTGAAAACAAGTAAACTTGTAAGAAGATAGCTCATGAAAGCAGGGAACATAGAATCAAGCATTGAACCCTCACTGGTAGTGTATATGCGCTCAAATCTTTCAAGTGTCTAGGGTCAATCTCTCTACTCTTCTCTAATCATGCTTTCTAAAACTTTGTTCTTCATCTAACCAATCAACAAATATTTAGTATACTAATGCAAACATCATAAGGTCTTTTCAGGGTTGTAATGGGGCTGAGGTAAAGCTAGGGATATGTATATAAGGCTAAGTGAGCTAATTAAGTGAATCCTTGATTAGTCTAAGATCTCACGTAACATACATACTTTGTAAAGCAAAGCTTCTTTACCTATTCTCCCATATTTTTTCCACTTTTGATGTTACATGCTCATGCATTAGTTTTAATTTTGTCCCATGTGCATTGCTTTATTTTGCATTTGGGAAATTCTTTTGTATCCCCTTTATTCAAATACTGATTAATTTTTTTTAATGCACATGGTAATTCAATTATTTTGATTTCACATGAGCATGCTTCCCAAAATTTTTATTTTGAATTATTTCATTCTTTTCAACTTCCTACCCTTTGTTTTTATCATCCATGTTCCCAATAGGTTTCCCACACTTAAACAATTATACAATTTCTATCTTAAGCTAACCAAGGATTCAACTTGGGATTTTAAATTTGTTTTTCTGCTTAAGGCTAGTGTTGTGGTTTATAGAATAAGAGGGAATTAAAGGCTCAAGGGGGCTAACAAGGGTGATGTAAAAGGTAGGCTAATTTTGGGATAAGTGAGCTAGAATCAACCAATGGCCTCAATCATATGCAAGCATGTAAATATATTAAATATTGGACATATAGAATCGAACAAAGCAAAGATTACAATTATAGAGAAGAAAACACACAAGAATAAAAATTTACGGTTAAATAATGTAACCATATAAATAAGCTCAAAATCTCACAGGTTGTGTGTTCTTTGGCTCAAAAACCATATTCCAAATACAACTTCAAAACAAGTTTAACACAAATTTTTCAATTTAAATTAGTGAAATACTATAAAAATTTCTTGAAAAAGAAAATATTTCTTCAACCAAGTGGTAAAATATGCACAAAATCAAATAAATATGCAAATGCAACAACTAGCTACAAAGAAAATTTAAACATTGGTGTTGAGACAAGAAAGTACTAACCCATGGAGATCGGTATCGACCTCCCCACACTTAAAGATTGCACCGTCTTCAGTGCATGCTAAGATGTACAAGTGGATGGCTGCTCCAACTAATGCCTTTCTCCAAAGATTGTGCAGATGAACTTGTTTGTCTTCCCATTAAGAAACTTTTCCTCTCCCTTCGTGGTGGCCATCCTGAAAGAAGAGGGAAAAGAAGAAAAGTAACCCAAAAATAAAGATAGAAAATAAATAAAATATGGGTGTTAAGGCCAGATAATAAGGGTCTCAATTACATGGTAGCTACAACATGCAAGTGAGAAAACAGTAGAAGTACATAGCAAAGCAAGAGTGCAAAAATTTGCAACAATGGGAAAGAGAGTGCAAGATAATATAAATTCATGTCAATGCAAAATTAATACAAATATCATAAAAGAATAACATTGACTTAAACAATATTACCCAATAGTGTAAAACAAGTCACTGAGTACCAAAATAATACCAGAAAAGACACAACAGTTGAATATGAACAAGTAACACCAATGGAAAAATTAATAAATTTAGAAAAGAAAATAAAAAGATGCACAAAATTAAAATGCAATGGAAGAAAGTATGCAAATAAATTAAATAAAATAGAATGGAGGTGAAAAAGATGAGAAGAAGAAAGTAAGAAAAGGAAGAAGAAAGAAGAAAAGAAATAAGAAAGGAAGAAGAGAATTAGGTATAGGGAAGAGAAGATAAGATATTTGGCTACGTTGAAAAAGTTGGGCGGCGCAAGCGACGCGGACGCGTGGGGGACGTGGTCGCGCGACTGGCACTTAAATTAATCGACGCGGTCGCGTCGGTCACGCGGACGCGTGACTCAGGTTATGCTACTAGCGCGAGGGCAGCCTCGCGCTCCCACAACTCTCTGTTCGAATTTTTATTTTTGCCAAATTTGGGGTGACGCGATCGCGTGGGGCATGCGATCGCGTGATTGGGCTTCAGAAAGGAATGACGCGGACGCATCGGTGACGCGGTCGCGTGATAGAGATTGTGCGTCCAGCACCAATCCGGCACCACTCCCGCACAATAATTCGTTGTGCACCCTTTTTACGTCAAAAATCAGGGCACGCGGCCGCGTGGGGCACGCGGTCGCGTGGGAGGCCATTATTCCCATATGACGCGGACGCGTCAGCGACGCGGTCGCGTGGGACGATTTGTGCCACTGGCACGCCTCCAGCCACGCTCTCGCATGACTCTCTGTCTTTTTTGGGGTGGTGTGCTATCCATGCGACGCAATCGCATCGCTCACGCTGTCGCGTGGGATTAATATTTGTGTATGTGACGCGATCGCGTTAGGGACGCGACCGCGTGGTTCATTTTGTGTGAAACGCACAATGGCCACACAATTCCAGCCCAACTTTCTGGGCGTTGGATCTTTACGCCGATTTCCAGGTCACGCGACCGCGTGATTGACGTGGACGCGTGGGATGTGTTTTATCGCAACTGACGCGATCGCATCCCATGCCCTTTTTTTTATGCAGGTATGCAAATATGCAGTATGCAATGCGAATGAATAATATTCAGGTTCAATTAAAAAGGAAATAAAAATAAATAACACGAAATAAAACTGAAAAAGAAATGACCATACCATGGTGGGTTGTCTCCCACCTAGCACTTTTGGTTAAAGTCCTTAAGTTGGACATTGGATGAGCTTCCTGTTATGGTGGCTTATGTTTAAATTCATCCAAAAATCTCCACCAATGCTTGGATTGCCAATAGCCTCCGCGGTCCCAAACTAGGCATGTAAAGCTTCTGAGCAGCTTCAAACAGATTCTCTGGCTCCCAGGGTGATGAATGTCAGCATAGAATCCATGATCCCAAGCTTTGCTTTGAAATCCGCCTCCGTCTTGATCTACATGTTTTCATCCGGGCAGTTTAAAAAATAGATTCTCACCACGGTGACCAAACGTTCTCCGTGATCCATTCAATTGAGCATGATACCAATCCTTGCACTTCAAGTTGAAGCGTGGAACCTTATTGAACCTTGTGCACCAGCTCTGAGTATGAGCCATTTCCCTCTTACTCTTAAAGCCGCAGAGAGCTCTAAGCTGTTCATCTGTTTCAAGCAAACCATATTCAAGTGGAAGATTGAAGATAAAAGGTAAGGATTTTACCCACTTGTAGTTTGTGTTGGGCGGTAATGGCCTTGGGATTGGTGTTTTCAATGGTTCTGTAAGTTCTTCTCCCTGATAATCTTCTATGAATTCTTCCATTTCTTTGCAAATTTCTTCCACTTCAACCATATCTTGATCAGAGTCTTCAATTTCTCCCTCATCATCGCTCAAGTCATATATTGGAGGTTGAGAAAAATCTACCTCTGCATCATCTTCATATTCACTCGGGGAAGATTCTTCTGTCTCAAAGAAATCACTTGCGGATGCAAGTTCGTCACTAAGAGAACAGGACTCGTGATCATCATCATCAAGGAAACCTGCGTCCTGGGTTATTCCATCCAGTTCTTCATAAGATATTTGCATTGGAGGCGGTGCAAAATCCTCCTCAGCGTCAATTGTAGCATCCTCGACGGAGTCTTCCATGACTTTGTGTTCCCATGGAGGTTCAGTATCTCCTAAATCTTCAACCAACTCTTCCTTTTCTACAATGACAGCGCCCTCTACTTGTTCCAGTACGAAGTTATGCTTTATGCTGTCCACTGGAGCTTCTCGTGTCTTCTCCACAACACATTCTTCATTAGATTCTCCACATGAAGCCATGGGATTCTGTTGAGTGTCCGAACGTCTGGAAGATAATTGATTTATTGCTTGCTCCAGTTGATGAAGGGTTGTATTAAATTGGTTTATTGATTCTTCGAGGCGAACCTGTGATTCTGGCTTTGATGGATATGGGCATGGTGTGTGGGGGAGTGGTAATTCTTGGGAGTAATTGGATTGGCGTTGGGGTGGATAAGGATCATGTGGTAGTGAATGGTGAAAAGAAGCTTGTGAGTGTGGTGGTTCAAAGTTATGTGAGAGGATGGTCTCTGAGCACAGGGTGGGGCTTGTTGGTAGCTACTAGGCGGTCCACCAAATCTTTCAGCTGGGTATGCATTGTAGAATGGTCATTGTCCATGATATCTTGGAGGGTGTTGTTGCCTAAAGGGTTGATTAGATCCTCTTGGCTCCATCCATCCTTGATTGGTCTGACCTTGATGCATATTCCTGCTGTGGGTTCTATTTCCTTCAACAAAGTTAGAACCAAACTCAAAGCGAGAGGGGTGAGAATTCATGGTAATTATCAGAAATAAGGGGGAAAAAAGGAGAAACAAATAAACAAGTAAAATATATATATATATATATATATTTTGAAAAATATTTACAATAACCAATAATAAGGCACACGTTTGCAATTCCCCGGCAACGGCGCCATTTTGACGTTAGGATTTTTGCTAGTAAAGAATTTTACAAAAATAGTCGCGTTGTAGATATAGATTCTAAACCAACATAAATTCCTTCGTGCAAACGTTTTGGTTGTCACAAGTAACAAACTCCTTTGAAGTTGATAACCGAGTATTCAAACCTCGGGTCGTCTTGTCAAGGAATTGCAGGGAGGTATGTTCTTATTATTGGCTATGAAAAAGGTAAAATTGGGGGTTTTGGAAATAAGGAAGAAGTATGATAAGTAATTCAAATGACAATTAAAATAAATAAATAACTATAAAATAAACTCTCGGCAAGATATGAGAACTGGAAGTCTTATCCTAGTTATCCTTATCAATTGTGATGAGAATTGGATTTTTCTCCCACTTTGTTAACCTCTAACTATGAAGGTAAGTTAAGTGAATGAATTAATTCGAATCCTCAAGTCCCAGTCTTTCCTTGGGAAAAGTTAGAGTTATTGGATCTCGAATTAATTCTTGAAGAATTCCAATTTTCAATCAACAATGAGTTTGATAACTCAAGAGTTACCAATTAATCAACCAAAGCCAAAAGGGAATAAAATCTACTTGAATGAAAATAATTTGGATAGACACCAAGCATCAGTGACATATAAGTCTGAAATATCTCAATTGTATTAATAAAATAAAATCAATCCAAATATGAAGAGTCATAAGCCAAATAAGCAACATCAATGATCAACAATTAAGAGAAGTAAAAATAAAAAGATATTGAACCTGATAAAAAGATGAGATAAATTCCTAATTTCTAAAAATTCTAATCCTAAATCCTAAGAGAGAGGAGAGAACCTCTCTCTCTAAAAACTACATCTAAGATCTAAAATTGTGAATTATGAGAGCATAATTATGAATGGATGCATTTCACCAATTTATAGCCTCTAATCTGTGTGTTCTGGGCTAAAAACTGGGTCAAAAACAGCCCAGAAATCACTCCCAGCGCTTTCTGGTCCGTACAGGTCGCGGAAGAGTGACACGGAGGCGTCATCCACGCATTACCGTGGGTTGTGTTCCTGCCAGGTCACGCGGCCGCGTGATCCATGCGTTCGCGTCGTCTGACGTCAAGGCAGCTATGGCAAATTATATATCGTTGCGAAGCCCCGGATGTTAGCTTTCCAACGCAACTGAAACCATCTGATTTGAACCTCTGTAGCTCAAGTTATGGTAATTTGAGTGCGAAGAGGTCAGGCTGGACAGCTTTGCAATTTCTTCAACTTCTTGTATTCCTTCCACTTTTGCATGCTTCCTTTCCATCCTCTGAGCCATTCATGCCCTGAAATCCCTGAAATCACTTAACACACATATCACGGCATCTAATGGTAATAAAAGAGGATTAATATTAACAAATATAAGACCAAAGAAGCATGTTTTCAATCATAGCACAAAATCCGGAAGGAAAACGTAAACTCATGCAAATAGTATGAATAAGTGGGTAAAGAGTTGATAAAAACCACTCAATTGAGCATAAGATAAACCATAAAATACTGGTTTATCAAGCACGCCAGGACAAACACAGACAAGACAGACAAGGAAAGCACAAATAGGTAGTAGTTACAGCAAATAGTTTAAGTAGCAGTTAAGAACAGTTTAGCAATTAGGCAAACCAAAACAAGTTCAAATCCAAGCAAAGCATACAAATGCATATGATGCATGCTTGTCCTATGGCTGATGAGGCTCATCTGTCGGTTATCTAGCCAACCCGACAAGTCTGAATTGTACTTAGACTGTCCCCCGATGTGCATTCCCATGTGTCTATGCATAGCTTTTCCCCAAATAATCAATATTGCTCAATCAGGGTAACTTTCCCGGGAATTTATATAGTGCCCATTCACACTTACGTCGTAGGGTCAACAGAGTATCGAGTTTTCAACCTGGTACACGTGGTGGCAAGCCATGGTACTTTATCCAGGGAATCTCGTATCTCAGATAATTCAAATTCATAAGCCATATGAATAATTCAAAGTTCATATATCAACATTCTCAACATTCTCAACATCATAATCATTCATTAATTCAAATCTCATTTCCAAATTCATTCAAAAACCATATTTCAAAGAAATCCTCATCATCCTTCTTTCCATTCCGTTCATTAACAATTCTCAATCCAAAACATAACTTTACCTTTGATAAATGAAGTAATCTTAAATCATATAACGCTTACAATTAAACCTTTTAAAATAACTACTTCAAATGAAACTTCTAATTTTATAAAATTTCGGCAGCATCTCCTCTAAAACTCAGATTCTGGCACCCTTTTCGGGTCAAATCCAAATATTTCTCAAACCTTTTCTCAACCATATCCAAATATCAAACATTTTCCAGAGTTGAGCCAATTCCAATACCAAATTATTTTTAAATCAAACCAATTCCAACAGTAAAACTCTTTTTAAAATCAAATCAGCTCAAACATTAAATTATTTATAAAATCAGGCCAACTCAAAAATCAAACCAACCCCTAGAATCAATTTATTTTCATATCTCAAATTATTTCCAAAATCGATTCATTTATATTACCAAGTAAACTCCAAAACCAAGAAAATCCACCTTTCATAATAATCAAGTAAATAACATTTCAAATTGGTTTTTATCAACAACCATACACCACTCATGCAATCAAGTACCCAATAATCTAGTGCAACAAACCATCACATCCACAAGACAAATATAATCACAGAAGTATATCTTTTTGCATCAATATCTATTTATCACAACTTTGTAATGTAAAATAGATTTTAAGAAAACTCCTACCTCAAAAGTTGAAACCTTTAAGGGTTAATGCATCAAGGGTCCCTTTTTAGTCTTAACTCGCGGCAGCAACCACGAGAAACGAAGAAGGATGACATTGCAACAGCCTCTATTTTAATCATACAGTTTCCAGAACTCGACCCTAGCATATTAACATCATGAACTTCTCAAAATTTTATAGCAGAATAATAACGGTAAGAATGCCAAGGCTAGAATAAATTACCACAGTTAAAGAAAAATACCGCAACGGAAGGACAGAAACTCCGGCAGCTACCTCAAGTGACGACAATAGCCCCAGGCTCCGATGACAGCAACTGTAAAAGCTCTGTAGTGACAACAATGTTCCAGGTATTCAGAAGAACGGAGATTAAAAATGAAACCCTTACCGACAGTGGATCCCAGTAACGGCAGTGCCGTTTCCCGGCAACCAGGCACAACGGTACGGCGAGGCTCGGCAACCCATCATCAACAACGGCGACAGGGCGTGCGACAGCGGCGGTGGCTTTGCGCTGCACGACAGTGCCTTCCCTCTCTCCACTAGAAATGCTCTCTCTCGTTCTCTGCTCCAGTGACGGCGATGTTCGCGGCTTCACTCGGCGGTGACATGCACGGCCCTGACGGCGAGACAACACCGTCGTCCTTCCTTCCTCTCTCTCTCTTTGTGTTCTGTTCGACGGTGACCTTGTGCTTCGGCGGCGGTGATAGCTTCAGACGGCTTCCTCTCCTTGTCGTGGTTGCAAGTTCAGTGGCAGAGGGTTCTTCAACGGTAGCGACACGAGCTCTCTCACTCCCCTCGCGTCGCGTCGTTCCATTCTCTCAGCAGTGGCGTCGACGAAAGCTTGGCGGTGATGGGACGGACTGGACGGTGACGGCGTGATGGTGAACTTGATGGTGGCGCCGCGGACAAGCTCTCCTCCTCGGGTCACCCTTCTCCTCGTTCTCTCACTCTCTCTTCTCTTTTCTTTCTTTCTTCCTGTCTTTCTCTCTCTTAATACATCTCTCTCCGTATATGTGTGGGTATGTTTGTGTGTTTGGGGTGGAGTGCTACTATATACAATGAATGATGATAATAATTAATTAAATCAATAATAAAATGAATGATAATAATAGTTAATTAAATCAATGATATTGAAGGCGGTTAACGAAGCCCATTTCAAAAGCTACATTTGATTTTTATATAGCTATCAGATTTGAGGGGAGGGGAGTGAAGTTAGGGTTTGATTAAAGTTAGTGAATTTTAATTTGGAGATTTAGAGTTAATAAATTAGGATGATAGAATAATTGAAAACCAAATTTTAATCCAATAATAATATCTATAAAAAAAATACTATTTGATTATCAACTTAAAACTTATTTTTAAATAAATATTCTAATTCAATAATTAGAGGTAATAAAAATCAATTTTTTTATAATAATAAAATAAAGTTAAAAATCTAATTATTCAACTTAAAGCATATAAAATTCTTATTATTATCCAATTATTAAAGTTCTAAATTATAAATAAAAAATTACTTAATTTATATATAAAAGCTCTTAAAATATAATCTTAACTAAATATAATAAATCAGAAACAAATTTATTATTTAATTTTGTAAAAATCTGAGGTCTTACATCCTACCATACTTACAAAAATTTTCGTCCTCGAAAATTAACGTAATACACAAAATATTTTATAGTCTTAATACCTTACTTTTGAATACTTTAGAAAAGCAAGAAGTGTTAGCATATATATAAATTTTCAAATACCGGATAAACTATAAAACTTAGATATAAGGAAAGAGCGTGGTAATAAACATAAGTTATAAGATGGGTTCAGAACGAAGAAGTTATATGGTGTCGACACTTTACCAAAACTTGAAAAAAAAAAACAGAATAAGGTGCTTTCCAATTCGCTTATCACTCTATTCCAAATCCACTTGAATATCCAACGTTATTCCCAATACTTTATCTTATATGAAAAAGCTCCTTAAATTCCATTCTTTTAAAATTTTTATCTCTATCCATGCTCAACTATTAACTTTTACTTCCAGTAAACTTAATCAAGGTTTTAAACTCATTCGTTATCAAGCAACAGTCTAATCAATCGATCTTATGATATCAAAAACATATTCTAACACGCACTTAAACATGCTAATGCGGTACCATCGTTTCTCATTTCCCAATCACTTAATTATCTATTGCGAGTCGTTAGCCTACAAATATTGCAGTGTCTTGGACTTTTAAAATTGACTTCCTCATCTACTAATTGTTCCCTGAAGAGCTAACACATCGGTTTCTATCCCTAATGATCATACATAATATTGATATAATGTTTGCTCACAGATCTCGTACCTACTTCAGAACTTTAACTTCTCAACTCCATCAAACATTTATAATCCCACAACCGGTTACAAGCCTAATACCCGCAAACTCTTTCACGAGGAATAAAACTTCCACAATTTCTCATAATGTTGCATACTTACCGCTTCACCTCCCTTGTCCACAAACCACGTTTTAAAGAACTAGCGTATCGCTTACTAGACTTAAAGGTCACATGTGACATTAAAACAATTCTCAAGTTTATTCAGAAGGATACAAGACTTTAGAAAAGAAGGACAGCATTTGAAAAAATTTGAGAGAATTGTTAACATTACAAGCAAACAAGGAGGTAAAAGCAATGGAGGGTGTTGAAAGGAAAATTGAGTGACAAATTTGAGGGTAACCCCAATTCAAAGAAATTCGACGAGGAATAATAAGAAGAAAACACTATAGTGGTTTGAAACGAATGCAAGTTAAGTCAAGGAGCATAAGGTTTATAGAAAAAAAAATCCAAAGCCAATAATTATGCTCACCAGGTCTAAAAATATGATTTAAAAAAATATCTTCTAATACATTAAATATAAAGAATGAAAAGCTCAAGAAAAATGATCTCATGTTCTAAAAGAAATGTATGCAACAAACATTTTGTAAAAGAACGACGAAAGCGGGTATCAAAAACGGCAATATGGTTGAAAGAAAATTAAGTTGCATTTTGTCAAAACAATTCTCAAGTTAAAGGAAAAATAGGTGAGAATTGAAAAATGAAAATCAATTAGGTTAAAGCCAAGACAATTTCTCGAAAATCTCGAAAGATATTTAGGTACTTGATGAGTGGATAATTTATACGCTTTTTGGCATTATTTTTATATAGTTTTTAGTATGATTTAGTTAGTTTTTAGTATATTTTTATTAGTTTTTAAGCAAAATTCACATTTCTGGACTTTACTATGAGTTTGTGTGTTTTTCTATGATTTTAGGTATTTTCTGGCTGAAATTGAGGGACTTGAGCAAAAATCTAATTCAGAGACTGAAAAAAGACTGCAGATGCTGTTGGATTCCGACCTTCCTGCACTCGAAGTGGATTTTCTGGAGCTACAGAGCTCCAAATGGCGCGCTTCTAATTTCATTGGAAAGTAGACATCTAGGGCTTTCCAGCAATATATGATAGTCCATACTTTGAGTGAGTTTTGATGACATAAATTGGCGTCAAAACGCCAGCTCTCTGCCTTTTTCTGGCGTCAAAATGCCAAAACTGGCATAAAAGTTGGAGTTAAACGCTCAAACTGGTACCAAAGCTGGTGTTTAACTCCAGAAATAGCCTATGCACGTGAAAACTCCAATGCTCAGCCCAAGCACACACCAAGTGGGCCCCAAAAGTGAATTTCTGCACTACCTATCTTAGTTTACTCATTTTCTGTAAACCTAGGTTACTAATTGAGTATAAAAACTACTTTTAGAGAGTTATTATGTACCTCATGACATTTTATATCTGACTTTGTATCTTCTACGGCATGAGTCTCTAAACCCCATGGTTGGGGCTGAGGAGCTCTGCTGTGTCTCGATGGATTAATGCAATTACCACTATTTTCTATTCAATCACGCTTGCTTCCGTTCTAAGATATTCATTCGCACTTAAACATGATGAATGTGATGATCCATGACACTCATCACCATTCTCAACTTATGAACGCGTGCCTGACAGCCACCTTAATTCTATCTTATATTGAAAGTGTATCTCTTAGCCTCCAGTCCGAAAGATCAGAGTCTTCGTGGTATAAGCTAGGATTATTGGCGGCCATTCCTGGGATCCGGAAAGTCTAAACATTGTCTGTGGTATTCCGAGTAGGATCCGGGAAGGGATGACTGTGACGAGCTTCAAACTCGCAAGTATTGGGCGTAGTGACAGACGTAAAAGGATCACTGGATTCTATTCCAACATGATCGAGAACCGACAGATGATTAGCCGTGCGGTGACAGTGCACATGGACCATTTTCATTGAAAGGATGGGAAGTAGCCATTGACAACGGTGACACCCTACACACAGCTTGCCATGGAAGGAGCCTTGCGTGCGTGAAGAAGAGGACAGTGGGAAAGCAGAGATTCAGATGAAAGAGCCTCTCCAAAACTCCAACCTGTTATCCATTATTGAATCACAAGTATCTTCTATTTCATGCTCTTTTATTTTATTGCAAACAAAACCCTTTTCATTGATAATCTCCTGACTAAGAGTTACAAGGTAACCATAGCTTGCTTCAAGCCGACAATCTCCGTGGGATCGACTCTTATTCACGTAAGGTATTACTTGGACGACCCAGTGCACTTGCTGGTTAGTTGTGCGGAATTGCAAGTGTGATTGCAATTTCGTGCACCAAGTTTTTGGCGCCTTTGCCGGGGATCGTTCGAGTTTGGACAACTGACGGTCCATCTTGTTGCTTATATTAGGAAAAATTTATCTCTTGGGTCAGAGTCTTTTATTTTCTTTTCAAAACTTTTCAAAAAAATTATTACTTTTCTTTTAGATTTTTCTGTTTGAGTCTAGTTGCATGTTTTAAGTTTGGTGTTCCTTGGTGTTTTCCTCAAATTTTCGAAAGTTTTGCATTAAATTAGTCATCAATTTTCAAAATTAAATCTTTTTAAATTATTTTTCAATCATATCGTTTCAATCATATCTTTTTTTTCAAAACTTCCTAACCACTTTCTCTTTCTTCATTTTTTCGAAAATCCTCATCAAAAATTTTTCAAATCTTTCTTTTTACTTTATTTTTTAGTTTCCAATTTTTTTTTATTATTATTTCGAATATAATAATAATAATAATAATAATAATAATAATAATAATAATAATAATAATAATAATAATAATAATAATAATAATAATAATAATAATAATAATAATAATAATAATAATAATAATAATAATAATAAAACAAATAAAATAAATCCACATCATCTTCCTAACTCCATCATGGGCCTAAGTGGAAATGAACAGTTCAGAAGGACTTTGGGATCATATGCTAATCCCACTACTGCTTTATCTGGGGGTAGTATCTGTATACCCCCCATTAAAGCTAGTAATTTTGAGCTAAACCCTCAGCTCATTATCATGGTGCAGCAAAATTACCAGTATTTCGGTCTTCCACAGGAAAAACCTACTGAGTTTCTGGCACAGTTTTTACAAATTACTGACAGTACGTGATAAGGAGGTAGATCAGGATGTCTACAGACTATTATTGTTTCCATTTGCTGTGAAAGATCAAGCTAAGAAGTGGTTAAATAACCAACCCACAGCAAGGATAAAAACATGGAAATAGTTGTCAGAAAAATTTCTGAATCAATATTTTCTTCCAAAAAGGATGACACAGCTAAGGCTAGACATCCAAGGCTTCAAACAAGGAGATGATGAATCTCTTTATAATGCCTGGGAGAGGTACAGAGAGATGCTAAGGAAATGCCCATCTGAAATGTTTTTAGAATGGGTGCAGTTAGACATCTTTTACTATGGGCTTACAGAAAAAGCTCAGTTATCTCTAGACCACTCAACTGGTGGATCTATACACATGAGGAAGACGATTGAAGAAGCTCAAGAGCTTATAGATACAGTTGCCAAAAATCAGCATCTGTACTTAAGGAAGTGAGTCCTCCATGAAGGAAGAGACTAAAGCAGTACCCACTGACCTTAGTCCTCCAGAACAAGTTGTTGAACTCAACCAGCAATTACTCACCCTGACAAAATAGTTAGCAAAATTTAAAGAGATGTTACAGGATACTCAAGATGCTAATAAGAATACGGAAGCACAACTTGACCAGACAAGACAACAGTTATCTAAACAAATAACAGAAGAATGTCAAGCTGTTCAATTAAGGAGTGGAAAAACATTAAATATATCAACTCAAAGCAACAGAAAGTCAAGAAAAGAACAACTGACAGAGGACGAGCAGAATGCTACCCAAAATCCCTCTGAGGACAGTAAGAGCCCAGAGAGAAATGATTCTGGCATTCAAACACTAGAAAAGGGTGACAAACTGGCGTTAAACGCCCAGTTCTGGTGTTCAAACGCCAGAAAAGGGTGAAAAGTTGGCATCAAATGCCCATTCCTCCTCCTATCCTGGCGTTTAAACGCCAATGAGGGATCAGACACCTGCAAGTGCTGATAATAACTCCCTCAAGTAGGCTTCTCAACCTGCCTCTGTAGGAAATAAACCTGCAACAACTAAGGTTGAAGAATATAAAGCCAAATTGCCTTATCCTCAGAAACTCCGCCAAGAAAAACAGGATAAACAATTTGCCCGCTTTGCAGACTATCTCAGGACTCTTGAAATAAAGATTCCATTTGCAGAAGCACTTGAGCAAATACCCTTTTATGCTAAGTTCATGAAAGAAATCTTAAGTCATAAGAAGGATTGGAGAGAAACTGAAAAAGTTTTTCTCATTGAGGAATGCAGTGCAGTCATTCTAAAAAGCTTACCAGAGAAGCTTAAGGATCCCGGAAGCTTTATGATACCATGCACATTAGAAGGAATTTGCACCAAGACAGCTCTATGTGATCTTGGGGCAAGTATCAACCTAATCCCTGCATCCACTATCAGAAAACTTGGTTTGACCGAAGAGATCAAACTAACCCAGATTTGTCTTCAACTTGCCGATGGCTCCATTAAATACCCATCAGGCATAATCGAGGACATGATTATCAAGGTTGAGCCATTTGCCTTTCCCACTGACTTTGTAGTGCTGGAAATAGAGGAGCACAAGAGTGCAACTCTCATTCTAGGAAGACCTTTCCTAGCAACTAGACGCACCCTCATTGATGTCCAAAAGGGGGAAGTGACCCTGTGAATCAATGAGAATGAGTTTAAGTTGAATGCTATCAAGGCTATGTAGTATCCAGACACACCAAAAGACTGCATGGAAATGGATCTTATTGACTCTCTGGTAGAAGAAGTCAATATAACTGAGAGTCTCGAATCAGAGCTAAAGGACATATTTAAAGATGTTCAGCCTGACTTGGAGGGGCCAGAGGAATTAGAAGAACCTCTGAAAACTCCTCAATTAGAGGAAAAGTCCCCCAAACCAGAGCTCAAACCACTGTCACCATCCCTGAAATATGCATTTCTGGGAGAAGACAACACTTTTCCTGTGATCATAAGCTCTACCTTAAAGCCACAGGAAGAGGAAGCGCTGATTCATGTTCTAAAAACACACAAGACAGCTCTTGGGTGGTCCATAAGTGATCTTAAGGGCATTAGCCCAGCCAGATGCATGCACAAGATTCTCTTGGAGGATAATGCTAAGCCAGTGGTTCAACCACAAAGGCAGCTGAATCTAGCCATGAAGGAAGTGGTGTAGAAAGAGGTCACTAAATTACTAGAGGTTAGGATTATTTATCCAATTTCTGATAGCCCCTGGGTGAGCCATGTCCAAGTCTTCCCCAAGAAGGGAGGCATAACAGTGGTTCATAATGAGAAAAATGAACTAGTTCTCACAAGAACAGTTACAGGGTGGCGCATGTGTATTGACTACAGAAGACTCAATACAGCCACCAGAAAGGATCATTTTCCTTTACCATTCATAGACCAATTGCTAGAAAGAATAGCAGGTCATGATTATTACTGCTTTTTGGATGGCTATTCAGGCTACAACCAAATTGTAGTAGATCCCTATGATCAAGAGAAAATAGCATTCACATGTCTATCTGGAGTATTTGCCTATAGAAGGATGCCATTTGGGCTGTGTAATGCACCTGCAACCTTTCAGAGATGCATACTCTCTATTTTCTCTGATATGGTGGAGAAATTTCTAAAAGTCTTCATGGATGACTTCTCAGTATATGGAGACTCATTCAGCTTCTGTCTTGATCACCCGACACTTGTTCTAAAACGGTGCAAAGAGACTAACTTGGTTTTGAACTGGGAAAAATGTCACTTTATGGTGACTGAAGGGATCGTCCTTGGGCATAAGATTTCGAACAGAGGAATAGAGGTGGATCAAGCTAAAGTAGAGTTAATTGAAAAATTACCATCACCTGCCAATGTTAAGGCAATTAGAAGCTTTCTGGGGCATGCAAGATTCTATAGGAGGTTTATAAAGGATTTTTCAAAAATCGCAAAACCTCTAAGTAATCTGCTAGCTGCTGACATGCCATTTATATTTGACACAGAGTGTCTGCAGCCGTTTGAGACTCTGAAGGCTAAGCTGGTCACAACACCAGTCATTTCTGCACCAAACTGGACATTACCATTCGAACTGATGTGTGATGCCAGTGACCATGCCATCGGTGCAGTATTGGGATAGAGGCATGACAAACTTTTGCATGTCATTTACTATGCCAGTCGTGTACTAAATGATGCGCAGAAGAATTACACAACCACAGAAAAGGAATTGCTTGCAGTGGTTTATGCCATTGACAAGTTCAGATCCTATTTGGTAGGATCAAAGGTGATTGTGTACACTGACCATGCTGCTCTTAAATATCTACTCATAAAGCAGGATTCAAAACCCAGGCTCATAAGGTGGGTGTTGCTTCTGCAAGAGTTTGATATAGAAATAAGAGACAGAAAGGGGACAGAGAACTAAGTGGTAGATAACCTGTCTCGGATAGAACCAGTAGAAGGGGCGTCCCTCCCCATTACTGAGATCTCTGAAACCTTTTCGGATGAGCAACTCTTTGCCATTCAAGAAGTACCAGGTCATATGAATAAAGAATGCCTTGTAGTAAGGACTCAAGGTTCTCCATCTGTAACCATGGGAATTAAACATAAAGAGCTTCTCCCAATACAGAGTCAAACAAAGCCCCCACATTCAAACTCTAAATTTGGTGTTGGGAGGCCACATCCAAACTCTAAGTTTAGTGTTGAGAGATCTCGACCATACTCTGATCATCTATGAGGCTCCATGAGAGCTCACTGTCAAACTATTGACATTAAAGAAGCACTTATTAGGAGGCAACCTAAATTTATTTTTATTTTATCTATATTATTTTATTTTCTTTTAGGTTGATGATCATGTGAAGTCACAAAGACACTCATAAAAATAAAGCAGAAGTTGAAAATAGCACACCCTGGAGGAAGGACTTACTGGCGTTTAAACGCCAGTAAGGGCAGCAAAATGGGCGTTTAAACGCCCAATCTGGCACCTTTCTGGGCATTTAAACGCCAGAACAGGGCACCAGAATGAAGTTTAAATGTCAAAACTGAGCAGAAAGCTGACGTTTAAACGCCAAAGCAGGGTAGCAAACTGGCGTTTAGACGCTAGAACAGGAAGGAAAGCTGGCGTTTAAACGCCAGAATAGGGCAGCAAACTGGCGTTGAAACATCAGAATTGCACTCTAAGGCATTTTGAACACCAAATTAGAGCATGGATGAGAAATCCTTGGCCTCTCAGGATCTGTGGACCCCACAGGATCCCCACCTACCTCAACTCATTCTCTCTTTTCTTCACACCTTTCTACAATACCCTCCCCCAATCACTTTCATATCTCTTTCCCAAATACCCCTATTCACCCTTTCATTTTCACACATCACAAACACCCTCTTCTCCCCTTGGCTGAACCCTATACACCCTCCATCTCCTCCATTTCTTCTTCTTCTACATCTTTCATTCTTCTTTTGCTCAAGTCATGGGAGATGGAGAGATTCATCTCAAGGGTCCATAGCTCAGTAGTAGAGCATTTGACTGGAAAATAAGAGAGCCCACTCATGGATCCCAACAAGAGCATGAAGAATTTTCTCATCAAGAAATCCCTGAGATGGCTCAAGGGATACATTTTTCTCCACACAACTATTGGGAGCAACTAAGGATAGGAGCACCAAAATCACTAGGGATGGAGCAACAAAGGCAAGGAAGAGACATAGAGAAGCTCAAGAGCTCCATTGGTTCTTCAAGAGGAGGAAGACGCCACCCACACTAAGGTGGACTCATTCCTTAATCTCCTTGTCTAATTATTTTTCTTTTTTTTTTTCAAATTTTTGCTTGATATGCTATCTATGTTTGTGCTTTCATTACATGATCATTAGTGTCTAGTGTCTATGCCTTAAAGCCATGAATAAATGAATCCTTCACCTCTCTTAAATAAAAAATGTACTTAATTACAAAAGAACAAGAAGTACTTGGATTTCAAATTTTATCTTGAAATTAGTTTAATTATTTTGATATGGTGGCAACATTTTTATTCTCTGAATGAATGCTTGAACAGTGCATATTTTTTATCTTGTTGTTTATGAATGTTAAAGTTGTTGGCTCTTGAAAGAATGATGAACAAAGAGAAATGTTATTGATAATCTAAAAAATCATGAGATTGATTCTTGAAGCAAGAAAAAGTAGTGAAAAAAAATGGAAAAAAAGGGAGAAAGAAAAAAAAGAGAAAAAAGAAAAAGAAAAAGAAAAGCAAGCAGAAAAAGCCAATAGCCTTTTAAACCAAAAGGCAAGGGTAAAAAAAGATCCAAGGCTTTGAGCATTAATGGATAGGAGGGCCAAGAAAATAATATCCAGGCCTAAGCGATTAAATTAAGCTGTCCCTAACCATGTGCTTGTGGCATGCATGTCCAAGCGAAAAGCTTGAGACTGAGTGGTTAAAGTCGTGATCCAAAGAAAAAGAGTGTGCTTAAGAACTCTGAACACCTCTAACTGGGGACTTTAGCAAAGCTGAGTCACAATCTGAAAAGGTTCACCCAGTTATGCGTCTGTGGCATTTATGTATCCGGTGGTAATACTGGAAAAAAAAGTGCTTAGGGTCACGGCCAAGACTCATAAAGTAGCTGTGTTCAAGAATCAACGTACTGAATTAGGAGAAACGATAACACTATCTAAAATTCTAAGTTCCTATAGATGCCAATCATTCTGAATTTCAAAGGAAAAAGTGAGATGCCAAAACTGTTCAGAAGCAAAAAGCTACAAGCGCCGCTCATCTAATTAGAACTAAGTTTCATTGATACTGTGGGATTCATTGTATATTCTCTTCTTTTTATCCTATTTTGTTTTCAGTTGCTTGGGGACAGGCAACAATTTAAGTTTGGGGTTGTGATGAGCGGATAATTTATACGCTTTTTGGCATTGTTTTTATATAGTTTTTAGTATGATTTAGTTAGTTTTTAGTATATTTTTATTAGTTTTTAAGTAAAATTCACCTTTCTGGACTTTACTATGAGTTTGTGTGTTTTTCTGTGATTTCAGGTATTTTCTGACTGAAATTGAGGGACTTGAGCAAAAATCTAATTCAGAGGCTGAAAAAGGACTGCAGATGCTGTTGGATTCTGACCTCCCTGCACTCGAAGTGAATTTTCTAGAGCTACAGAACTCCAAATGACGCGCTCTTAATTGCGTTGGAAATTAGACATCCATGGCTTTCCAGAAATATATGATAGTCTATACTTTCAGCGAGTTTTGATGACAAAAATTGGCGTCAAAACGCCAGCTCTCTACACTTTTTTGGCGTCAAAACGCCAGAATTGGCATAAAAGGTGGAGTTAAACGCTCAAACTAGCACCAAAGCCGGCGTTTAACTCCAGGAATAGCCTATCCACGTAATAGCTCCAATGCTCAGCCCAAGCACACACCAAGTGGACCCCAAAAGTGGATTTCTGCACTACCTATCTTAGTTTACTCATTTTCTGTAAACCTAGGTTACTAGTTGAGTATAAAAACTACTTTTAGAGAGTTATTATGTACCTCATGACATTTTACATCTGACTTTGTATCTTCTACGGCATGAGTCTCTAAACCCCATGGTTGGGGGTGAGGAGCGCTGCTGTGTCTCGATGGATTAATGCAATTACCACTGTTTTCTATTCAATCACGATTGCTTCCATTCTAAGATATTCATTCGCACTTAAACATGATGAATGTGATGATCCATGACACTCATCACCA
Source organism: Arachis hypogaea (assembly GCF_003086295.3). NCBI lineage: Eukaryota > Viridiplantae > Streptophyta > Magnoliopsida > Fabales > Fabaceae > Arachis > Arachis hypogaea. The sequence goes on from NC_092042.1 coordinate 66,427,807, forward strand.
TTCTCAACTTATAAATGCGTGCTTGACAAACACCTCCGTTCTATCTTAGATTGAAAGTGTATCTCTTAGCCTCTAGTCCGAAAGATCGGAGTCTTCGTGGTATAAGCTAGGATTATTGGCAGCCATTCCTGGGATCCGGAAATTCTAAACCTTGACTGTGGTATTCCGAGTAGGATCCGGGAAGGGATGACTTTGACGAGCTTCAAACTTGCGAGTGTTGGGTGTAGTGATAGATGCAAAAGGATCACTAGATTCTATTCCAACATGATCGAGAACCAACAGATGATTAGCCGTGCGGTGACAGCGCACATGGACCATTTTCACTGAGAGGATGAGAAGTAGCCATTTACAACGGTGACACCCTCCACACAGCTTGCCATGGAAGGAGCCTTGCGTGCGTGAAGAAGAAGACAGTAGGAAAGCAGAGATTCAGATGACAGAGCATCTTCAAAACTCCAACCTGTTCTCCATTATTGAATCACAAGTATCTTCTATTTCATGCTCTTTTATTTTATTGCAAACAAAACTCTTTTCATTGATAATCTCCTGACTAAGAGTTACAAGGTAACCATAGCTTGTTTCAAGCAACAATCTCCGTGGGATCGACCCTTACTCACGTAAGGTATTACTTGGACGACCCAGTGCACTTGCTGGTTAGTTGTGCGGAATTGCAAGTGTGATTGCAATTTCGTGCACCAGTACTCAATCGAATAAAGTTATATAGTGAAATCGTGCAAAAAGTTAGAAGGAAATCAAAGCTAGTTGGAAAAGGAAAGTTTAGGGTAAAGTTTTAAACTACGTTAACTCTCAAGGTACATATTCAAGCAGAACGAGTAAAAAAAAATGCAAGAAAGTTGAGAGAAATTCAAACTCTAAAAAGTAAGTCCAAGGTAAATTCTCATAGTTAATAAAGGAAGTAAGTGGTGCGTTGCAGACAGACAAATTTTTGTTAAATAAGGAAACTTTCAAAGTTTCATGTAAGATGGTGCAGGCCAATTTCAGAACAATTTTGTCAAATTTAATGAATGGCTATGGACGCAATTAAGCGAGAAAAATTGATTCAAGATTTCTTAAGAAGGGAGTCCAAAACTTGTTTTAAAAGTTTACATTAAAACTCCAAGAATATGGTTGAAATTATCATTTTATAGGAACATTCAAGAATATTAAGATGTGTTTAAAAAAAGAAATCAGGCCATACATAAAGAATCCTAAATCAAGGGAGTTCAAACAAGTTTCACTAGGCATGAGACATTAAACAGGCTTTCAATTGATTCAAAAGAATACAAATCCCATAAAAAAAGGCAACTCAATTAATAGTCTCAAGGAAGAATCTTTGACTAGAGAAAGATAATTAAAAGGACAAACAGTGCACTAGATTGAATCAAATTCAAACTGATTCGGATAAGTATGAGATCTACAAAAGAAGGAAAACTAAGACTAATGGTGATGTTTAGAACAGTAAAAGAATAATTCAAACAAAACTAAGTATATCATCCATAGGAGTGAAAGGCATAAAAAGGAGTTGATCCGTTCTTAAAAGAAAATATACGAGTCCAACCTTTAAAAAAAAAACAACGAATGCATAATTAACGTGTTATGCTCAACCAAATTCAAATTAAAAATAGATTAGGTGAAGTTTATTAAACGAAAATTAACTGGAAAGAAATAAAAATATTCTTTTGAAAAGTATCTAAATACATAATCAAATAAAAATATTCATAAAAATTGTAATAAAGTTGTTAGAAAATTAAATTGTATTTAAAGTAAATATATTTCCATAAACCAGCGAAGGAACAGGCGAGGTATTGAAAACAATTAGTTTTAAACTATATAAGGAACTTTCAAAAGTTTATATAGAGAAGTGTATATAAGATCAAAAGCAGTTTTGTTAAGATTTGAAGAATGGCTGTAATTATCGTTAGGTAAGAGGAAAACTAAATCACAATTTGCCTACAAAGGACTCGGAATAAGAACTTAAAAAGGTATTCTGCATAAAACAGGTTCAAATGTATATCAATGAATATATAACTCAAGAGGAAATACTTAAACAAAGAAGGTAAATACACCAAGGATTTTAAGCAGACATATGCAATTAGGATCAAATAAGAGCACACGTGAACAAGAGGACAGGATTGAAAGATAATCCGATCACTTTCCAAGAAAATAATCGCAAACAAGAATCTTAGAGCATACCAAGTAGGAACTAGACACCTAATATTCACAGAATTCAAGACACCTAACCGAGTAACCTCAAGAATCCACCGCTAACGTTCCCAAACCCGCGATTCGCATTTCCTATAACTCGTATATCATCTATGACAACCCATTAGTGCTTTCATATACATAATTTACTAATATTAAGCCGACTAAACTTAATACTAGGAATTATGTAATGCAATACTAATGGCATTAATCAATACACCGTCATGTACATAAAGCTCTAATTCTCGTATCTGAACGAGACCTATTACATGACAAATGCTCAGAGTATGCAATTGAAGCATAGTCAGTTCTTTCCTCAGGCTCTACAGGAATGACTGCTCTGATACCATAACGTAACACCCTCACTACCAGAAAGTCACGCTTCTAGCTACGCCACTCTAATATCGAGAAGTATTATGACTACTTTATATACTTAATATTAAAATAGGAGCCTGTGACTCAATACCGTATCGCTGATTTATTTGAAAACCGGAAATAAATATACTTTATCTTAAAAATAAACAGCCATAGATTCATATACAAGACATCTTACACAATATATATATATATATATATATATATATATATATATATATATATATATATATAAAACATACAACTCATATCCCTCTTACAAAAAATTGTTATAACAAGGACGAGGGAAGAAAATAATCTAAACAATACAACAACATATAAACCAAACGCAGTGTAACTCCTCCTAATGCCTCTTCATCTGGTTCCTGAAAAGATAAAGCTGTAGGGGGTGAGAACCTAACCACACGGTCTCACCACAGAGTTTCAAAGTTGTCATAAGAAGATATTTAATCAGAAAACTGTTCTCAAGCTCAGTGATTATCATTGCCTTTTGAATATTTTAAAAACCAATAGGTAATCGTTCAAAATCTTTTCAAAGAAAATGTTTAATCTTTCAAAAATCCGAAACATTTCCTTTCTTATAGGAAAATCTCAATCAGAAACCAACCACGCAATCAAACAACACAATCATTAATCTAGCACCAAAGTTCATTCTCAAATGTAGCACGCCAAGACAAACACAGGTGTAAAACCCGGTTAATTAACGGCTAATTAACCCATAAATGAGAATTTATTCTAGAAAGCCCAAAATGTGATTTTTGTGGCTAAATATGATAGAGGAGATTGAGACGAGAATTTCGGTACCAATTTTATAGAATTCGGACCAAGATTGGACCGAACGGGCCAAACCGGGCCAATTGGACCCAAAGTGGGCCCTTGGCCCAACATAACTTGACCAAAACCCTAGTTTTCAGCACTCTCTCTCCTCACACAACACCAAACACGCTGAAAAGAGAGGAAATGGGGGAAGAACACTCTCTCAAACCTCTATCTCTCACTTGATCTTCAAACCACCATAACTTTTGATCTAGAGCTCCGATTGCCGCTCCGTTTACGGCCACGCGTTCAGCGCGAAGAGCTCTACAAAACCCATACAATTAATCTTGAGGTAAGTCACATGTTGCTGTTCGAAATTCCAGCCCTTATTTTCGAGTTTCATGGGTGAAATGTTGAGATTTTGGGTTCTTTGATGTTATAGGACCCAACTCTCTTGAAGGAGAAGGTTAATCTTGTCTCCTTGGACCTTGGGTGTGGTAAGATTCTCAACCCTAGTGTATTTTGTTGTTTTATGATGTTTGGGTTTTGAGATGTTGTGTATGGGTATGATGATTGTGGCTTAGGTTGTGTATATGTGAATATTGGAGCTTGATTGGTGATTTTGAAAAGTTTGGAAAGGGTTTGGTGGTGAAAAATATGTTCTTGGAGGTTTTGAGGCCTTGAGAGCTTGTGGATAAGTGGTTTGGAAGTGCTCCGGTGGAGCTTGGGAAAATTGGCTAAGGTATGGTTTCGGTTTCCCGTATCTAATATGTAATGTGGTAGGAAATACTTAGGCTAGAGGCCCTAAGATAGGCATTGAATGGTTGATGTTGTTGAATGATTGAGATATATGATGTGGTCATATATGTGATGATGATTATTGATGCCTTGGTGGTATGATGTATGATAAATATGCATGTTGTGATATATGCTTGATGATTGGTTATGGTTGAATTGTGGGTTGGACCATGTTAATGGTGACTATGATATTGATTGTGTGCAATAATGATTTATTGGGATTGGTGTTGTGGAAATTGGCATGAGGAAGAGTATATGTTATGTCAATATGTTTGAGTTTGAGCCACTTAGATGAAGTGGGTTAAAAAGATGAGATAGTGATTTTGTAATTTGTGGTAAAGTGTCAATGTGTGAGTTGAGGAGGCTTGATGTTGAAATTTATGTATTTTGATTGATTTCAAAGGAAAGGGATGAGAATGGCATGTTTTGATTGATTTTGAAAAGAGTTGGAAATGGCTTGTTTTGAAAATGGCACTTTGTGGTTTTTATGAAAAACATGGTTTTTGGGCATACTTTGGCGGGACATAACTTGGACTACGGATCTCTGATTTGTACCAAATCTTTTTAGAAATGAAATTGGATTCGGGATGTCCGTACCGTTCGAATAACGGGTGAAAAATGATTTAAAATGAGGAAGTTATCTCCGTCGGAAGATTGGGGTCCAAATCTGTAAATTCTGCAGCTTTTAACTTAGAAAATTTTTAGCAGAATGACCCCTTGCGCGTGGGCGCACTTGGCGCGTGCGCGCCGTTCTTTCCGAAAATGCCATACGCGCGTACGCGTGATGTGCGCGGGCGCACCGATAGTGCTGCACCCAATGCCCAGCCATTTTCCAGAGAGTTATGCCAGAACTGTGCCAGTGTTGTGCCTGGGGCATAAGAACGCCCACGCGTACGCGTGGTTGACGCGTACGCGTCGATTGGCAAATTTTTAATCCACGCGTTAGCGTGCATGACGCTTGCGCGTCGATGAAGTTTTTGAGGCCATCCACGCGTGCGCGTGGAGTGCGCGTACGCGTGGCCTTGTTTTCATCCCAAAGTTGATTTTTGAGTTTTAAAAGCCAAATTTCATACTTCTAAGCCTCCGATCTCACCACTTATATCTTAAATCATTATGATATGCCTAGCTATGAGAGAAGGAGCTAGTGGATGTGGTAACTTGCGAGTGAAGCAAGGGAAAATGAATAATCAATGAGGATCATTGATGATTGTGTGAGATGTGGAGGATGGTGGTGGAAGTGCTGGTTATGCCATTGGCCGAAGGGCCGTAATTGTTTATGGATTGGCTGGTTATGGATTTAACCGTAAGCCGGAATAGCTGTGTATGCTATGAATATTGGCTGGTTCTGGATTGAACCGTGAGCCGGAATAGCTGTGTATGCTATGAATATTGGCTGGTTATGGATTTAACCGTGAGCCGGAATGGCTGATATGGATGTTGGTCCATGGATGAGGATTCATGCATGTTTATGCTGAATTATTGATAATTGTGATTTGCACTTCCACTATCGGAGATACGAGTTTCCCTGGGTAGTAGCAGTGGCTAGCCACCACGTGCTCCAGGTTGAGACTTGATTCTCTTTTGACCCTATGTCATAAGTGTGGCCGGGCACTGTGAAAGACCCGGATGAGCTCGCCCCCGTAAATATTCACCAGTAAGGGTGATGGATATAGATCATGATTATGATCAAGTTTATGATGAGTATAACTCGAGTTGGGGATGCATGACAGAGGGACAGTCCAATGGTTAGCTACCAGGACTTGTCGGGTTGGCTCTATAACCGACAGATGATATCATCAGCCACTAGGGACAGGCATTCATCATATGCATACTATATGAATTGTTTGAGATTGCCTATTTGACTGCATATTACCTGCTAATTGTCTAAATGCCTTACTTGTTCCTAATTGTATATTTCTTGCTTGATATAACTGTGTTTGCTATATTATACTCCTGCTGGCGGTTGGGAGGTCTGAAGGAATTGGAAAGGGAAGTATTAGTTAGACTGAAGTATCCTTAGTCAGATGCCCTTTATGGTTTAGCTTGTTTATAAGCTTTGATATTATTTGGAGGAAGTTCTAGGATTGCCTTCGGCTTTCCGCTATTATTATGTATTATATATGTGGAAGCTGTTACCATGCTGGGGACCTCTGGTTCTCACCCATGCGGATTTTGTGGTTTTCAGATGCAGGACGTGAGGTTTCCCGCTGAGGCATGCTGGAGACTTCTTGATTTGCGAAGATCCTTTGTTCTCGGGGCTATGTTTTGGTTTATATGTTTTGCTTAGATACTTTTATCTCCATTAAATAATACAAACTGTGATGACTCCTCTTATGGGAGATTTTGGAGAATAGGTTTTATGTATTTGTGTCCCTTTGGGTTTCCTTTGGGGTTTTCCTTATTTTATCATATGTATATATTGCTATGCTCGGACCGGTTATCTTCGCAGCCGGATCTTGAGTCTTGATATTCCTGTTTTTGACACTCCTTTGTATATATATAATCACGCGTTGGTTATCCTTGTTCGTTACGTTATCAATCGGAGTGTTGCGCTTTCGAGTTGCGATTTTTGTTTACCCCCTTTTTCTACAAAGGCTCCTAGTTATAATCAATTATTCATACTACTATACGTACTAAATTTTTATTTTAGAGGTCGTAATACCTTGCCATCTCTGAATTATGACTTAAGCATAAGACTCTGTATGGTAGGGTGTTACAACAAGCAAGACAGACAAGGAAAGCACAAATAGGTAGCAGTTACAGCAAATAGTTCAAGTAGCAGTTAAGAACAATTTAGCAATTAGGAAAACCAAAACAAGTTCAAACTCAAGCAAAGCATACAAATGCATATGATGCATGCCTGTCCTATGGCTGATGAGACTCATCTGTCGGTTATCCAACCAACCCGACAAGTCTGAATTGTACTTAGACTGTCCCCCGACGTACATCTCCAAGAGTCTATGCATAGCTTTTCCTCAAATAATCAATATTGCTCAATGGGGGTAACATTCCCGGGAATTTATATAGTGTCCGGTCACACTTACGTCGTAGGGTCAACAAAGTATCGAGTTTTCAACCTGGTACACGTGGTGGCAAGCCATGGTACTTTATCCAGGGAACCTCGTATCTCAGATAATTCAAATTCATAAGCCATATGAATAATTCAAAGTTCATATCTCAACATTCTCAACATTCTCAACATCATAATCATTCATTAATTCAAATCTCATTTCCAAATTCATTCAAAAACCATATTTCAAAGAAATCCTCATCATCCTTCTTTCCATTTCGTTCACTAACAATTCTCAATCCAAAACAGAAATTTTCCTTTGATAAATGAAGTAATCTTAAATCATATAACGCTTAAAATTAAACCTTTTAAAATAACTATTTCAAATGAAACTTCTAATTTTATAAAATTTCGGCAGCATCTCCTCTAAAACTCAGATTCTGCCACCCTTTTCGGGTCCTATCCAAACATTTCTCAAACCTTTTCTCAACCATATCCAAATATCAAACATTTTCCAGAGTTGAGCCAATTCCAATACTAAATTATTTTTAAATCAAACCAATTCCAACAGTAAAACTCTTTTTAAAATCAAATCAGCTCAAACATTAAATTATTTATAAAATCAGGCCAACTCAAAAATCAAACCAACCCCTAGAATTAATTTATTTTCATATCTCAAATTATTTCCAAAATCGATTCATTTATATTACCAAGTAAACTCCAAAACCAAGAAAATCCACCTTTCATAATAATCAAGTAAATAACATTTCAAATTGGTTTTTATCAACAACCATACACCACTCACGCAATCAAGTACCCAATAATCGAGTCCAACAAACCATCACATCCACAAGACAAATATAATCACACAAGTATATCTTTTTGTATTAATATCTATTTATCACAACTTTGTAATGTAAAATAGATTTTAAGAAAACCCCTACCTCAAAAGTCGAAACCTTTAAGGGTTAACACATCAAGGGTCCCTTTTTAGTCTTAACGCGCGGCAGCAACCACGAGAAACGAAGAAGGATGACACTGCAACAGCCTCTATTTTAATCATACAGTTTCTAGAACTCGACCCTAGCATATTAACATCATGAACTTCTCAAAATTTCATAGCAGAATAATAACGGTAAAAATTCCAAGGCTAGAATAAATTACCATAGTTAAAGAAAAATACCGCAACGGAGGGGCAGAAACTCCGGCAGCTACCTCAAGTGACGACAATAGCCCCAGGCTTCGATGACAGCAACTGTAAAAGCTCTGCAGTGACAACAATGTTCCAGGAATTCAGAAGAACGGAGATTAAAAATGAAACCCTACCCTTACAGACAGTGGATCCCAACAACGACAGTGCCATTTCCCGGCAACCAGGCACAATGGCGTGGTGAGGCTCGACAACCCATCATCAACAACAGTGACAGGGCGTGTGACGGCGGCGGCGGCTTCACGCTGCACGACAGCGCCTTCCCTCTCTCCACTGGAAACGCTCTCTCTCGCTCTCTGCTCCAATGATGGCGATGTTCGCGGCTTCACTCGGCAGTGACATGCACGACCCTGACGGCGAGACAGCGCTGTCATCCTTCCTCCCCCTCTCTCTCTTTGTGTTCTGTTCGACGGTGACCCTGAGATTCAGCGGTGGCGATAGCTTCAGACGGCTTACTCTCCTGGTCGTGTTGCAAGTTCAGTGGCAGAGGGTTCTTCAACGGTAGCGACACGAGCTCTCTCACTCCCCTCGCGTCGCGTCATTCCCTTCTCTCAGCAGCGGCGTCGACGAAAGCTTGGCGGTGATGGGACGGACTGGACGGTGGCGGCGTGATGGTGAACTTGATGGTGGCACCACGGACAAGCTCTCCTCCTCGGGTCATCCTTCTCCTCGTTCTCTCACTCCCTCTTCCCTTTTCTTTCTTTCTTTTTGTCTTTCTCTCTCTTAATCCATCTCTCTCCGTATATGTGTGGGTATGTTTGTGTGTTTGGGGTGGAGTGCTACTATATACAATGAATGATGATAATAATTAATTAAATCAATAATAAAATGAATAATGATAATAGTTAATTAAATCAATGATACTGAAAGCGGTTAACGAAGCCCATTTCAAAAGCTACATTTGATTTTTATATAGCTATCAGATTTGAGGGGGAGGGGAGTGAAGTTAGGGTTTGATTAAGGTTAGTGAATTTTAATTTGGAGAATTAGAGTTAATAAATTAGAATGATAGAATAATTGAAAACCAAATTTTAATCCAATAATAATATCTATAAAAAACTACTATTTGATTATCAACTTAAAATTTATATTTAAATAAATATTCTAATTCAATAATTAGAGGTAATAAAACTCAATTTCTTTTATAATCATAAAATAAAGTTAAAAATTTAATTATTCAATTTAAAGCATATAAAATTTTTATTATTATCCAATTATTAAAGTTTTAAATTATAAATAAAAAATTACTTAATTTATATATAAAATCTCTTAAAATATAATCTTAACTAAATATAATAAATTATAAATAAATTTATTATTTAATTTTGTAAAAATTCGAAGTCTTACAAAAGGCAAGTTGGGTATATAAGAAAATTTTTCTCTTTTAGCTATTTCTTTTACTCTGTTCTTTTTGTTACTATTTTTTAGTTTGTGGGTTGGTCAGTATGTTCATATTTTCATGATTTGTTGCCTAACTCAATATATGGACATGTTTGTTCTTTGTTGTATTTAAATTCCTGACTGATGTACCACTTGAAATTTAGTGGGACTTATACACGTACGAAGATGTAGTTTGTCGCCGTCAAAACTTAATACCCTAACTAACGAGTCTATTATACTAGCAATAATCCGTGCAATTACACATATTAATTGAGACTTTATTTTCTAGTAAATATTAATAACTTATCTTTAATAATTTTGTACTAACCAAAATAGAATTACGTAGTATTTATCATACATTTATAAAAAAAAGTTATAAATTTTATAATAGTTGTAATCATATTTTAAAAAAGAAAAATGATATAACCAATATTGATTGCCACGTTAAGTGCTTGTTTTTGAAATAGAACTCAACCATAAACTTTAAACTCTCCTCAGATTTAGTGAGCATTTCAATGCAATAACTGTGTAGAAACATTTAAACCAGTATGTATCTCCTAAAATTTTTCATATTTGCAGAAAAAAATGGGAAAAAAAACTATGATAGGCACAATTAATGGATATTTTTATATAAATAAAAAATTTATTTTTAAAAAATAAAAGAACATTATTTTTCAAGATATTTTTTTGGATAATACTTGCAGTTCATCTAACAACTAATAAGTAAGCAATCTGGTCACGCACTCTATTTTTTAGTTATGTTTATTTAGTTTTGAAATTAAAATATTAGTCATAATTAATTATATGAGTATAATAAAATAAATATTTATTTTTATTGAATTAAATTAAATCATTAATTTAAATTATATATATTTAATTTTTTAAATAATTAACTAGACTAGATAAGACGAAAGTAGATGGATAGGTAGATTTGAAAATGAAATATTTGGTTGACTTTTTAAAAATGATTTATTTTTATATTTTTAAATTAAATATTGATTTTTAATTTTTTTTTTGGTAAATAAGTATCACTTTTTAGACATCATAGCATTCACCATAAAATAAAAGCAAAGATTCTGAAATTAAATTATCTCTATTTTATAACCGTTTTTAACTAACAAAATCTCATAATTTTCAAGAAAGTAGGGATGGAGATATATATATTTCACATTATACTTGGATATGTAAAGTTGGTTCAAAATTGTTATAAAATAGAGATATTTCAATATTTTTGAATTTATTTTTTGTTTTAATTTTTTTTTGAAACAAGAACGCTCAACACATACGTGGAGCGAGTAAACAAAGAAAAAACCAAAAAACCAACACCACTCTTAACCATGTAGCAACCTAGCAAAGCATAAACTTACCCCTTTGTCATCTCCGACATTGCCATCAACAAGAAAAAGGATCCTCACACCTCCACTTCTTGAAACTAAGAAACGACATGTTAATAATTTCTTCTGCACATTTTTCTTGATTCTGAAAAAGTCTCATATTCCTTTCCATGCAAATGTTCCAAACTATCGGAAAGAAAGATACCAACCTCCTTCCTAGTGATTGTACATGTTTAACTTTGAAAATGTTCCTTCAACCTTTGGAAAAAGACCAAAGACTACCAAATTCAGATAACCATGCACACCACACCTGTCAAGTAAATTCACAGCCAAGAAACAAATGGTGAACATATTCAATATCTACATAACACACATACTATCTTCTGGATTAACAATCCCGAGATGATACAATCTTTCCTTTGTATTCACCCTACCTATCAAAACAAACCAAACAAAGAGATCCACTCTTGGAGGAACTATGCCTTTCCAAATAGTCTTAGTAAAATTGTAACTTGTTACGTCATCCGGAAACGTTTTTGCCTGCAAGTCTGCAACACTTGCACAAAAGAGTTAGTAGAAAATACACCTAGCCTATCAAACTTCCAAACAAGCCTATCAACAGCTAGTTTAAACGGCCTCAAAGTGTCATGTAATTGATTCACTAGCCCATCCCAGAACCCACAAATCCCTATGACATATCCTTTTTGGGTTAAAACTGAGAAGAATCTTGAAAACTGATCCTTCATAGAACCACCATTTAGTCAAACATCTTGTAAAACTCACAAAATTAATAAATAATTATTCAATAAATTAATTATTACTTAAAAAATTAGAAAATTATATTTTATAATTTAGAAAAGTAGAAATATTAAAAATACGAATTTTGACACTAATTTTAAAGGATTTGACCCAAAATTAAACTAACGAGCTGAACCGGTTAAACCAGACCTAAGTGGGTCCAAGCCCACCTACATAAACCCTCATATAAGGCTTGAAACAGCCTTCCTTCTTCTTCAAAGTTGCAAAATACGCTGAAGAGAAGAAGTGGGAAATAAAACCTAACCCTTTTTTTACTTCCAACTTCAATCCTCTGTAACTTTCAATTCGGAACTCTGATTGACGAGCCGTTTATGGTCATGCGTTTGTCTTGAAGTCCTCTTCAATTCTATTTAAGATAAGTGGTAAGTCTCTCTATAATTCATGCCCATTTCTCTGTGCCCCTTTTCTCCACAAAATTGGTTTGAGTTTTGAGTGATTTTGATGATTTTGGTGGTTCAGGTACAATATAACGTTGGATAATTGTTGGATTATACTCTAATCATCAATGGGTAAGGTAAAAAAACTCTAAACCCTTGTGGTTTGTCCAATTTTGTGTACCCTAGTGCTAATTTAGTGAATTGTATGAATTAGATTGAATTTATGTTAAATTAAAGTTTGAATCAGTGAATTGGAGCTCTTGGAACAAACCCTTGGTGGTTGAAATCATTGGAATTGATTGGGAATCTTGAAGCTTGAATTTTGGTGGTTTTGAGTTTAGGGAGGAATCGACCAATGTATGATTTTGGTTTCTCATAGTTAAGATATAATGTGTCGTGAAAACTTAGGCTAGTTGACCATGGGATAAGATGAATATATGAATTATTATGTTTAGTGAATAATGATGATAATTGTCGAATTTGATGTAAATGGATTTTGAATTGGTTGGTTGGATTGATTGGTTATGGTATGAACATGAAATGTGGATTTTTGATATTTGATGTTGAAATTGGTGAGAATTGTGATTGTAAAATTGATTAGATTGGAAGTTTGGGATGTGGTATGTTGTGAAATGAATGGATAGTGTATGAATATAGTTTGAATATGTTTGGTGCTGTTTTGGTTAGGAAATAAGGGTTTTGGAATTGAAAATTTGGAAAACTTGTGGTTTGGTGACTTTTAATGAAACTTGATTTTTAACCAACTTTGGCGGTCCATAACTCGAGCCTTGGATTTAGATTTTTAATGAAATTTGTTTCATATTAAAGATAACTTTAAAAGCTTTGAAACGGTATAAATTTTATGGGAATTAGAATTTTGTAGAGGAAGTTATGAACATCGGAGGTTGGGTACAGAAAACTGAATTTATAGACTTAATAGCTTTTTACCCATTTTGCATAGCTCGCGTATGCGGAGGGGTGACGTGTATGTGGGATGCCCATTTTCAAAGCCGCGTACACGACCATATGGCATACGACGCAGGGAAAGCTTGCTATTTGAGAGGCTCGCGTACACGGACCAGTGATGCGTACGAGAAACAGTCCAAATTTGCACTTCTGCATATGCTGACAGAGTGACGCGTACGCGGAATTCCTATATTTTGAAAGGTGGATTTTTGAAGTTTGAATCATTCCTCTAACTTTTCAAACCTCTGTAATTGCTTTTAAGGTATGATTGTTAGTGTTTAAGCTTTAGGACGAGTAAGGATATACTCAATAGGATAAAAGAGGTAGTTTCTGTTTAATATTTATAGCCGGTGACTCAGGATTACAAAGCACTATGGGTAGGTTAACTAGGGTGGTTTAACGATAGTTCTGCATTGATTAAAGAAAAGATATCAGAGTGTAAAGGAGATAGGTTGCACACACACACACACGCACGCACGCACGCACGCACGCACGCACGCATACACACACACACACACACACACACACACACATATATACTTCTTATATTATAAAACTTATTAAAGAAAGGAATAGATGTTTCATCTGAGCACTCTTTCTTGAAAGTGCGACCCCAGGAAATGGTGAAAGGTGAGGATCCCTTCTTTGTTCCTCTTGGTATTGTAAAATCGCCCCCATCGAGATGGTGGGAGATTAGGATCCCTTCCTTTGTTCCTCCTGGGCATATGAGAACATACCTTCTGGGTAGATGCAAGGGTTGTGATTTCGCCCCACTTGCTCCAGGTTGGTTAGTTTAGAGGCTCCCCGGGTAGATGCAAGGGTGTGGTTCTCCCTACTTGCTCCGGGTTATGATAAATGATGTATGAAAAGTGCAAAGACATTATGTATATGTGATGCTAAGGCTATAATGAATGACTATGCAATGTTTATGAATGAATATGAATACTTATGTGGCTTATGCACTTATTTTATCTGAAATACGAGTTTTCCTGGGTAAAGAGCAGTGGCTTGCCACCACGTGCTCTAGGTTGAGACTCGATACTCTGTTGACCCTACGACATAAGGGTGACTGGGCACGTATAAATTCCTGGGAAGGATTCTCCCAATGAGCAAAATTTATATATTCGAGGGACAGTCCAGGGTTTAGCAGCCAGACTTGTTGGATTGGCTTTATAACCGACAGATGAGACTTATCAGCCATATGATAGGTATATGCATATGTTTGAATTACTTGCTTGTTCCTTAATTGGGAATGCCTATGTGAATTTAATATGCTTAATTGTTATACTTGCTATCTGCATTACTTGTATTCTACTTGTGTTTGTCATTGTCTGCTTGCTTGTCTGCGTGGTTCTGCCGAAGTTGGAGGTTTTGGAGGAAAGTAGAAGATTGAGGGTTAGGATAAAGTTTCAGTTAAGTTTAGAACCTTAGAGAACCACCCTATCTATAGTTTTCGTTTTAAATCTTTAGGTTTTATAATCTGAGTATCGGAGTTCTAAGAATGCTTCTGGCTTTCTCGGAACCTTATATATTATCTATGTGGGTACCTTTATCATACTGAGAACTCCCGATTCTCATTCCATACACGTTGTTACTTTTCAGATGCAGGATGTGACGCACCTCACTGAGCATACTGGATTTGCTTTCTTGGAAGCAAAGATTTATCTTTTTAGGGCTTGTTATATTATGTATTTATATATGTGTGTGTGCACTTTTCTCTGATTTTGTATAAGAACATGTTTTATCCCTCCTAGAGGTTGACTTTGGAGAATTAAGATTGGTATTTTGTCTTTTGGTTTCTGTTGGGTTGTATCTATATATTCTAGCCGGCCTTGACTTCGCAGGTTGAGTCTAGAACTTGATTATATTTATCCGTTGGAACTCTATATTTATATATATGTCTTTTACTTTCCTGTATAAGCTTTCTATTTTATCGGTTTTTGTGAGCGATGCAAATCTTTGGATTATTTTGATCATACCTTTTTCTTTCAAGGCTCCTAGCTATATCATCCTTGTTATATATATATATATATATATATATATATATATATATATATATATATATATATATATATATATATATATATATATATATATATATATATATATATATATATATGTATGTATGTATGTATGTTATTTTTAGAGGTCGTAGCGCTTCATTGATGAGGGGATATTTTATACGCTTTTTGGGGGTAATTTCATGTAGTTTTTAGTATGTTTTAGTTAGTTTTTAGTATATTTTTATTAGTTTTTAGGCAAAATTCATATTTCTGGACTTTTCTATGAGTTTGTGTGTTTTTCTATGATTTCAGGTATTTTCTGGCTGAAATTGAGGGAGCTGAGTAAAAATCTTATTCAGGCTGAAAAAGGACTGCTGATGCTGTTGGATTCTAACCTCCCTGCACTCAATGGATTTTTTTGAGCTACAAAAGTCCAACTGGCACGCTCTCAATTGCGTTGGAAAGTCGACATCCATGGATTTCAGCAATATATAATAGTTCATACTTTGCTCGAAGATAAATGACGTAAACTGGCGTTTAACGCCAGTTCCATGTTCCATTCTGGCGTTAAACGCCAGAAACAGGTTACCAATTGGAGTTAAACGCCCAAAACAGGTTACAACCTATTGTTTAACTCCAGAAACAGCCCAGGCACGTGAAAAGCTCAAGTCTCAGCCCCATCACACACCAAGTGGGCCCCAGAAGTGGATTTCTGCACTATCTATCTTAGTTTACTCATTTTCTATAAACCTAGGTTACTAGTTTAGTATTTAAACAACTTTTAGAGATTTATTTTGTATCTCATGACATTTTTAGATCTGAACTTTGTACTCTTTGACGGCATGAGTCTCTAAACTCCATTGTTGGGGGTGAGGAGCTCTGCAGCGTCTAGATGAATTAATACAATTATTTTTGTTTTCTATTCAAACACGCTTGTTTCTATCTAAGATGTTCATTCACACTTCAATATGATGAATATGATGATCCGTGACACTCATCACTATTCTCAATCTATGAATGCGTGCCTGACAACCATCTCCGTTCTACCTTCGATTGAATGAGTATCTCTTGGATTCCTTAATCATAATCTTCATGGTATAAGCTAGAATCCATTGGCAGCATTCTTGAGAATCTGGAAAGTCTAAACCTTGTCTGTGGTATTCCGAGTAGGATTTAGGGATTGAATGACTGTGACGAACTTCAAACTCACAAGGGTTGGGCGTAGTGACAGACGCAAAAGGATCAATGGATCCTATTCCAACATGAGTGAGAACCAACAGATGATTAGCCGTGCGGTGACAGCACACCTGGACCATTTTCACTGAGAGGACGGATGGTAGCCATTGACAACGGTGATCCACCAACACACATCTTTCCATAGGAGGAACATTGTGTGCGTGAAGAAGAAAACAGGGGGAAAGCAGAGAAAAGTGTGATTTACAATTTTGTGCACCAAGTTTTTGGCGCCGTTGCCGGGGATTGTTTGAGTTTGAACAACTGACGGTGAATCTTGTTGCTTAGATTAGGAAAATTTTGTCTTTTGGGTGAGAGTCTTTTATTTTCTTTTCAAAAATATTATTTTTTAATTTTTAGTTTTTCTGTGAGTTTAGTGTCATGTTTTAAGTTTGGTTTCAATTGCATGCTTTTCTTTGTCTTTCAATTTTCGAATTGCATGTTCTTTGTTCTTCCTTGATCTTCAAATTGTTCTTGTGGAAATGAACAGTTCAGAAGGACTCTGGGGTCATATGCTAACCCCACTACTGCTTCATATGGGAGTAGTATCTGTATACCCTCCATCGGAGTCAGTAGTTTTGAGTTGAATCCTCAGCTCATTATCATGGTACAACAAAGTTGCCAGTATTTCGGTCTTCCACAGGAAGAACCTACAGAGTTTCTGGCATAGTTTTTACAAATTGCTGACACAGTACATGATAAGGAAGTAGATCAGGATGTCTACAGATTATTACTATTTCCATTTGCTGTAAAAGGCCAAGCTAAGAGGTGGTTAAATAACCAACCTAAGGCTAACATAAGGACATGGAAACAGCTGTCAGAAAAATTTCTGAATCAATATTTCCCTCCAAAAAGGATGACACAGCTGAGGCTGGCTATCCAAGGCTTCAAACAAGGAGATAATGAATCTCTTTATGATGCCTGGGAGAGATACAGAGAGATGCTAAGAAAATGCCCCTCTGAAATGTTTTCAGAGTGGGTGCAATTAGACATCTTCTATTATTGGCTTATAGAGAAAGCTCAGATGTCTTTGGACCACTCAGCTGGTGGATCTATACACATGAGAAAGACAATTGAAGAAGCTCAAGAGCTTATTGATACATTTGCCAGAAATCAGCATCTGTACCTAAGTAGTGACCCTTCCATGAAAGAAGATGCTAAAACAGTAACTGCTGAACTCAGTCTTGTAGAACAAGTTACTGAATTCAATCAGCAACTAGATTTTCTAACAAAACAGCTAGCCGAATTCAAAGAGATACTACAAGACACAAGAATGGCTAATATGAATATGGAAGTACAGTTGAAGCAAACAAAACAGCAGTTATCAAAACAAATAATAGAAGAATGCCAATCAGTTCAATTAAGAAGTGGGAAAACATTAAATACCTCACTTCAAGGCAGCAAGAAGCCAAGAAATGAACAAACTGCTACCCAAGATCCCTCTGAGGACAGTAAGAGCCCAGAGAGAAATAATTCTGGTGCTCAAACGCCAAAAAAAGGGTGAAGAGCTGGCATTAAACGCCCAACCCATGATCAGTTCTGGCGTTCAAATGCCACAAATAGGCAAGGAGTTGGCATCAAACACCCAAAGGAAGCTCAGTTCTAGCGTTCAAATGCCAAAAACAGGTAAGGAGTTGGCGTCCAACGCCAATCCAACTTCCAACCCCGGCATTCAAACGCTAGTGAGGGATCAGACACATACAAGTGCTGATAGCAACCCCTCTAAAAAGGCTTCTCCAACCACATCTGTAGGAAATAAACCTGCAGCAACTAAGGTTGAGGAATACAAAGCCAAAATGCCTTATCCTCATAAACTCTGCCAAGTGGAACAGGATAAGCAATTTGCCCGCTTTGCAGACTATCTCAGGACTCTTGAAATAAAGATTCCGTTTGCAGAAGTACTTGAGCAAATACCCTCTTATGCTAAGTTCATGAAAGAGATCTTAAGTCATAAGAAGGATTGGAGAGAAACTGAAAAAGTTTACCTCACTAAAGAATGCAGTACAGTCATTCTGAAAAGCTTACCAGAGAAGCTTAAAGATCCTGGAAGCTTCATGATACCATGCACATTAGAGGGTACTTGTACCAAGAAAGCTCTATGTGATCTTAGAGCAAGTATCAACCTAATACCTGCATCCACTATCAAAAAGCTTGGTTTGACTGAAGAAGTCAAACCAACCCGGATATGTCTCTAACTTGCTGATGGCTCCATTAAATACCCATCAGGTGTGATTGAAGATATGATTGTCAAGGTTGGGCCATTTGCCTTTTCCACTGACTTTGTGGTGCTGGAAATGGAGGAGCACAAAAGTGCAACTCTCATTCTAGGAAGACCTTTCCTAGCAACTGGACGAACCCTCATTGATGTCCAAAAAGGGAAATTAACTCTGAGAGTCAATGAGGATAAATTTAAGTTTAATGTTGTCAAAGCTATGCAGCATCCAGACACCCCAAACGACTGCATAATCATTGACATTATTGACTCTCAAGTGGAAGAGGTCAATATGACTAAGAGTATTGAATCAGAGTTAGAAGATATCTTTAAAGATGTTCAGCCTGATCTGGAAGAAACAGAGAGAATAATAGAACCTCTGAAAATCCCTTAGGAATAGGAAAAACCTCCTAAACCTGAGCTCAAACCATTACCACCATCCCTGAAATATGCATTTCTAGGAGAAGGTGACACTTTTCCTTTAATCATAAGCTCTATCTTAGAGCCACAGGAAGAGGAAGCACTAATTCAAGTGCTGAGGACACACAAGACAGCTCTTGGGTGGTCCATTAGTGATCTTAAGGGTATTAGTCCAGCAAGATGCATGCACAAGATCCTATTGGAGGATGATGCTAAGCCAGTGGTTCAACCATAGAGGCGGCTGAATCCAATCATGAAGGAGATGGTGCAGAAGGAGGTCACTAAATTACTAGAGGCTGGGATCATTTATCCAATTTCTGATAGCCCCCTGGGTGAGCCCTGTCCAAGTCATCCCTAAGAAGGGTGGCATGAAAGTGGTTCATAATAAAAAAAATGAACTAGTTCCTACAAGAACAGTTACAGGGTGGCGTATGTGTATTAATTACAGAAGGCTCAATACAGCTACCAGAAAGGATCATTTTGCTTTACCATTCATAGACCAGATGCTAGAAAGACTAGCAGGTCATGATTACTACTGCTTTCTGGATGGATATTTAGGTTATAATCAAATTGCAGTAGATCCCCAGGATCAAGAGAAAACAACATTCACATGTCCATCTGGAGTATTTGCATACAGAAGGATGACATTTGGTCTATGCAATGTACCTGCAACCTTTCAAAGGTGCATGCTCTCTATTTTCTCTAATATGGTGGAAAAATTTCTGGAAGTCTTCATGGATGACTTTTTAGTATTTGGAGACTCATTCAACTCCTGTCTTGACCATCTAGCACTTGTTCAAATGAGGTGCCAAGAGCTAACCTGGTTTTAAACTAGGAGAAATGTCACTTTATGGTGACTGAAGGAATTGTCCTTGGGCACAAAATTTCAAACAAGGGAATAGAGGTGGATCAAGCTAAGGTAGAGGTAATTAAAATATTACCACCACCTGCCAATGTTAAGTCAATCAGAAACTTTCTGGGGCATGCAGGATTCTATAGGAGATTTATAAAAGATTTTTCAAAAATTGTAAAACCTCTGAGTAATCTGCTAGCTGCTGACACGCCATTTATCTTTGATAAAGAGTGTCTGCAGTCGTTTGAGACTCTGAAAGCTAAGCTGGTCACAGCACCAGTCATCTCTGCACCAGACTGGACATTACCATTTGAACTAATGTGTGATGCCAGTGACCATGCCATTGGTGCAGTGTTGGGACAAAGGCATTACAAGCTTCTGCACGTCATTTATTATACCAGTCATGTTTTAAATGACGCACAGAAGAACTACACAACCACAAAAAAGGAGTTACTTGCAGTGGTTTACGCCATTGACAAGTTCAGATCTTATTTAGTATGATCAAAAGTGATTGTGTACATTGACCATGCTGCTCTTAAATATCTATTCACAAAGCAGGATTCAAAATCCAGACTCATAAGATGGGTGTTGCTTCTGCAAGAGTTTGATATAGAAATAAGAGACAGAAGAGGGACAAAGAACCAAGTAGCAGATCACCTGTCCCGAATAGAACCAGTAGAAGGGGCGTCCCTCCCTCTTACTGAGATCTCTGAAAACTTTCCGGATGAGCAACTCTTCGCCATCCAGGAAGTACCATGGTTTGCAGACATTGCAGACTAGATTAAAAGCTCAGTAATAGTCTAGCTAAAGACAGTAAAGAAGTGCTTGCTGGGAGGCAACCCAGTCATGAGTTTATTTTATTTGTAATTTTAATTCTAAATTAGATAATACATTTCAGTGAATGATACAGAAAAATAAAGGTTCAGGACATAAAGCAGAGGAATCACAGAGAAAAGGACATCACTAGCGCAAAAATTCCAGTAAGAAAGGTTTCTAGCGTTTAACGCCAGAAAGAAGCAGCAAGTGGGCGTTAAACGCCCAAAACAAGCAAGGACTGGGTGTTAAACACCCAAAGGAAGCATCTCCTGGGCGTTTAACGCCAGGATTGTGGGGAGGAGGTAATTTATTTTTTACTTCAAATTTTTTTCCATTTTCATGTTTCAATTTATGATTTCTTGCATAAACATGTTACAAATTCTCATCTTTCAACTTCAAAATGCAAAAAAATTCGTAATCCTAAAAATATTTCTTCATTCTTTTTCAATCTTTTTTCAAATCTTTTTCAAAACTCATCTATCTTTTTGAATTCTTTTCAAATCTTTTTAATTTCTTCTCAAATCTTTTTCAAACTCATCATATTATTTTTTTAAATTCAAAATTATCTTTTTCAAAATCTCATCATATCTTTTGAATTTTCGAAATTGCCTTTCTTTCTATTCCTCTCCTTTCCTTTCTTTTGCTTGAGGACAAGCAAACTTCTAAGTTTGGTGTGTTTTTCTGTGATTACTAAGCTAAAACTCATCAAGATCATGGCACCTAAGGGAAAATAAACCACTTGAAGAGGCAAGAAAGAGAATATTCCAAAACCACTTTGGAATCAAGAGAAGTTCTTAACCAAAGAACATGCAGACCATTACCACAAAATAATGGGTCTGAGATCAGTGATCCTAGAAGTTAAATTTGATCTGAAAGAAGACGAATATCCAGAGATACAGGAGCTGAAGTGCCAGAAGCTGTCTCTTGAAGGACCAGACACCCCACAGGTTGAAGGAGCACCCATCATCTCCCAAACTAAAGGTTGT
Source organism: Arachis hypogaea (assembly GCF_003086295.3). NCBI lineage: Eukaryota > Viridiplantae > Streptophyta > Magnoliopsida > Fabales > Fabaceae > Arachis > Arachis hypogaea. The sequence continues at coordinate 66,449,557 of NC_092042.1, forward strand.
TGAGTCCTAATCTTAACCTTAAATATGTGATAACTTTTATTTTTAGGAACCTGTCTGATTATTAGTAATTAGGATCTTTATTTTTATCTCCAAATAAGTTATAATCTATTTCTCTCATCATCATTAAATATGAATAAAATAGTAGATTTTTAGAATAAGGAGGCAATATTTTTTCGAGTTTTTTATAAGAAAAATTCTAATTATTTATATGTGGTGGTAATACTTTTTGTCTTCTGAATGAATGCCTGAACAGTGCATATTTTTTATATTGAATTTTATGAATGTTAAAATTGTTGGCTCTTGAAAGAATAATGAACAAGAGAAATGTTATTGATAATCTGAAAAATAAAAAAATTGATTCTTGAAGTAAGAAAAAGCAGTGAATAACAAAAGCTTGCGAAAAAAATGGCAAAAAAATATAAAAGAAAAAGAAAAAGCAAGCAGAAAAAGCCAATAGCCCTTAAAACCAAAAGGTAAGGGTAAAATAATTCTTTTTATCCTATTTTATTTATCTAGTTTCTTGGGAACAAGCAACAGTTTAAGTTTGGTGTTGTGATGAGCGGATATTTTATACGCTTTTTGGGGGTAATTTCATATAATTTTTAGTATGTTTTAGTTAGTTTTTAGTATATTTTATTAGTTTTTAGGCAAAATTCATATTTCTGGACTTTACTATGAGTTTGGGTGTTTTTCTGTTATTTCAGGTATTTTCTGGCTGAAATTGAGGGAGCTGAGCAAAAATCTAATTCAGGCTGAAAAAGGACTGCTGATGTTGTTGGATTCTGACCTCCCTGCACTCGAAATAGATTTTTTTTAACTACAGAAGTCCAATTGGAACGCTCTCAATTGTGTTGGAAAGTAGAAATCCAGGGCTTTCCAGAAATATGTAATAATCCATACTTTGCGCGAAGATAAGTGACGTAAACTGGCATTTAACGCCAGTTCCATGTTCCATTCTAGCGTTAAACGCCAGAAATAGGTTACCAGTTGGAGTTAAACGCCCAAAATAGGTTACAACCTATTGTTTAGCTCCAGAAACAGCCCAGGTACGTGAAAAGCTCAAGTCTCAGCCCCAGCACACACCAAGTGTGCCCCAGAAGTGGATTTCTGCACTATCTATCTTAGTTTACTCATTTTCTATAAACCTAGGTTACTAGTTTAGTATTTAAACAACTTTTAGAGATTTATTTTGTATCTCATGACATTTTTAGATCTAAACTTTGTACTCTTTGATGGCATGAGTCTCTAAACTCCATTGTTAGGGGTGAAGAGCTCTGCATCGGCTAGATGAATTAATGCAATTATTTCTATTTTCTATTCAAACACGGTTGTTTCTATCTAAGATGTTCATTCGCACTTCAATATGATGAATATGATGATTCGTGACACTCATCACTATTCTCAATCTATGAACGCGTGCTTGACAACCACATCCGTTCTACCTTCGATTGAATGAGTATCTCTTGGATTCCTTAATCAGAATCTTCGTGGTATAAGCTAGAATCCATTGGCAGCATTCTTGATAATCTGGAAAGTCTAAACCTTGTCTGTGGTATTTCGAGTAGGATTCAGGGATTGAATGACTGTGACGAGCTTCAAACTCACAAGGGTTGGGCGTAGTGATAGATGCAAAAGGATCAATAGATCCTATTCCAGCATGAGTGAGAATCGACAGATGATTAGCCATGCGGTGACAGCACACCTGGACCATTTTCACTGAGAGGACGGATGGTAGCCATTGACAATGGTGATCCACCAACACACAGCTTGCCATAGGAGGAACATTGAGTGCGTGAAGAAGAAGACAGGGGAAAAACAGAGATTCAGAAGACAAAGCATCTCCAAAACTCCAACATATTCTCCATTACTGCATAACAAGTATTATTCAATCCATGCTCTATTGTTCATTTTCAAATCAACTGATAATTATAATTGATATCCTCACTAAGAACTACAAGATAATCATATCTTGCTTCAAGCCAACAATCTCTGTGGGATCGACCCTTACTCACGTAAGGTATTACTTGGACGACCCGGTGCACTTGCTGGTTAGTGGTACGAATTGTGAAAAGTGTGATTTACAATTTCGTGCACCATTCACCACCATTGATTTATGACCTAGGCGTAAAGCTCTAAGTGGTAGGGTGTTACACATCCTCCCATAATCGAGTTCTTCTACCATCATCAACTTCCATAGACATACCAATTATCATCTTTTCTCTTACATGTTGCTTCTTAATCTGTAGAGGGCAAATATCTTTCCATAGTCCCCCTCTAAGAGCATACCACTTTTTCCACAACGGGCACTCCTCCTTTGAAAACCTCCACCACCATGATGTTCGGATTTTTAATGGTCTAGAATTTGACTAATGAAATCTCATTGCAAGTATAGTTTCTAAACCAACAATAATCTTTTCATACAAAAATTTGTTTGTCACAAGTACAAACCCCTAATAAATCTAATAACCAAAGTATTTAAACCTCAGATCATCTCTCAAAGGAATTGCAGGGTAGTGTTCTTGTTATTGGTTATGAGGTGTATATTTTGGGATTTTGGATAAGAAACAAAAAAGTAAATTGTAAAGGAATTGAAAAGATAAACGGTCTTGGCAAGGTTTGGTGATCAAGGATCTCTATCCTTATCATTAACCACAACATGTAACACCCTACCATACAGAGTCTTATGCTTAAGTCATAATTCAGAGATGGCAAGGTATTACGACCTATAAAATAAAAATTTAGTACGTATAGTAGAATGAATGATTATAACTAGGAGCCTTTGTAGAAAAAGGGGTAAACAAAAATCGCAACTCTAAAGCGCAACACTCCGATCGATAACGTAACGAGCAAGGATAAACCAACACGAGGTATATATACAAAGGAGTGTCAAAAACAGGAATATCAAGACTCAAAATCTGGCTGCGAAGATAACCGGTCCGAGCATAGCAATATATACATATGATAAAATAAGGAAAACCCCAAAAGAAACCCAAAGGGACACAAATACAAAAAAAACTATTCTCCAAAATCTCCCATAAGAGGAGTCATCACAGTTTGTATTATTTAATGGAGATAAAAGTATCTAAGCAAAACATATAAACCAAAACATAGCCCCGAGAACAAAGGATCTTCGCAAATCTAGAAGTCTCCAGCATGCGTCAGCGGAAAACCTCACGTCCTGCATCTGAAAACCACAAAATCCGCATGGGTGAGAACCAGAGGTCCCCAGCATGGTAACATCTTCCACATATATAATACATAATAATAGAGGAAAGCCGAAGGCAATCCTAGAACTTCCTCTAGATAATTTCAAAGCTTATAAACAAGCTAAACCATAAAAGGGCATCTGACTAAAGATTCTTCAGTCTAACTAATACTTCCCTGTCCAATTCCTTCAAACCTCCCAACCACCAGCAAGAGTATAATATAGCAAACACAGTTATATCAAGCAAGAAATATACAATTAGGAACAAGTAAGGCATTTAGACAATTAGCAAGTAATATGCAGTCAAATAGGCAATCTCAAACAATTCATATAGTATGCATATGATGAATGCCTGTCCCTAGTGGCTGATGATATCATCTGTCAGTTATAGAGCCAACCCGACAAGTCCTGGCAGTTAACCATTGGACTGTCCCTCTGTCGTGTCTCCCCAACTTGAGTCATGCTCAGTATAACTTGATCATAATCATGATCCATATCCATCACCCTCACTGGTGAATATTTATCCATCACCATCACTGGTGAATATTTATCCATCACCATCATTGGTGAATATTTTTGGGGGTGAGCTCGTCCGGGAATTTCACAGTGCCCGGCCACCCTGACGACATAGGGTCAAAAGAGCTTCAAGTCTCGACCTGGAGCATGTGGTGGCTAGCCACTGCTTTCTCCCAGGGAAACTCTCATCTCCGATAATGGAAGTGCAACTTTCACAATTCATTCAACAGCATATATATGCATGTATACATAGCCATAATCATGGCTCCGCCGTAACCCGGCAATAATCCAGCCATCCGGCTCACGGTTAAATCCATAACCAGCCGTTTCATTAACAATTACAGCCTTTTGGCCTATGGCATAACAAGCACTTCCACCACCATCCTCTGCATCTCACATAATCATGCTTGATCCTCATTGATCATTCATTTTCCCCTTGCTTCACTCGCAAGTTACCACATTCACTAGCCTTTCTTCTCATAGCTAGACATATCATAATGATTTAAGATATAAGTGGTGAGATTGGAGGCTTAGAAGTATGAAATTTGGCTTTTAAAACTCAAAAATCAACTTTGGGATGAAAACAGGTCCACGCGTACGCGCACTCCACGCGCACGCGTGGATGGCCTCGAAAACTCATCGACGCGTAAGCATCATGCACGCTAACGTGTGGATTGAAAACTGGCCAAACGATGCGCACGCGTCAACCACGCGTACGCGTGGGTACTTTCGTGCCCCAGGCACAAAACTGGCACAGTTCTGGCATAACTCTCTGGAAAATGGCTGGGCATTGGGTGCAGCACTTCGGCGTGCCCGCGCACATCACGCGCACGCGTGGGTGGCGCTTTCTGGAAGATCGGCGCGTACGCACCAAGTGCGCCTACGCGCTAGGGGTATTTCTGCTAAAAATTTTCTAAGTTAAAAGCTACAGAATTCACAGATTCAAACCCCTATCTTCCAATGGACATAACTTCCTCATTTTAAATCATTTTTCATCCGTTCTTCGAACGGCATGGACATCCCGGATCCAATTTCATTTCTAAACAGATTTGGCACAAAACAGAGATCCGTAGTCCAAGTTATGTCCCATCAAAGTATGCCCAAAAACCATGTTTTTCATAAAAACCACAAAGTGCCATTTTCAACCAGGCCATTTTCAACTCTTTTCAAAATCAATCAAACATGCCAATTTCATCCCTTTTCTTTGAAATCAATCAAAATATATCAAATTCAACATCAAGCCTCCTCAACTCACACATTGAGACTTTACCACAATATACAAAATCACTATCCCATCATTTTAACCCACTTCACCCAAGTGGCTCAAACCCAAACACGTTGACATATCATGTACTCTTCCTCATGCCAATTCTCAACAACACCAATCCCAATAAATCATCATGGTACACAATTAATATCATACTCACCATCAACATGGTTCAACCCACAATTCAACCATAACCTATCGTCAAGCATATATCACAACATGCATATTTCTCATACATCATACCATCAAGGTATCATTACTCATCATCACACATATGACCACATCATATATCTCAATCATTCAACAACATCAACCATTCAATGCCTATCTTAGGGCCTCTAGTCTAAGTATTTCCTACCACATTACGTATTAGATACGGGAAACCGAAACCATACCTTAGCCGATTTCTCAAGCTCAACCGGAGCACTTCCAAATCACTTATCCACAAGCTCTCAAGGCCTCAACACCTCCAAGAACAGATTTTTCACCACCAAATCCCTTTTTCAACCTTTTCAAAATCACCAATCAAGCTCCAATATTCACATATACACAACCTAAGCTATAATCATCATATCCATACACAACATCTCAATACCCAAACATTATAGAACAACAAATTACACTAGGGTTGAGAATCTTACCACACCCAAGGTCCAAGGAGACAAGATTAACCTTCTCCTTCAAGAGAGTTGGGTCCTATAACATCAAAGAGCCCAAAATCTCAACATTTTTGCTCATAAAACTCGAAAACAAGGCTGGAATTTCGAAGAGCAAAATGTGGCTTACCTCAAGATTAATTGTATGGGTTTTGTAGAGCTCTCCGCGGTGAACACGTGGCCGCAAACGGTGCGGCAATCGGAGCTCTAAATCAAAAGTTATGGTGGTTTGAAGATCAAGTGAGAGAAAGAACTTGAGAGAGTGTTCTTCCCTCCATGGCCTCCATTTTCAGCATGTGAGTGTGTTTAGTGAGGAGAGAGAATGCTGAAAATAGGGTTTTGGTTTAGTTTAGTTGGGCCAAGGGCCCACTTTAGATCCGGTTGGCCCGGTTTGGCCCGTTCGGTCCAATCTTGGTCCAAATTCTATAAAATTGGTACCAAAATTCTCGTCTCAATCTCCTCTATCATATTTAGCCATAAAAATCACATTTTAGGCTTTCTAGAATAAATCCTCATTTATAGGCTAATTAGCCATTAATTAACCGGGTTTTACATTCTACCCACCTAATTGGAAATTTTGCCCACAAAATTCAAATGCAATTACCTGGGAATAAATGTGGATAATCCGTTCGCATCTCCGACTCAAGTTCCCAAGTGTAATACCCAGTCTAACCAAAATTAATTAAATAATAAGTTAAATAGGAGCGAATATGGTTGGAAGATTTGGCAATTGGAATTTGATGATTTAAATATGATATATGGATTCAGTGAATTTTTTCGAGTCAGAAAACATAGTTTTCTGCGTAAAAGCGCGCAGTAGAATTTTGACCGGTAGCACCGGCTGAGACCTGTCTGGTACTGCAGCTGAGAAAATTGATTATGAGTAAATAAGATTAAGAAATGAGGAATTATAATTAGGGGAGGTAGAAATATTTAAAGTGCGATTTAGAGCGCTAATCTTAAAGGATTTTGGCCCAAAAATTAGGGCAACGGACAAAATAAGTGAACTGGGCCTAAGTGGGCCTAAGACCCAACATATATAAACATTAGTTATGAATATTTCAGCTCATTTTACCCTAAAAATAAGAAGAGGAGCGCTGAATTGAGAAGAGAGGAGAGAAGAGAGAAAACCTAACTCTCTTTGATTTTCAAACCACCATAACTTGAGCTACGGAGCTCCGATTGACGAGCTGTTTACGGCCACGCGTCGCTCTTTTCATCCTCTACAATTCTATCTATGTTTTGTGGTGAGTATTCCATTCATCTCTGCCCAATTTTTGAAATTCTCTACTGTTACACGTTTTTGGGTAGTTAGTGTTGAAATCTTGTGATTTTGGGTGTTTAGAGATACTCCAACATGGATTCTAAGTGGGTTCTATCTCTACTTCATATGGGCTGAGGTAAGAAGTGCTCAAACCCTTGTGATTTGTCATTTTTATGAACCCTAGGTTGATGTATGTATGTGAAATTGGTTATGTTAATGTATTTGGTGATGTTGATGCACAATTGGGAGGTTGGTGTTGCTTGTGGAGCTTTGGTAAGGCTTGGAGCTAAGGGTTGGTGGAGACTTCCATAGAAGAGGCTCAATTGGTTTGGCTACAAGAGGTACGGTTTAAGTTTCATTTAAGTACCGTGTGGTGTGATGAGAATTCCTAGGCTAGATGCCCTAGGATTAAGTTTGGATTATGTAAATGGTTGGTGCTAATATGCATAGTTGGTATGTAATGTGAATTAATGATTGGGTTGAGAATTGTGTGGCCTTGTATGCTTGGTGTATTGAGAATTCGATGTATTGGGTAATGAGTATTGATTTGTGGTTTATGTATTTAAATTGTGAAATTGGACCGAGGCCGTGAATCTTGGGCCGGAAGCCGGAAAGAGGTAAGGAAGGTAAGTTGATGTGTGCATTGTATGATGACACAAGTGATTGGATGAATTTCAGATAATGAATATATGAATGATTGGGTTGTTATTGAATAATAAGGTTTGAGGAGTTGAAGTGCGGAATTTGGTAATTTTGGGTGAAATTATATAGATGAGGTATGTTTGGTTTTGGTTGAGATATATTATGCGGTCATATATGTGATTATGATTATTGATGCCTTGATGGTATGATGATGCATGAGAGATATGTATGTTGTGATATATGCTTGAGGAATGATTAAGGTTGATTTGTGGGTGAAACCATGTGATAGTAAGTATGATATTGATTATGTATAATGATGATTGATTGGAAATAATATTGCTGAAAATTGGGATGAGGAAAGATGTATGACATGTTAATGTGTTTGTAATTTAGCCATTTGTTTGAAATGGGTAAAAATGGTTATATAGCGGTTTTGTGAATTGTGGTAAGGTGTTAATGCATGAGTTGAGGAGGCTTGATGTTGATTTTGGTATATTTTGATTGATTTCAAAAAGGGTCAAAATTGGCATGCTTTGGTTGATTTTGAAAAGGGTTGAAAATGACTTGTTTTGAAAATGGCACTTTGTGGTTTTGTATGAAAATATGGTTTTTGGGCATACTTTGACGGAACATAACTTGGACTCTGGACCCCCGTTTTATGCCAAACTCGTTTAGAAATAAAATTGGATCCGGGGTGTCCATGCCGTTCGAAGAATGGGCGAAAAATGATTTAAAACGAGGAAGTTATGTCCGTTGAAAGATTGGGGGTTTAATTTGTGAATTCTGCAGCTTTTAACTTAGAAAAATTTTTAGCACAAAGCCCCCCACGCGTAGGCGTGCTTGACGCGTACGCGTCGCTTTTCAAGAAGGCACCATCCACGCGAGCGTGTGGTGTGCGCGTGTGCGTCGATGCGCTGCACCCAATGCCGAGCCATTTCTCCCGAGAGTTGTGCCAGTTTTGTGCGTGGGGCAGAAACGCACCCACGCATACGCGTGGCTGATGCGAGCGCGTCCCTTTGTTGTTTTTCCACCCACGCGTACGCATCGATGAACATTGTGGCCATCCACGCGTGCGCGTGGAGGACGCGTACGCGTGGCCCTGTTTTCATGCCAAAGTTGATTTTTGTGTTTTAAAAGCCAAATCTCATACTTCTAAGCCTCCGATCTCACCCCTTATGTATTAAATTATTATGATATGCCTAGCAATGAGAAAGGAGCTAGGGGATGTGGTAACTTGCGAATGAAGCAAGGGGAAAAGTTATGATCAATGATGATCAAAGATGATTATATGAGATATGGAGGATAACGGTGGAAGTACCGTGTATGCCATGAGCCGAAGGGCTATATTTATTGATAAATGGCTGGTTCTTGATTGAACCATGAGCCGGATGGATGAGTTATTGCCGGGTTACGGCAAAGCCATTATTGATTATGGCTGAGTATAAATGCATATATGATTAATGAATGAATGTGTTAAATGGATAATGATGGAAATTGTTGAAATGTGATGTGTGACCCCGGGTAGTAGGTAGTGGCATTGTCCACTTGCTCCGGGTATGAGACAGGATAGGATGTTTATGATAAATGAGTTTAATTATAGAGTTTTGAATGAATGTATTTGTGATACCTGGGTAGTAGTAAGGGTGGTGGTTCATCCCGCTTACTCCAGGTTAATGTTTGAGATTTGATAATAATGATGATTGTTTTTAAACTAAACGAATGTATGTTTTGAGATCCTGGGCAGTAGCAAAGGTTGTGGTTTGTCCCACTTGCTCCAGGTCAGAGATTGTGGCGCCTGGGTAGTAGTGGCAATAGTGGTGAATCCACTCGCTCCAGGTTGAGCTTTTTAACACCTGCCTGGGTAGTAGCCGCAGTAGTGGTTATTTCACTGGCTCTGGGTTGAGCGGGTAGTAGTAAAGGGGTTGTAGCTCAAACCTACTTGCTTCGCAAGGGGTGTTTCTGTCCAATGGTTAGCTACCAGGACATGTCGGGTTGGCTATATAACCGACAGATGATATCATCAGCCATAGGGCAGGCATACATCATTTGCATATATTTGAATTGTTTGGGTTTGCCTATTTGTTTTGGATTTCTACATCATATATGCTATGTTACCTGATTATGTGCTACTTGTTCTACTTGTACCTTATTTGTGTATTACTTGCCTGTATTGCTTGTGTTTGTACAACTGAGAGGCCCCACATGCTGGTGTCAGTGGATGTTGAGGGCTGTTCTTGATGAGATGAATTGATGATCCGATTGCATGATGATGATGATGATGATGATCATTGAATGAGATAAATTGAGCTCCCTGGGTAGACGCAGTGATATGGTTTCACTAGCTCCAGGTGAGGGTATGATGTATTAATATAGAATTGCTGAGGTAGAACAACGGGTGATAGTTTTGCTTATGATTCTGAGTCTGATTCATGGAAGAGTCAGCGAATTGGAAAACATGTGAAACATGAATTAGATTTAGCACTCCCTTATGACAGTTGTCTATTCATGGATTAGCGAAAACCTAGGATGGATAATTGGTGAAAAATTTTAGGATGCTTAGTGAGTTTTTATTGCAGTGCATTGTATTTATTTGGCACTTTTATCGTACTGGGAACCCATGGGCCCGGGTTCTCATTCTGTATATATCTCTTGTTTTTCAGATACAGGTCCAGATGCTCAGAAGTGAGTTATGGGTCGTCTGAGAGGCAGCGAAGATCCTTATTTTCTCTACTTTGTGTTTTGCTTAGAATCTCTCCACCTTTGTTTTGAAAAGATTATATTATGTATTGAACTCTTTTGAACTTGCCTTTAGAGGCTCTCATGTTTCCTTTGGGAGAGATTAGGATATACTGTTGTCAACTACTTTCATACTGTACCCTAGCCGGCTTAAACTTCGCGAGTCGCTACTAGTGGCTATTTACTTATGTTTTATATATATATATATATGTGTGTGTGTGTGTGTGTGTGTGTGTGTGTGTGTGTGTGTGTGTGTGTGTGTGTGTGTGTGTGTGTGTGTGTGTGTGTATTATCTATCTCTTAATCTCCTTTATGACTTGTCCGTATATCGCTTTCGGCTTCACGATTTATCTTTTTGTTGTCGAAATGTGAGTGATACGTCTTCGCGGTTTTATTTATACTCTTTTCAGGCTTCTCGATTAATTCTCTTTCCGAAATTACCTAAATTTATATATTAAAAATCCACCTGAGAGTCGTACCACCGTAGTATCATTGACTTATGACTCGAGCATAAGGATTTGAATATTAGGGTGTTACACCTTGCGATGTCACTTTCCACGCGTGCGCGTCTATCTCATCATCCCAAATCCTTGTTTCTTCATGAGTCCTCCACTTGCATGCTTTTCCTCTCCATCCCCTTGATCCATTCCTAGCCTTTCCAATCTGAATTCACTAACAAACATATCAAGGCATCTAGTGGAATCAAAGGTGAGTCAAAATTAGCAATTAAGGGCTTAAAAATCATGATTTTAGACTCATGCACAAATTAGGAGACACTCATGAAACTATGCTATTTCATTGGATAAATGTGGAAAAGGTGGATAGAATCCACCTAAATTAGGCATAAAATGTACCACAAAATAGTGGTGCATCACACCACTTAAACAAAAGTGCTGTGTTACGAACTATCGCATCTTCAACTCTTAAACCACCGAATTTCTTTGGAGCCTGAACCACTTTCCATCTAACCAAAGCCATACCATTCCCACCATCCTCCTTACTCCACAAGAATCTTCTTTGCAAAGAAATCAATTTCTCAGCAACAGCCTTCGACATCTTATATAAGCTTAAATAATACACCAGCATGCTATTCAATACTGCTTTGATGAGGACCAATTTTTCCACTTTGTTGAGTACCTTTGATTTTCATAAACTGAGCTTCTCTTTCACTTTGTCTATAACTGGCTTCCAAGTTTTTTGGTTTAAATTATTCCTACGGTCTTTATATTTTCTATTACGCAAACCAAATATTATCTTTCTATTAATGAAATCCTATGAAGCACAGACAGTTTACTGAATTTGCAGTGTTTGCGATACGTTTTGGACATGACACTCATCAACACTCGTCCGACACGTGTGTCTGCCGTGTCCAACCATGTCTTAATAAAATATAAAAAATTCTTCTCTGGACACGCTTGGAGACACTTAAATATCATCATGTGTCAACGTGTCCACTTTATTCTTAACATGTATTCTTGAAATAAATTTAGAAATAGTATATATTATTATTATTATTAATTAAAACAAAAAATATTTTAAATACTTTATATAATTAAAATAAGACATCAAAAATAATTAAAAGATTCATTTATGTTTTAATATTAATAAAATATCAAAATATCATTACAATTTATCTAAAAAATACTTTAAAATTCGTGTGTTTGCGTGTCCGTATCGTGTCTCATGTCCGTGTCAAATCTAATCATTGAATTTTGAAAAAATAACAATAATAATTACGTATATTCATTTTAAAAATTATCTTTCTATATATTATCCTAATATATAGCAAAACTTTATTTAAATTTTGTTTTATAGATATTTATAAGATCATAGACAATATTTAAAACACAAAAGAGAGATTTTATATGATTTTCTGTGATATAACTAATTAATATAAATAGAACAAGATAACGAACTTAGTAATAATTAATAAAACACAAAACTCAGTTCATAATCCACAAGAACTAGCCTGCATGTATTTAAAAAATTGTATATTGATAAATAATATTACTTGATGATTATATGTAACATTTGATGTTGATACAGGAGTAAGAAAAATAAATAAAAATGAGTAGTTTATAATGGAAGAAACTGAAGGTCTAGGGAGTAGGTTCTTATGGCACTGTTTATCTTGCAATTGTTGTTGATACACAAACACCGAGCTTGATTGCTGGGAAAAGTTGCATTCTCAGATTGGCATTCTCACTGAAGAAAGAAGAACAAATTTTTAAATCAGTTTGTTAAGGTGAAAGTGGTGGTTGCCAAGAAATCATTCGATGCTTTAGAACTAAGACCACGGTAGAGCACAGATGTTACTTTTACAATCTTCTGTTGAAGTATGCTCCTCACGGTTCTTTGGATAACTTGATCCATAAGAAACCTATCCCGGAGAATGACGTGAGTGTTTATGCACACATGATTGTTAAAGGGCTTTCGCATATTCATCGCAAAGGAATCGCCCACTATGACCTCAAGCTGGAGAACATTCTTCTGTTTCCTTTATTGGACAAAGAGAGTGCAAACAATCAATTGAAGATCCCGAATTTCGGATTATCTAAGACCAAAGAGGAGGAAGCAGATGTCGAGGTTTGGAAGTCCAAGCCTAGAGGTATGTTGTCGTACTTGTCGTCGGAGGCATTTTCCAGTCATACTGATAATATGGGCACTTGGCTGCATAGTGATTGAAATGCTGACTGGATTGTCTGCATGAGGGGTGAGAGCTTTTTGCGTATTGAGGAGTATTTGAGGTTCTTCGTTGAGTACCTTGAACTATCACCCATGAAGCAAAAAAGAATCAGTGTTTTCTGTTATGATTTTTTGGAAAAGTATTTTATGAAGGATCCTAGCAAAAAGAATCAATGTTTTCTGACATACTTCTTGATCACCCTTTCCTTTATATCACACTTTTTCATTCATATTATCTTGCAACTTGACTATGATTGTTTTTCTTAGTTAGAGATATTATGACATTGTAAGATTAGATGATTGATTTGTTTATTGTGTCCTCTGTCCAAGGGCCTAATGGCTGTGCTGTAAAGTCTCTTTTGTCAAGGCGTCTTCTTCTCCTTGATGGCTTTGCCGAAAGAAAATTGGAATCGGACGATGTTAAGAAATAGAAAAATTGCACAAAGTGTTGATGAATAATGAGTCTGTTTCTTAATATTTATGGTTTGGAAGTTTGAATAAATTATGTTAATAACAATAATTTTGTTACTATATGTGCTTCAGATGTTATAGTTTTTTTATGTTTCAATTTTTTTCTTTCTTCCTTTTATAATTCTATTTTCAGTAAATGATCAAATAAATAATTGATTAAAAAATTAAGATATTTAAATAGACTAACACAAGTGGTAGTTATTTGATTTGTTTAAAAATAATATTTTAAGTTTGATCTTTAAAAATTAAATGTATGGCTTATACAATATTTTGTGGTTAATTTTTTATTTACCGAAAGATAAATAGGGGAGTTTTTTAATTTTGATATGGAAGTAACGATTGTGTATAACAGGCTTATGGGGGAATTGGGTGTATCACTGAGTTGTGATGGCGGCATAACTGAAATCGGACGGACCGATTTAGGAATCTGAAATCGGATGGACCGATTTCTAGTAATCGGAGAGAAGCAAATCGGTGGGTCCGATTTACTGCACCATGCCAGGTGGCGTACATGCAAGCCATTCTTCCGTCGGTTTGGTTGAAAGGAAGCAAGTTAATATCCCAACTTCATAACTTCACCTTTCCCTTTCACCCTCATCTCTTTTTCTCTCTCTTTGTTCCCCATCACTCTCATCTCTTTTCCTCTGTGTTCTCCAATCCCACTACCATTGTTGGACCACTAGAAACATTAGAAAAATTTGGAAAAATGCCCAAAAAAAGAAAAATCAAAGATGTAAATCAACCAGAGTTTCATATTGCTAATTATCTTGGACATTTTAATTATGTAAGTTTCTATTTTTAATATTTTAATTTAATAATTAAATAATAATAATGATAAAATTTTACTGTTTTTAATAACAATATATATTATTATAGCACTAAGTAGAGATTAATAATATATATATGTATATGGTTACTGTTAATGATATATATGTATGATATGGTTATGATTACTGTTAGATATTAGACATAGAAATTGAACTTGAGTTAATTAGTTAGTTAGTGTTTATCCCTTTAAAGCTTTAAAGCTTTCACAATAGATAATAAATGTTAGGTTTTTTATTTGATTTGAATTTATTGAATAATATGTTGAAATGAAATGAAGATCTGTATATAAATTTAAAATTTAAAATTTAATTTCTTTTATTATTATTATTATTATTATTATTATTATTATTATTATTATTATTATTATTATTATTATTATTATTATTATTATTATTATTATCCGTGGAGTAACAGTAATGAAAAATTTTATTATTTTTATATTATTATTATTATTATTATTATTATTATTATTATTATTATCCGTGGAGGTTAATGAAAAATTTTATTATTATTATTATTGTTATTATTATTATTATCCGTGAATAATTGTAATTAATTATTAGCATGATTATTATTATTATTAACGATATTACTATTATTATTATCGATATTGTCCATAGGTAATGTTAATTATTATTATTATTATTATTATTATTATTATTATTAATAACTGAGTATAATTTAGACAAATAATTAGGCATATTTATTAATTTGTATGTTTACAAATGTATGTATGTTTGATAGGCAGATTATATTATTGTAAGTAGGGACATGTAAGAGAAATTATAGTATTGTTAATATACTTATTATGTTGGAATTCGTAAAGGAACTGTGATTTTGTAGGGTTCACGCTTGTCGGTATGTGATCATTTGAAGCCGCCCGATCCGTACAACCAAATTATTGAGGCTCATTTACGGGAGACGGGTTTCTATTATGTTTCTCAAATTGGGGTAATTCAGTGTCAGTCAGCAATGATTAATGCTCTGATTGAGAGATGGCGTCCTGAGACGCACACATTTCATTTTCCAGTTGGTGAGTGTGCGGTGACATTGGAGGATGTGGCAATGATTCTCGGTCTCCCGACAAATGGTCTTCCGGTTACAGGACCAACCATGAGTTCTTTTGAGGCGATGGAAGCTGAGTGCTTGCACCATTTTGGAGTTGCACCGACGATAAAAGAATGTAGAGGAAGTTTTATAAAGTTGAGTTGGTTTAGGCGTTTGAAAGAACGCATAGTGTTGACTGATGATTTTCACATTCAGATGTATGTAAAGTGTCACATAATGTTGTTGTTTGGTACTATTTTGTTTGGAGATAAGTCTGGTGCAGCGGTGCACTGGAAATTTCTGCCGTTGCTCCGTAACTTCTCGGGGATCATACAGTTTAGTTGGGGTTCGGCATGCCTTGTGCACCTGTATAGATCATTGTGTAGGGCAACTCGCGTCAACTGCAAGGAGATGGACGGTCCTTTGACACTTTTGCTTACATGGGCTTGGATCCGGTTACCATTTATTGCGCCGATTCCTGGCAACCCCCGATTATTTCCGATTGCAAATAGGTAAAATGAATTGATGTATGAATTGACACAAGCACTAGAATAGTTAATGAATTGCTGTATGAGTTGATAGAAGCGGTATGAAGTGATGTATGAATTGACGAAAACAAGTTAATTAAGAATTTGTCTTAATGCAGGTGGCAAAACTGGGAGCGTGAAAACTATGGTTACCGGTATCATTCCGTTCCCCACTATAGGAAGTTGTTAGATGATATGCAAGAAGGACATGTATGTCATTAAAAAATATTTCATGCATTTGTTTTGTCAATGAATTTATAGTTGTTTAATCATCTGATACTGTCGGTGTGTCTAGTTTGTTTGGCAGGCTTATGGCATTGGACACGTTGGTCCAAACCTGATTCCCTTAGACATCCGTCATAATTCTATTATTTGGAGTTCCAGGGTGCCGCTTATATCATTCGAATGCGTCGAGTGGCATGCAACTGATAGAATCAGTAGGCAATTTGGCTTGAATTAGGGTGTCCCTAATCAGCCGCGGGATCTAGGTGCATCACATGGTGAAGTACTAACTGGGCCTAAAAATCAAGATTGGGCAAATACGCACTCTGTCTGGGTGATGCAGTGGACCAACCGGTACAGTCACGTTCTAGTTGATGAAATGGGTCCTCCACATTATTCCTTGGACACTTACATGCATTGGTACCGAGGAGCTTTCGGTGATCACTTGCAATTGTCTGACCTTGTAGCACAAGAGAATCCAAAAGGGCCCCCGGTTGATATTCAAGAGAATCAACAGGAACAACCAGCGCCACAGCCACATCCACCTTCACCCCCCCCCCGTCACCTCCACCGCCACAGGCACATCAGGATGTTGAGTATTTTGCTCCATATGTTCCTCACACGCAACCGTCTGATTATCTTTCACCGTCAGTACCTATACATCAGCAGTATTGGGGTGGTCCACAGTTTGAGACAAGGGAGCAAGGATCGTTCTCCCAGCTGCTTGGTTTCATGGGTAGTTCAGGAGTTGGTCACTCATATTCAGGTAACTATGCGGACATCCCCACCGACCACTGGGCACGTTCGGGTGGTGTTACTCAACATAGGAGGTCATTGGATTTGAGACCTCGGGATCGCACTTCCTCTGATAATTCTGGAGCCAGAATGTCTGTTGATTCGAGTAGGAGTGCTGAAGCCGCGGGAGGAATTATACAGAGTCGAAACCAGGAGCGTATTCCGATAAGTCTAATTCAGGAGAGTAATATGGGAGTTGATGATGACACTGATGACTATCTAGTAGACCATCCGGAGAGTGATGGAAACCATGATGATGAGGATGAGGATGATGATGAGGATGAGGACGAGAATGATGATGAGGATGATTCCGAGGATGACGATGAGGACGATGACGTCGTTGATGATCCGGCCGACCAAGCTGATGAAGACCGCGTTGACAATCCAACGGTTAGTGCAGGTAACGTAAAATTTTGATTATATATTCTTATATTTGATTAGTTCCAGTCTCCATGGGTTATACATTGATGCTGAATTTATATTTGATTAGTTCCACTCATTGTATGTATTGTATTTTGATAGGTACAGCCACAAGTGAAAAAGAAAAAGGCTACAATCTTAGAAAAGATCCGCCACGTCGGAGTGCTAGTCGGTATACCCCCTCCCCATTTAACAAGCTTGCCAAGAAGTGCAAAAAGTTATGCACAGGTTTAAAGTGGGCAGCGAGAAAATGATGTGTTTCATGTTGTTAATTAAGGTTTATGGGTTGGTTGTATTACTTAGGGTGTTGTTACTATTTAGTGTTGACTGTGTAAAAAATTAGGGATATTGTATTACTTAGTTTAGTTAGTTTGCTGTTAGTATTTAGTATTGCTATTTTTGGATTGGTTCTATTACTTACATTGTTGTTACTTTGATTGATGTTACTTTGCTATTTTAATTAGGTTGTAATGATCGATATTTTTATTCATGCTGCTACGACTATTATAGATATTTTTATTTTATTTTTTATATTTAAATAATTATTATTTTAATTTTTAATAATTTATTAATTAATTTATATTTATTATACTATTATAGAAATAAAATTAAAAATTAAATACATATTTTCAAAAATATATTAATAATAATTAAATATCAATTCTTATATATAATTTATGGTGCAAATGAGATAAATTACTAATTATTCACTAGTACAAAATACTTTCTCAATTTAATGAACAAAAAAAAATAAAATATAACACAATCAATATCTATCTATTAATATATTTGTATAATATATGTTGTAACTATGTGAATCCATATTTAAAAGGATAAAAAAATATAAAACTGCGAATGTTAAACTGGTTTAAATTTAATACATCTAGCAATAAATATAACAATAGTCACTTCCTTATGATATATCAAACTGCGAATGTCAAGCAGCAACGTAAATTAAGATGAAATATAACAATAGTCATTCACAAATTTCCACGCACTAGAAATCGCTGCTACCGATTTCTCAGCAGCTGATTTATCTTGCAGCAAATCGGTGGGTCCGATTTAATCTCCTAAAGATCAAAATTTTTTGCTGACCCACAAATTTCTGGAACCGATTTGTGGTTTTTTGCTGACCCACAAATCCCTGGGATCGATTTGTGGTCTCCTGGATTCGAGTAGCAACAAATCGGTGCGTCCGATTTTATGAAACATATACAAACCAACCCAAAATCGGTCAGTCCAATTAGACTCCCTTTCTCTCAGAAATAAATCGGACGGTCTGATTTCATCCTCCACCTAACTTCAGCTTTCCGCCACCTACCTTCAGCTTTCCGCCGTCACAGCCTTGTATAACACCCACAACCTCCATAACGCTGCTTTACTCATATTCCATTATCATATCGAAAAAAAACAGCCAAAATAGGGAGATGTTTATCTTTGCAGTTCTTCTCTAATTTATATTGGTTCTACTCCCAAGAAACTGATTTCCATAGAAATCGTAGAATAAAATCAGCCACGTCACTTTTGCTTGTAATGATTTAATGAAATGATAATTTATTATACATAAATAAATTGATAAACCTGCATGTAAATTCTTGTTCTCAATATTGATACACTCGTGTCTCTGTTTAGAATTGTTACTTTGATTAAGGCCTAAGTCTAATTGGTTTTAACAAAATGACAAAAAACATACCCTGAATTATTATCATTATGTGACGCTATTGTCTTGACTAGAATTCGATCTCACAGCAACATCATGAATCGATAAAACTTGTATCACTTGTGAAACTCTCAATATTTTTTTAAGTGGAATAAGTGAGTGCAGAACATACATACAATATTAAGAGAAATTAAATTGATTAATAAAATTGTATTTTTAACATGTCTTTATTCTTCTTTTTCTAGTATAAGATATTTTCATTTTAACTACTTTTGTCAACCTAAAACTTAATTAAATGTCAGAACAAAAATTGCAATTATTTGTTATTATTCACTAGTAGGAATTCTAGCTGTTTACTTCATGTGCTTAAAAAATTATTAAAAACTAATTCAATTTGTTTATAAAATTTAGGAAATATATATTCTAAAAACACGTATTAAAATTCTCAATTGAAATATTTTTATAAAAAATATACATAATTCAAAATTTAATATATTTATTAAAAAGTTTTAAATTTTTTACTAATAACAATTTTAACACTTAATCATTTACTTACTGGTGAATTCTATGGTGTAGAATGTAACTTTTTTCTACACATATAGAACTTAGGTGGAAGCTTTTAAAAATGGACATCTGTTGTAATATTCTCTATGTCTAATCAAGTTTTGGAGCCTTTTGGTTTATCAATAGAATAGTTTGCAGTGTTTGTCTCTTTATATTAAATGTTAACTGAGATTAATTTTTGAATGAAAGGGTTAATTAAGTGAGTTATATTTTTTTATAACAGGCAAATTAAAAATTAGACCATACTTTAATTTGAGCCAAAATAATCAGTTTATATTTTTTAATATACGGTATAACTGTTCACCAACAAAAAAAATATGGTATAACCCTTTTAGGTTTTTTAACATAAATAAATTAATAAAGACAAAAATAAATAAATAAATAAATTAATAGAGCATTATTTCCAAAAAAAAACAATGAAACTCAAATTAAATACCAACATACAATCTCGTTTTTTTTATTGATTTATGAAAAACATAAGTTTGGCCACACCAATTTCTTGTTGGGAATAAGACACCATTCCCCCTTGAGAAAACACTTTTGACAGAGAAATAAAATAGACACAATCACAACACAAGAATTTAACGTGGAAACTCCAATTACCGGAGAAAAAACCACGGCCGTTGTCAAATGACAACCAGAGAATATCACTATGTGAAAATTGTTACAACACATAGACTCCTTTCTCTCACCGGCACCCCAGTACACCCACACTCTCTCAAAGCAAATATCTAACTACACCTCACAACACTCTCTAAAAAAGAGTACAGAGGAAAAGAAAAATCAGATACAAGCTTAAAGTGTTTCTGACTGGTGCAAAAAACAAATGGAGAACTTAGCCTCATATTTATAGCCTAGGCCACCCACTCCATTTGCTATCCTAAGCAATGTGGGACTAATTCAACCAAATCCTAACAATCTCCACCTTGATTGAAATAGTCACACATCTTCAGCTTCCATTGTCAACACCGACAATTCTTTGCTGCCATTGTCTATACCGACAATCATAGTTCAGAGAACTATCATACTCCACCATGAAAGTATACTCACTTGGAATTAGAACACTCCAAGCATTTCGCCTTGGTACAGATCGAAACCTTGCTGAAAATTCATGGTGCAAAAAACAAATGGAGAACTTAGCCTCATATTTATAGTCTAGGCCACCCACTCCATTTGCTATCCTAAGCAATGTGGGATTAATTCAACCAAATCCTAACACAATTTTGGTACAAATTTGAGAAAATTATTTCAATTTAAATGAATAGTATGACCATACTTTTATTTCATTATATTTTAACCTTTATAATTATTATGCTTGCACACTAAATTTATATGTATAGTTGTTTTATAGAAAAATCAAATGTTGAAATATTTTATTTTAGTTTCTAAATGAATATTTTCTATCGTACGATTTTATTTTTTTTAAAAAAAATCTAAAATAATATTTAAAAATTTAAAAAATTATAACATATATAATGTTTATAATATAAG
Organism: Arachis hypogaea; assembly: GCF_003086295.3. NCBI lineage: Eukaryota > Viridiplantae > Streptophyta > Magnoliopsida > Fabales > Fabaceae > Arachis > Arachis hypogaea. The sequence goes on from NC_092042.1 coordinate 66,470,553, forward strand.
AAAAAAATTGCAACAAAAAAAGTTTTATCTAAAAATAATGATTCATTTTCTAAAATCAAATTTTTATTTTTTTAATATTTTATTTTATTTTGTTTTTTATTAAAATAATCAAAAGTGACTATTAGTATTTTTTTTTTCTCTTTCTTTAGTCAGGGACGATTGATAAAATTATAAATAATAAACTATAATAATTAATCAATTATAGTAATGAAAAGCGGGGATTTATTTAAGTCCAAACTTAAGTATGGTTTAAATTTTTAAATGGTTTGTTACAAAAAAAAAATAATCCGCCTAATTAATTAACATTTGCATTCAAAAATTAATTTCAGTTGATACTTAATATAAAGAGACAAATCACTGCAAACTATCTTATTGATTAGCCAAGAAACTATAAGACTTGATTAGACATAAAAAATATAATAGATGTCTATTTTTAAAAGCTTCCATCTAAATTCTATTGATAAATTATTTTATTGATAAACTAAAAGGCTGCAAGACTTGATTAGACATAGAGAACATTACAACAGATGTCCATTTTTTAAAGCTTCCACCTAAGTTCTATATGTGTAGAAAAAAGTTACATTCTACACCATAGAATTCACCTTACTCTAAACTAAACTCTTATTTATATCTCAAAGTTTAATATATACTCTCAATTCGGACAATAATTAAAACTACATAACAAGCCCACCCCAAATTATTTAAAGAGTAATTATCTAAATCAATCCAAAAATTTTAAAAGTGGATGTTTTAATTTTCAAGAAAAATTAAGGGCAATTTACTTAAATAAATAAAAAGGGGGATTTCTTTACCTAAATGTGCAAATCTGTTTGTTGTTACGTTTATGTGCAAAACGGATTTATATGTAAACCGTGGCAACCCACCACGGTTTCTAAACATGCATAAACCGTGGGAGGTCACCACGGATTAGGAGCAAAAATTTGTAAGAGAAAACCGTGGTAGGTCACCACGGTTTATGAAGGAAATTTGGCAAGCATAAACCGTGGGGAGTCACCACGGTTTATGAGGAAAGATTTAAGCACATAAAACCCGGTGGGTTACCACGGTTTATGTAGAATAATGGGCAGAAAACGTGGTAGGTTTCCACGGTTTACTATGACGGAAATTCTATATATATGTGGGTGATTCAAGCACCATAAGAGATCATTCTCACAATGGCTAGTGAGGAAGAGAGCTTTCTTGCTCTGGTGCATTGCTCTGGAAAAATAAAAAAAAGCAAAAGCCAAGGTGTGAAGTTCACCGACAGAGAACCACTAAGTATTTTTATCAGTTCATCGATGAGTTTGTCAGACTTGAAGAACAGCATCTTGGAGAAGCTTGGCGTGTTGGGTTGCAAGTGGGTGAAGAAACTATTCTACAAGATTCCCATGGCGGTTGTCTCGACCGGTGTTCAGTATGAAACCTTTGCGGTTAAGGCTGATGAAGATATTAGGGTTCTGTTCTACTGTGTAAGGAGTTTTCCGGAGATCAGAATCCATGAGTTGTTCGCGAAGTTGGAGGTTGGTGTCGATAGTTCTGGGGCATCCGCTCCAGTTCCTTGCGCAGCTTCCGCTGGTGGTGCATCTAGTTCGATGCCTGCGGTCAGACCGTATCTTCCGCCGGTTCAATCACCTTCTTTTGCGGCTGATTTAGACCAAACGGAGGTTGTTGGTTCTGTCCCTTTGGAGCATGCAGTAGTCATTGAGCCTCCCAACGTTGTGGGCACCAGTGGTGGCCTCGTGCCTTGTATCGAAGAATTTGGTGGACCTGATCAAGTAGAGAATGCAATGCGTGACGATGAGTCTGACCAGGAGCCTGTTGATATCGATGGTGACAGCGACGAAAACACAGGCGGCGATCCACATGCGCAGCATCGGCCTTCAAGTTCTGGTTCTCATCAATACCCTCCACACTTCTCCACACTAAACTTGGAAGCTCTTGGTCAACAGGAAGACAGTGGTAACAGAGTGGGTAGATCTTCTACAGAATTTGAGATTGGGCAATCGTTCCAGAGTAAAGATGAAGCTGTGCTCAGTGTGAAGGACTATAGCATCCGGCGAGGTGTTGAGTACAGAGTCATCGAATCGGATCATTTGAAGTATCATGGAAAATGCAAGGAATTCGGCAAGGGTTGTACTTGGTTGATTCGTGTAGCGCTTCGTGCACGAAAGGGAACTTGGGAGGTTAGGAGGTACAACGGGCCACACACGTGCCTCGCAACTTCTATTTCAAGTGATCACCGTCAGCTGGATTATAACGTTATATGTGCGAGGATTCTTCCTATGGTTAGGGCGGATGCTGCGGTTACGGTAAAGGTACTTCAACAAGCGACAGAAGCTGATTACGGTTTCAGGCCTAGTTACAGGAAGGTTTGGATGGCTAAGCAGAAGGCAGTGGCACAAATATATGGAGATTGGGAAGAGTCTTACGCGGAGTTGCCCCGTTGGATGCTAGGGATCCAGGCGACAATGCCGGGAACAATCACGGTGCTGAAGACGTCTCCTGTTCAGATTAGTGGTGGGGTTGATGAGTCGACGGTGTACTTTCACCGACTTTTCTGGACATTTCCACCCTGTATCGAGGCATTCCGGCATTGCAAGCCACTCGTCAGTATTGATGGTACCCACTTGTATGGGAAGTATGGAGGGACGCTGCTGTTGGCGATAGCTCAGGACGGGAACTCGAACATCCTGCCGATAGCATTTGCCCTTGTGGAGGGGGAAAATGCAGAGTCGTGGTCATTCTTCTTGTCCAATCTCCGAGAGCATGTGACTCCTCGGGAGGGTATCCTTGTTATCTCAGACATGCATAATGGGATCAAGGCAGCGCTTGAGGCACCTGAGACTGGATGGCTGCCTCCTCGTGCTTTCCGGGCCTACTGTATAAGGCATGTGGCAGCGAATTTTGCCCTAACGTTCAAAGGTAAGGACTCAAGGCGGTTACTGGTCAATGCTGCCTACGCCAAGACTGAGGCAGAGTTTTACTACTGGTTCGACATCATGCGGACTGAGAATCCAGCAATGTGTGACTGGGCCAACCATATGGAGTATGACAAATGGACCCAACATGAGGATGCTGGTCGACGGTTCGGGCACATGACCACAAACATCAGTGAATGTGTGAACTCCGTGCTAAAGGGAACTCGCAACCTGCCGGTCACATCGTTGGTTAAGTCAACCTACGGGAGGCTTGCTCAGCTATTTGTGGTCCGGGGACAAACAGCAGAGGCACAACTCGGATCCGGCCATGAATTCTGTCAGGCATTGGTCAAGGTTATTGATCGGAACCTAAGAGACTCTAGGTGCTTCACTGTGACATTATACGACAGGCATCAGTCCGAGTACACCGTGGCTGAGACAACACCAACGGGGACGTTCTCTCTTGGTAGCTATAGAGTTTCCCTTAAAGATCACCGATGCGACTGTGGCCACTTCCAGGCGCTGCATTATCCATGTTGCCATGCCATTGCCTGTTGCGCCTACTCCCGGCTAAACTGGGCGTCATATGTTCACGAAGTGTATCGTATGAGTGAGGTGTTCAACGTTTACAAGCAGGGGTTTCTCCCACCTATACCTGAAGGCCTATGGCCTCCATATGCTGGCCCAACCATCATTCTTGACCCTAATCTGTGGCGTGCAAAGGAAGGTCGTCCAAAGGCAACCAGGATCCGTGGAAGCATGGATCAGTCTCAAGAGAATCAGCCGAAGCGTTGTGGGCTATGCCGTCAGCCTGGGCATACGCGAAGGAACTGTCACCAGTGAACACAAAGTGGTGGAGGGGATGCGTAGATCTCATGTCGTGTAACCCCCTTCTATGCTGTCTCATTTGTTTCATGGTCTAGATAATGTTAGTAATGCATCGTTGGTTAAGTATGTCACTGTCAACATGTTTCATCAACAATAAAATCTCAGATGAATAAACTCCTGTTATTTTATCTGTTTCATTAAACCACTTTAGACATCTTTCATAATGTGCATTATAATATAAATCATAGAGGAACACATCAAATAATCTGAAGCAGGTTAAACTACTTGGTCAAAAGATAAATAATATTTAACATAAGTCTGAAATCCATAAATACTAACTAGCATGCCCAATACATAAACTAACTAGCATGCTCAATACATAAACTAACTAGCATGATCAATACATAAAAAAACAAAGAAAGTACTGGACAGGAACATATAACATAACTAATCAGAATCCTCAATGGTGTCACTGTCATCATCGTCGAACTGGCCAAGCAAGTGCCCTCCGGTGCCACACAAAGGAGGACGCCTAATCCGCCTAGGTCTGTGATCTGCCGCTGGTGCTGTAGGGTGTGCGGGAGCCGCGCTGAAAGCGGAGGCAGGTGTCCCTCCTAACGCAAACCATGGGTTGGACGGCGATACTGCCGGCTCGTTCAGGTCAACTGCCAACTGAGCCTGAACATCGTCACTGCGTTGCTGCTGAGCACTAAACTGGGCATGCTCCTCAGGCATCTGTGGCCTATAATGGGTCTGATCATCATCCCTAAGCATGTCAGCTATGTCTCTGTAAAACTCGGACTCAGTAACAGGATCAGCAATGTCCACCCCAACAGCCGCGGTAGTAAACTCGGCAAAACCATATGGGCTCACGTTCCCAAACAGCTGTGAGCTAGAACCCACGTCGAACGTCGACTGATCCATAGCTGATGCTGATCCAACTACGTCCTCAGCGGCCACGTGACCAGTGCCGCCCCCCTGCTCGGATGGTCCTCCATCAGGCGCACCTCGACGGTCAGGCCGCGCAGGTGGCCGTCTGCCTCTACATCGAGGAACACGGTAGTCCACTGGATCCCCAGCCTCAGCTCCAGGAACGTCCTGCTCCAATCGATCGGCAAACTCCCTCCACTCGCGATCGGTGGTCCGGGTCCCAATACGGCGACGCCGATCGACTCGTCTGTTATCTGGTCTGTCATAAACGTGCACTCTAGGAGGTGCCTGGGACGACCCTCTGTGACGCACCTCCTCAGTCAACACAATCGGCCTCGGATCCTGAAATGCTACATCTGGGGATAGGAACCTGTGCGCCACACGGCACGACCACTCTAGGTAATCTGCTGATGGACCAGGGTCGAGGACTCGATCGACCCATATGACTGACTAATGCCTGTTCTCCCAAAGCTGGTGCCACTCCTGATAATATGTAGGAAACCACCGGTCCCCACCCCTACCATCCTTCGCATGTAGCCAATCTATGTTCAGAGCTACATCTGGGAGATGCTGAACACCGCCGAACTGGGGTAGAACCCTATCCACCTGGTGCCACTCGATCGCAGCAAAATATATCAGGCTAGTGACGGCCGTCCATAGCCGTTGGTGCTCGTCAGCTAGTATCTCCGGATGAATAACAGCAGCAACATCAGCAGAAGAATAAGGCTCCCACACAAACTGCATAGAAACAGTAAGACATTCATGAGGCAGTGGCATGTAAGAAAAACTACTACAACTATCAGTAATAAATAAATCACTCACATCGTGGACACGCAGTCGATCAAGTGCAAGGCGTGCGGAAACTAATCTCTGTGCCCCTGCATCGTTCCTCGGAACAAACTCAGCCCACCTACAATTTAAATTGAAATGATGTCAAAACAAACCATAACACATGCATTTTTTACAATTTATGAACGCATATTTTTAAACCATACCTAGAAGCAAGCGGAAAACCGAACCGGTCAAAACCAGTGGGCCTCAAAGTGGGAAATCTCCAGAAAATCCAAGACTGTAGTAGCTGTAGCGGCCCAGCCAAGTTAACGACGTTTCTGTTTGTACCACGACAAAGACACCTATACAACCAGGCTAGTGCAGCGGAGCCCCAGCTATATCTGTCCAAGTCATCCAATGATGCCAAATAAGGCAACCAGCGAAGGTGTACCCTGTTTGCATTCTTGTCCGCAAACAGCTGAGACGACAACAGCATCAGGATATAAGCGCGTGCGTATACACGCACGGTCTCATCAGTAGCATCTGCAGGGAGAACTCGGAACCTCTCGTGGAACCATGTGTAGCACACTGTCATCTGCTTCACTTTACTCTGTGGAGGTAACTCCCCGAACAACTCCCGGAACCACACCCATGCTGGTCTACCGTGTTCCATCAGATTCTCAAACTCAGTCAAGCACCCACTAACGGGTGCACCATCAATCGGCAAAGCCAGCTGATACGCAACATCCTGTAAAGTAATGGTGCACTCACCAAACGGCATATGGAACGTGTGGGTCTCCGGACGCCACCGCTCAATAAATGCGCTAAGCAGAGACTCATCAACCCAGAACCACTGACTGTTTAGCCTAGCAAGATGATACAAGCCCGCAGTCTCCAGATACGGTATAATCCGGTCATGTAAGGGCATATTCTGCTGCCGCCTAACGGCGGTAATAACCCTACTAGGCTGCAAAACGTCGGTAACAAAATCCCTTAACATACAACCATTACAAACAACAACAAACATAATTTTCGTAGAAATTATTAGACTGCTCACATTAAATTCATTGATTCCCTTATTGTGTATTAAATACTGAAGCTAAGAAAACTATGCACTCATTACAACAAATTAACAATATAAATACAGAAAAAAATATCTTTGAATAAAATATTAATATTTATAATAAAATATTGTACAAAAATACTATTAACCACACTAAGAAGATAAATAAGCATAATAAAATATGCATTACTAACAGTACCGATAATAACATTAATATTTATGTAAATAATATTAATCAGAATCACAAAACAAATAAACGTAATAAAATATTTTTACTAGCAATATTCCTAATAATATCAATTGCTATATTAGAATTAAATTTAATAACAATAATAATAACAATAACAGTAACTAACCTCTTCGTCGATATATCCTGCCACGTGAGCGATGCCATTTAGTCGGTACAATCGATCCTCATCCTCCATTGGCCCCACCACCCACTTCTCCTTCACACCTCCAAACTTTTTCCAAATTCTCTCTACAACCCACCAACCCACTATCTTTCCTGATGTCCCTAATGAATCCGTCCCTGCCTTCAGCGGATTACTTATATATCTAGACACACGTAAACCGCGGTGGGTTACCGGGTTTTACGTTCAACTATATTTCCTCATAAACCGTGGTGACTCCCCACGGTTTATGCACGCCAATTTGTCTTCGTAAACTGTGGTGACCTACCACGATTTACATATAAATACATTTGCTCCTAATCCGTGGTGACTTCCCATGGTTTATGCATGTTTAGAAACCGTGGTGGGTTTCCACGGTTTACATATAAATCCGGTTTTGCACATAAACGTAACAACAAACAGATTTGCACATTTAGGTAAACAACTCTCCCATTCTATTTATTTAAGTAAATTGCCCAAAAATTAATATACAAAAATATTTTAAAAATTTTACTTCGATAGACAAATCAGTCCTAGACTATTTTTTGGTGGAATAATTACTCAAATTAATTCCTAAAAATTTTAGAAGAAAATATTTTAACTCCCAAAAAAAATTAATACACAAATTCATTCTCAACGTTTTTCTCCCTCATACATAACAGTTATCCGTCCATTTTTCGACGTAACTTACTAATGGAGAATGCTGAGTTGACACGCAAACTCGCATACGTGGCAATTAAGTGGATGAGACTAAAAATAGTCCTTCTTTATTTAAAATGAAAATTCCATTTGTAGTGGATGATACTTAATATGTGAACCTTTATTATTATTAGCTTAGCCTTGTGTATGTGGATGATGATATTAGCATATTAATATACTCTTTTCATTGAAAATAAGTAAGGCGAATAATGATGCTTTAAAATTCAAATTAAAATATTTTCTTCTACAACAAACATATTTTTTAAAATAGGACATTGTGGAATTCTTGTTGACAATTTGACATTATACATATAGAATTAAGTTACAAATTTGACACGTTTTTTTGTTAATATGATTTTCGCACGATTATAAATCAAAGAAAAATAATATGTATGTACCACATAAATGTGTATATTAAGTTAGTTTAATTATAAAGTAGAAATTCAATTAGTTTTTTAAGTTAATTGATAATTTAGTAATTAAATTAAGATTTAAGTGAAAATAGAAGAATAACTTTAATTATACTTAATTCCTAACTATAACACCAAGCTAAATTATATTAAATACAAAAATATCAAATTATTTCAACTTTAAATTCTTGTAGAATAATATCTAATAAATTTATTGAATATCATTATTATTATTATTATTATTATTATTATTATTATTATTATTATTATTATTGAGTACAAATATATATATATATATATATATATATATATATATATAAAACTCTTTTTATATTATAAATACATACATAAGAATCTAAATAAATTTATTATTATTTTTGCCTAAAAACATGCAAGAGAATATGAGAGTTAGTATATCTCTTTTTGTTGAGCTGTGTATGTAATGAAGATGGTTTAATAATATATTTTTTTTAAAATATCATATTAAAAATCAAATAGGTTTAATTTAATTTTAAAAGTTAATTTGATTATAATATTTACTAATAATTTTTTTAATAAATACTTGAAAAATTTAGTGGGTCATACCAAAAAATGGAAGAAAAACTGTTATATCTGATGAAAAAAATGTTGAAAATTAATCTGTCTATTTATTTTTTTGGAGATTAAAATGTCTGTTTTTAAAATTATTTAAGATATTTGGATCATTATTCAACCAAAAAATAAACTAAAAATTAATTTATCTACTAAAATAAAATTTTGAAAATATTTTTATATATTAATTTTTTTTAGGTATTAAAATGTCCACTTTTAAAATTTTTGAAAATTTATTTAAATAATTACTCTTATTTAAGTTTTGAGTTGAGAAAAAATCTTCCAATATTTCCCATCTTCGAGACAATAATCAAATTCTTCACCTCACTCAATGTATGTAGTGGTTACCACACTAATTATGATGATATATTATTTTAGCACCGTGTTTGTTCAGCATATCTTACCAATTACCATAGACTGTCCTTGTTTTTCTATATCTCTTTTGCCTCAAGCTAGTTTAACATTTTAAATAGAATTCTATAAGAGAGTTAATGAAGTATTTGTATAATGTGTATAATAAATTATTTATTTATTTTAATATGAGTTAAAAAATAACATACAGGATAAAATACTATTAATTTTTCAAACGCAATATACTCATATTATCCAGAATAACCATTCGAGTACCAAGAATAATAAACATTTGATATTTTACTGAATTGAACATTGCTATACTCCCATTATACACAATTACACATTATACAGATACTCCATTGATTCCTTATATTTCCTCTTTTAAATATAAATAAAAATGTCTCATGTTTATCACGAAAACACCCACCATGTGATTACCACATAACTACTGTACCTTTTTGATGGGCTTTGATTTTGTACCAAATTCTTTAGTAACTTGTACATATTTAAGTTGATACTTTATTATTCTGTTCACTCAATTGTAAATTTTGTATTAATAAAATTTTTTTTGCAAAATTAATACCAGAGCTAACATATAAATCCAACCGTAAAAGTAAGAGTTTCCAAATTACACAAGGTCGATCACAAAAACACATTTTTTTATTTTAAAAGCGAAAAATAATAGAACCAATATTCATTGACAGGTTAGATGCTTGTTTTTATTTATGAAACCCAACCATAAATCTTAAACTCTCCTCAAATTCAAATAGCATTTCAATGCAATCACCGTGCAGAAACATTTAAACCAATATGCATGCATGTAATGCATCTCTTAGAATTCTTAATATATATTAAATATAATAGTATTGAAAGTACTGTTGAAATATTTTATTTATAATATTAAAATATATTATACTTAATATTACTGATATTTAAATTGTTCAATTTTTTTAAAATATTTTATTTTAAAATTTTTTATGACATTTTATTTATATTTCACATAAGATATATTAAATTTATATTTCTCAAATAATAAAAAATACTTAACAATATATTAATATAATTTTATTGATTATATATAGATTTAGGATTTTATACTCACACGTTTCTTTAAGCGCAATAGTATTTTTCAAATATTCTATAAAAATTATATGAAATAAAAAAATAAACCATTTAAATAATATAACTTAAATTAAATAAAATCTGTATAAATAATAATTTAAAACTTAAAAAAATCCATTGTTAATGTGAAAAATTTATATTATAAAAATAGAAAAATTGGTATTAATATATAATTTTGTTTCTGATTACTTCACACTAATTTTATACACACTTCTCTCTCAATCATAAATCATGGACTTTTATAGAATTTTATACAATCATGGATAGATCATGGGCCTTTTTCAAGTTTCATGTAAGACTATGATAAATCATGAGAATTTTTTTTGAGTTATGTACATCACGTAAAACCTATCAAAATCATGGGCCTTTTATGTTTATGTGTAAAATTTTTAAAATACCCATGATTTATATTAAAAATTAGAGGACCAAATTATAACCATTTTACTTTTAGGACAATTTGGTAGTTTTAGTGTTGATATGATTTATAGGTTTAATTATTCTATCTGTTCCTATAGTTTTACTGAATTTTTAAATAGGTCTTTGTACTTTTTTTTATAAGGTTTTGTAATTAAGTCCTATCGTGATAAAAATATTAAAATTAACGAAATATTCGATTAAATAAAATAAATATGCCTAACACTTTACTGAATATTCTGGATAGTTTAATAGAATATTCTGTTAATTCTAATGTTTTAGTCACGGTAGGGACTTAGTTACAAAATCCGATATGGCATAGGAACTCAATTGAAAAGAAAAAAAGTATAGCGACTTAATTAAAAATTCAATAAAACTATAGAACCTGGCAGAATAATTAAACCTTATTTATATAAGTAAATTATCCTTTATTTTTATTATATTAAATTATTAATTTAAATTATATCTATTTAAATTTTTGGATAATTAAACTAGACTAGATAAGTAGATTTTAAAATGAAATATTTGGTTGACTCTTAAAATTTAAAAGAAATAATGATCATAGTAGACATAAATACTATAAAATAAAGACAAAAATTCTGAAAATGAATTATCTCTATTTCATAACATTTTTAACTAATAAAATCCTATAATTCCCAAGAAAGTAGGGATGGAGATAGGGGTGGCAACGGGGTAAGTAGGGGCGGATTTTTGGCTCTACCCGACTCCGCTTCGTCGTACAACAATTTGCATAGAACTCGCCCTACTTCTATCCGCGGGTAGTAAAACATTGAGTTCTAACCCGCCCCGCTCCTATAATTATTAAAATCCAATAAATAAAATTAAATTTCAAAATTTATATAACCATCATCACATACATAATATAAATTAAAGTAAAAATTTAAATATGATACAATATTATTAATCATTTACTAATTATTTTACATATATTATACATTAAAATTATATATATTATATATATAGCGGAGCGGGTGGGGCGGGTATTACCTAAACCCGACCCCGCCCCGTCCCTCCCAAAAACCCCTTCGGCTAAAAGTCCGCCCCAGTGCAGGGCGGATAATTACCCTCCAAACGAGTAGGGGTAGAATGTGCACTCGCAAATTTGGATAGTATTACCATCTCTAGATAGAGACATATATTTCACTTTTTATTTGGGTTTAAAAATTACAGTTGGTTCAAAATTGACATAAGATAGAGATATTTTAAAATTTTAAAATTTATTTTTAATTTAAATTATTCCTCCTGTCTTTATATTTTTTATTATGCAAACCAAATATTATCTTTCTGATGAAATCTACTCATTTAAATATATAATTAGATACTATCCCATAGTACAAAAATTAATTACTTTTATCAACATAAAATTTAATTAAATGTCGGAACAAAAATTGCATTTATTTGTTGTTGTTCCAAAGACTCAAACTAGTAGAATTGTGAGTCACAAAAGAAAACGGTAAATCTTTTTTTTTTTTTTGTATTTTTTCTTCTCTAGTAAATTACGATAGATGACCTTAGACCGTTAAATGGAGGATGTGTATAATGAGTGAGTGCTAATGATATTAAAATTTAGTTTGAGAATTGCATGCGACAAGATGTCAAAGGGTTATACAAAAGTAAGTGGCAGATTATTTTTTGTTATTATTAAGATTATTTGGCATAGTAAAAATATAAAAAATTTTGAAAATAAAGTGCCTCAAATTAATAATAGTTGGAAGCATGTTAATACATTTGTAAATCAATAGGGTGCAGTAAGATTAAAATTTTGGTGTCTGCGTATTTCATGTCGTGTTTTATATATATATATATATTAAATTTAATCATTAAATTTTGAAAAAAATAACAATAATACCTACGTACCTTCATTTTAAAAATTATTTTTCTATATATTATCCTAATATATAGCAAAGCTTTATTTAAATTTCGCTTTATAGATATTTATAAAATCATAAACAATATTAAAAACACAAAAGATAGATTTTATATGATTTTCGGTGATACAACTAATTAATATAAATAACACAAGGTAACGAACTAACACAAAATTGAGTTCATAATTCACAAAAAGAGTCAAAAGAACTAGCCTGCAAGTATTCAAAACTTTGTATATTGATAAATAATGTTATTTGATCATTATATCTAATATTTGATGTTGATAGAGGAGTAAGAAAAAGTAATCAAAGATGAGTAGTTTACAATGGAAGAAACTGAAAGTCTTGGGAGCAGATTTTTATGGCACTGTTTATCTTGCAACTGTTGTTGATACACAAACACCATATCAGAGCTTCATTGCTGTGAAGAGCTCTATTCCCAGGTTGGCATTCTCACTAAAGAAAGAAGAACAAATTTTTAAATCATTGTGCAAAGGTGAAAGTGGTGGTTGCGAAGAAATCATTGGATGCTTTGGAACTGAGACCACAAGAAACCTCTTCCGGAGACCGACGTGAGCGTCTATACACGCATGATTGTTAAAGGGCTTTCACATATTCATCGCAAAGATATCGTCTATTGTGATCTCAAGCCGGAGAACATTCTTCTGTTTCATTCATTAGACAAAGAGAGTGCAAACTATCAATTGAAGATCGCGGAGTCCGATTATCTAAGACCAAAAAGGAGGAAGCAGATGTCGTGGTTTGGAAGTCCAAGCCTAGAGGTACGTCGTCGTACTTGTCGTCGGAGGCATTTTCCAGTCATATTGATACTCCGATAGATATATGGGCACTTGGCTGCATAGTGATTGAAATGCTAACTGGATTGTTTGCATGGGGGTGAGAGCTTTTTGCGTACTGAGGAGTATTTGAGGTTTTTCGTTGAGTATCTTGAACTATCATCCAAGAAGTCAAAAAGAATCAGTATTTTCTGTTATGATTTTTTGAAAAAGTGTTTTATGAAGGATCCTACCAAGAGGTGGACTGTTGAGATGCTTCTTGATCATCCTTTTCTTTATATCACACTTTTTCATTCATATCATTCATTTCTTTATGGTTCATGTAGTTAGAGAAATTATATTGTAAGATTGAATTGTGGTTTTGTTTATTGTGTCCCTTATCCAAGGGCCTGATGGCTATGCCGTAGGATTTCTTGGGTCAAGTTGTCTTCTTCTCCTTGATGGCTTTGCCGAAAGAGAGTTGGAATCGGACAGGATTAGAAAATAGAAAAGTTATACAAAGTATTGAAGAATAATGAGTCTCAGGATTATGGTTTGTAAGATTTAATAAACTATGTTAATAATAGTAGTTTTGTTTGCTATTTGTGCTTTGGTGTTATCAGTTCCTTTTTATGTTTCAATTTTTTTTCTTTCTTCCTTTTATAATCATGCTTTCAGTATATGATCAAATAAATAATGGCTGACACAAGCGGTAGTTATTTGACTTGTTTAAAGATAATGTCCTAGGTTTGATCCTTAAGAACTAAATGTATGGTGTATGCAATGTTTTGTAGCTAATTTTTTATTTACCGAAAGATAAATTGAGAGATGTTAGGTGATTTATATTTTTTTAACTAAAATTATTAACCGTTTAATATTTAAATAACGTTTGGTATACTAAAAATATCTCATATGAGGCAAAGATACATCTCTTTACCATTAAAATTTGGTGAAATGCAAATTGAGTAAGTTCAACACTTGATTCATTACTTTAGTTTACAAGAGTGATCTTTCTGAGAGAACAAGACGCAAAATCTTTATATTGATTACTGAACATAGAACTGCATTCCAACAAAATTGATACATACCTCATTCATCTCTTCATATAAGTTACTAAATAAAAACAAAAACTAAATAGACCCTACTTATCATGTCTCTGTTTAGAATTGCTATCTTGATTAAGGCCTAATCCTAATTGGTTTTAGTAGCATGACAAAAACATGCCCTAAATTATTATCACTAGTGATGATGTTGTCTTGACTAGAATTCTCAGCAACATCATCAATTGATAAAACTTGTGGAGCTCTGAGTGTTCCTCCAAGAAGATTAAGTGAGTACAGAACATACATACAATATTAAGATGTAAGAATGTGAAATTGAGAGAGAGATTGAACTCATTAATAAAATTGTATTTTTAACATGTCTTTCTTCTTCTTTTCCTTGTATAACATATTCTCATTCTAAATTCTAACTACTAGTAACCAAACACAATAATGATCTCAAAAGTTTGTGTCCGCCCTCCCTGTTTCTATGCCCCTGTTTCCTGTTGTCATGGAATAGAAACCAAACACAGCGACATCACAAAAGATAGCTTAGTTCATAAACAATTATATTAGGTGTAAATAAAAAATTAGTTACTTCAAAGTACAACTCTAAAAGTATACACATCACTTTTATCGGCCAATTTACTTGAAATGAAATAATTATATAATCTAGTTTTAATCTTCTTATTAGCAAAATAATCCAATCATTTTTGTTGTTTCCTATAGCTTAATTGCACATCTATTTTTGTTAACATAAAACTTAATTAAATGTCGAAACAAAAATTGCACTTCTTTATTGTTGTTCCAAGAACTCAATGTCCTTAAAAATTATTAAAAAAACTTATTTATTTTGTTTATAGAATTTAGGAAATGTATATTCTAAAAATGCATTTTAAAATTCTTAATTGAAATATTTTTATAAAAAGTATACATAATTTAAATTTTTAATATATTCATTAAAAAATTTAAAAAAAATTAATAACAGTCTTAACATTTATTTTAAACTAAACTCTTATTTATATTTCAAAATTTAATATATATTATCATCTCAGATTAAATTACCACAATCCCACACCAAATTATTAAAATTTTGAATTGAAAAAAAACCTTCCAAATGTTTTCATATTTGAGACAAGAATGGAATCCTCCACCTCACTCAATGTATGCAGTGCTTACACACTAGTTATGATCATATAATATTTTAGCTTCAAGCTACTTTAACATTTCCAATGCTTTGGGATTTATTATTTATAGCCAACCACAGCATTTGGTACGGATGTGCATGGCCTAGCTCAGCTCGAAAGTTCGGTCTAGATCTAAATATTTTATGAGCTAATTTAGTGTGATTTTATTGGATCTAGAATTGGATAAAGATCTCAAAAATAAATGTGATTATTATTTAAGACTTGATTTAGATCAAGGCAAATTCGACTTCACTCGATCCCATGTGCATTTTAAAGGGATTAAAGAATATATATATATTTTAAATTAATTCTAATATTATGTTGTATTAATTATAAACTTATTGTTTTATTTTTAATCACATTTAGTTGAATTAGAAAATAGATCAAAGAAGCACGAAATTAGAATTTATGGACAAATTCATGTGTAAATATGGATATCAACTTCTCGATAACAAGTTTTTCTTTTTTATAAATAAGTGCATCATAATTTTTTTACATAAAATTTATCAAGGCCCAATTTTTACCAATTTAGACCTGGTTTTAGTGTGGTTTGAAAGTAGTATGATTTCACCAGATTTAGGGTTGAGTAAAAAATTCAAAAATAGATCCAATTATTATTTAAGACCGGATCCGATTCAAGACGAACACAACTTCACCCAACTCATGTACAATCCTAGCATTTGATCAGTTTTTTTTCTTCTCACGGTATCCCCCAACCCGGCAAGTCAAATACTAATTCGCTGCGGTACTAAACTTCATTTAAGGGTTTACCGCCGGTCAATGGGTTGCTGCATGCATAAGGCGGGATTCGAACCCCCGACACTTACTTAAGCGGACTAGTGAGCTAACCACTAGACCAACCCAACTTGATTATTTGATTAGTTATTCATTTGTTGCTAAAACGTTCTTCTTTTCTTTTATATTTTGTCCCTTCCTATTTCCTAATTTACCCTCTTTTTCTGCCTTCCTCTAACTTCTCTCTAATTAAAGTTGTTTCTATGTAATGAAGTTTGAAACTATTGCAATTAGCTCCTTGATCTCTTTAAAATATAATTTTAATATATGTATAAAGAACTGAAACCAATCTAGGAACACAATATTACAATATGTTTTTAACTATAATATTTTAAATTTTTAATCATTTTAGAATTTAGAGGAGGTTGTTTAAAATTCAACTAAAAATCTCTCCACTTGGTTAGCAGTTAGTGCAAAATCCAAATGGTAGCGTTTGGGTACTGTCCATGTTCCTCTAAGACATGGACATGGTAATACACATCCTCCTTTTGGTTTGATGAGACACAAAAATTTGATAGACACGGAATGATATAAAAGGACATAAATACACAAAATTTGTGTACTACCTATAAGCTAAGACACTAAGACATAGACACAAGACACTGATTTTTTTCCTTTAAATCCGAATTTTAACCCTAAACCCTAATAATGTTTCTTTCTCTCTTCTCTTCCCTCTTCCCTCTTCCCTCTTCTTCTGCCTCTATTATCTTTTCTCAATCACTCCTCCCTTTGCCACCATTGCTGCCGCCACTCTTAGCCACTCCTCAAGATCTGTCATCCACCACTAAACAGTCGCAACATCCCTCATGAGTAGCAAGTCGCTGCGCTGTCACAGAGCTGTCATCATCCACCGTCGCGACCCAGCAACTCAGCGTCATTGTCATCCACCCCTCGCGGCCCAACACCTCACAACGCCCACCCCTCGCGACACAGGAACGCTCGTGCCTACTTGTCTTCCTCCGTTTCACAACTACCATCGCCTTCCAACAATTTGCAGCTGACATTGCCTTCTTCTCCCATTCTATTGCTGTCACCCCATCTCTTTCATTCCCTTGCTTTTTTTTAATTATGGTTGATTGTTTCTGTGATTACTAGTTGCCTCTATCAATCTTTTTTGAGATAGACAAATATTTATTGTTAAGAAATTTATTTCAAGATTTTTTGTTAATTATAGATGATGATGATGATGATGATGATGATGATGATGATGATGATGAGGGTGGTGGTGGTAGTGGTGTTTCTGATAAGGATAAATTTAGTATTTTGATATGAATAGAAATTTAGTGTATTGTTGTGTATATTATTACCAAACACAATAAAAAAATTGTGTATTTTATGTCTATGTGTTGTTATATCTTTGTTTCTGTGTCCACTCTTTTGTGTCTTGTTACCAAACGGAGCCAATTGGAACTATAATTTCCATTGAGTGAAAAGCACACTGCTTCCTCATTCAACATCATTCAGTTAATTGAATAACATTTATCTTGCTTGAGGTGATTTTTTTCTCATCCCCTTTATATGATTTCTAGAATTTTAATTTTGATTTGTTTTATTTTTGGAAAGTTTCTTAGAAATAAAAGAAAAAGGCAAGTTGGGTATATAAGAAAATTTTCCTCTTTTAGCTATTTCTTTTACTCTATTCTTTTTTGTTAGTATTTTTTGGTTGGTGGGTTGGTCAGTGTGTTTGTATTTTCATGATTTATTGCCGAACTCAATATATGGACATGTTTGTTCTTTGTTGTATTTAAATTTTTGAGTGCTGATTGATGTATCACTTGGAATTTAGTGGAACTTATACACGTATGAAGATGTGGTTTATGGCAATCAAACTTAATACCATAATTAATGATGTATAAGCAATGGCCACTAGTGGTAAATCGAATTTATTAGGTTCGATTTAACACACGCACACACACACAATTCGAATTCATTTGTTTCGAATTATATTTCACCAAATTTCCATACCCAAAATGCCACATCCAAAGAAAAGTGAGGGAAAAAATCACAAGATTCATACTACAAAAATGGAAGATGATCCGAATCGTATATATCGGTTGAATGGAGTTGTCCATATTACTGGTAGCATCCATGAAGAGAATATTGAATGAAATTTTATTTTTTAAGTTTGATAAGTAATGTCAGTAGTATTAAACTGCTTATGGTAGTTGTTTATAAAGGTTAGTTAGAAATTAGAATTTTCAAACCAAAAATGGTGGTTAGAGTAGTCATTTAGTAATTTGTTAGAGATTTCAAGCTATGAATGCTATTTAAAGTAGTGATTATATATAACTGTTACTTAGAGTGGTGATTAGAGGCTCTGTTAGAATTTGTAAGTTATGAATGTTAGATTAAGTTGCGAACTGCATCGACAAATTCACAGTGAAGTGCACTTGGATGCAGGAGACGTTCAGTGAGCTTCCTCAGGGCGTAGTCAATGCTACGATTAGGAGGTATACCAGGCATATATCATGATGCTGTTATCGATCCAGCTCTTCGGTAACAAGTCTGGTACACGTCTTCACATTAGTTGGCTCCCCTACGCAGCCAGGCTATAGGACATGGGTTGATACGGTTGGAAATTTGTTGCTCTCTCATGATTATACCGATGCATGTGCCATGTGGCCAACAAGAACATTGTAAAGTTAGCCGGTCCATTGCAACTCCTTTAGTCATGAATCTTCTGGGGGTTCCCTAGTTTTATGCCTGATGGATTTGACGCCTTTCATTAGTCATTGGCCTCGATGTACTTGCTATTTATTTATGATATGTTTGTTAATATTTTTAATGGGTTATTTTTGTTGTTGATAAAATGTCATGGGTTGTAAGTAGTCAAGTTATCAGTGAACATTAAGTGAGAAGGAGAGTCGAGTCACGCATTGGAGGCTCAAGATAGATATACTTCAGGCCGGGGATGTGAGTATTTAGTCTTTTAATATATTTATCGTTAATGTTGTTTTATTAATTTTACTGTTTATGATGACATCATAATTATTTCTATTCATAGTTCACGTGGATGCTATATAGCTTACCTGATGTCATTCAAGTGATGCATCCCGAGGTACTGGAGCCACGACATATGTTGTTATGGAGGGATACAATAGCATTGATCTACTTTGTTGTCATAGAGTGGCATCAGGTGGATCGGGTACTACCACAGCTTGGTGGAGTACAGCATCGACCCTCGACAGCACTCGATATTGGTTTTTTGATGTTAAAGGATGACTGAGACGGAGATCGCTAGTTTTTTAGTACCTTACAGAGTTAGCACATTCATTGGACAAACAGGGTACCGAATGTGTTATGATTTGATGTTGTTCCAAATCCAGGACCGTCACATGCGCTGCGTACTTGAAGCGGTGGCATGAGCATGGCAGGAGATTCTTGTCGCCTGTGCTCTTCCTCGATGATCCCAGGGTAGTTACAATCCTGGCCGAGGCGATGTGGAGAGTTCCAAGATAGGTTCTTGATATGGATCAGGTGCCTGATGTCCCAGACAGACGTCGTGTTGGGACACGTTCGAGTCAGCGTGAGTGAAGGTGGTTAGACGATGCGATTGATGCATTAAAGGGCAGGGGTCGAGACCGTAGAGGAGCTAGGGGTCATGGCCGACGGAGAGGGAGGGGTGGGATTGGGGTAGAGCTTGACGTGGAGGGAGAGGCGGAGAGGAGGATGATGATGGCGGTGACGAGGGTAGTGATGGTGAGGATGATGGTGGAGATGATGGCTGCGATGACAGTAGTGGTGGAGGACATGATGGTGGGATGAGTGGTGGATATATATGGAGGAGGTGGCAAAGGACATGATGGTGGAGATGATGGTGGTATGGGTGGTGGTTATGGAGGGGGTGGCGGAGGCCATAATGGTGGATATGATGGTGGAATAGGTGGTGGTTATGGAGGAGGTGATGGCGGTGGTGAGGTGGAAGAGGTGTTGATGGAGATGTTGGTTAAGTGGTGGCGATGGAGGTGGCAGAGATGGTAGTGGAGGGTTTGGTGATTATTTTGTTGGGATTTCTAGCAGTGACGCAGCGGTGTACGAGAGCCAGTAAATATAAGTTAATTTTTGTCGCATGATGTATAATTTGGAATAATACAGTCACCGATTTTTCACATAAACTAAGACCATTAACTATTAGACTAAAACCATCAACTATTCCAGAAAAGGCATTTGCTACATTAGTTCTGGCTTTATTACTATATTCAACAGCTCTTTCCTTTGCTTTATGAAACTCCAGAACTAAACTCAATGCAAGAATCAAGAATTTTACATATTTGGCATCCTGTCCTTGATTCAAAATATCAGTACCACTGCTTTGAATAAACTGCAAAATATGTGCAACGGATCCACTATTAAACTCATATTAGAGAATTGATGCAGGATACCAGTCAGTGCAGCAATGAGTTTAAAATAACTATTATGTTTCTTTACCCTATCCAAAGTGGCAAGGGGATCGACTGTCAAAGCATCTGATTGAACAGCTCCACATTCCAAAACCAACTTGAAAAAAAATGGATAAAAAATATATCTCTAATTTGTAAGAATTATGCGCTTTTGAATAACATGAATGTCCAGATCCAAGAATACAACTCTAGAAAATGATAAATTTCCTTCAACGCACAACAAATTAAAATAGCATGGACTAACTATAGTATTCTTTTACTCCTTTTACTGAATGAGTATATGACTGATGTGCTCATCATTTTGCATCAAATACCAAGCCAGTTCCCAAAACCGTTACCACGATTTGAAGTGAGACAACACCCAATCCAATGGTGGTGAAGGTGTGTGTCAACCCAATGTTTAATTCAAGGTGAGTACAATTATCATTACACGTAGTAAATCATGTGCTTTTTTTTTTCTGTTCACAAAAATTAACATATGGGCTATGATCCTAGCATGCATTTCATTTCATAACAAACATATCTAGATACAGTCCAACTAATCTAGATCATGAACAACCGCATTTTAAAGTGGATCCAACTATCAAACTAAGCCTGAATCAAGCTAAAATGAATTAAACTCACCTTGCGAAAGAATAAGCAAGGAGAATGCACTTCGTTGGTGAAAACAAATTCAGGAGCAGCAGCGACCACATGAACATCATGACCAGCAAGGATTAGTTGCCTTACCACCTATATATATACATGCAATTGAAATTGAAATTGCAATTCAAACTTAAGTGCAATGCAATGTCCAAATAATGAATCATGAATGACAGTGACAATGAGAATGAGGATGAGAAATAAGAGGTTACCTCTGCAACACGAGTTGTGTGGTCAAATCCATGACCAGTGACATAGTAAGCAAACACCATTTTCTGTGTGGAAGAAACAGTAGCAGCACCATCGCCATCATACTCTTCCTGCTGCTTCATCCCCATTTTAATCGCTACCATTTTAATCGCTATCATAATTTTTTAGCAGCCACACGTTGTTGCAGAGCTAATCCAGGAATCAAGACGGAGTTGAATAGCGGTGATTCGAGGCGAGGCATGGTGAGACAAGGCGAGACGAGGCGATGCAATGGGAAAGACAGACAAGCGGAGCAGAGCACCTGTGGACCGTGGACCCGTGGACGATACAGACAGACGATGACCACCCAGCGACGGACAAGGACGATGCCACGGAAGATGGCAGCAGAGTGCGATGGAGGAGAAACTCAATTCAGATCTTAGGAAACTAACTTAGGGCTGGATATGATTTTTTAATTTGGGGACAAAATGCAAAGGTACTATTGGTATTTTAAAAAAATAGAAGAGATCTTAATTAATTATTTTAATCTAATTATAAGAATATTCTATTTTTTTACAGAATATTTTGTTATTTTAAATAGATTTGTGACGGTAGGGACTAAATTAAAAAAAATAACGTATAGGGACCCAATTGAAAGGAAAAAAAGTATAGGGACCTAATTGAAAATTCGGTGAAACTATAGGGACCTGCAGAGTAATTAAACCAATTTTTATTTATCTATCCATTCTAAGATTTTTGTTTAGGTTTTTAGTTTCATCTTTTATTTATGCAGTTTTTTCTTTAAAGTCAAATTAAAAAAATAAAAAAATTCTAAAAAGAAAAAAGGAGAAAAATATCATACAATTAACAAAGTTGTTGATTTCAATTTTCAAGTATCCAAAATTTTAGATTTGTTTCAAATTATTTTGAGAATTAGTGTCAAGTTAAAAGTTTCTATTATTAAGATTATCTTAGTTTAGTCTCTCTTTTTTCTTTGATTTTTAAAGTACCACTTGTTTAAAGTTATCCAATAGAGTAATTGCTGTATTTGATGAGTAAGACTAATATTGAAAATGGTCCTAAAATTCTTATGGAGTAATATTTAATTTGATTAAATAAAAAAATTATAGATGAGATCGAATTTAACTATTATGCAACAATGAAGTATTTAGTCAATTTGACCATTAAGGTGGAGAAGCAGCATCAACTTATGGCAACTTGGCTATCTTCTTTAAGTCATAAAAAAAACTTGGCTCTCTTCAGATGCTAATTCTATAAGATTTAAGGAGCAAAGTTTGATAATAAGATAAAATTCAAAGTTACAAATTTCAAGAAGAATCACATAAATCATCAATATAAGAAGAAGAATTCTTCTAATGCTATTTCTAATTTTTCTTCAAAGCCAATAATAAAAGAATTTGTTGAGTATGCTCTAACTAGAGATAAGTACTTGGAGGAACTAAAAATAAAAAAAAAGTAATTAAAGGGGTTATTGGAGTGTGAGCAATTTGAAAAATAAAAGAAAAAATAGAATAATTTGAGAAAAGAAGAATGTGAAAAGAAAAAGAAGTGAGTACTTGAGTGAAAAGAGTCAATTTTTAACTGAAAAAGAGAGTTTTGACAGAAAGAAAGAGAATAGTGTGAGAGAGAAGTCAATGACAAAAAAAAATGAAAATAATAAACACACTTGTAAGAAAGATTTAGATAATTCTAGATTTGACAAGAGTACATTAGTGTCATTGAATTCCAAAAAATCTTTAATTTATTATATATCTATACTACTAAAAAATGGTAAAAACTGTTGAATTTACTAGCGGAATTCTCAAAAAGATCCAACAGTATAAATGTCGCCGATAACTGATTACCAACGGATTTTATGGATCTGACGCTAATTACCATCTTTAGAGTGGCCAATTATCATTATAAAAATCTATTAAAAAATATGTCTATTTAATGTTCTTCACTCATATTAAATAAAATTTAAAAAAACAAGGAACAAGACGACAACGTCACTAACTGTGTCTGCTCCTAAAATGTAATACACTCATTGTCCCTAAAAACTTACGATTTCAAACCTTAACTCGTAAGTCATCAACGTCGAATATATTTTGGAAGGAATGAAGATAAAGATTTTTTTTGAATTAAAGTAAAGCATAAATGACAAAGGAGAATAGGAGATTTTATGAAAATACAAACCCAAGCAAGACTTCATTTTTGAATTCGAAAAGCAGAGGTGGAATCGATTTATCCCAGTTATAATTTAATAATATCCATGTGGCTGAAAAAATAATATGTCATCATTTCACCGTCTTTCAACCTTTGGTAGGATCCGCTATGACTATTTTCGCGTGTGGTTGGAATTCAATTGGTATTTCTATTCTTCAAATATCTTTCGGATAAATTGTTGAGGTAAAAAATAAATATTTATTCTATAAATCATAAATTTAATAATAATTAATTTTTCAATTTATTATTTTATTCATCTCTCTGGTGGATATGGTAGGAGTACTGATAAATTTCTATTTCATGGTTTATCTTGTGCTCAATTGAGTTGTTTTTATCAAGCCTTTGCATACTTATTCATACTATTTGCATGGTTTTACAATTCCTTCCCAGAATTTGTTCTATGATTGAAAACTACTTCCTAGAGTCTTTAATTTGTGTATTTCAATCATCTCTTATTACCATTCGATGCCTTGATATGTGTGTTAGGTAATTTCAGAGATTACAGAGCATGAATAACTTAGAGGATGGAAAGGAAGCATGCAAAACTGGAAGGAATACAAGAAATTGAAGGAACTGCTTAAGCTGTCCAGCCTGACCTCTTGGTACTAAATCGACCATAACTTGAGCAACAAAGGTCCAAATGATGCAGTTCTAGTTGCGTTGGAAAGCTAACATCTGGGACTTCGCAACGATATATAATTTGCCATAACTACCTCAAAGTTAGGCGACGCGGATGCGTGGATGACGCGCATGCGTCACATCTGCGAATTTCAATCCACGCAAATGCGTGGACAACGCCTCCGCGTCACTTTGCCGCAACCTGTACGAACCAGCAGCAATTTCTGGGCTGTTTTTAACCCAGTTTTTGGCTCAGAAAACACAGATTAGAGGTTATAAAGTGAGGGAATGCATCCATTCATAAAAAGACAACATAGACTCATAATTCACTTTTCATAATTTAGATGTAGTTTTTAGAGAGAGAGGTTCTCTCCTCTCTCTTAGGTTTTAGGATTAGGATTCCTCTTAAAGGATTTAGGATTTCTTCTTCTCAATTTCCAAGTTTAATGTTCTTTTTATTTATTCTCCCAATTTAATTTATGAACTTTTCCATATTAGAATTGATATCTTCATTTAATATAATTTGAGGTATTTTAGAATTATGATTGCTTTCTTTTATTTATATAAATAATTTAGATTTTTTCCTTTTGGCTTTGGTTGAGTCATTGGAGACACTTGAGTTATCAAACTCATTGTTGATTGAAAATTGGAATTCTTTAAGAATTAATTCGAGTTCCAATAACTCTAGCCTTTCCCAAGGAAAGACTAGGACCTGATGAATAAAAATTAATTCATCCACTTGACTTACCTTCATAGTTAGAGGTTGACTTAGTGGGAGAAAAATCTAATTCTCGTTACAATTGATAAGGATAACTAGGATAGGACTTCCAGTTCTCATACCTTGCCAAGAGCTTTATTAGTTATTATTTTAACGACTTGTTATTTTACATTACTTGTTCCTTATTTTAAAACCCTAAAAATATATCTTTTTCCATAACCAATAATAAAATCATACTTCCCTGCAATTCCTTGAGAAGACGACCCGAGGTTTGAATACTTCAGTTATTTATTTTTATTGGGTTTGCTTAAGTGACAAACAAAACTTTTGTACAAAAGGATTCTTTGTTGGTTTAGAAACTATACTTACAACGCGATTATATTTGTGAATTTCTTTACCGATAGAAAATTCGATCGTCAAGTACCGAGTAGGTTTACGTATATAAAAATTTAACAAAATCTTCAAAAGAGTGGGTTGGAGTTAAATCTCAATTTGGCCTCTGAAATTTGGCTCGAGATTCAGAATGACTCCTACAATTTAATTAGCCTCAATTAGAACCCCCAAATTTGTAATTATGGCTCCGTCTTGCCCTTGTGATCATCTCTGTCACCAAAAAGCTTATCTGACACAGTGTCATGACACGGTGGACTACACGTGGCCTGTTAAGTGCTGAGTGAGATTACTAACAGTTACATGACCTGGAGATAGAATTTTATGTCTCAATTTGGCCCCTACGATTGAAATAAATCCCTAGACAATGGCTCAAAATCCGTTAAACTGATAATTCATCATCGTCTTTATAGGGATGATTGGGAGCAGTAGTCAAGGTTCAAGGAGCTCAAGTAGGTCACGTTCACATGGAACGTGGGTGAGGACCACCAATCGCTTCAGAGCAGGGAAGCTTCCTCAATGGTGTGGATGCGGGATGCACCCTGTTCTTCGTTGGTCTGATACATACGCCAATCCTGAGCGACATTTTTTTGGTTACCCAAACTACAATGTGAGTTGCTGAATCCTGGGAGCTTATTGGAACCTCCTGATTAATTGTATTTTATGTTAATTTTTTTCATGGTATCGCTGCTGACCGTAGAAAAGAGATGGTGCAAGCTTTTCGTATAGGCAGATGAGGAGGATGAAGCCATTGTTGAAAGAGTTGATTCTGCAAGAGATGTTGACCATTGGAAAATGAATTTAAGCTGGACAATTAGGGATTTGGAGGCTGATGTTAGGGTTTTAAAAATATGGAACTGTGTTTTAAGTTTGCTTGTGTTTTTTATTGTGGTTTTAGGTATTGGTTATGGCTTAGTTGTAAGAAAATAAACCATGTGAAATTATTCCTGATTGTACAATTGAAATTGACTTGAATGCAATAGATATGTTAAACATCACTTTTTGTTAGTGTTATTTTCAAGTTGGCTAATATGATAATGTTGAATATTATCAATTTTTTTCAATGTAGTGGTATGAAGTTGCAATAAAAAATAGCATCTAATTGAACATAAATTATTATAATAACTAATATGCAAGTTTCAATTTCAACTTGGCTAACATGGTGATATTGAATATTATCACAGTCTTCAACGTGCACATATCAAGTTGCAATTAAAAACAACACCTAATTTAAGATAAATGGTTATAGTAACTAATAAGAAAGTTTCATTTCCAAATTGATAATAAGGTGATACTAGCACTGACAGTTATAACAATCATCAGTATTGATGTCTATATAGTATCATCATTATACAAAATATTAAAATCATTCAAAATAGAACCACCTATTGAAATCCAAACTTAAACATTCTATATCAGTTTTACTGTTTCTGACTTGTACATAAACAAATCCCAAAATACAATCATCAAGATGAACCTAAGTTTAACATAATTAAATACAACAAAACAAAAAGCTTCTTGTCACTTCTTCCTTGGAGGTATGAAGCCTGACGTAGGGACAAACCTCATGACCCTGCCAATCTTGCTGTTGTCCTAGAATTTGCTCTCTGCATTGGATCCATATTTGTAGCAGTTGAGTGTTGAGGTCTTCTCTTTGGGGGCAACTTGTTTGGCCTTGTAGGTTGAATTGGAACAACTAGAGCAACCTGCAAGATAATGAGTCAGTTTTTCTAGAGAAATGTGTAAGAAATAACTATTCTTTATTTCTTTGAAGTGAGTTGGAAAGTCATACCACTTCATTAATCAATGGTTGTGAATAACTGGGTTGTGTGATTTCAACCTCTGAAGCTGCAGTATCATTATTAGCATTGTTACCAGCATCATTTCTATGTTCATTTTATTGAACTTTAGGGGTGTGTTTGGTTCAAAGATTAAATTTTATTACTAAGAATGTCATTCCTAGGAATATAATGCCTAGGAATAAGATTACTTGGAATATATGATATCTATGTTTGGTTATAAAATTTAATATCTTGGAATGTTATGTAATAATCCTAGAAATAAATAAATTTTTGTTTGGTTGAGTTTAAGTTTCTTGGTCATATTATTGTAATATGTCAAAATTACCCTTACTCATTCAAATTAAAATATTAATGATTAAAAATTAAATATAAAACTAATTAAATATATTTTTTACATTGATTTTTTTTAATTTACAAAATATCTCTAATAATAAATTTACTAAAATACCCCAAATAATAAATATGTTTAGCTAAAATTATTATTAATTCTAATTTTTTTAAAATTTACTAAAATATCCCTAATATCAAATATCTTTAACTAAATTGTTTATTGATTCTAATTTTTTTAAATTTATTAAAATACCCTTAATATTAAATATGTTCAAATAAAATTATTATTGATTCTAAAATATCCTTAATATTAAATATGTTCAAATAAAATTATTATTGATTCTATTTTTTTAAATTTACTTAAATACCCCCAATATGTTTAACTAAAATTATTATTGATTCTAAATTTTTTTAAATTACTAAAATATTCCTAATATTAAATAATTATTATTAAAATAATTATTACTAACATATTCCTAATATTCCTATTATTATTGATTCTAATTTTTTTAAAATTTACTTAAATACCCCAATATCAAATATGTTTAACTAAAATTATTATTGATTCTAATTTTTTTAAATTTACTAAAATACCCCCAATATCAAATATCTTTAGTTAAATTATTATTGATTCTAAATTTCACTTAGTAACAATATGTTTAATTAAAATTATTACTTTTTTACATTTTGAATTTATAAAAATACTTCTAATAAAAAATTTATTAAAATACCCTTAATAAAAACATGTTTATTTAAAATTATTATCGATTCTAATCTTTTCAAATTTACTAAAATACCCCTAATAACAAATATCTTTAATTAAAATTAAAACTATCACAATTAAATTTATTAAAAAAGCATTACTATTATCCAAATGAAAGTTACAAAGAAGTCTCAAAAGTAAAATATTACTTGCACTAATAAGAATACATGCGCAACTCTTATACAAGAATACAAACACATCAACAAAATGAAATCAATGTTATGACAGACAGTCTCACACATAGAAAAATGATTACAATTATCGAGCGTGATTTTTTTTCCTCCATTGGTTCTATATTTCTTGTGCAAGTTGATCTCTCCATCTACCCTAAGCATCACTCATCTCAAATTGTTGCAAAGGCAGTAGACATAAAAGAAAGTTAAAACATGTATATAAATAGGAACTATCTAAATAAGAATGAAGGCAACCCTATCATCAAGAAAACTAAATATGTATCCCATTAAAAATGGAAGGTGTATACAAAATGTGTACACAAGAATAATACATATAAAGTGGCTTTCAAATTTTTTTGCATTATCATAATTTGCAACACTTTTGTTTAATTAATTCAAGTTTATATAAACAAATTGATATAAGTATGTATTGATAAAAGAAGGCAGAGGCAAATTTGAAATAAAATGCTTATCAGCTTTAAAGAAACTTGGATTAGTCACTGACAAAATTGAATTGATACAAATAACAGTTAAAGGAATCACCAATATGAATCTGTCTAGGCCTGAAAATTACATATATTGTACCAAGTCATTAATAAATGAAAAGGACCGAAGCAAGAAAAAAACAATTAATCTTTAATTAAATATGCTTTACCCTACTTAACTAGCATTCATGTTCATTACCATTTTGATCCAAAAAAAATTTCTTCCAAAATTATAACATAACTATGAACCAAAACCCAGACAAAAAAAAAAATCTAAACTAATTCAATCAATGATTTTACTACCAATCTCTCCATTGAAATGGAACTTTTTCTTTTAAGTGGAACCTCAGATTTAAACTATAAATCTGTTTGTTCTTTGGTTCACTTTAAAAAAGAGAAAGAGAAAGCTTGACATAAAACTCCAACCAATCTAAAATTTTCACATATCAAATCATCAAAGCAAAACTGAAAAGAAAGAAAGAGAAAGAAACATCAACATACCAAAAAGAAAAAATCAAATAAACAGATGCATCCGTACAGTACTCTCTCTCTTCAATTGTTGCAAAAACAGTAGACATAAAAAAGTTAAAACATGTATATATCCATGCACCAATTAACAACATTCAAATAGATAGAGATATATATGGCATCACCACCTAATGGCTCGAGTGAGAATTAATAATACATAGGCTCATATAATTACATTCATTCAGTTCAATTATTATGTTTTATTAGATCACCTCCGATCTAATCCTGGGCTATGCAAGGAAAACCAAGATATTGCGAAATAGATGGAGGATGAATCACAATATTAGTCAAATAGCATAGAAATTTAACACAAGAGTTTAAAGCAAAGAAAGCTTACTTACTTCTTCACAAGTAAATCCACTACACCTGAAATGCAGTAAGTAGTAACAGTAAATAGATAAGTATTCTTTCACAGCCTTGAATTGTCAAATTTATGCTCCAATATTACAGACCCTTCATTTTAATTATTGCAATGAACAATAAATAAGAGACTAATAACTTTTACTCTTGTCTCTCTTTCTCTCTAAAATGTATTTTGATATCTCTATATAAAACCCTTCATATCTCGTGAGTTGTGGGACAACAACATACAAAGTTGGAACCAGATACAAACTCTTTCCAACACAGGTTTCATATACCAAACTATTACTTTTTATTCAAACCCCTTTTTAGTTTTTAATTACCCCAAAATATGTCATATTGAAAAGAGGTTATTTAATTATTATTTGTTTCTAACATGTTAGCTTGTAACTACTATTTTTTCAGTCTTTCTCTGGAACAATTCATGCTCTTCCACATCCTGCTCTGTTCTATGAACAAGATATGAGAATACAAAGCAACGGGACTGGCATGTTTACTCCACAGTCCTTATGAATCCTTATGCCACAAGAATCAAACTCAAAATTTCATAATGCAGACCCAAAAACAATAACAATTTTAAGTTACAGCATATGACTGAAAACAGAATCAACTAAAAAAAAGACACAACTCTATTTTATAACATCATCATTCAACCTTTGATTCAATTTATCGTAGCCTTTGTCTTATATATACATTGATCAAAAGGTAAAAGAAGCCTTTTCCAATTTCAAAAAAGAATTGCTTTCATTTTTCAAAGGACTTTGAGTGTTGTAGTAATCATCAAAGAACCTTTTGTTATGCTTCCTTAATGACATTGCATTTCAAAGAACCATATATTCTATTCAGTATCACAAACCAATCAACAATAAGATTAACAACAATGAATCAACTATTTTACAAAATTTTTTAAACCTAGCACAAACCTTCATGCCAATAAATTATAGCACAAACATAGTTTAGAAAAAATAAATAAATAACAAATAAAAGATCCTTACCTGAAGAAGAAGACTCTGTGCTTGAAAAAGATGAACAAGGTTGCAGAAGACAAATTAAACTATCTTTGATGGTTATTGCTGAGACGCGAGGAGGGAGAGAAGTGAATGAGATGACATGAACAGGAAGCACCACTCGAGATGATGAACACGACCAGGAAGCACGAATAGGAACCGTGAGCTGTGATGATGACACGAACGCGAACGATTTCCTTCTAGAATAAGGAGCGCAATGGTCGTGCAAATCGAAATCAGCGGCGAGGCGGCGCCGACGCGGGTGGAGCCTCCGTGAATTTGAAGAAAAGCCTCACTAGGGATTGGTTTTCATGGAGGAGGGGTTTCTGCTAGGGTTTTGTTTTGTTTAAAATGAAGTGGGAAAAATCTGAAAAGCAAGGTTGGAGTGAAATTAACAAGGGTATTTTGGACTTTTTACTTTATTTTACACATTCCATTCCCATTGGAATTAAAGATAACCAGGGGAGAGATGGGAATGAAATGGGTTGGATTTTGATTCCAAGGAATAAAACATACCCAGGAATAATTTTTTAAATCTTGAACCAAACATGGGAATAAAATATTTCCATCTCAAAATTCCTGGGAATACACTTGTATTCCCTCCAACCACACACACCCTAGGTGTTGATCTACTAGCTGATCTGGTCACAGGGGGAGTGGATTTGATAGTGGTTGCTTTGGTAGTTTTTGGCTTGTTAGAATTTGGTGTGACTTTTTAAGTTGCGGCCTTAGATGACTGAAACTTTGGTTGGGTTTGCTTGACAGTGGTGGGTTTACATAAGTTGGGGTTGGAGATAGTGGGCTTCGTAGTGGTGGGCTTAGATTGGTTGGACTTGGATGTAGTGGGATTAGCAGTGGTGTACTTAGATGAGTTAGGCTTGGATGTAGTTGGCTTGGCAATGGTGAGTTTAGATGAGTTGGGCTTTGATGTAGTTGGTTTAGCTTCATTGGTGGTTGTTGACTTTGTTGGGGCATTAGCTGATGCATTGGGTAGGAGTTCGGTAATTGATGTAGTCTCAACATTTGATTTTGTGGCTGCATTAGAAATGCAGATTGTGGGTGTTGAATCAATAGTAGATTGTTTGGTGGTGGTGTGGGGGATGCTTCTATTTGGATTTGGAGTGGGAATGGAAATGGGATTGGGGGAAATCTCACACAAGTCTGGACACTACTCTTCATCATCAAATTCTGGTTGGGATACTCCGTGTTCAAAGTAAACATGTACAATTTCTTGGTTATTCTTTGCATGAAAACACATCTCCAACAACTCAGAATCATGTGAAAGAGATCTTAACCCAGTCTTCAGAGGTCTTCCAGGAGCCAGCCACCAACATTCCACAATGTTATCATATCCTAACACATTTTAGTAGTTCATAATTGAAAACACATCCATTGTGTCTTCATCTAATCCAACCAACTCATCAGTGTTGTCTCTAACATATGCTATATTATCATCCTCCTTGGTAACAAACCTACCTCAATGGTGAAATACTACGATTATATGATCATTCATCTGTAAAGAAATTTTAAACAAATTCAGACTAATTTTTATGCATACGACATTCATAGGAAACCATCATAAAAGCACCACTATCAAATATTTCCATTACAACATTAATCCTATACCCACATACAATCAATATGTCACTCATCAACAAAATTAACTTTGTAGTAAACTTAAAAAAAAAATAGCATCAAACCCTAAGTCTTACATTGCATGTGCATATTAACCACAACAGTTTATTAACAAAATACTGGAAAAATCAGCAACTAAAGTTAAAGAAGTAGAAGATATCGCATTGGTAGCAATGGGTTTTGTAACAAACCTATGTATGAACTTGTGCTTGTGGTTTCTTCACTCTTGCCAAAACTTCAAAGTTTGCATAGATTTCCAGAATACCTAGAAGGAACTTCTTTGGATTTCACAGTAACACATAAGGAAGAACGAGAAAGAAGAAGAAGAAGAAGAAGAAGAAGAAGAAGAAGAAGAAGAAGAAGAAGATTTGCAACTTATGATCGTCGTACTTAGAAGAGGGAGAGTTTTAACCACCAAAACAAGTGAAATGACGTAGTTTTAATAGGGTTTGGTTGCGAAGCCATACGCCGTCGTTTTACTATAGTCTACTTTGTCATGACACTGTGCTAGATCAGCTTTTCGGTGACGAAGATGATCACAGGGGCAAGCTGGAGCCACAATTACAAATTTGGGGATTGTAATTGAGGCTAATAAAATTGTAGGAATATTCTGAGCCTCGAGCCAAATTTCAGGGGCCAAATTGAGATTTAACTCGAGTGGGTTGTTAAAAATTTGACTCTAGATTCTGACACACTTAGTTGGTTGACTGTATGTTGACACCGAAAGTTTCCTACCCCAATTTCTATGGATCAAAAGTGGACACATCTTATTATCTTGGAGGTTCAGTTTTCCATTTTCATTTTGTCCTGGTAAATATTTTTCGTCATAATCTTACAGTTTGAATCAACAATTCTTGGCATATTATATTCGCACTCAAATCATTTTCACTTTCCTTTATGCTCTTAAATTTAGTTCATCAGATAACCTCTTATTTGTAGTTTAATTGTACAGAATTTGCATCAACCTCGTTTCCCACTGTAAATGGCACCTACAGCTTCATCGCCAGATGAACAGGCAAGCCAGTCTAAAATAATGTCTCCAATTTGCCCATTTGTTTCTTCGTTATCTACAATTTCGATTCTGTTTTCTCTCAAGAATTGATTGTAAAATTGGTTATCAAAATGAAAAATATTTGCGCACCAACACTTTTTATCAATATTAGCCAACACTTTATTTTTATGCTAGGGCATAGAATTTAGTATAAAATAAAGGTAAAAATTCAGGTGTAATCAATTTTACGTAAATTTGATAACTAAGAATCATTTAATAAAAATTTAGTCAAATCAGTCAAATGAATGCACCTGAATTTTTATCTAAAATAAAATATTTTAATTTGGCCAAATGTTGGCAAAAATAAAAATAATAAATTTTGTTGGTTATGTAGCATTACTCGTATACTTTTTTAAGATTACAGATTAAAATTAGTGATGTGAATGCATGCGATTATTTAGCACTTGACACAGCATATAGTGGTAACTGGTAAATAACGAAAGGGTTTTTCTGGTTTTGGTGTTAAGGTTGTTATTGGAGAAGGGATAGATCATGTAAGGTTGATCACTTTGAACCGACCTAAGCAATTGAATGCTATCTCACCTGAACTGATAGGTCACTCTTGTTAACTTTTTTAGTATTTCAAGCTTGCTGGCTGATGAGCGGATAATTTGTACGCTTTTTGGCATTGTTTTTAGGTAGTTTTTTGTAGGATCTAGCTACTTTTAGGGATGTTTTCATTAGTTTTTATGCTAAATTCACATTTCTGGACTTTACTATGAGTTTGTGTGTTTTTCTATGATTTCAGGTATTTTCTGGCTGAAATTGAGGGACTTGAGCAAAACTCTGATAAGAAGGTTGACAAAGGACAGCTGATGCTGTTGGATTCTGACCTCCTTGCACTCGAAATAGATTTTCTAGAGCTACAAAAATCTAAATGGCGCGGTCTCAACGGTTTTGGAAAGTAAACATCCAGATCTTTCCAGCAATATATAATAGTCCATACTTTATTCGAGATTAGATGACGTAAAATGGCGCTCAACGCCAGTTCCATGTTGTATTCTGGAGTCAAACGCCAGAAATGCGTCACGAACCAGAGTTGAACGCCAAAAACACGTTACAACTTGGTGTTCAACTCCAAAAGAAGCCTCTACACGTGTAAATCTCAAGCTCAGCCCAAGCACACACCAATTGGGCCCGGGAAATGGATTTCTGCATCAATTACTTACTTCTGTAAACCCTAGTAGCTAGTCTAGTATAAATATGACATTTTACTATTGTATTAGACATCCTGGATTGTATTTTTGATCCTGTGATCACATTTTGGGAGCTGGCCATTCGGCCATGCTTGGACCACCATCACTTATGTATTTTCAACGGTGGAGTTTCTACACACCATAGATTAAGGGTGTGGAGCTCTGCTATACCTCGAGTTTCAATGCAATTACTACTATTTTCTATTCAATTCGACTTATTCTTATTCTAAGATATTCGTTGCACTTCAACATGATGAATGTGATGATCTGTGACACTCATTATCATTCTCACCTATGAACGCGTGACTGACAACCACTTCCTTTCTACCTTAGACCGGGCGCATATCTATTGGATTCCTTAATCAGAATATTCGTGGTATAAGCTAGAATTGATGGCGGCATTCATGAGAATCCGGAAAGTCTAAACCTTGTCTGTGGTATTCCGAGTAGGATTCAGGGATTAAATGACTGTGACGAGCTTCAAACTCACGATTGTTGGGCATGATGACAAACACAAAAGAATCAATGGATTCTATTCCGGCATGATCGAGAACCAACAAATGATTAGCCGTGCTGTGACAGAGCATTTGGACCTTTTTCACTGAGAGGATGGGATGTAGCCATTGACAACGGTGATGCCCTACATACAGCTTGCCATGGAAAGGAGTAAGAAGGATTGGATGAAGGTAGTAGGAAAGCAGAGATTTAGAAGGAGCACAGCATCTTCATACGCCTATCTGAAATTCCCATCAATGATTTACATAAGTATTTCTATCTTTATTTTATGTTTATTTATTATTATTATTCGAAAACTCCATAACCATTTATTATCCACCTAACTGAGATTTACAAGATGACCATAGCTTGCTTCATACCAACAATCTCCGTGGGATCGACCCTTACTCACATAAGGTTTATTACTTGGACGACCCAGTGCACTTGCTGGTTAGTTGTGCGAGGTTGTGAAGAAAGTGTTGAGTTATAAACGCGCATACCAAGTTGAATGCCATTATTAGAGATCACAATTTTGCCCACCAAGTTTTTGGCGCTGTTGCCGGGGATTGTTCGAGTTTGGACAACTGACGGTTCATCTTGTTGCTCAGATTAGGTAATTTTCTTTTTGTTTTGTTTTCAAAAATTTTCAAAAAAAAAATTTCCCTATTTTCGAAAAAAAATTTAATTAAAAATTATTCATTCTATGGCTTCAGAATTTTTAAGAATGGATTCTAGAGTTTCATGAAGCATGTTGAATCCAAGCTGGCTGTAAAGCCATATCCAAATCCTTTTGGAATGAGACTTCAACTAATCACCTCAATGCATGTAATGACATCCTAAAGCTGGCTGGCTATTAAGCCATGTCCAACCCTTGGATTGGAGTTTTAGGCTAACATTGAAAGATTCCTGGAATTCTTCTTAAAATTTTTTGAATTTCTTATTTTTTTTCCTATATATTTTTCGAAAATAATAAAAGAAAATACAAAAAAATTCATAAAATCATAAAAACCAAAAATATTTTGTGATTCTTGTTTAAGTCTTGTGTCATGTTTTAAGTTTGGTGTCAATTACATATTCATCTTGTTCTTGTATTTTTCGAAAATTCATGTATTCATAGTGTTCTTCATGATCTTCAAGTTGTTCTTGGTAAGTCTTCTTGTTTGATCTTGATGTTTTCTTGTTTTGTGTCTTTTATTGTTATTCATGTGCATTTTTGCATTCATAGTGTCTAAGCATTAAAGATTTCTAAGTTTGGTGTCTTGCATGTTTTCTTTGCATAAAAAATTTTTCAAAAATATGTTCTTGATGTTCATCATGATCTTCAAAGTGTTCTTGGTGTTCATCTTGACATTCATAGTGTTCTTGCATGCATCATGTGTTTTGATCCAAGATTTTCATGTTTTGGGTCATAATTGTGTTTTTCTCACTCATCATTAAAAATTTAAAAATAAAAAAATATATTTTCCTTATTTCTCTCAAAATTTTGAAAATTTGAGTTGACTTAGTCAAAAATTTTTAAAACTTAGCTATTTCTATAAGTCAAGTCAAATTTTCAATTTTAAAAATCTTATCTTTTCAAAACTTTTTCAAAAATCAATTCTTTTTCATTTTTCTTACTATTTTTCGAAAATTTTTAATTTGAATTTTAAAATCTTTTTCTTATCTTTAATTCATAATTTTCGAAACTTAACTAACAAGTAATGTGATTGATTCAAAAAATTGAAGTTTGCTACTTTATTGTTAAGAAAGGTTTAATCTTTAAATTCTAGAATCATATCTTTTAGTTTCTTGTTAGTCAAGTAATTAATTTTAATTTTAAAAATTAAATCTTTTCCAACCATATCTTTTTAATCATGTCTTTTTATCATATCTTTTTCAAAATTTTATCTTTTTCAAAAATTTGATTTCAAAATATCTTCTTATCTTTTTATCTTTTCAAATTTGATTTTCAACTCTTTTTCAACTAAGTAATTGACTTTTTGTTTGTTTCTTATCTTTTTCAAAACCACCTAACTACTTTTTCCTCTCTAATTTTTGAAAATTTCTCCTTCCTTTTCAAAATTCTTTTAATTAATTAATTGTTTTAAATTTTAATTTTAATTTTATTTCACCTTTAATTTTCGAAAATCATTAACTCCTTTTCAAAAATTATTTTCGAAAACTTCTCTCTCTCATCTTATTCTATTTATTTATTCATTTACTAACACTTCTCTTCATCTCAAATCTCTGCTCCTATCCTCACCCTTGTGTTTGGATTATTCATTCTTCTTCACTCTTATTCCCTTTCTTCTTCTACTAACATAAAGGAATCTCTATACTGTGACATAGAGGATTCCTCTTCCTTTTCTGTTCTCTTCTTTCTCATATGAGCAGGAACAAGGAAAAAGGCATTCTTGTTGAAGCTGATCCTGAACCTGAAAGGACTCTGAAGAGGAAACTAAGAGAAGCTAAATTACAACGATCCAGAGACAACCTTACTGAAATTTTCGAACAAGAAAAGGATATGGCAGCCAAACCCAACAACAATAATGCAAGGAGGATGCTTGGTGGTTATACTACACCTACTTCCAAGTTTGATGGAAGAAGCATCTCAATTCCTGCCATTGGAGCAAACAATTTTGAGTTGAAACCTCAACTAGTTGCTCTAATGCAACAAAACTGCAAGTTTTATGGACTTCCATCAGAAGATCCCTACCAATTTTTAACTGAGTTCTTGTAGATATGTGAGACTGTTAAGACTAATGGAGTAGATCTTGAAGTCTACAGGCTCATGCTTTTCTCTTTTGCTGTAAGAGATAGAGCTAGAACATGGTTGGACTCACAACCTAAGGATAGCCTGGACTCTTGGGATAAGCTGGTCATGGCCTTCTTGGTTAAATTCTTCCCTCCTCAAAAGCTGAGCAAGCTTAGAGTGGATGTTCAAACCTTCAAGCAAAAAGATGGTGAATCCCTCTATGAAGCTTGGGAAAGATACAAGCAGATGACCAAAAAGTGTCCTTCTGACATGTTTTCAGAATGGACCATGATAGATATATTCTATTATGGTCTGTCTGAGTTCTCTAAGATGTCACTGGATCATTCTGCAGGTGGATCCATTCACCTAAAGAAAACGCCTGCAGAAGCTCAGGAACTTATTGAAATGGTTGCAAATAACCAATTCATGTACACTTCTGAGAGAAATTCCGTGAATAATGGGACGCCTCAGAGGAAGGGAGTTCTTGAAATTGATGCTCTGAATGCCATATTGGCTCAGAACAAAATGTTGACTCAGCAAGTCAACATGATTTCTCAAAGTCTGAATGGATGGCAAAATGCATCCAACAGTACTAAAGAGGCATCTTCTGAAGAAGAAGCTTATGATCCTGAAAACCCTGCAATGGCAGAGGTAAATTACATGGGTGAACCTTATGGAAACACCTATAATTCTTCATGGAGAAATCATCCAAATTTCTCATGGAATGATCAACAAAAGCCTCAACAAGGCTTTAATAATGGTGGAAGAAACAGGTTTAGCAATAGCAAGCTTTTTCCATCATCTTCTCAGCAACAGGCAGAGAATTCTGAGCAGAGCACCTCTAACTTAGCAAATATAGTCTCTAATCTGTCTAAGGCCACTTTAAGTTTCATGAGTGAAACAAGGTCCTCCATCATAAATTTGGAGGCACAAGTGGGCCAGCTAAGTAAGAAAGTCACTGAAACTCCTCCTAGTACTCTCCCAAGAAATACTGAAGAGAATCCAAAAAGAGAGTGCAAGGCCATTGACATAATCAACATGGCCAAACCTAGAGAAGAAGGAGAGGACGTGAATCCCAATGAGGAAGACCTCATGGGATGTCTCTCAAGCAAGAAGGAGTTCCTTATTGAGGACTTAAAGGAATCTGAAGGTCATATAGAGACCATAGAGATCCCATTAAACCTCCTTCTGCCATTCATGAGCTCTGAAAATTATTCTTCCTCTGAAGAGGATGAAGATGTAACTGGAGAGCAAGTTGCTCAATATCTAGGAGCTATCATGAAGCTGAATGCCAAGTTGTTTGGTAATGAGACTTGGGAATGTGAACCTCCCTTGCTCATTAGTGAACTAGATACATGGGTTCAGCAAACTTTACCTCAAAAGAAACAAGATCCTGGTAAATTCTTAATACCCTGTACCATAGGCACCATGACCTTTGAAAAGGCTCTATGTGACCTAGGGTCAGGCATAAATCTTATGCCACTCTCTGTAATGGAGAAGTTGGGGATCATTGAGGTACAGCCTGCCATATTCTCATTACAAATGGCAGACAAGTCAGTAAGACAAGCTTATGGATTGGTAGAGGACGTGTTGGTAAAGGTTGAAGGCCTTTACATCCCTGCTGATTTCATAATCTTAGACACTAGGAAGGAGGAAGATGAATGCATCATCCTTGGAAGACCCTTCCTAGCCATAGCAGGAGCTGTGATAGATGTTAACAGAGGAGAATTAGTCCTTCAATTGAATGGGGATTACCTTGTGTTTAAGACCCAAGGGCGTTCTTCTTTAACAATGGAGAGGAAGCATGAAAAGCTTCTCTCAGTACAGAGTCAAACAGAGTCCCCACAATCAAACTCTAAGTTTGGTGTTGGAAGGCCACATCCAAATACTAAGTTTGGTGTTGAATCCCCACATCCAAACTCTAAGTTTGGTGTTGGAAGTCTACAACATTGACCTGATCACCTGTGTGGCTCTATGAGAGCCCACTGTCAAGCTATTGACATTAAAGAAATGCTTATTGGGAGGCAACCCAATTTTTATTTATCTAATTTTATTTTTTTTATTGTTCTTTTATGTTTTATTAGGTTCATGATCATGTGGAGTCACGAAAAAAATACTAAAACTAAAAACAGAATCAAACACAGCAGAAGAAAAATCACACCCTGGAGGAAGGACTTACTGGCATTTAAACGCCAGTAAAAAGCATTTGGCTGGCGTTCAATGCCAGAACAGGGCATGGATATGGCATTGAACGCCAGAAACAAGCAACATCCTGGTGTTCAAACGCCAGGAATACACCCTGAGGAGAGCTGGCGCTGAACGCCAGAAACAAGCATGAAACTGGCGTTCAACGCCAGAAACATGCTACAGATGGGCGCTGAACGCCCAAAACAAGCATCAATCCGGCGTTCAAATGCCAGAATTGCATGCAAGGAATTTCACACGCCTAATGGGTGCAGGGTTGTTAAATCCTTGACACCACAAGATCTGTGGACCCCACAGGATCATCTCAAGATATGTGGACCCCACAGGATCCCCACCTACCTCAACTCACCTTCTCTCTTCTTCACACAATCCCATAAACACTCTTCCCCAAAAGCCCTTCACCAATCACCTCAAACACTCTTCCCCATCACCTCTTCACCACTCACATCCTTCCACTCTTCCCCATAAACCCCACCTACCTTCAAAATTCAAAATCTCTTTCCCATCCAAACCCACCCAATATGGCCGAACCTTAACCCCTCTCCCTCCACTATATAAACCCCTCAATTCTTCTTCATTTTCACACAACACAACCCTCTCTTCTCTTCCTTGGCCGAAACACAACCCTCTCTCCCCCTCCTCCATATTTTCTTCTTCTTCATCTATTATTTCTTCTCCTGCTCGAAGGCGAGTAATATTCTAAGTTTGGTGTGGTAAAAGCATAGCTTTTTGTTTTTTCATAACCACCTATGGCACCTAAGGCCGGAGAAACCTCTAGAAAAGGAAAAGGGAAGACAAAAGCTTCCACCTCCGAGTCATGGGAGATGGAGAGATTCATCTCTAAAGCCCATCAAGACCACTTCTATGATGTTGTGGCCAAGAAGAAGGTGATCCCTGAGCTCCCTTTCAAGCTCATGAAAAATGAGTATCCAGAGATCTGACATGAGATCCAAAGAAGAGGTTGGGAAGTTCTAACCAACCCCATTCAACAAGTCAAAATCCTAATGGTTTAAGAGTTCTATGCCAATGCATGGATCACTAGGAACCATGATCAAAGTATGAACCCGAACCCAAAGAATTATCTTACAATGGTTCGGGGGAAATACTTAGATTTTAGTCCAGAAAATGTGAGGTTGGCATTCAACTTGCCCATGATGCAAGGAGATGCACACCCCTACACTAGAAGGGTCAACTTTAATCAAAGGTTGGACCAAGTCCTTACGGACATATGTGTGGAAGGAGCTCAATGGAAAAGAGACTCCAAAGGCAAACCGGTTCAATTAAGAAGACTGGACCTCAAGCCTGTGGCTAGAGGATGGTTGGAGTTCATCCAACGCTCCATCATCCCCACTAGCAACCGATCCGAAGTTACTGTGGATCGGGCCATCATGATCCATTTCATCATGATTGGAGAGGAAGTAGAAGTTCATGAAGTCATCTCCCTTGAATTCTACAAAATAGCCGAAAAGTCCTCCACCATGGAAAGGATAGCTTTTCCTCATCTTATTTGCCATCTATGTTACTCAGCTGGAGTTATCATAGAAGGAGACATCCCCATTGAGGAGGATAAGCCCATCACTAAGAAGAGGATGGAGCAAACAAGAGAGCCCACTCATAGATCCCAAGAGACGCATGAGGAAGCTCATCACCAAGAAATCCCAGAAATGCTTCAAGGGATGCACTTTCCTCCCAACAACTATTGGGAACAATGCAACACTTCTCTAGAAGACTTGAGTTACAATATGGATCAATTAAGGGTGGAACATCAAGAACATTCCATCATTCTCCATGAAATTAGAGAAGATCAAAGAGTAATGAGGGAGGAGCAACAAAGGCAAGGAAGAGACATAGAAGAGCTCAAGGACATCATTGGTTCTTCAAGAAGAAAGCACCACCATCACTAAGGTGGACTCATTCCTTGTTCTTATTTCTCTGTTTTTCAATTTTTAAGCTTTATGTTATCTATGTTTATGTCTTTATTACATGATCATTAGTATGTAGTAACTATGTCTTAAAGTTATGAATAATTCCATGAATCCTTCACCTTTCTTAAATGAAACATGTTTTTAATACAAAAAGAACAAGAAGTACATGAGTTTCGAATTTATCCTTGAATTTATTTTAATTATATTGATGTGGTGACAATACTTTTTGTTTTCTGAATGAATGCTTGAACAGTGCATATTTTTTATCTTGTTGTTTATGAATGTTAAAATTGTTGGCTCTTGAAAGAATGATGAACAAAGAGAAATGCTATTGATAATCTAAAAAATCATGAAATTGATTCTTGAAGTAAGAAAAAGCAGTGAAAAAGCAAAAGCTTGCGAAAAAAATAATTTTGGCGAAAAAAATAAATAGAAAGAAAAAAAAAAGCAAGCAGAAAAAGCCAATAGCCCTTAAAACCAAAAGGCAAGGGTAAAAAGGATCCAAGGCTTTGAGCATCAATGGATAGGAGGGCCCAAGGAACTAAAATCCAGGCCTAAGCGGCTAAATCAAGCTGTCCCTAACCATGTGTTTGTGGCATGCAGGTCCAAGTGAAAAGCTTGAGACTAAGTGGTTAAAGTCGTGATCCAAAGCAAAAAGAGTGTGCTTAAGAACCCTGGACACCTCTAACTAGGGACTTTAGCAAAGCTAAGTCACAATCTGAAAAAGTTCACCCAGTCATGTGTCTGTGACATTTATGTATCCGGTGGTAATACTGGGAAACAAAGTGCTTCGGGCCACGGCCAAGACTCATGAAAGTAGCTGTGTTCAAGAATCAACAAACTTAACTAGGAGAATCAATAACACTATCTGAAATTCTAAGTTCCTAGAGATGCCAATCATTCTAAACTTCAAAGGATAAAGTGAGATGCCAAAACTATTCAGAAGCAAAAAGCTACAAGTCCCACTCATCTAATTAGAATTAATATTCATTGATATTCTGAGCTTTATAGTATATTCTCTTCTTTTTATCCTAATTGATTTTCAGTTGCTTGGGGACATGCAACAAATTAAGTTTGGTGTTGTGATAAGCGGATAATTTACACGCTTTTTGGCATTGTTTTTAGGTAGTTTTTAGTAGGATCTAGCTACTTTTAGGGATGTTTTCATTAGTTTTTATGCTAAATTCATATTTCTAGACTTTACTACGAGTTTGTGTGTTTTTTCTGATTTCAGATATTTTCTGGCTGAAATTGAGAGACCTGAGCAAAACTCTGATAAGAAGGTTGACAAAGGACAGCTGATGCTGTTGGATTCTGACCTCCCTGCACTCGAAATGGATTTTCTGGAGCTACAAAACTTCAAATGGCGCGCTCTGAATGGCGTTGGAAAGTAGACATCCATAGCTTTTCAGCAATATATAATAGTTTATACTTTATTGGAGATTAGACGACGTAAACTGGCGCTCAACGCCAGTTCCATGTTGCATTCTGGAGTCAAACGCCAGAAACACGTCACGAACCAGAGTTGAACGCCAAAAACACGATACAACTTGGTGTTCAACTCCAAAAGAAGCCTTTGCACGTGTAAAGCTCAAGTGCAGCCCAAGCACACACCAAGTGGGCCTGGAAAGTGGATTTCTGCATCAATTACTTACTTTTGTAAACCCTAGTAGCTAGTCTAGTATAAATAGGACATTTTACTATTGTATTAGACATCCTGGATTGTATTTTTGATCCTGTGATCAAGTTTTGGGGGCTGGCCATTCGGCCATGCCTGGACCACCATCACTTATGTATTTTCAACGGTGGAGTTTCTACACACCATAGATTAAGGGTGTGGAGCTCTGCTGTACCTCGAGTTTCAATGCAATTACTACTATTTTCTATTCAATTCGACTTATTCTTATTCTAAGATATTCGTTGCACTTCAACATGATGAATTTGATGATCCATGACACTCATTATCATTCTCACCTATGAACGCGTGACTGACAACCACTTCCGTTCTACCTTAGACCGGGCGCATATCTCTTGGATTGAGAATCCGGAAAGTTTAAACCTTGTCTGTGGTAT
The DNA here is from genome assembly GCF_003086295.3 of Arachis hypogaea. Taxonomy (NCBI): domain Eukaryota; kingdom Viridiplantae; phylum Streptophyta; class Magnoliopsida; order Fabales; family Fabaceae; genus Arachis; species Arachis hypogaea. The sequence goes on from NC_092042.1 coordinate 66,514,674, forward strand.
TCCGAGTAGGATTCAGGGATTGAATGACTGTGACGAGCTTCAAACTCGCGATTGTTGGGCGTGATGACAAATGCAAAAGAATCAATAGATTCTATTCCGACATGATCGAGAACCGACAGATGATTAGCCGTGCTGTGACAGAGCATTTGGACCTTTTTCACTGAGAGGATGGGATGTAGCCATTGACAACAGTGATGCCCTACATACAGCTTGCCATGGAAAGGAGTAAGAAGGATTGGATGAAGGTAGTAGGAAAGCAGAGATTCAGAAGGAGCACAGCATCTTCATACGCCTATCTGAAATTCCCATCAATGATTTACATAAGTATTTCTATCTTTATTTTCTGTTTATTTATTATTATTATTCGAAAACTCCATAACCATTTATTATCCGCCTAATTGAGATTTACAAGGTGACCATAGCTTGTTTCATACCAACAATCTCTGTGGGATCGACCCTTACTCACGTAAGGTTTATTACTTGGACGACCCAGTGCACTTGCTGGTTAGTTGTGCGAGATTGTGAAGAAAGTGTTGAGTTATAAACGCGCATACCAAGTTGAATGCCATTATTAGAGATCAAAATTTCGCCCACCGTTGGCTAAGTTATTTTTCATCATTTAATTAATTGATACCGTCTCATTTCATCTTAGGTTTCTCTGCTGGCATCATATTTGGAAAAGTGGGAGATAGATGACAAAGCAGAACTAATCATCATAAAGGTTGTTATTTACTTTATAATCTTCTGAATTTGTTGGCACAAAATTGTTATTTGTTATGAATTCTCTTTCCGATTGAGTCCTTTTATTATAGAGCCTTAAAAAAAAATGAGAAATGCTTGGGGTCATCAGAATTTACTATTTTTTGCCATCTCTTAACCATTAACTCAATTTCTTTAGTTTAGTTCTTTTAGTTTAGTAATCTAACAACTTATTTTATCTCATACTTTTAAACATTAAATTTTAATTGAGGCCAAAAATAATAAATTATGATGCCCCTAGCATATTAATATAAAAAATCAATTTTACCCTTCGTATATTAATACAAGAAAAAGTATATGGAACCAAAATGTTACCGGCCAAAAACTAAACAAAATCACATTAATTTATATTAATAATTAATTAATTTTAAATTTTTTAAATTCAAAATTTAAAAAATTTGAAATTGATTAAGTAAACCTAATTAAAACCTATAAAAACCTTCTTTTTCTATCTCACATTAACCTATCCACCTCCAACAATTACACACAGAGACCCATCTCTCTCACCGTCAGGTCCTCTCCGCCTCCCCACCGCGACCCACTCTTCTATAGCAGAGCATGTACTGCAAGGTGCCGGTTATCATCTCGTCTAAACTTTTGCCGCAGAGCCTGTAGAACTTGCTGCCAGCGCTGCAACTGTGTGCCGTCGAGCACCGCAAGCAACCAAGAAGTGTGCCCTTGCTATGCTAGCTTGACCACCTACAGTGGCAAGCGCAAGTGCTCTTAATTTCAACCAATTACTTAATTAAATCCATGCATGTGTATATTGCTCCATCACCACGCTCTCGATAAACTCGTGGAAGAATAATAATTGTTTACTCATTTTTTTCAATTCTTGTTGAATTAATAATCATTATTGTGCAAATTTGGTGGTTTCTTTTTCTTTTTATTTTGTTTATATATGTACCTTAATTTGCTGGACGGTTGTATCAATTATGTTATTAATAAAAGAGTTTACTATTTCATATCGATGTTGCTCTTTTTGGGATATTAGGTGTTGTTTTGATAATTAAAAAGACTGCAAACTACACACTTGATCTTAGACAAAAGGAGTTCTTGAACAATTACAGAAATATAAAAAAAACATCTATTTAATATAAAAAAATATTCTTACTTAACAAAAAAATATCCAGTTATATTTTAACAAAAATAATTAAATATTTATAAATTTAAAAAATTATGAAATTCTTAAACAAATAGAGACATTCACATTTGTAATACAAAAAAATTTGAAAAATATATAAAAGAACATCCATTTAGTATGAAAAAGAAATACTCTGACACTTAGCAGAAGAAACATCCATATATATTAACTCGTAGAGATTTTGGATTCACCCAAAGGTATTTGGTTAGTTTTTGTCTAATACCCTTTTGGTTCCCTAAGATTGTTGTTAATACAAAAGCGAAGGGTTTGGAGAAGAGAAAAGGTGGTAGAGGTCTAACAGTAGTAGGCGGTGGTTATTGGTAGTGATAAAAATTTGTATGGAAATAAATGATGAAAATGTAAGGGATATGAGCACCACGTCGCACTCCCTCTCCTCTCCTCGCGTGACCCACTTCTCCCTTGGTTCTCTCTTCCTCTCCGTCCTCCCTTTCTTTCTTTCCTTCTTTCTTTTCTTTCTTCGCTTCTGCGTGTGTGTGTCACTTGAGTGGAGTGAGTGCTGTGAGGGATGTAAGCGGCGGTGTGTGTGTGAGGAGAGTGTAAGGTGGGAGTGATGTTAGAAATTAGGGTTGCGGTTTTAGGTAAAAGTAGGTATAAGGGTAATTTTTTTGGGTGACTAGGTATAAGGGTAATTTGATCCTTTCTAATAAAAATAGGGATAATATATAATTGAAATTAATTTTAATTCAATAAAATTATTTTTTATAAAAAATATTATTAAAATTTTAATTTTAAATTAATTTTATAAAATTATTTTTTAAAAAAATATTATATAATTAAATTATTAAAATTTTAAATTCTAAATAAAAAAATATCCAAATATTTATAAAAATTATATAAAATCTATAATTTTAAATTTAAAATCTCATCACTTTGATTTAATATTTTTTTGGTGAATAATTATTTAAAAATAAAATCATGAATAATATTATAAATTAAAAATAATTTATTATTTATTTTCTAACAATTGAAAATCTTACAGACTTAATGATAAGTGTTCGGTTATGGTGGATTTAGGACTAGTAGAAAAAGACAAAAAGCTAAAGTTCTATATTTTGTTCTTAAGAGAGTTTTTCAAAAATTTGTTTAAGTGTAAAAATATGTTAAATTAGAGCGATAATAAACAAAAAATAATATTTGTTATAAATTTATTTTAAATAAGAGAAGGAGGGTATCCCAAAGAAGCAGCGACAACAATTTTATCTTCTGTAATAAGATGGTGATCTTGAGTGTGAGAGGTGGAGCCATGAAGGTAGCGAGAGTGGATAAGGACAACGAACAGCAGAATGAAGAGTGAAGTGAGGGTTAGAATTAAGATTTTTACTTTTTATATTTGTTTTCATTTTTAAATTTTAACTATTTTTATTTATCTTTAACAATTAATTTATTTTGATTTAAATTTAATTTTTAGTCAACATTTAAGACTTGATTATTAGTAAAAATTATATATTAATTTTATAAAAAATATAAAATAATATATACCATTTTTAAATATTAATTATTTAATATTTAATTTTTTATAAAACATAATTAATTAATACAAATAATATTTTTAAAAATAAATTTTTGAAACAATAAAATCATTTTAAAGATTTTAACATTTTAAAATATTTTTTTAGTTACAAAAATTCTTATATTTTGTGATAAACAAATAACTTGTTACAAACAATATTAAATTTTATGACAAATTAATTTTTTTGTTACAAAATATTTTAAACTTTTGCAACAATTTCATTTTTTGATACAAAATATTATAAAATTTTGCAACAAAATACCGATTCGTTACAAAAGCCAATATAATTTGTAACAAAAAAATTAAATCATTACAAAATATCAAAACGTTTTGTAACAAATTGTATTGTTGTTACAAAATATTATTATTATGTAACAATCACTGATTTTTGTTACAAAAAAATCATTATTCGTAACAATTTTAAATTTGTTACAAAGTTTTTGTTACAAATGTTTCATTTTCTTGTAGTATAAGCCTGTAAATAGGATTTTTAATACAAAGTTCGCTTCTTAATGTAAATACATATTTAAATAAGGTTTTAAAACAAAATCACTTTTTCATATACTTTTACAAAAATTCGGACAAAACATCCTCTTAAAAAAATTAGACTTCAACACCCGTCTGGGCTCCCTTATTTTCTCAATAATCAACCTACTTTATTTCAGTTTAGTAACCAACGGTTCACTTTAAAAATTCAATACGATAATATCCAATCAAACTAGTATACTCAATTACCAACAATTCTCAAACCAGCTTGCAACAGAGCCCACTATCATCAAATAAATCTCAGATAAACAACCAAACCAAGAAATTAAAATAATTAAAAATTTCAGCAACAAATACAATCTCAATCCAAACTCAATTCATGCTTCAGTTTGACAAACAACACTAATTAAACACCATTCAAAACCATAAATCAACGAATCCTCATCAATTAGTAATACAACACACTTATGAATTATTTGCAATTATTTAATAAGCTTTCTAGGCATTCTTAAATTAAAATATTTAATTTTAAAAATAAACTCCTACCTTTGAATGAAATCAAAATCAACGAAAGGACTGAAGAAACTTTTTGACCAAGCTGCTGAAGAGAAAAGTGTCAGAAATCATTTGTGCCTCCTAGAACTCTAATTGGCTGAACTCAAGGGAAAGAGGAGCTACGTCACTGTCAGCTTCTACCAAACAAAAATAACGCCAACATGTAGAGGAAGAGAATACGAACATTTTTATCGGATTAGATTTTTTATTAGAGTTATGGATTTCAAAAAATTAGAGTCGGAAACTCATGGTTTCTATGGAAGCTCATTCGGCCTTTTTTTCTTCTTTTTTTCCCAAGTTCATTTAGTGAGTAATGAATAGAAAGAAAGATGATAGTAATGAATGAAGTTTTGTGGTGGTTAAGGCATTATAGGTGTCATTAGTTAATAAGGAATGAAACAGGTTTCATGATATTAATACAAGCTACGTTAGGTTTTTCTTACTTTTTGTTTTCTTAATGGTTTTGGCTAATAATAATAATAATAATAATAATAATAATAATAATAATAATAATAATAATAATAATAATAATAATAATAATAATAATAATAATAATAATAGTTATAATTCTTTTATATATATATATTTGTTTGAAATATCTCATTATGATAAAAAAATAATTTAAAAATTTGAATAAATTTTAAACTCAAAATATCATAAAATTTAATTTAATTATTTTTAGAAAAATAATTTTCTTTAAATAAAATACTAAATCATGAATAACTCACTATTCAATTTTTCAAAAGCTCAGGGTGTTATATTATGCATTACTTGTATCCTTGGTAAAACTGTGATTCTTCTAACTTCTAAATGAATTATACAACAACATTACAAGAAATTATAAAAACAATTCTGCTAGGAACCAACTCAATATCTGCCAACTACTAGCCAATTTAAATAAGCTGGATCCAAAATTCAAATGACAAAAAAAATCATCTACCCAAATATCTAATTTTTACCCTAATTACCGTAAAGAATTCAATTGTGGCTCACTTCTCTCCAGCTCTATACCATCATCGAGCTTCTCCTCCATGGCGGCACGTTCTGCGTCTTGCCCCCCTAGTTGTCTTCTCTCCCACCACTAACCCCAATCAGCGCAGTCTAGTACTCCTGTGAAGAAGCCGCTTCCATCGCATGCGAGGTAGCCATACCCGTCGACCATGACTCTACTTATTGCTGCCTTTACATCAAACGCTAGTCGAATATGCCATCACGGACTCATCTTCTCCGATAGGTGCGTCAACAACAACCACGCCTTCGGCATTCATCAGGACGCCCCTAGTTTCTGTCTCAATTGCACGCTGCTGCATATGAACCACCTCATTCGACGCTGACATGTCAGTGCATGTTAGGGTTTCATTGGAAATTGGATGTTGCTAATCTGTGTTAGGGTTCAGAAACTGCAGTTGTTGTCGATTTATGTTTAATTTTGCTGAATTCACCAAGATGTTCTCCAATTGGTTAGTATATTGTTAGGGTTTTATGTAATAGAAGATGCTTCTCTTCTATTTTTGGTTTTAGAAGAATGTATACTGGTTCTTGTGTTAAGATATTCTGATTTTTAGTGGATTGATAAATGGATTTGTCTTTGATTTCAATTGTTGGATGTTTTTAATCATGCAAATTGGATGTCTATTTTTGTTGAGTATGCATATAATTTAATTATAATTTATTGGATGTTGCTTTTTGTTGTGAATGGATGGTTCTTACTGAATGATCATAGATGTTATTTTTACCATAAAATTGTTATTTTCTTAAGAAGATTAGTTCTGATTTAACCACATGTAATGTTTTTTATCTACACCCGTGAAGAGTTTTGAATTATTGAGATGCAGTCATCTCCTGAAACCAAACATTATACAGCAAATTATTTTTTTTTTGACAAATTACTAGAGTGCATACTTTGTACTTTGTAACATTTTTCCTCAAAGTAACATGCATGACATTTCGCATGTCCCAAATCCCAATTATGAACCATTTGGTATGTGTATATGAATCTAAAACATGAACCACTATCTAATAATTGCACAATTACAATCAAAAGTGACATGTTAATATTACCCTAGAAAGAAATCATAATATCTTCCATAAAGCTTTTTCTTTTAGGCCAACACGCTTGTTCTAATTATAGTATCTCTGACCTCAACACCCTTATATACCCTAATGTGGAATCCATCAGTATTAGGGCTTGAAGGAGGTGCTAACACTCTAAGATGGAATGCAACAACCCGCATGCAACTAGTTAATACCAAGTGCATTTGCTGGCTATTTAACAATGTAAGGTTCTTCACTTTCAGGTTCTTGCATGTATGAAAAGTGAGGGCCTCCAGTGTAAATGTGGTTTCATTTCATATGAGACACCAAATAAATATGTTATTACCTCCATGTTTAAATAATTGTCACTAACTATTGGAGCAGGATGGCATGGCTGCAAAAAGGACACATTTTGAAGATACATGAATTTAAAGTTGTAAGAAGCCAGGCAATACAATTGTGGAGTTGGTCTTGCATGATCTGGCCCATCATTCATATTTGAAAAAATAACTAGATATTATTGTTGTTCTTTTCCTTATCCTCTTTTTTTCTCCTTTAAATTTTGTTAAAAAATAATAGAATAAATACAAAAAAAATTTTCTTCTTTTGTGATACTTGTATTCACTATCAATTGAATCATCTTTGCAGTAAATAATAAATATAAGTAACTTCTGTTAGGTATCTAATTATTTTTGTAAAGATCTAAGTAGATGTTACTTCTGTCAAGCATTAAGATGTTTCTTTTTCATACTAAATATATGTTACGTTAACAAAACCCATGTGAATAAAATATCAAAAAAGCTTATCCCACACACGTAACTATAAATTTATCATCAAGCTAAGATGCAATGAAAGGAATCATAATATTCATTCAACTTATCCATACAATTTGCAACACTGTAGATACAGAAATTCATCATGACTAAAAGTAATACAAGAAGAATCATCCTTTTAGTATAAAAGAAACATATATTTGTTTAACAAAAGAAATATATGACGTCATCCAATTGAATTTTTGCATAAACATTCAAGTTGTCTACAAGAAAAAAGATACTAAGTAGGACCAAAATAAAATATATCCAATTTTTACAGTATCATAAAAATCCATAACTGTAACTCAAGAAAAATCTTAAAAAGTATCAAAATCATCTCAAATGGTGACGTCATCATATGTGTTAAAGACATTGGTTTGACAAGTGATCAAAGCTTTTATTCTTCATCAGACATAGTAGTATCTGCCCAATTTGATGCACTTTCCCTCCAAGGAATGCTTGGTATATTTGTGTAGAAATTCACCTAAAAAAATTATACAAAAAAACATCCATATACAATAAAAAACATCAAACTAAGAGCAAACGAAAACATCCACACTCTTATATTAATCACACCAAGAACATATGCATAAATATATGCAATTGCAATAGTGCACACAAGATGAAACTCACAAAGGTAATAGCGCCATATGAATTCTAACAATAGATAATCTAAAATATAGATTAAAATCTATAGATAATAAGAATGAAAATGAAGAAACTTAAGACAACAAAAAAGTCTAATTTCTTTAGCCACTTCTAGAATACTTTTTGTTTAAGCAATTTCCAACAATCTTCATTAGACAAAATCTACAAAATGGTACTGGTAAGGAGAAGCAGTGGCAACAATTCTTGAAACAAACATGCTTCCTAACCTACTTGTTAGTGAAGTCAACATTGACATCAATAGAAGCATGTTTTGAGATTTCCAAGGCAATCTCATCTAGAAAGTCCTCAGCTTCATGCAAGGCATTCTGAGTGTCCCTAAGCCAAAGGTGTTGGGCCTTATTATGAGAAGTACAAGAAGATGAGTGATTAATGGCTCTAACATTGTCAACAAGAGACTGAACCTTGAAGAGTGTCCTTTCAAGCTGGTGAAGGTCGTTGTTGTCAAAACCAAAGAGAAGAGAAATCTCTTTATAAGCAAAGCTTGCGGTAGTGATTATGAACCGCGAGGGGAGGAGGGGTTGTGGTGGTGATTTGTGAATCGTGAGGGAAAGGGCTGCGGCGATGGTGTCGGCGGTGCGAATCGCGAGAACAGCGGGCAGTGGTGACAAATCGTGACGAGGAGGGTGCTGTGGTGGTCGGCGGTACTGTGAATCGTGACGAGAACGGCTCTACGGTTGTGGACGGCGCTGTGAATTGCGAGAGAAGCGCTACGGTGGTCTGTGGCAGTGCAAATTGCGAGAGAGGGTGGCACTCTCGAGGGACGACGATGGCGAGAGTAGTTCGAGTAGGGATGGAACACGATCGCAGAGCGTTATCACGATGTGGGAAAGGAGAATACGGAGTTATGTGGGTTGTTTTACAAAAGTTAATTTTTTAAACAAATCATTAATGTCAATTATTTAAATTATAATTTAATAAAATAAATTAAAATTATTAAAATTAATTAAGTTATATAACTTGGCTGATTAAAAAGTTGTTTCCTTATACTTTTCCTTATAAAAATAATAAAAAAAAATATTTTCCCATAAGGAGTGATTATAAATAGAGTACACTAAAACCAGTCACCAATATAAAATACATGTTGAAATACAAATACATATTGAAAATAAATTAAACCACACATGTCTTTATATACAAATACAATAGTAGCTGATTTTAGTGTACAAATAATATTTTTATTATAAATATCATATGTATGCCCATTTTAACTGAAAACAATTATCACTACCACATAATTAATCTAAACTAGTATATTTATGGCTTAACAGTGTATTTATGTAGGTAACTATAATCTAAAGAACTATATATCATGAAATATGTTAATTAGCTCCTCTATTTTTGGTTGATTTGTATAATATTAAAATTGAACCAACTCTACCATATACCTATAAAATTAAATATAAATTAATAATTCATAAATAGTAGCTTATAATCATCAATACAGAAATTAGAGGCTATAACTTGTATATATGTTGTAGGATTATTAACGACGGTTATTATAATATTTTTCCTTTTTAGTACTCTCTATAATACTCTTTGTTTTTGTGATTCTAAATTAATGAAATAGTATTACTACTCAAGGGAAAAAAATAAAAAAATCAAAGATATATATATATATATATATATATATATATATATATATATATATATATATATATATATATATATATATATATATATATTAGACACACACACAAAAGCATTGTCACAAAAAAAATACAAGAGTATTAGACATCCTTACCCTAATAAACATATTCTAATAATTTATATACACCAGAGTACCTCAAGGGTATCTAAGAAGTACGTAATTAACAAAGTAAAATACTATTTAATATATAACATTAATTACATCCCCCTCAAGATGGGGTACATGAAAATTGATGCCTAGTTTGTCGTTGCAAGTGAAAAAGCTTTTAGGTGAGAGTGACTTAGTTAGGAGATCAGCAACTTGATTTGTTGAAGAAACTGGAAGGAAGCTTAATCCTAAACTTTATCACGAACAGTATGACATTCAATCTCTATATGCTTAGTCATTTCATAAAAGACTAGATTAGCAGCAATAGAGAGAGCAGATTGATTGTCACAGTACATAACAATAGGACGAGAGAGATGTATTCTAAAGTCTTTCAACAAGTAAGAGACTTATACTCCCTCACAGGTGGCAAGAGCCATGGCTCTGTATTCAGCATCAGCCGAGGAGCGAGCTACAGTGTGTTGATTCTTACTTCGCCAAGAAATCAACTACTTTTCAAGAAAGAAACAAAACCTAGATACTGAAAGTCTAGTGTCTGGACAAGCTCTCCAATCTGAATCAAAGAAGGCAGTGAGTGTGAGATTGTTAGAGTTGGAAAATAGCACTCCCTTAGTCAGAGCATTTTTAAAATATGGAAGTACATGGGGCTTGGAAATATTTTGTTGTGGCACAATCTAGAAATTGACTGAGCTTACCAATTGTAAAGCATAAATCTGGCCGTATATTGGTATATTGTTGAGGTGAATTAAATGTTCAATTAGCCAATAATGATTGGAGTTTATCCAACGCTCTATCATCCCAACAAGTAACCGATCTGAGGTTACCATAGACCAGGCAATACTGATTCATTGCATTATGCTCAGAAATGAGGTGGAAGTATATGAGGTATCCCTTAAGAATTGTACAACATAGCAGACAAGCTTTCCACCCAAGCAAGGCTAGCATTCCCTCACCTCATATGTCACCTATGCAATTCAGCTGGAATTATCATAAAGGGAGACATCCCCATCTCAAAGAGGGGGATGGAGCATACTAGAGAGCCTGAACATGGACCATAGCAAGAGCATGAAGCCACCTCCTCCAAAAATCCCTAAGATGCCTCAAGGGATGTATTTTCTTTCTTAATACTATTGGGAACAACTGAATACTTCAATAGGAGAGCTGAGCTCAAACGTGGAGCAGTTAAAGGTGGAACATCAAGACCACGCCACCGTCGTCCATGAAATTAAAGAAGATCAAAGGATTATAAGAGAAAAGAAACAGAGACAGGGGCGAGACATAGAGGAGATCAAGCGCTCCATTGGATTCTCAAGAGGGAGCAGTAGCCGCCGTCACTGAGGTTGTTGAGTCCCATTATCCCTCTATTTTATGTTTTTCTATTGTGCTTCATTATATTGTCTGTTTTCTATTTCGAGTGCATGATCATATTTAGTCTTTTATTTTCTTTTAGTCTTATTTTTTGTGCTGATGAACGGATATTTTATACGCTTTTTGGGGGTGTTTTCATATAGTTTTTAGTAGGATCTAGCTACTTTTTAGTATATTTTTATTAGTTTTTATGAAAAAATCACATTTCTGGACTACTATGAGTTTGTGTGTTTTTATGTGATTTCAGGTATTTTCTGGCTGAAATTGAGGGACCTGAGCAAAAATCTGATTTAGATGCTGAAAAAAGACTGCAGATGATGTTGGATTCTGACCTCCCTGCACTCAAAATGAAATTTTTGGAGCTACAGAAGCCCAAATGGTGTGCTCTCAATTGCGTTGGAAAGTAAACATCCAGGGCTTTCCATCAATATATAACAGTCCATACTTTGCCCGAGTTTAGACGATTCAAACTGGCATTTAACGCCAGCTTTCTACCCTATTCTGGCGTTAAACGCCAGAAACAAGTTGCAAGCTAGAGTCAAACGCCAGAAACAAGTTACAAACTGGCGTTCAACTCCAAGGAAGACTTCTACACGTGAAAGCTTCAATGCTCAGCCCCAACACACACCAAGTGGGCCCCAGAAGTGGATTTCTGCACTATCTATATTAGTTTACTCATTTTTTGTAAACCTAGGTTACTAGTTGAGTATAAAAACTACTTTTAGAGATTTATTTTGTACCTCATGACATTTTACATCTGGATTTGTACCTTTGACGGCATGAGTCTCTAAACCCCATGGTTGGGGGTGAGGATCTCTGCTATGTCTCGATGGATTAATGCAATTATTTCTGTTTTCTATTCAATCACGCTTGTTTCTATTCTAAGATATTCATTTGCACTTCAACATGATGAATGTGATGATCCGTGACACTCATCACCATTCTCAATCTATGAACGCGTACCTAACAACCACTTCCATTCTACCTTAGATTGAATGTATATCTCTTGGGTTCCTGGTCCATGCGTTTGATTGCCTCTCCTAACAACAGAGCCTTCAATTTCTTGAGATCAGAGTCTTTGTGGTATAAGCTAAAAATAATTGGCAGCATTCCTGAGATCCGAAAAGTCTAAACCTTGTCTGTGGTATTCCGAGTAGGATCCGGGAAGAGATGACTATGACGAGTTTCAAACTCATGAATGCTGACCGTGTGCAAAAGGATCAATGGATCCTATTCCAACATTAGCGAGAACCAACAGATGATTAGCCATGTACATGGACCCTTTTCACTGAGAGGACGGCTGGTAGCCATTGACAATGGTGATCGACCAACATATAGCTTGCCATGGAAGGAGACCTGCGTGCGTGAAGAAGAAGACAGTAGGAAAGCAGAACTTCAGAAGACAGAGCATCTCCATTACTGTATAACAAGTATCATTTAATTCATGCTCTTTTACTCTTCGCAATTAAAACTAAGAACCACTATTGATATCTTGACTAAGAATAATAAGATAACCATAGCTTGCTTCAAGCTGGAAATCTCCGTGGGATCGACTCTTACTCACGTAAGGTATTACTTGGATGACCCAGTGCACTTGCTGGTTAGTTGTGCGGAATTACAAAATGTGATTGTAATTTTCGTGCACCACGTGCCTTATTATGATTATGAAATATCCAATGTATCCATCACCATGCTTAAAAGAAAAATTTATTTGAAAAAGAATAGTGAGATACATAAGTTTTGAGTATATCATGAGCTATTTCAATTATTTTGATATGGTGGCCTTTGCATTTATTTTTTGAATGTATGAATTCACAGAGCATAATTGATATTGAGTTGAGTATGTTGGCTCTTGAAGAACAATGGATTTAGAAAAGTATTATTGACTCTCTAAAAAATAAAAAATATTGATTCTTGAAGTAAGAAAAAGTAGCAAAAAGCAAAAAGAAAAAGAGAAAGAAAAAGAAAAAGAAAAAGCCAATAGCTCAAAAGAAAAAAGGCAAGAGCAAGGGTCCAAGGTTTTGAGCATCAATGGTCAGGAGGGTCAAAAAATTGGCCTAAAAAGCTCAAATGAGTTGCTACCCTTGACTAAATGCTTGTGGTGTGAAGGTGTCAAGTGAAAAGCTTGAGACTAAGCAGTTAAAGTCGTGATCCAAAACTAAAGAGCACGCTTAAGAACTCTGGACACCACTGACTGGAACTTTAAGCAAAGCTAAAGTCAAATCCAAGGGTTCCCCAAGTTAAGTGTTTGTGGCATTTATGTATCCAGTGGTAATACGGGAAAACAAAACGCTTAAAGTCACGGCTAGGCTCAAAAGAATTTGTGTTCAAGAATCAAGAAGAGCTAAACTGGGAGAATCAATAATATTATCCGGATTCTAGTTCTGAGGGATGCCAATATTTCTAAGTTTCAAAGGAAAGTGAGATACCAAAACTGTTCAGAAATAACGAGCTAATAGCCCCGCTCATCTAATTGGGACTTAGCTTCATTGATCACTCTGATACTTATTGTATTCTTCTCTTCCATTAGTCCTATTTTGTTTTTGTAATTTTCGTGCACCAAGTTTTTGGCGCCGTTGCCGGGGATTGTTCGAGTTTGAACAACTGACAGTCTATCTTGTTACTTAGATTAGAGAAAAATTATCTTTTTGGTTTAGAGTCACTAGGATTGTGTCTTTTATTATTCCTTTTAAAAATCTTCCAAAAATATTATTTTTCTTCATTAGTTTTTAATTTTTCTTTGAGTCTTTTGTTTGAGTTTAGTTTCATATTTTAAGTTTGGTGTCAATTGCATGTTTTTATTTTCCTTTAAATTTTCGAGTTTGTGTTCATGGTTCTTACTTGATCTTCAAGTTGTTCTTGCTATTTTTCTTGTTTGATCTTTAGTTTTTCTTGTTTTGTGTCTTTTCTTGTTTTTCTTGTGCATTTTCAAATTATCAGTATTAAAAAAATTATATATATTAAATACCTTTTTAAAACATGTTAAATTTATAGCTCAGTTGGCTAGAGCGTTGTGCTTATGTTCTTGGTAATTGGGTATCTTCATTTTAAAACTTTTTCAAAAATAATTTTTTTTTTTATTAAATCTTGTGTCAAACTTTTAAGTTTGGTGTTCTCTTGTTATTTTTCTTTAATTTTTGAAAATTTATTTTTAGTTTTCTAAAAATCTTAAGTTTGGTGTTCTTTCTTTTTGTTCTTGTTGTTCGTGGGAGTCTTCAAAGTGTTCTTGAGTTTTCTTTGTGTTTTGATCTTAAAATTTTTAAGTTTGGTGTGCCTTGGTGTTTTTCCTCCAAAATTTTCGAAAACAAGGAGCATTAGATCTAAAAATTTTAAATCTTGTGTCTTTTGTGTGTTTTTCTCTTTCATAATAAAATTCAAAAATAAAAAAATATCTTTTCCTTTAATTGCTCATAATTTTCGAATTCATTAGTTTGATTTGGTCAAAATTTTTAAAAATCATATCTTTTTCAAAAACTGCTAACCACTTTCTCTCTCTTCATTCTTTTTCAAAAATCCTCATAAAATATTAATTTTTTATTTTATCTTATTATTTAAAAAAAAATTAATAAATAAATATAATAAATTAAATAAAATAAATCTACATCATCTCCCTTTCTCCATCATGGACCTAAGTGGAAATAAACAGTCCAGAAAGATTTTGGGGTCATATGCTAACCCTACTACTACTTCATATGGGAGTAGTATCTGTATACCCTCCATCGGAGTCAGTAGTTTTGAGTTGAATCCTCAGCTCATTATCATAGTGCAGCAAAATTGCCAGTATTTCGGTCTTCCACAAGAAGAACCTACTGAGTTTCTGGCACAGTTCTTACAAATTACTGACACAGTACATGATATGAAAGTAGATCAGGATGTCTATAGATTATTACTATTTTCATTTGCTGTAAAAGACCAAGCTAAGAGGTAGTTAAATAACCAACCTAAAGCTAGCATAAGAACATGGAAATAGTTGTCAGACAAATTTCTGAATCAATATTTCCCTCCTAAGAGGATGACACAGCTAAGGCTGGACATCCAAGGCTTTAAACAAGAGGATAATGAATCCCTTTACAACGCCTGGGAGAGGTACAGAGAGATGCTAAGGAAATGCTCCTCTGAAATATTTTTAGAATGGGTGCAGTTAGACATCTTTTACTACTGGCTTGCAGCAAAAGCTCAGATATCTCTAGACCACTCAGCTGGTGGATCTATACACATGAGAAAAACAATTGAAGAGGCTCAAGAGCTCATTGATACAGTTGCTCAAAATAAGCATCTGTACTTAAGTAGTGAGTCCTCCATAAAAGATGAGGCTAAGGCAGTATCCACTGAACTTAGTCCTCTAGAACAAGTTGATGAAATCAATCAGCAATTATGTTATCTGACAGAACAGTTGGCAGAATTTAAGGAGATGTTACATATTCTAGCTTTCAAGATGCTTGCTATTCCATGGGACTACTGTGCGATGATAGGGAATTCATTGTAGCTATTAATGAGGTAGCTGAACTTGCATCTGGTGGTCAATTGAGAAAACTATTTGCGATGCTACTGATACCTAATAGCATTAGCAACCCAGAGCGTGTTTGGAATGCAACTTGGACATTATTAGCTGATGGAATACTATATGAGAGGAGAAAAGCTTTGAAAAATCAAGGTATTTTACTATGTCTTTTTTTTATATCAAGATTTTATTCTCTTATTATCTTTATTTTTATTAATAATATTAATAGTTTTATTTTGAAATTACTTATTAAATATTTCATAAAATCACCATGTGCTTTTGCTAGGACTAAACATGACTGATGATGAATTGAAAAACCTCTGCCGTATTGAGATTGAGAAGACACTCAACAACAATGCGAGATCTTTAAAAGACTATCAATCAATGCCATATCCTGCGATGTCTGATGTTCGCCTTTTTCAAAATAAGCTAATAGAGGAGGAGTTAGCATATGACACAAATGAGTTGACTCATACAAACTTATATACGGAACAAAAGATGACTCATGAGCAAAGGTTAGTATTTGATGAGATACTCAATGTTGTTATTACAGACTCTGGTGGTTTTTACTTCGTTTATGGGCATGGTGGGTGTGGTAAGACATTTATTTGGAATGGACTTTCTTCTGCTATTCGGTCTAGAGGAAAGATCGTTTTAAATGTCGCATCCAGTGGAATTGCTTCTTTACTCCTACCTGGTGGCAAAACGGCTCATTCTAGATTTTCAATACCCATTACAATTACTGATGAATCTACTTGCAACATTAAGCATGGCAGTTTGAAGGCTGAGCTGCTCATCCAAAGTAGCTTAATAATTTGGGATGAAGCTCTAATGCTCAATAAAATGTGCTTTGAAGCACTTGATCAGACGCTCAAGGATCTTATGTCAGTTACCGATCAGCATAAGACACATCAACCATTTGGTGGTAAGGTTGTTGTTCTAGGAGATGATTTCAGACAGATACTTCCGGTGATTCCGAAAGGGAGTAGACACGATATATTGGCATCCGCTATTAACTCATCCCATCTGTGGTCGTTTTGTAAGGTTCTGAAACTGCATACGAATTTGAGGCTTCTAATGTCTTCTTCGGATCATGATGAAGGTGAAATGAAGAGATTCGCTAATTGGATACTTAATATTGGAAATGGAAATATTGGCTCTGTTGTTGGTGATGAATCAGAAGTTGAAATTCCAGATGATCTATTGATTACAACTACTGATGACCCTCTCTCTCATTTGGTAGGCTTTGCATACCCAAATTTGTTGCAAAACATGTCAGATTACAGGTATTTTCATAGTAGGGCAATTCTTGCACCCACGCTTGAGAGTGTCGAGAAGGTAAACGATTTTGTCTTGACAATCTTTCCAGGAATAGAAAAGGAGTATTTGAGCTCTGACACAACATGTCAAGCTGATGAGAATGAAGATGTACAACAAGAGTGGTTCACACTAGAGTTCCTAAATGACATCAAATGTTCGGGACTACCCAATCACAAGTTGACTTTGAAGCGAGGAGTCGCTGTAATGCTACTGCGAAACATAGACTAGACTTCAGGTTTATGCAACAGGACAAGATTAATAGTTAACGAACTTGGCAGCAACGTAATTGGAGCGACGGTAGTGACTGGTAGAAATATTAGAGATAAAGTGTACATTCCAAGAATGAACTTGATCCCTTCAGATTTAGGATTGCCATTTAAGTTCCAACGGAGACAATTTCCATTAACAGTGTGCTTTGCAATGACCATTAACAAGAGTCAGGGTCAATCATTATCACATGTAGGGCTTTATTTGCCAAAATCAGTTTTCACACATGGACAACTTTATGTTGCTTTGTCAAGAGTTAAGAGTCGCAGTGGCCTCAGGGTTTTAATTCTAGACGAAGACGGCAATCCAAATATTATATACATACATATTATTATAGTTACGACTCCTATCCCTCTTATAAGGATATAATAATAAAGGCGAGGGAAAGTCTATAACATATGTATACAAATAAAAAAACATATTTAGGAACTTAAATAAAACTCTGCAAGCTTTCTCATTCGTCCTGAAAAGATAAAACTGAAGGGGGGTGAGAACATCATCCTCGAAAGGGTTCTCAATAGAGGGTTTAAGAATTGTTATAAGAAGATACGTATAAAGAGAAGAATTGGTTTCAAGGCAGTGATTATCGTTCGTCGTATGAATCTTTTAAAAATCAATGGCTAATCATCCAAAACTTTTCAAAGAAACAATATTTATTTTTCAGAAAATCCACAACCTTTCTTTTCTTGTAAGATAATCTTAATCAGTTTCCTAGACTGTATGAATGACCAACCTGTTCCAAGCATAGGTTCATTAAGTCTATGCTGAACCAGCCTGATTTTTCATACTTTACTAATAACTCAATCAGAAACCAATCACAGCTTTCAACCTATCACATAATCAATCAACACAATCATCATCTCATCACCAATAATCTCGAAAGTACCATATCAGCACAAACACAGGCAAAACAGACAAGAAAAGCACAAGTATAGGTAGCAGTTATAGCAAATAGCTCAAATAACAGTTAATAACAGTTTAGCAATTAGGCAAACCAAAACAAATTCAAACTCAAGCAAAACATACAAATGCATATAATGCATGCCTATCCTATGGCTAATGAGCTCATCTGTTAGTTATACAGCCAACCCGATATGTCCTGGTAGCTAAACATTGGACAGTCTCCCGACGCGCATCCCCATGAGTCAATGCATAGCTTTTTCTCATATATATCAAATCACTCAATGGGGGTACCATTCTCGGAAATTTATAAGTGCCCAGTCACCCTTACGTTGTAGGGTCAACAGAGTATCGAGTCTCAACTTGGAACACGTGGTGGCAAGCCACAGTACTTTACCCAGGGAAACTCGTATTTCAGATAATTCAAATAAATAAGCCATATGAATACTTCAATTATAATTCATCAATATCCACATCATTCTCAATCATGTCTCATTCATCAGCATACCTCAATCATACTCAATCGTTATCCTTCATTATTACACCTTTCATTCCGTTCATCAATAATTCCCAACCAGACATAATTCATTTCTTAACAAATCATGCTCAAAATATAATTCTTATCTTACTACATTGAAACTCAAGAATAATCTTATCTTAATAAATCATATACAGAACATAAAACTTTTCTTAATAAATCAAAATCACATATGTAATAACTTTCTTATCAATCGAAGTCAAACGTAATTCTTTTCGAAATCAAATAATATGACTCTTAAATCCAATTTTCTCTTTAAAGAATACTTCAAACAAATACTCAGAGTTTTATAAAAATTTCAGCAGCATCTCCTCTAAAATTTGAACTCTGCCACCCTTCTTGGATCCCATCCAAACCATTTCTCAAACTCTTTTCAACCATTTCCAATAAATTAAACTAAATTCAATACCAAAAATCATTTTCAAATCTCAGAATCTTATCCAATAATTCAATAGAACCTATTTCCAATATTGGTTCATTTTTAATATCAAATTAACTCTAAACCCAGAAATCACTTTTCATATTATTTTATCAAACTAATTTTCCAACGCAATATTCAGAAGCAGCCAGAATCCAATCATCTTCATAATAACCTTAAACCAAATACAAACCTGACTAAACATCTTCAATCAATCAATAAACCGTTCAAACAAGCATTTACATCCATTCAAAGCAACTTAGTTCAATCCATAAGACTTCCAAAACCATAAAATATACATTTTGCATTATTATCGATTTAAACAATTCTTGAAAATAAAATGAGTTTAAGGAAAGTGCTCCTACCTCGAGTAGACGAAACTCAAAAACTCAAGAACGCATCACAAACTCGTTTTCTCTCTGCCTGCAACGGTGGCAGCCGCAATCTCAACTCCAATCCACTCTCATAGCAACCACAACAACTCTAATCATAATATATAATAACCAAAACTCAATCATGTAATAAATAATACTGCAAAACCTTGGCTAAGATAACAGAATAGTGACTAAAGGGGTTTCAGGAACCAAAACTCTTACCGCAACTAAGAAGAAATATTGAACCAAAAAGCAGCGGCTCAAGCGGTGGTCCCAGCGGCCATGACGCCGTTCCCAGCATCCAGAGATGCGGCGACGCGATTTAAACAAAACCAAAAAGACTGGTAGCAACCCTAATTTTGACATGCAATCATCGGAACCGAATCCTTAAGGTACCAACAGCTCAGAATCTCTAACAACCTATATTGAAGTACTAATTTTCAAATGTTCCGAAAATAAAAATGCTTACCAAGAAGGCAAAGGCTCGATGGTGGCTTCCAACAGTCAGAACAGCAGCAGTTCGCAATGCTGACACGACTCTGGCGACGAGGCAGCGGCAAAAGGTGTCTCCCTTTCCCGTCGCGTTTGACCCTTCATACATAGCTCGGTTCGGCGACGAAGCAGATGCACGGTGCTGATGGAAGCACGACAATGACGAGCTCCCTCAACGGTGATGTGACAGATCTGACGGCGACGGGATCCTCGGTGGCAGTGAACAGATCGGCGGCAGCATGAACGGCGCTAAGGCAGTGGAGAGAACGAGCTAGGAGCGATGAACCACAGTGGCTCTTAACCCTCTTCGTGTTAGGTTCTCCTTCTCCCGGTGACCCAGCTGAGGCGGCGACAAAGGAACGGCGATGGCAGAGGATGACTCGATGGTGGCAGTAGGATGCGGCTCCAACCGCGACGCTGTTTCTCTTCTCTGCGTGCGACAACTTTGACGCTCTCCCTCTTCTCACGTGCGATGATGGTGGCGGCGGTTGGATGACGCAGCAACAAGCTCAACCGGCGACTCTCTGCCCTCTCTATCTCTCTTCTCCTTCGCTAGTTCTCTCTCTTTTTCCCTTTTGGTTTTCTTTCTTTCTGAAGGGATTGGAGCTGGGTTAAGGGAGTGGTAGCGTGGGAGTGGCGGTGAGGGGTTAAGGTAAAAAGGTTAGGATTTTCAATTTGGGAATTAGGGTTCGTTTTTTGGGGAAAATGTAAAATTAGGGATTTTAGGTAAATTGAAATTTGGTAATTTTAATTAAATTAGGGTATAGAGTATTAAATAAAAATCTAATTTAATTCCTTAAAATTACTTTGAAAATATTATTTGGTTATCAATTTGCTAATTTTCTTTTAAATTAAGTATTCTAATTTAAAATTAGAGATATTATAATTAATTTTTTTTATTTATAAAAATTAAAATATTAAATTCTAAAATCTCAATTATTCAAACTAAATCATACAAAATTCTTATTTTTTTACAACTATTAAGTTCTATAATTTAAATATAAAAATTATTCAATATTATAAGATTAAGTAAAATTTCTAATTTAATTATCGAAACTTAATTTAATTATTTTTAATAAAATAATTTCTAAAAATAAAGTCTTTAATGAATATATAAATTGAAATTAACTCATAATAATATTTTCTAAAAATTTTGGGTCTTACATTCTACCCATCTTATAAAAATTTTCGTCCTCAAAAATTAAATTAATACATTGGATATTACATAGTTTTAATACTTTTCTTTTGAATACTTTAAAATACAAGAAGTTTTAGCATATATATAAATTTTCAAATACCAGATAAGCTATAAAACTTAGATATAAGAGAAGTGTAATGTTAAGCAAAAGTTATAAGATAGGTTTAAAACAATGACATTACATGGTGTCAACATCAAAGGTTTTAACATAGCTCGCTATCACAACTTCCAACTATACTTTATTGAGCAAAACATCTAAAAATTCTTAACCTTATCATTCACTTTGCAAACTCACTACCGGTCACAAGTCTGATATTAACCAAACTATTTTCGCGTGAATCAAAGCTCCACAAATCCCTTTGACGTCACATACTTACAAGCTTCACTTTCCGCGTTCACTAATCGTGTCCTAAAGAACTATCGTATTCGCTCGCTATGCCTAGAGATCATATGTAACACCAAAACAAATCTCAAGTTTACTCAGAAGGACATAAAACCTTAGAAAAGAAGGACAACATTCACAAGAGTTTAAAAGAATTTTTGAGACCACAAGTAAACAAGGATGTACAAGCAATGAAGAGTGCTGAAAAGAGAATCAACTGACAAATACAAGGATAACTCTTGAATTAGAGAAATTTGATAGGATCAATAAGAAGAAAAATAGCACATTAGTTTGAAACAGACTCAAGCTGAGTCAAAAAAAGTATGAGATTTTATAGAAGATGAATGATTAAAAACCATAGTGACGTATTGTAACGGAACAACTTCAAATGATCACAAAGGTTTCATAGCTCATGGAGGAATATAGAATTAACAACCGTGTTGCAAAAGTCTTAACATAGTCGGAAATGTAAGCAGATCAAGATATACGTAAGGTTCATATGGTGAAGCAAAGAAATTTAAATCATATCTTACGAAAAAGAGAAGGATAAGCGACACACCAAATTGAACGGTGCGATTAGAACACATAAAACAATACTGCAAAATTAAAAGGAGCACTTCATATTTTCAAAGATTCAAGGATCGATGTCGTACCAAAACAATTTCAATGTCATGTCAAAGAGTACAGGATTCATGAAGAGAAGTATAATGACAAAGTCAGACATTCCAAAAGATTCAAAAAGTATTTTATGAATAAGAGGTGGACGTATTGAAAGTTTAAAGTACTTCAATGGAGACAAGAAATAAATCGTGTATTTGTTGGAATTGAATTCAAACTGTATCAAGGTACAAGGTTCACAGGAGGAGAGTGACCAAAGTCAAGAATGTCGTTTGCAAAATTCAAGAGAATCAGTAAAAATGTAAATATTGCGTCATGTTAAAACAATTTCAAATCAAACTAGATTATGTAAAATTTGTGAAATGAAAATTAGTTAGACTAAGGATAAAATATTTTCTCGAAAACCTTAAAAGATACTTTAGGTACATAATCAAATAAGAACTTTCATAAAAACAACAGCGAGGTTGATAGAAAATCAAGTTGTAATCTTAAGAAGGGATTTGAATCTAAGAACTTAGTAAGAACAATCCAGAAGAAGAATGGTGCATTCATTTAGACCGATTTTGAGCTGAGTTAAAAAAATAGTAGAAGTCAATGGTAGCGTTTACAAAGAATGGACAATCTCAAGAAGAAATAAATTCATTTTCTCAAAAGAATTATGAAAAGTTTATATAAGGCATTATATCGAAACAAGCAAAATTAAAAGAACATATGTAAAATTTGAAAAATAAATTTAATTGGGCTATATGAGCAAAAATATTCTCTCAAGAATCTTAAAAAAAATACTCAGGTGCCAAATCACATAAGAATACGTATAAAAATTGTGATAAGGTTGGGTCAAAGAAGGAAATCCAAGATAGAAATTGTCTTCACATGTCTATAAAAGAATAGGTGGAGCATTGCAGATAAACAGATCTAAACCATATAAAAAAAATTTCTCAATCCATGTAGGAAAGTATATACTAAATTAAAAGTGGTCTCATAAAAAATTCAAAAGATGATTGTGGAACAGCATTAGGTAGGGAAGAGTCAATTCAAAACTTTTTCAATCCAAAACAACAACTAAAAACCGACTGTAAGGAATGATGTATGATGCATGAGCATCTTTTCTATCTTTTCCTAGTGATTTGCATCTAATTTGTTGAGTTTAATAAAGAATTAATTATCTTTTAGCCAATAAGGATGCTACTTTGAGTCTTGTGCAATTTTGTTTATTTTAGGTAGCATTCGGCTGGAGTTGATGGAGTTTCTGTAGCACAAGAATCAAAGGAGATGGCAGCGAGGAGCGACGCGTACGCGTGACTGACGCGTACGCGTGATTTGGAGCTTTCCACGGCGACGCGTACGCGTGATTTGAAGAATTGCACAGCAACGCGTACGCGTAACTGACGCGTACGCGTGACATGCGCCACATGCAGAAAACACAGAAAATGCTGAGGGTGATTTCTGGGCCCCATTTTAGCACCCAAGTTAGGTGCGGATTCAGTGAAGCCAAGTGGTTCCCACGTTACAAGACGCGGAGTAGTTAGTTAATTCTGATTTAAATTCAAATTTGATTTTTAAATAGAAAAAGATATTATCTTAATTTTAGATATTAGATTTTAAATTAATAAGGATTAGTTGTAAAAAGGAGAGACTTCTCTTCTATTAGAGAGGTTCCATTAGGGGGATTCCATTAGGAAATTCTATAAAAATTTACATTCCATATTCCATGAGCAACTAAACCTCCACTGTTAAGGTAAGGAACTCTGTCTATTTGTATGGATTGATTCATTTGCTCTTTCTAATTTAATTCATGTTTTGATTTATATTTCAATAATTGTTTTCGTTCTTTATTTTATGAATTTGGGTGGAACGGAAGTATGACCCATGTTCTAATTGAGTTCTTGTATAACTTGGAAAAGCTCTTTACTTGAACAACAGCTTGAAAACATATTATCCTGAATTTCTAATTGTTTGTATTTAACGGGATACGTGACCTATAATCTCCTTATTTTTGGATAATTAGGATTCTTGTGGCATATAAACTAGAATTTGATCATCACCTTCTAATTGGAATTAATTGACCAAGGAATTGCCAGTTAATGAATTTTAGAGGAGACTAGGAAGGTCTAAGGAATTAGGGTCTAGTCACATATAGTTTGCCATGAATTAAATCTTGCATGATTAAAATAGTTAGTAAGAAAAATCAATCCGGAAAATAGATAACTCTGAAGCCTTATTTGTCTATTCTTTTGATATTCTAAGTTGCTTTTAATGCTTTTTGAACATCCAAACACTATTTTCTGCTTGCCTAACTAAGCCAATCACTCAATCATTATTGCTTGATCCATCAATCCTTGTGGGATCGACCCTCACTCACCTGAGGTATTACTTGGTATGACCCGGTGCACTTGCCGGTTAGTTTGTGGGTTGTAAAATACCGCACCAAGTTTCTGGCGCCGTTGCCGGGGATTGACTGTGATTAACAACTATTAGTTGTTTGATTGCTTAGATTAGGCGTTTTATTTTTAATTTTATTAAAATCTATTTGTAAAAATTTTTTCGAAAAAAATATATATTTATTTTGATTTATTTTATTTAAATTTTTCCCCTCTTAATTTTTGATATTAAGTTTGGTGTCCCCATAGTAATTTTTCTCCTTCAAAAAAAATTTTTTTTCTTTCTTCTTTGCTTTGCTGTTTACCACATGGTGTATTTAATCCTTTTTGGTGTTTTGTGCTAAGGAAAAATAATGGAGAGAGATCACATGGGTTACTACTCACACCCAAGTAGTGATTCATATTATGGTGGATGGAGGGACTATCCAAAGTTTGGTTGGCAAGATCAAAACCAAAGAAACTTCAGTTCTCCATGTTCCAATTATCAAGAGCCACCATCTCCATATTCATATCAAGAACTACCATCTTCATATCCTTACCAAGAACCACCACCTTTCTATCCATATCAAGAACGATCATCTTTCTACCCATATCAAGAGCCACTATCTCCCTATTCATACCAAGAACCATCATCTTTTTACACTTATCAAGAACCATCACCTCCTCCTTATTCATCTCAAATACCATCAGATCTTGAGCTTCTCATGAAAGAATTCTTACATGATATAAAGACGAGTGTCAAAAATGTAGAGAAACATGTGCAATCGATTATCAAACCACGGGAAGAGAAGCAAGCAAATTCCTTCTCAAGAGATATAATACAAGATCCTATAGAAGAAAGTGAGGAAATCAATCAAAGGAGTTCATACTCCAGTGAACTAGAGAACTTTCCATCCTCACACATGGAAGAAGAGAAAGATGCAAAAACAAAGGAGAAAGATGCACCCACAAAAGAGGAAGATGCACAACCTCCCATGCCCTTGGTAAGCAATGAAGAAGAGATTGAATTAGAAGAAAGTTACCAAGACGAAGAGGGTAAAATTGAGGAAGCTTGCAAAGAGGTAGATGAATTCAAAGAAGAACACAAAGGAGTGGAGCTTGCAAGACCTCTTCCAAAGCCATCACCATCCAATACAACATTCAAGTGGGTAAAATTTCTATCCTTAACCTTTACTTTTCCACTTGAATATGGGCTACTGGAGACGGATGGTCAACTTAGAGCTCTTTGTGGCATTAATAGTAAGAGGAAGATGGTTAATGGCAAGAGTTATCAAGCAAGTTTCAATATGGTTGCATGTCCCAAATTGAAGTGCAGGGATTGGTGTAGAGCTAAATTGAATGGGTCTAAAAGGTTGTTTAGATGTCTCTGTGAGAATTCAGATCGCTTGCCACCCGGTGAGAACAATAGTGATCCATAAGAAGACGGGTGTAAAAGCAAGGTTTGGGACCCTGGAATTCATTCCCCCAATCAACACTCTTGGGGCCTTGTCACTTTCTTCAACTGGCTCGAAGGTGTTAGGCGCCTAGTTTGGGATCCCAGTAGCCATTGGAATTACAAACATTGGTGGAGATTTCTGGATCAGTACAAGCATAAGCCACCATGACAAAGAGCTCACCATATGTCCAACTTAAGGACTTTAACTAAAAGTGCTTGGTGGGAGACAACCCACCGTGGTATGATCCTTTTTTTCATTCTTAGTTGTTTTTTGTAATAGTAGTTTTCTTATTTATCTGATTCTTATTAAGTTCTATCTGATCATGCAGCTATTTTAGAAGCAGGAACTGAATATTAAAAAAATAAAAAAATAAAAATAAATAAATAAATAAATGTGCACATGACGCACAAGCTTCGTTGACACGTACGTGTCATATGTGTGTGCGTGAAAAATAAATTTGAACAGAGAGTTGCACGGAAATGGTGCAAGAATGATGCCTCTAGCACAAACAAACCCACGCGTACGCGTACCCCACGCGTGCGCGTCGTTGGTGATTTTGGCACTCCACGCGTGCGCATCATCGATGCGCAAGCGTGACCTGGAAAAACGGCGTAAATATGTGTTTGAGCAGAGAGTTATGCTGGCTTGGGGCTGAAAGTGTGCTATAAGCACAAAATCTGTTCACACGTACGCGTCCCTGACGCGTGCGCATCATCTGCACAAATGGCAATCCACGCGTGCGCGTGAATGATGCGCACGCGTCGTACAATAATCTGGATCCCAATGCCATGCGAACAGAGAGTTAAGCGTGCGCGTGGCTGGCTTCGCGCGAATCGCGCAAAACCCAGGGCACGCGGACGCGTGCCTGACGCTTACGCGTCATTTAGAAAATTTCGCACCCCACGCGTACGCGTGCTGCACGCATACGCGTCGCTTGCACCGCACAATTACACTAGTTTGCCGCCCAGTTTTAATTTTCTTTCTCTCTCTCCCAATCCTAATTCTCTATTGTTCCTTTATCCTTTTATTCTTCTTTCATCTTATTATTTGTTTTTGTTTTCAGATTTTCTTTGCTTGAGGACAAGCAAACATTTAAGTTTGGTGTTGACGCTTCACTTAAAGCTTTTCTGTTTAGCACCAAAGAGAGATGAACGTTCTTCATGGAGGAATGAGATGGCCACCAACATAACTAAGGTGGTTAAGTTCCTTTCATTCTATTTCTCTTCCATTCCTATTTTATTGTCCTCTGTTTCTGTTGCTTTGATTGCATGCATGATTTTTAGTACGTTTAGTTCTTAGATTTAGATTTAATTTTAATAAATTGTCTCATGTACCACTCACTGAGCTTGAATCTAAAAAGAAAAATTTTTTTATGTATTTCATGAGAAATTGAGTTTAATTTTAAGAATAATCTTATTTACTTAATGGTGGTGGTATTTTTTGTGATTTTTGAATGCATGATATGAACAGTACATATTTGAATTTGAATAAAGGGATGTTGATGTATAAGGAACAGGAATTTAGAGAATTATTATGACTTCTCTGAAATAAACAAAAATTTAATCCTTGAAGCAAAAGAAACAACAAAAGAAAAAAATAAAATAAAATAAATAATAATAAAAGCAAGGTCCAAGGCTCTGAGCATCAATGACTAGGGAGGTCAAACATGATTACGAGCTCAAAGAGTTGTTTCCCTAGTTATATGCTTGTGGTGTGATTGTGTCAAGTATTCCTTGAGACAGAACACTTAGAGTCGAGACCAAGTGCGTTTAACAGAGTATGCCAAATGCTTTGAGCACCACTGTTTGGGAGTAACTGAAAGAAAAATTAGAACTCAAAGAGAGTTCTCCAGTTAACTGCTTGTGGTGATTCTGTGTCAAGAAAAACTTAAGACAAAACATTTAAAGTCACGGCTAGGCTCAAGGTGCAAAGCACCAAAGAAAAATAAATTAAAGTAAATTTTGCTGTGTTCAAGGATTAAACTGAAATATAAAAGATCAGAGAATTCATAATATTATCCGGATTCTAATTCCGAATGACAATAACATCCTTCTGATTCAAAGGAGAGTGAGATGCCAAACCTATTCAGGGTTACAGTTATAAACCCCACTATAAAAAGAGACATGAGCTTAATTGAACTCTCATTCTCATGCAAATTCACATCCTAAGCCTATATTAGTTTTGGTTGCTTGAGGACAAGCAACAGTTTAAGTTTGGTGTTGTGATACGTGAGCATCTTTCCTATCTTTTCCTAGTGAATTTGCATCTAATTTATTGAGTTTAGTAAAGAATTAATTATCTTTTAGCCAATATGGATGCTACTTTGAGTCTTTTGCAATTTCGTTTACTTTAGGCAGCATTCAGCTGGATTTGATGGAGTTTATGCAGCACAAGAATCAAGGGAGATGGCAGTGAGGAGCGACGCGTACGCGTGACTGACGTGTGCACGTGATTTGGTGTAACACCCTAATATTCAAATCCTTATGCTCGAGTCATAAGTCAATGATATTACGATGGTACGACTCTCAGGTGGATTTTTAATATATAAATATAGGTAATTTCAAAAGGAATATTAATCGAGAAGTCTGAAAAGAGTAGAAATAAAATCGCGAAGACGTATCACTCACGTTTCGACAACGAAAAGATAAAACGTGAAGCCGAAAGCGATATACGGACAAGGCATAAAGGAGATTAAGAGATAGATAACAGATAGATATATATAACATAAGTAAATAGCCACTAGTTGCGACCCGCGAAGTTTAGGCCGGCTAGGGTACAGTATGAAAGTAGTTGACAACAGTACATCCTAATCTCTCCCAAAGGAAACATAAGAGCCTCTATAGGCAAGTTCCAAAAGAGTTCAACACATAATATAATCTTTTCAAATCAAAGGTGGAGAGATTCTAAGCAAAACACAAAGTAGAGAAAATAAATATCTTCGCCGTCTCTCAAACGAACCGGAGCTCACTTCTGAGCACCTGAACCTGTATCTGAAAAACAAGAGATGTATACGGAATGAGAACCCCGGGCCCATGGGTTCCCAGTACGGTAAAAGTGCCAAATAAATACAATGCACTGCAATAAAAACTCACTAAGCATCCTAAACTCCTTTTCACCAAGTATCCAGCCTAGATTCTCACTAATCCATAAATAGGCATCTGTCGTAAGGGGATACTAAATCTAGTTCATGTTACACATGTTTCCCAATTCGCTGATTCTTCCACGAATCAGACTCAGAATCATAAGCAAAACCATCACCAATTGTTCTGCCTCAGCAACTCTATATCAATACATCATACCCTCGCCTGGAGCTAGTGAAATCACATCACTGCGTCTACCCAGGGGGCTCAAATTATCTCATTCAAAAATCATCATCATCATGCAATCGCATTATCAATTCATCTCATCAAGAACAGCCCCCAACATCCACCGACACCAACATGAGGGATCTCTTAGTTGTACAAACACAAGCAATACAGACAAGTAATACACAAATAAGGTACAAGTAGAACAAGTAGCACGTAATTAGGTAACATAGCATATATGATATAGAAATCCAAAACAAATAGGAAAACCCAAACAATTCAAACATATGCAAATGATGTATGCCTGCCCTATGGCTGATGATATCATCTGTCGGTTATACAGCCAACCCGACATGTTCTGGTAGCTAACCATTGGACAGAAACACCCCTTGCGGAGCAAGTAGGTTTGAGCTACAACCCCCTTGCTACTACCCGCTCAACCCAGAGCCAGTGGAACAACCACTACTGCGGCTACTACCCAGGCGGGTGTTTAAAAGTTCAACCTAGAGCGAGTGGATTCACCACTACTGCCGCTACTACCCAGGCGTCACAATCTCTGACCTGGAGCAAGTGGGACGAACCACAACCCTTGCTACTGCCCAGGTATCTTAAGCATTAACCCGGAGCAAGCGGGACGAACCACAACCCTTGCTACTGCCCAGGTATCTCAAACATATATTCTTTCAATCTCAATTCATATTATCAATCCTCATTGTTATCAAATCTCAAACATTAACCTGGAGCAAGTGGGACGAACCACAACCCTTACTACTACCCAGGTATCACAAATACATTCATTCAAAACTCCATAATTAAACTCATTTATCATAAACATCCTTTTCCGTCTCATACCCGGAGCAAATGGACAACGCCACTGCCTACTACCCGGGGTTACACATCACATTTCAACATTTTCCATTATTATCCATTTAACACATTCATTCATTAACCATATATGCATTTATACTCAGCCATAATCAATAATGGCTTTGCCGTGACCCGGCAATAACCCAGCCATCCGGCTCATGGTCCAATCAAGAACCAGCCATTTATCAATAAATATAGCCCTTCGGCTCATGGCATACACGGTACGCCCACCATCATCCTCCATATCTCATATAATCGTCGTTGATCATCATTGATCATAACTTTTCCCCTTGCTTCACTCGCAAGTTACCACATCCCCTAGCTCCTTTCTCATTGCTAGGCATATCATAATGATTTAATACATAAGGGGTGAGATCGGAGGCTTAGAAGTATGAGATTTGGCTTTTAATACTCAAAAATCAACTTTGGGATGAAAACAGGGCCACGCGTACGCGTACTCCACGCGCACGCGTGGATGGCCACAAAGCTCATCGACGCGTATGCATCATACACGCGGATGCGTGGATTTGAAACACAGCCAGACGACGCGTACGCGTCAGCCACGTGTACGCGTGGGTGCATTTGCGCCCCAGGCACAAAACTGGCACAACTCTGGCACAACTCTCGGGAAAATGGCTGGGCATTGGGTGCAGCGCATCGACGCGCACGCGCACACCACGCGCACGCGTGGATGGTGCCTTCTCGAAGAACGACGCGTACGCGCCAAGTGCGCCTACGCGTGGAGGGTCATTCTGCTAAAAAATCTCTAAGTTAAAAGCTGCAGAATTCACAGATTCAACCCCTAATCTTCCGACGGACATAACTTTCTCATTTTAAATCGTTTTTCACCCGTTCTTCGAACGGCATGGACATCCATGATCCAATTTCATTTCTAAACAGATTTGCACAAAACAGAGATCCGTAGTCCAAGTTATGTCCCGGCAAAGTATGCCCAAAAACCATGTTTTTCATATAAAACCACAAAGTGCCATTTTCAAAACAAGCCATTTTCAACTCTTTTCAAAATTAACCAAAACATGCCAATTTCAACCCTTTTTGAAACCAATCAAAATATACCAAAATCAACATCAAGCCTCCTCAACTCATACATTAACACTTTACCACGATTCACAAAACCGTCATATAACCATCTTTACCCATTTCAAGCAAATGGCTAAATTACAAACATATCAACATGTCATACATCCTTCCTCATCTCAATTTCCAACAATACTATTTCCAATCAACCATCATTATACATAATCAATATCATAATCACTATCACGTGGTTTCACCCACAAATCAACCTTAATCATTCCTCAAGCATATATCACAATATATATACCTCTCATGCATCATCATACCATCAAGACATCAATAATCATAATCACATATATGACCACATAATATTTCTCAACCCCAAAACCAAACATACCTCATCTACATAATTTCACCTTTCAACTCCTCAAACCTTATTATTCAACAATCAACCCAATCATTCGCATATTCATTATATGAAATTTATCCAATCACTTGTGTCATCATACAATGCACACATCAACTTACCTCCCTTACCTCTTTCTGGCCTCCGGCCCAAAATTTACGGCCTCCGGCCCAATTTCACAATTTAAATGCATAAACCACAAATTAATACTCATTACCCAATACATCAAATTTTCAATACACCAAGCATACAAGGCCACACAATTCTCAACCCAATCATCAATTCACATTACATACCAACTATGCATATTAGCATCAACCATTTACACAATCCAAACTTAATCCTAGGGGCATTTAGCCTAGGAATTCTCATCACACCACACGGTACTTAAATGAAACTTAAACCGTACCTCTTGTAGCCAAATCAATTGAGCCTCTTCTTTGGAAGTCTCCACCAACCTTAGCCCCAAGCCTCACCAAAGCTCCTCAAGCAACACCAATCTCCCAATTGTGCACCAAAACCATCAAATACACTAACATAACCAATATCACATACATACATCAACCTAGGGCTCATAAAAAATGACAAATCACAAGGGTTTGAGCACTTCTTACCTCAGCCCATATGAAGTAGGGATAGAACTCACTTAGAATCCATGTTGGAGTATCCCTAAACACCCAAAATCACAAGATTTCAACACTAACTTCCCAAAAACGTGTAACAGTGGGAAATTTCAAAAACTGGGCAGAGATGAATGGAATACTCACCACAAAACTTAGATAGAAATGTAGAGGATGAGAAGACGGCTCGTCAATGGAGCTCCATAGCTCAAGTTATGGTGATTTGAAGATCAAAGAGAGTTAGGTTTTCTCTCTTCTCTTCTCTCTTCTCAATTCAGCGCCCAACACTCATTCTTTAGGGCAAAATGAGCTGAAATGCTCATAACTAATGTTTATATATGTTGGGTCTTGGGCCCACTTAGGCCTAGTTCACTTATTTTTGTCCGTTGGCACAATTTTGGACCAAAACCTTTAAGATTAGCGCTCTAAATCGCACTTCAAATATTTCTACCTCCCCTAATTATAATTCCTCATTTCTTAATCTTATTTACTCATAATCAATTTTCTCAGCTGCAGTACCAGACAGATCTCAGCCAGTACTTCCGGTCAAAATTCCACTGCGCGCTTTTACACAGAAAACTATGTTTTCTGACTCGGAAAAATTCACTGAATCCAAATATCATATTTAAATCATCAAATTCCAATTGCCAAATCTTCCAACCATATTCGCTCCTATTTAACTTATTATTTAACTAATTTCGGTTAGACCGGGTATTACATTCTACCCCCCTAACAGAAATTTTCACCCTCGAAAATTCCATCCATCCCTACGAGTACGCGAGCATAGTATGCCTTTATATCAAACGCATAACAGTTCCAAGGTCCTTTTACTCTACGCGCTTCCGTTGCGCGCTCTGATTTCTCTATCTCCAAGGGTCTCGGTCATTTGTTCAACGCCGACCAACAGCCTCGTTCCTTACTTTTACCGTCTCATCAACCCACACCCTATTAAATCTCATCAATAATATTGCCATCATCGTTAATCATAGCCATCATCCCACATCACTATAATCAATCAAAGCTTTCTTTGTTTTTAGAATCCAATGAGTTTGTACTAACAAGCTGACAAACTCTTATGAATCCGCTTTCCTTTAATAATCTATAAAAGCTTTCGAGACACATCTATTTTGTTGAAGTTACTCAGATCAAAATCATTTTCAAAAACATAACCAAATACTCCTTCAAATTCTTGGGAAAATTTTCAACAGCACCTCCCCAAAAATTGGAGTTTACCACCCGTCACGGGTTCCCTCAAACCAATCTCAGTACCGCATCAGCATTGCAATTTAAAGGTTTTCAAACGATTTCTCTGAAACCGATCATTACAAATCTTGATCTAAATCCAAGGTCACCATGACCAAACATCATAGCACTCATCTCTCAAACACAACAACTTGCACTCAATCATAATCTAAATCTGACTACGCATCAATGATAATTTCCTCATCCGTTTCAGAACCATTAAGGCTCACAGTCGCAATTAATTCCAATTATCGAGAATCAGTATCTGTATAAGCTCACTAAACTTTTAAGTACTCAAAGCATAAAGCATTTCTAATCATACCCCACTTTTCCTTATTATTACCATACTATGCTAACGCTTTTAGCAAGCTTCTGCTATGCCACTTTGATTTCTCGTCAAGTATTAACTCCATCACTTATTTCCTCAAGTACCCAACCACAACTTAGCATGACTGGTATTTCAAATCAACGTTTCTAAATCCATCATTTAGGACCATTTCTTATCTATTTAAATCAAAGGAACTAAAAGTCACAGGTTCAATCCGTTTTACCAAAAATCTAGAAATCAACCAACTACAAAACAAACACAACACATCATTCTCAACAGAAAATTATTTACATCACAGGCATTCATCCATTTGTATTAAGGCAATTCCTTACTCGGACCATCCGGTTTGCTTCTCAGTCTAATATTAAGCTCGACATTCCCAGTTTTACTGTACAGGCTGTATTATAAAATCACACACTGCCATTTAAGCCTGATTATTGCAATTACCTCAATCTTACTGTCGCAATCGGCCCGCATCCTGACTCTCTCCTTGTTGGCAATTTCTTGATACATGCCCTGGTAACCCGCACTTGTAACATACGCCTAACCCCAATCGGCAAGGCCTATTTGGGTGATGACTTCCACATCTTTGACAGCTCGAAACAT
The DNA here is from genome assembly GCF_003086295.3 of Arachis hypogaea. NCBI lineage: Eukaryota > Viridiplantae > Streptophyta > Magnoliopsida > Fabales > Fabaceae > Arachis > Arachis hypogaea. The sequence goes on from NC_092042.1 coordinate 66,549,022, forward strand.
CAGAAGCAGCCACTGCCCGTTTTCCCTTACCGTTCCTTTGGGACTTCTCACTCATCGCAAAATTATTCCGTCCTTGGGGAAAGTGTTGTATGTATCATCTCTCCTTAAACTCTCGACCCCTTGGTGCGAATCCTTGGTTGTGCTCTCTATGACTTCCTTCCTCTGTAACCCTCCTTTTCACACACTCTTCAGCAATTCTGCTCTTATTCACCAACTCTGAAAAAGTTCGGATCTCCATTGGTCCCACTGAACTCAAGATGTCGCTCCGGAGCCCTCCTTCATACTTAATGCATTTCCATTCCTCGAAGTCTTTCCGGAGCTCCCTGACACGTGCGGGAAAACCTGAATAGCTCCTCAAATTTGTCTGTATACTCAGATACGGACATAGCACCTTGCTTCAGCTGTAGTAACTCCAATTCCTTAGCTGTTCTGGCGGAATTCGGAAAGTACTTCTTATAGAATTCCACCTGGAAGGCATCCCAAGTGATAGGATCATTCCCCTGTTGCAGGAGACGTCGAGCCCCTTGCCACCAATGCGATGCTTCCCCCGTGAACAGATAGGTAGCAAATTCCACACGCTGCTCTTCAGGCACCAACTGCGCTTGCAGTGCTTGCTCCATGGCCTGAAACCAAGTATCAGCTTCAATCAGATTGGTGGTTCCCTTGAACTTAGGTGGATTAACCTTTAAGAAAGTTGCCAGTGTCATCGGGCCCTGAGCTACACTTCCGCTATTGCCATTATTGTTTATCTGTTGCCCAAGAGCCTCCGCAGTGGCCTGCATAGCAGCAGCCATATTCTCCAACGCTGCCATAAGGTTTACCGGGTTATTCGGGTTGACTTCCGGTTCCTGCGTGCTAGTACGATCTCTCTCACGTCCCCGACCGGGTCCACGAGGCGCCATCTGGTTCCTATACACACCAAACAATCGATATCAAGTTGATCAGTCTCAATATCGAAAGTATAGTACTTCAAAGTACCAAAGGTACACTCATGGACTTCATGCTAGATGTATCGGTTAGATACCCTAACTAGCACAGGCACAGACTCAGAGTATGCATTGAAGCATAAGCAGTTCCATCCCTCAGACTCACGAGGACGAACTGCTCTGATACCATAATGTAACACCCTAATATTCAAATCCTTATGCTCGAGTCATAAGTCAATGATATTACGATGGTACGACTCTCAGGTGGATTTTTAATATATAAATATAGGTAATTTCAAAAGGAATATTAATCGAGAAGCCTGAAAAGAGTAGAAATAAAATCGCGAAGACGTATCACTCACGTTTCGACAACGAAAAGATAAAACGTGAAGCCGAAAGCGACATACGAACAAGGCATAAAGGAGATTAAGAGATAGATAACAGATAGATATATATAACATAAGTAAATAGCCACTAGTCGCGACCCGCGAAGTTTAGGCCGGCTAGGGTACAGTATGAAAGTAGTTGACAACAGTACATCCTAATCTCTCCAAAGGAAACATAAAAGCCTCTATAGGCAAGTTCCAAAAGAGTTCAACACATAATATAATCTTTCAAATCAAAGGTGGAGAGATTCTAAGCAAAACACAAAGTAGAGAAAATAAATATCTTCGCCGTCTCTCAGACGAATCGCAGCTCACTTCTGAGCACCTGAACCTGTATCTGAAAAACAAGAGATGTATACGGAATGAGAACCCGGGCCCATGGGTTCCCAGTACGGTAAAAGTGCCAAATAAATACAATGCACTGCAATAAAAACTCATTAAGCATCCTAAACTCCTTTTCACCAAGTATCCAGCCTAGATTCTCACTAATCCATAAATAGGCATCTGTCATAAGGGGATACTAAATCTAGTTCATGTTACACATGTTTCCCAATTCGCTGATTCTTCCACGAATCAAACTCAGAATCATATGCAAAACCATCACCAGTTGTTCTGCCTCAGCAACTCTATATCAAAACATCATACCCTCGCCTGGAGCTAGTGAAATCACATCACTGCGTCTACCCAGGGGGCTCAAATTATCTCATTCAAAAATCATCATCATCATGCAATCGCATTATCAATTCATCTCATCAAGAACAGCCCCCAACATCCACCGACACCAACATGAGGGATCTCTTAGTTGTACAAACACATGCAATACAGACAAGTAATACAATAAGGTACAAGTAGAACAAGTAA